>NC_089499.1:39154580-39762080 GCF_036850765.1 Saccopteryx bilineata | reverse complement strand
CGCCAGCACTTATTCTGTTTTGTTGATGAGCGCCATTCTGACTGGTATGAGCTGATATCTCATTGTGGTTTTAATTTGCATTTCTCTAATGATTAGTGATGTTGAACATTTTTTCATATGCCTATTGGTCATCTGTATGTCCTCTTTGGAGAAGTGTCTATTCATTTCTTTTTCCCATTTTTTGATTGGATTGTTTGCCTTCCTGGTGTTGAGTTTTACAAGTTCTTTATAAATTTTGGTTATTAACCCTTTATCAGATGTATTGTCAAATATGTTCTCCCATTGTGTAGTTTGTCTTTTTATTCTGTTCTTATTGTCTTTAGCTGTGCAAAAGCTTTTTAGTTTGATATAGTCCCATTTGTTTATCCTGTCTTTTATTTCACTTGCCTGTGGAGATAAATCAGCAAATATATTGCTACAAGAGATGTCAGAGAATTTACTGCCTATGTTTTCTTCTAAGATGCTTATGGTTTCACACCTTACATTTAAGTCTTTTTATCCAGTTTGAGTTTATTTTTGTGAATGGTGTAAGTTGATGGTCTAGTTTCATTCTTTTGCAGGTAGATGTTCAATTTTCCCAACACCATTTGCTGAAGAGGCTGTCTTTACTCCATTGCATGCTCATACCTCCTCTGTCATACATCAGTTATCCATAAAAGTGTGGGTTTATTTCTGGGTTCTCTGTTCTGTTCCATTGATATATATGCTTGTTCTTATGGCAGTACCAGGTTGTTTTGAGTACAATGGCGTTGTAGTATAACTTGATATCCGGAAGTGTGATACCTCCCACTTTATTCTTCCTTTTCAAGATTGCTGAGGCTATTTGTGTTCTCTTTTGGTTCCATACAAATTTTTGGAATATGTGTTCTATATCTTTGAAGTAAGTCATTGGTATTTTAATCGGTATTGCATTGAATTTATAAATTGCTTTGGGTAATATAGACATTTTAATGATGTTTATTCTTCCTAACCATGAGCATGGTATATGCTTCCACTTGTTTGTATCTTCCCTGAATTCTTTTATCAATGTTTTATAATTTTCTAAGTATAAGTCTTTAATCTCCCTGGTTAAATTTATTCCTAGGTACTTTATTTTTTTGGTTGCAGTGGTGAAGGAGACTGCTTCCTTAATTTCTCTTTCTGACAGTTCTTTGTTAGTGTATAAAAATGCCTCTGATTTCTGAGTATTAATTTTATATCCTGCCACC
Organism: Saccopteryx bilineata; assembly: GCF_036850765.1. NCBI lineage: Eukaryota > Metazoa > Chordata > Mammalia > Chiroptera > Emballonuridae > Saccopteryx > Saccopteryx bilineata. The sequence goes on along the minus strand of NC_089499.1, from coordinate 39,760,872 downwards.
TTGCTGAATTCATTTATCAAGTCCAGTAGTTTTTTGACTGAGACTTTAGGGTTTTCTATATACAAATATCATATCATCTGCAAATAATGATAGTTTTACTTCTTCTTTTTATTTCTTTTATTTCTTTATTTCTTTTCTTGTCTGATTGCTGTGGCTAGGACTCCAGAACTATGTTGAATGAGTGGTGAAAAGGGGACATCCCTGCCTTGTTTCTGATCTTAAGGGGATTGCTTTTAATTTTTGCCCATTCAGTATGATGTTGGCTGTGGGTTTGTCATAGATGGCCTTTATTATGTTGAGGTATGTTCCCTGTGTTCCCACTTTGCTGAGAGTTTTGGTCATGAATGGGTGCTGGATTTTATCAAATGCTTTTCCTGCATCTATTGAAATTATCATGTGGCTTTTCTCCTTCCTTTTGTTTATGTGTCACATTGATTGATTTGTGAATATTGTACCAGCCTTGCCTCCCAAGAATAAATCCCATTTGATCATGGTGTGTGATTTTTTTCATATATTGCTGGATCCAGTTTGCTAATATTTTGTGGAGAATTTTAGCATCTAAATTCATCAGGGATATTGTCCTATAATTTTCTTTCTTTGTGTTGTCTTTGCCTGGTTTTGGAATCAGAATTATGCTCACCTCATAAAAAGAACTTGGAAGTCTTCCTTCCTCTTGAATTTTTTGAAATAGCTTGGGAAGGACAGGAGTTAGTTCTTCTTTGAATATTTGGTAGAATTCACCTGTGAAGCCATCTGGCCCAGGGCTTTTGTTTGTTGGGAGTTTTTTGATAACTGTTTTGATCTCATTTGTTGTAATCGGTCTGTTTAGGTTTTCTGATTCTTCCAGATTTTTTTTGGAAGATTATATGTTTCAAGGAATTTGTCCATTTCATCTAGGTTTTCTAGTTTTTTGGCATACAGTTCTTCATAGTATTTTCTTACAATATTTTGTATTTCTGTTGAGTCAGTTGTTATTTCTCCACTCTCATTTCTAATTTTATTTATTTGAGTCTTCTCTTTTTCTTGGTGAATTTGGTTAAAGGTTCATCGATCTTGTTTATCTTTTCAAAGAACCAGCTCCTGGTTTCATTGATCATCTGCATTGTATCTTTAGCCTCTATGTCATTTATTTCCACTCTAATCTTTATTATTTCCTTCCTTCTACTACTTCTGGGCTTTACTTGCTGTTCTTTTTCTAGTTCTTTTAGATTCAGGGTTAAGTTGTTTATTTGAGCTTTTTCTAGCTTTATAAGGTATGCCTGTAATCTACGAACTTCCCTCTCAGGACTGCTTTTGCTGTGTCCCATAAATTTTGAGTTGATGTATGCTTATTATTGTTCATTTCTAGGAATTTTTTTATTTCTTCGTTGATCTCATTGTTAACCCATTCGTTATTTAATAACATGGTATTGAGTTTCCAAGTGTTTGAGTATTTTTCAGTTTTTCTGTTGTGGTTGATTTCTAGTTTCATGCCATTGTGATCAGAGAAAGTGCTTGATATGATTTCAATCTTCTTAAATTTGTTGAGGCTGCAGGCCCTGGCCGGTTGGCTCAGTGGTACAGCGTCGGCCTGGCATGCAGGTGTCCTGGGTTCAATTCCCGGCCAGGGCACACAGGAGAAGTACCCATCTGCTTCTCCACCCCTCCACCTCTCCTTCCTCTCTGTCTCTCTCTTCCCCTCCTGCAGCCAAGGCTCCATTGGAGCAAAGTTGGCCCGGGCACTGAGGATGGCTCTGTGGCCTCTGCCTCAGGCACTAGAATGGCTCTGGTCGCAACAGAGCAATGCCCCAAATGGGCACAGCATCACCCCCTAGTGGGCATGCCAGGTGGATTCCGGTCGGGCGCATGCGGGAGTCTGTCTGACTGCCTTCCCGTTTCCAACTTCAGAAAAATACAAAAAAACCCCAAATAAATAAAATGTCTATTTTACTGTTAGTTGGCTATACCCTGATTTTTACTCAGTGGTCTAAGTAAAGTAAAAACTTGCTAAATTTGTTGAGGCTGCTTTTGTGCCCTAACATGTGGTCTATCCTAGAGAATGTACCATGAGAACTTGAAAAGAATGTATATTCTGCTGCTTTAGGGTGAAAGGTTCTAAAGATATCTGTTAAATTGAGTTGATCTAGTATGTCTTTTAAGTCTGCTGTTTCTTTGTTAATTTTCTTTCTTGAGGATCTATCTAGTGATGTTAGTGGGGTATTAAAATCCCCTACTATTATAGTATTGCTGTTGATCTCACCCTTTACATCCATAAAAGTCTGCTTTATATATTTAGGTGCTCCTATATTGGTGCGTAGATATTTATGATGGTTACATCTTCCTGTTGGATTGCTCCCTTTATCATTATGTAGTGAACTTCTTTATCTCTTACTCTAGCCTTTGTTTTAAAGTCTATTTTGTGTGATATAAGTATTGCTACCCCTGCTTTTTTTTCATTTCCATTTGCATGAAATATTTTTTCCCATCATTTTATCTTCAGTATATGTGCATCTTTTGTTTTAAGGTGTGTCTCTTGTAGACAGCATATGTACAGGTCCTATTTTCTTATCCATGCAGCTATCCTATGTCTTTTGATTGGATCATTTAATTCATTTACATTTAAGGTTATTATTATTATTATTTTTTGTATTTCTCTGAAGCTGGAAACGGGGAGAGACAGTCAGACAGACTCCCACATGCGCCCGACTGGGATCCACCCGGCACGCCCAACAGGGGCTACGCTCTGCCCACCAGGGGGCGATGCTCTGCCCCTCCGGGGCGTCGCTCTGCCGTGACCAGAGCCACTCTAGCACCTGGGGCAGAGGCCAAGGAGCCATCCCCAGCGCCCGGGCCATCGTTGCTCCAATGGAGCCTTGGCTGTGGGAGGGGAAGAGAGAGACAGAGAGGAAGGAGGGGGTGGGGGTAGAGAAGCAAATGGGTGCTTCTCCCATGTGCCCTGGCCGGGAATCAAACCCGGGTCCCCCGCACGCCAGGCCGACGCTCCACCACTGAGTCAACCGGCCAGGGCCTAAGGTTATTATTGATATGCAGTTGTTACTGCCATTTTATTCTTTAAAACTGTATTCCTCTTTTGCTATATTCTTTTTCCCCTTTGATCTGTTTACAACAGGTCCCTTAGCATTTCTTGCAGCATTGGTTTGGTTGTAGTGAATTCCTTGAGTTTTTGTTTTTTTTTTGTCTGGAAAGCTTTTTATTTCTCCTTCAATTTTAAACAATAGCCTTGCTGGATAAAGTAGTCTTGGTTGTAGGCTCTTGTTCTGCATTACTTTGAATATTTCTTGCCATTCCTTTCTGGCCTCAAGTGTTTCTGTTGAGAAGTCAGAAGTCATCCTTATGGGGGCTACTTTGTAGGTGATAACTTTTTTTTTTCTCTAGCAGCTTTTAATATTTTCTCTTTATCACTTAGCTTTGGTATTTTAATTATTATGTGTCTTGGTGTAGATTTATTTGGGTTTCTCTTTAATGGAGTTCTCTGTGCTTGCTGAACTTGTGAGACATTTTCCTGCCTTAATTGAGGGAAGTTTTCAGCTATGATATGTTTGAACAGTCTCTATCCCTTGTTCTTTCTCTTCTTCTTCAGGAACCCCTATGATGAGGTTGTTATTTTTCTTCATGTTGTCACAGAGCTCTCTTAGAGTTTCCTCAGACTTTTTCAGTCTCTTTTCTTTTATCTGCTCTGCTTCCGTGCCTTCATTTATCTTGTCCTCTAACTCGCTGATTTGATTCTCAGCTTCATACATCCTGCTTTTAATTCCTTCCATTGTGTTCTTCATTTCTGATTCTTTTTTATTATTTCAATGTCCCTTTTTATATTTGCTATCTCTTTATTTAGGTGTTCGTAATGATAATCTATTGTTGTTCTAAGATCTTTGAGCATCCTAACAATCGTTATTTTAAATTGTGCATTTGGTAATTTGGTTATATCTGACTCATTCAGGTCCTTTTCTGGGGATTTCTTTTGATTCATTTATGTTGCATTTTTCTGCCTTCTCATTTTGTCTGTATAAAAGAAGGTTTTGGCCACTGGAGTCCTCTGGGTGTGGCCTCTGTATTCCCTAGGTGTGGTCTGTTTACAGGCCCACCACCCCCTCTGTTGCTGCTAGAGGGCATTTGGGTATGAGCGTTGCCAGTGCCAGGCCACTGGGGCTGTGGCTGTGGTTTCTGCCTCTTCTTCACAGGAGCAGCGAAACTATTATTAACACCTGAGGCAAAGGCCATGGAGCCATCCTCAGCATCTCGGGCCAACTTGCTCCAGTAAAGCCATAGCTGCAGGAGGGGGTGGCAGGGTGGTGGAGAGGAGAAAGAAAAAGAGATAGAGAAAGAGAGAGAGAGAAGCGAGAGGGGCCTGGGTGGATAAGCAGAGAGACACTTTTCCTGTGTCCCCTGACCGGGAATTGAACCTGGGACATCCACACGCTGAGCCAGTGCTCTACCACTGAGCCAATTAGACATGTTCTTAACAGCAGTGATATTGCTTCATAAGATCAGTAAACTTGCCCCAGTTCTTCCTAAGGATGCTCAATACCAAAAAATTTTAAATCATGGTTTTGAATCCACTTGCTTGTCTTTTCTTCTCATACAGTCAGGCTCAGGATAATTAATGAGTGATGATGAATGATTTTAAGGGTTTCCAGATCATCTCATAAAAATGAGACCTCAATTTTGTGGCTAAGCACATTAAGGAAATTTCCAGATCAAAGGAAGGGGTTTGGTGATGGCTTCTTCAGTACTCTCAAAAATGATATTAAAGACTCAATGGTAGGGGTGAAAAATGGTATAGTCTCAATGAAGGATTATTTGACATTCTCTGTTGAGCTGGATATTTTCTATTTTTCCCTCTAGATCTACTCTCCTCTTAGTTCTGTTTCCAAGGAGGCTGACCCAAATGGACCACATCAGTGGGTTCTCTTGGTTTCTGGTTGGAAGCCAATGAGAAGCACCAGCAGGATACTGAAGGATATGAGGAAAATGAAATTAGGTATTTATTCTAGCAGATGTTTCTTCGCTGGGTTGCCATACATTGGCTAAATCTAATTACTGAAGGTCACCAAGTCCTGTCAGGTGACCCTCTTTGTAGGAATTATCTTTGGATTCTGATTCTGGTTTCATCTCCTTGTCCCTTTAGACCAAGGAATGGAAATGGCTCCCCACTGTTGCTAGTTTTGGATGTCTGCATCATTTCTTGTTAATTTTTCTAAAATACTTTTATGTCTTTGCAAGTGTGCCATGTTTGCTAAACATCTAGAAATTTATTGTATAAAATGACATATATATGAAGTTATTCATTGCAACATTATATTTCTAAAGTGACCTATTAGAAATATAATGTCCACCTACAAAAGGCTATAAAATAATGGTATAACAACACAGTGGAATATTATGCAGCTATAAAAAACTTAAAACATTCATTAGATACAGCTATGAAATAGTCTCCAATTTATTGATTTGTTTCCCCCCAATATTCGGTTATTCTTTTATTAATTTATTCCTCACATACTCAAGGTCCCCCAAATATTTGTGAAGCCTCATTTATACCTCAGTGATTAGAAAATACAAGTGTTTTGTTTACCATGTATTCTTCCAACCTTTGTTGTTATTGTTTTTATTTTATTTATTTATTTATTTATTTATTTGTATTTTTCTGAAGCTGGAAACGGGGAGAGACAGTCAGACAGACTCCCGCATGCGCCCGACCGGGATCCACCCGTCACGCCCACCAGGAGTGACGCTCTGCCCACCAGGGGGCGATGCTCTACCCCTCCAGGGCGTCGCTCTGCTGCGACCAGAGCCACTCTAGCACCTGGGGCAGAGGCCAAGGAGCCATCGCCAGCGCCTGGGCCATCTTTGCTCCAATGGAGCCTTGGCTGCGGGAGGGGAAGAGAGAGACAGAGAAGAAGGGGGGGGGTGGAGAAGCAAATGGGCGCTTCTCCTATGTGCCCTGGCTGGGAATTGAACCTGGGTCCCCCGCACGCCAGGCCGACGCTCTACCACTGAGCCAACCGGCCAGGGCCTGTTTTTATTTTATTTTTGACAGAGATAGAGAGAGAGTCAGAGAGGGACAGATAGGAACAGGCAGAAAAGGACAGAAATGAGAAGCATCAATTCTTCATTGCAGCACCTTAGTTGTTAATTGATTGCTTTCACTTATGTGCCTTGATGGTGGGGGGGCTATAGCAGCGCAAGTGACCCTTGCTCAACCAGCAATCACAGAGTCATGTCTGTTATCCCTCACTCAAGCCAGTGACCCTACACTCAAGCTGGTGAACCCTGCTCAAGCTGGCGACTTTGGGGTTTTGAACCTGGATCCTCTGCATCTCAGTCTGATGTTCTATCTACTGTGCCACCGCCTAGTCAGGCTGCTGTTATTGTTTTTAGCTTTATTGAGGTTCATTTGTTATACAAAAACTTGTATACATTTAATGGATACCTCTTGATGAGTTTGGACATATGTATACAGTCATCCCTTGCCATATTGCAGTTCACTTTTTTGTGGTCTCACTGTATCGCAGATTTTAAAATTGTATATAGCTACTTTTGTATCGTGGATTTTTTTTGCTATATTGTGGGATTTTATGGTATACAGGTATTTTAATATATTTATTACTTTAATTATTTTTGCAGTAAAATAAGCATTTTCTATCCTAAAAAGTTGAAAATATAAAAAATATGAATTAAAACATATTAAAAGAATATTAACCGAAATAAAATACAGAGCATACAGCAGATGAGTAGACAAAGACTCACACTTATGGAAAATGTAGCTATGGCTGCTTCTGCTTGAGCTAGTTTGCCCATGTGAGATCGTACAGGGCACACTACTGGCTTATGGATGGGAGGCGACCAACCAGAGCACTGTGTTTACGTAGGTTTAAGAGTGTAGAAAGTGTTTAAGAGCACAGGAAGTGTTTATAAGAGTGTGGGGAGGGTTTATAAAGCCCTTAAAAATATATAAATAGTAAAATAAATATAAGGTCACTAATTCGTGTATTTTCCCCTATCATAGGGGGTTCTGGAAACTAACACCGCGAAAGACGAGGGACCACTGTTCATCTATGATGCCATTACTCCAACCAAGTTACTACACATATCCATCACCTCCAAAAATTTCCCTGTATTTTGTGGGTTTTTTTTATAGGAACACTGAGCATGAGACCTATCCTCCTAACATATTTTATAATTGTACAATCCCATATTTCTAACTGTAGGTAACTATGTTGTACAGCAGATGTACAGCAGATCTTAGAACTTATTCATCTTGTACAACAGAAATTTTATACAAGTGTGGAAAAGGCAAGGTATCAAATAATGAATATAATACACTACCATATGTATAAATGAAAAAATATATATGTGTATTTGCTTTTATAGATATATGTACATACACACATGTATATATGTATATATGTGTATGTATATATCTCTCCATATATCTACATATATGTGAGAGAGTATGACAATGTGAAGTGTCTTTTGAAGGGTACACAAGAAAATGCCAACAGCGATTATTTCAAGAGAGGAAAATTGAATAGTAGGAAACCTGACTACTCTATTGTTTCTTTGAATATTAAATCATAAGAACGTATTGCTTATTCAAAAATACATTATATTAATAATAAGTTTTAATTTAGAGGCTTTGAGAAAATGACTAAGGAAGATTAGAGAAACTGGTAAAGGAATTGCTAAGTGATTGAAAGAGCCAACAAATTACAGAGTTACTGAAGTGTTTCAAGCACTGAAATTCTCATAATTTAATTTCTTACATGACCCTTTTATGGAATTATACACTATTATAAATTTTATGTAGAAGTGACTTCCTGTTCAGGGCTGAATGCAGAAAACCATGTATGATAAAGGTTTGTTTTAAACATGCTCATTATTATTTAAAAGATCTTTAGTTCTTTTGGCCTCCTCCCAGATTTACAGAGTTTACTTACATCACTGACATAGTACAACTGCACAACAATCTTAGTTTTCAGTCATACAGAAAGCAGAACTCCACTACAGGAAATGGGATATGAGAAGACTCTTCAGGAAATAAGAGAAGAAAAAGAATGCTGGGGAAAACATTCAACTAAAGTTTAAAATCACTAATTTTTATGATATTCAAAAAATAGCAAAAATAGGAAAATATTGCTAGCTTGATTTTTTAAGGTGGTTTTAATATTCCTGGTATGGTTATCCCTGTTAAAAAATGGTCTACAAGACACAGGGAGATGAACTCACCATTCCTGGAACTGTGCTTGGGCAGACTCCTCTGCTACGAGAGTCTCATACTCCTCAGCAGCAAACCTGTCCCAGTCAGAGGGTTCAGGCATGTCATTGTCCACATCCTGAATGGAAAGAATACAGCCACAGGAAATAAAAATAAAGAAAAAAAATTGGACATATATTAGTTAATAGATCACTGAAAACAACCGACCTGAAAAATGCTTCATTTCAACATGTTAAAATTAACAATTCCAAAGTGATTTTCCACACCTCCAATCAGAAGATTATAATGAACTGTCCAGCAGTTGGATTATTCTGCCTGTAATCAGAGACCTTTCTCTAGTCCAGGAGTCTGGAACTTTTTGGCTGAGAGAGCCATGAACACCACATATTTTAAAATGTAATTCCATGAGAGCCATAAAACAACCTGTGTATGTTTAGCATTATCCAATAAAAATTTGGTGTTGTCCCGGAGGACAGCTGTGATTGGCTCCAACCACCAGCAACCATGAACATGAGCAGTAGGAAATGAATGGATTGTAATACATGAGAATGTTTTATATTTTTAACATTTTTTTTTATTAAAGATTTGTCTGTGAGCCAGATGCAGCCATCAAAAGAGCCACATCTGGCTCGTGAGCCATAGGTTCCTGACCCCTGCTCTAGTCCCTTCTTCCCAGAACACTGCATAGCAGGTACCATATTCCCCCATGTATAAGACGCATCCTTTTACGAAAACTTTGGGGGTCTAAAAACTGGGTGCGTTATATACAGTGTTCATAGATTTTTTTACTTGCATTTCCCACTTTTTTGCACTTGTTTTTTACACTCGTAATTTTTTTTTACTTGTCTGGGGACAATTTGACACCAGCAGAAAAAGTGAAGAAATCAACTATAGGAGAAGTTTGTACCTGGGTGAAAAGATCTGGGATAATATCAAGATTGAGATTGTTGTCAAGTCATTTAAGAAGTGTAGCATTTCAAATACCATAGATGGAACTGAGGATGAGGCAATATATGAAGACAGTGATTCATCATCAGTCACAGATGAGGACAAACTAATGGAGGGGAGTTTTCACAGTGATGAAGAGTTGTATGAATTTTATGATGAATAAAACTTGATTTTGGGGAGACAAGATGGTCACAGAGTAGGCAGACACTCCAACTCCCACTTCCCAGAACCAAGGTGAATTACATCTTAATTCTGAGAACACTCATCTTGAAAGACCAACTTTGGACTAAACTAAGAGGATTCTACAGCCAAGGACCACCAAAGAACCCACACTGAGACTGGTAGGAAAAGCGGAGATGTGGAAAGGGCTGCCCCGCACCCAGGAGCGAGCGGCAATGGGGAGGGTTGCCCAGTGAGTTGTGGGTCCTCAGCCCCAAAACAGGAATCCCAGCCTGGAGCCCTAGAGTCTGGAAGGGGCCTACAGACTATATTTGGCTGAGAAAAGAGCCTAGATACTGTTTGAGAGAAGGAGGCAGAACTCTCAGACCCAGGCTCTGTATTAAAGGGACTGCATGAGAACCTTGATCACAGCCACTTTCCTGGAGCACCAGAAGCGAAGAACGCTGGGAGGACTGGAGTTGCCAGGGGAGAGAGTGGTCTCAGAGGCACAGAGGGAGACGCTTTGAGGGATGGATACCCTAAGCCCTGGGCTGAGTCACTCTCCAAATCTAAAGTGAACATTTTTCCTGGGAACAGCATCACCAGCTAAGGGAAGAAATTGCTCCATCTACCGGAGGCTCTCCTGCCCCAGTTAGAACAAAGAGGTGTTTAGAGACAGGCAGCACATTAGGGACACAAATAGTGAGTGCAAAGGTCTGATTTACACTGCCCCCCAGATGCTGGGTGTCCCTGGGGGCGGGTGGGCCAGGGCACAGCTGCGGAGGCCAGGGCTGTCCGAGCGAGATTCTGCAGGCCGGTTTGCAGAAGCAGAAACTGTGGCGGCCGCTGCAGAGGTCTGGTCTCACACACAATCCTGCCTGCGGCCCACCCTTGGTGGGGGCAGAGGCCCAAGCAACAGTGGAGGGGGTTTGCATGGGTGTGTGCAAGCCCACCAGTGAGGGCGAAGTTGCAATGGCCACTCCAGAGGTCGGGCTGGTGCACAAACCCGCCTGTGGCGTGGGTGTGCCCTCAGTAGCAGTGGAAGCCGGGTGACATCAGGGTGGTCTGAGTGGGCAAAGACGGGTCCAGCCACGGAGGTGAGAGCCCTGGAAGCTGCTGAGGAGGTCTGGGCCAACGTGCAAAACCCCTCAGCCACATGGACTCACCCTCTGCAGCCCCGGCAGCGGTCCGAGCAGGCATGCATGGGCCCACCCACGGAAGCAGAAGCTGGGGCGGACACTGCGTAGGCTGGAGCCCATGTGCAAACTTGCCTGTGGCGCAGGCCTGCCCTCAGCAGCAGGGGAGGCTGGGGTGGCCTTGGAAGTAGTCCAAGCGGGTGTGCCTGAGCACGCCCAGGACAGCAGAGGCCGCAGTAGCGGGCCGGAGCCTGCAGTATCTGAGGCCAAATGCCCCAGGCGGCAATAGCGGTGGGTCTGTAGACAGACCACACAACAGGAGCACAGGGGCCACACCCACTGGATCCCTGTGACTACACCCTATTGTGTGCTGGAAAAGAAGAAAAAGCCAAAATAAATAAATAAATAAAAAGTCTGGATAGAATGAAACCCGAGGCTAAGAATGAGGACACATCCAATACCATACCTAATCACTGAACTATAGTACTGAGCCCAACAAGAAGCCAGTAATAAGAAGCAACATAAAGCAGATCTCAGGGGAACTTGAACTTTTAAAGGAACTTCCCCCAGGCCAAGAGTAGTTAACAGCAAGCCTAGGAGTGCAGCTAATATTTACAACAGCACCTGGGCTCAGCAGAGGCAGCCACAGATCTGGATTGCCTGTAGCTCCAAAAAGGTTGATAAAAGCCAGTCATAGACAGTGACCCCCACTGATCTGCACCAGGCCCTGGAAAGGGAGGTACAAGGCAGGCATATTCAGCAGCCAGACACAGAAAGCACCAGTTTAGGACCTGACAACCCTTGTTAGAGTGGAAGCTTAAGGAAGGGCTCTTCACACCTGACCCAGCTAAGACATAAAAAACAACAACACAAACAGCAAAAAGAACAATGATAGCAGATAAGTAGCCTATCGCAGATTATAAACAATAGCCGATGGCAACCCAAGAAGATCTAGAAATAACACAACTGAAAATTGAAGGCAGACAATACCAACCCAAGACTTAGCTAGCTTCACAAACAACACATCCAAATGAGGAGTTTATACACAGACAAAATGGGAAGACAGAGAAATGCAATCCAAATGAATCAACAAGATAAATTCCCAGAAAAAGAACTGAGTGAGATGGAAATAACCAAACTATCGGATGCAGAGTTTAAAATAATGATTATCAGAATGCTCAAAGATCTTAGAGCAACAATGGATGAACACAATGAGCACCTAGACAAAGAGATAACAAGCATCAAAAAGGACACTGAAATAATGAAGAAGAACCAGTCAGAAATGACAATACAATATCAGAAATGAAGAGTACACCAGAAGGAATTAAAAGCAAGCTGGATGAAGCAGAGGATCGAATCAGCAAGTTATAAGATAAATGAAAGCATGGAAGTAGAGCAGCAAAAAGAAAAGAGGCTCAAAAAGTCTGAGGAAAACTCTAAGAGTTCTGTGACAACATAGAGAAACAACGTCCGCATCATAGGGGTTTCTGAAGAAGAGGAGAAAGAACAAGAGATAGAGAGCCTGTTTAAAGAAATCGTAGCTGAAAACTTCCTAAATTGATGCAGGAAGAAGTCACACAAGTTCAAGAAGCATAGAGAATTCCATTAAAGAGAAACCCAAAGAAACTTACACCAAAACACATAATAATTAAAATACCAAAGCTAAGAGATAAAGAAAAAATACTAAAAGCTGCAAGAGAAAAAAAAAATCACCTACAAAAGAGCCCCCATAAAAATGACATCCGACTTTTCAATAGAAACACTTGAGGCCAGAAGGGAATGGCAAGACATATTCAAAGTAATGCAGAACAAGAACCTACAACCAAGACTTCTTTATCCAGCAAGGCTATCATAATATGTAGATATCTTCAGAACCTTTCACCCTAAAGCAGCAGAATATACATTCTTTTCAAGTGCTCATGGTACATTCTCTAGGATAGACCACATGCTAGGGCACAAAAGGGGTAGCAACAAATTTAAGAAGATTGAAATCATATCAAGCATCTTCTCTGATCACAATGGCATGAAACCAGAAATCAACCACAACAGGAAAACTGAAAAATACTCAAACACTTGGAGACTAAATAACATGTTATTAAATAAAAAATGGGTTAACGAGATCAAAGAAGAAATAAAAAAATTCCTAGAAATGAATGAAAATAAGCATACAACTCAAAATTTATGGGACACAGCAAAAGCAGTCCTGAGAGGGAAGTTCATAGCATTACAGGCATATATCAAGAAGCTAGAAAAAGCTCAAATAAACATCTTAACCCTGCATCTAAAAGAACTAGAAAAAGAACAGCAAGTAAAGCACAGAGGAAGTAGAAGGAAAGAAATAATAAAGATCAGAGTGGAAATAAATGACATAGAGGCTAAAAAAAAAAAATACAGAGGATCAATGAAACCAAGAGCTGGTTCTTTGAAAAGGTAAACAAGATTGAAGAACCTTTAACCAGACTCACAAAGAAAAAAAGAGAGAGGACTCAAATAAGTAAAATTAGAAATGAGAGTGGAGAAGTAAGAACTGACACAGCAAAAATACAAAGGATTGTAAGAAAATACTATGAAGAACTGTATGCCAAAAAATTAGACAACCTAGATGAAATGGACAAATTCTTTGAAACGTATAATCTTCCAAAAAAAATCTGGAAGAATCAGAAAACCTAAACAGACCAATTACAACAAATGAGATTGAAACAGTTATCAAAAAACTCCCAATAAACAAAAGCCCTGCGCCAAATGGCTTCACAAGCAAATTCTACCAAATATTCAAAGAAGAACTAACTCATATCCTTCTCAAGCTATTTCAAAAAATTCAAAGCCTGATCTGTGGTGGCGCAGTGGATAAAGCGCTGACCTGGAACGCTGAGGTCACTGGTTCAAAACTCTGGGCTTGCCTGGTCAAGGCACATATGGGAGTTGATGCTTCCTGCTCCTCCCCCCTTCTCTCTCTCTCTCTCTTCTCTAAAATGAATAAATAAAAATAATTAAAAAAAAATTCAAGGGGAGGGAAGACTTCCTTTTACAAGGTGAGCAGAATTCTGATTCCAAAACCAGGCAAAGACAATGAAAAGAAGGAAAATTATAGGCCAATATCCCTGATAAATTTAGATGCTAAAATTCTCAACAAAATATTAGCAAACCAGATCCAGCAATACATGAAAAAGATCATGCATCATGATCTCCCATCCAAGAACTAACCAGGCCTGACCCTGCTTAGCTTCAGAGATCAGACAAGATCAGGCACATTCAGGGTAGTATGGCTGTAGAGGCCTAACATGATGATCAAGTGGGATTTATTCTGGGGAGGCAAGGCTGGTACAATATTCGCAAATCAATCAACGTGATTCATCACATAAACAAAAGGAAGGAGAAAAAGCACATGATAATTTCAATAGATGCAGAAAAAGCATTTGATAAATCCAGCACTTATTTATGATCAAAACGCTCAGCAAAGTGGGAATACAGGGAACATACCTAACATGATAAAGTCCATCTATGACAAACCCACAGCCAACATCATACTGAATGGGCAAAAATTAAAAGCAATCCCCTTAAGATCAGGAACAAGGCAGGGGTGCCCCCTTTCACCACTCTTATTCAACATAGTTCTGGAAGTCCTAGCCATAGATATCAGACAACAAGAAAAAATAAAAGGCATCCTAATTGGAAAAGAAGAAGTAAAACTATCATTATTTGCAGATGATATGATACTATATATTGAAAACCCTAAAGTTTCAGTCAAAAAACTACTGGATCTGATAAAGGAATTCAGCAGGGTGTCAGAATATAAAATTAATACCCAGAAATCAGAGGCATTTTTATATACTAACAATGAACTGTCTGAAAGAGAAATTAAGGAAACAATCCCCTTCACTATTGCAACCAAAAAAATAAAGTACGTAGGAGTAAATTTAACCAAGGAGATTAAAGACTTGTACTCGGAAAATTATAAAACATTGATAAAAGAAATCAAGGAAGATACAAACAAGTGGAAGCACATACCATGTTCATGGTTAAGAAGAATAAACATCATTAAAATGTCTATATTACCCAAAGCAATTTATAAATTCAATGCAATACCAATTAAAATACCAATGACATACTTCAAAGATATAGAACACATATTCCAAAAATTTATATGGAACCAAAAAAGAACACAATAGCCTGAGCAATCTTGAAAAAGATAAAGTAGATGGTATCACATACTTCCTGATATCAAGTTACACTAGAGGCCATTGTACTCAAAACAGCTTGGTACTGGCATAAGAACAGGCATATAGATCAATGGAACAGAGAGGTGAACCCAGAAATAAACCCACACCTGTATGGACAATTGATATTTGACAAAGAAGGTAATAGTGTACAATGGAGTAAAGACAGCCTCTTTAACAAATGGTGTTGGGAAAACCGGACATCAACCTGCAAAAAAATGAAACTAGACCACCAACTTACACAATGCACAAAAATAAACTCAAAATGGTTAAAAGACTTAAATGTAAGTCGTGAAACCATGAGCATCTTAGAAGAAAACATAGGCAGTAAATTCTCTGACATCTCTTGTAGCAATATATTTGCTGATTTATCTCTACGGGCAAGTGAAATAAAGGACAGGATAAACAAATGAGACTATATCAAACTATAAAAAGCTTCTGCACAGCTAAAGACAATATGAAGAGAATAAAAAGACCACACAATGGGAGAATATATTTGACAATATGTCTGATAAGGGTTAATAAAATTTATAAAGAACTTGTATAACTCAACACCAGGAAGATAAACATCCAATCAAAAAATGGGAAAAAGAAATGAATAGACACTTCTCCAAAGAGGACATACAGATGGCCAACAGGCATATGAAAAAATGCTCAACATCACTAATCATTGGAGAAATGCAAATTAAAACCACAATGAGATATCACCTCACACCAGTCAGAATGGCGCTCATCAACAAAACAACACAGAGTAAGTGCTGGCAAGGATGTGGAGAAAAGGGAACCCTCCTACACTGCTGGTGGGAATGCAGACTGGTGCAGCCACTGTGGAAAACAGTATGGAGATTCCTCAAAAAATTAAAAATTGAACTGTCTTTTGACCCAGCCATCCCACTTTTAGGAATATATCCCAAGAACACCATAGCACTGATTCAAAAGGAGAAATGCACTCCCATGTTTATGACAGCATTGTTCACAATAGTGAAGATCTGGAAACAGCGTAAGTGTCCGTCAGTGGACGAGTGGATTAAAAAGCAGTGGTACGTATACACAATGGAATACTGTGGGGTCATGAAAAAGAAGGAAGTTTTACCTTTTGTGACAACATGGATGGACCTGAAAACTATTATGTTAAGTGAAATAAGCCAGGCAGAGAAAGAAAAATATCATATGACCTCACTCGTTTGAGGAATCCTGTGAACAATGTGAACTGAGGAACGGAATTGAGACAAGAGGAGGGATCAAAGGGACCAGAGGAAAAGAGGACAGAGGGAAAGAGGATGATAGGATGGGATAATCCTGAAGGGAAGGGGGGAGGGTGCTGTGAGGAGAAGGCAAGGGAGATGTTGAGTGGAATACGGGGGAGGGGGAATGCATTTGGGGTGATACTAGAATGTATGTAGACACAATAAATTAAAATTAAAAAAATTTGAGTTCAATAACTTTATGTAATATTTTTTTTTCAAATTTTGGGCCCCAAAATTAAAGTGCATTTTATATACGAGAGTGTTTTATACATGGGGAAATATGGCACCTGCAGTGACTTGTGGGTTATATATGCCTACCTGAAATTTACCATATGTTCCTCTGGCAAATTTTTACTATATCTTTAAAAGCCAGGTCAAACAGCAGGTCATCTGTGCTGTCTTCCTGGAAACAGCCCTTCTCCCTCTATTCGCTTCCTGTGCTGTACTGCCTATGCTTGGTTACCACCTTTTGCTCTTTTGTCTTTTCCATCCCTATGTACCCACTGTCTCTTCAACACAGTGCCTGGAATTTATTGAGCACTTTCTGACTAATCATTTTTTTTTTTTTTTTTTTGCAGATCAGAACAAATACTGATAATTACCATCTCTTATTAAAAAAAGTCAAACTTAATGACATACATTTAAAAGTAAAATTTATAACACAAATGTAAGAAATGAAGGGGGATAAGGCCACACATTTTCCTTCTAAAATATGGGCAGCATCTTGGATGATATATTCCAGCTAAAATATGTTTTCCATAATGAAAATGAGTTAACATTTTCCTAAAATGTAAGGTTATAGAATAATGCAAGTATCTAAAAGTGCATCACACAATGTGTTAATTACTTAATCCATTTTAAGAAGCCCAGCCTTACCCTTTTAACATCTCTGAAACTGGCCATGCTTCTTATACTTCAAATTGGCAATGAGTATTTGTTTTTAGGAGGTAATCTTCATATTCTTACTACTATTTAGGTCAAAAGTTATGCAACATGTAGAAGAAAAAAAGACTGGAAAAGTTTCCTGTGGTTGTACTCCTGTAGGACTCAACTGAAACAGTCCTTTTCTATCAACGTAATTTTTATTAAAACGGGAATATAGAAGAGGAAGCGGTGATAATCTGCTTTTTGTGTTTTGGGGCATAGATCGTATGTCTGGTTTTCTGAGGGTTCACAGGTTTTTGTGTGTGGGTAAGGTGTAGAATGTATTCAGGTGTAGAATGATTTCAAACTGATAGTCATGACAATCATTAACACTTGAAAAAGTGTTATATGACAGATAACCTTCTGTGATGGGGAAAACTATTCATCATGTCATCCCCAAAATTAATGGTGCAATTAAATCAAGCCCGATATACTTTCTAATACAGATGGGCCTACTGAAATATTTTTTTAAGTTAGAAGTTTTTTTCAAAAACTTTTTTTGTAACTAGTTTCTAATATATATGTAAGTACACATGGGCCATGCAATTCACTCAATGATAGGCAGATGCAAGTTATCTAAACTTGACTAGCTGTCGGGAAATAAGTGCTCTAGGTTCTTTATTCTCTCTTTTCAGTATGTGATAAAATGTTTTAAATGTTACCTCTTTAAATATCACAGTTTCTGCAGACAGAAACTATTTTTATCTGTAGCACACAGTCCCTGATATTGCAAACCTCAAACAGAAGTTAAAATGATACTGGTACCTTCTGGATTGCAAAGGGATCTCTCTGTTCATGGTCTAAGTATTTCTCCAGATTAAAGAAAGTGTCATAAAAGATGTGAGCCATTCTGCATCTCTTCAGATCGCGTAGAGTTATTCTGC
Organism: Saccopteryx bilineata; assembly: GCF_036850765.1. Lineage (NCBI taxonomy): Eukaryota > Metazoa > Chordata > Mammalia > Chiroptera > Emballonuridae > Saccopteryx > Saccopteryx bilineata. Next base: position 39,743,145 of record NC_089499.1, on the reverse strand, counting down.
CTACATAAAAACAAAGCTGGTAAATTCCAAGAGTTGTTCTGGCAAGTGAAAAAAACTTCTACTGAAGTTTAAGAAGTATATGTACACCTTTGTTTTATTATAAATATCCCGTTTCCTTTTTTTGAGGTAAAATTCACATAACATAAAATTCACCATTTTAACCATTTTAAATGGCTAAAAATGGTTTTAAGTGTATAATTCGGTGGCTTTTGGTACATTCGCAATGTTTTACAACCATCGCCACTATTGATTTCCTCAACATTTTCTTTTTTTTTTTGTATTTTTCTGAAGCTGGAAATGGGGAGGCAGTCAGACAGACTCTCGCATGCGCCTGACTGGGATCCACCCGGCACGCCCACCAGGGGGCGACGCTCTGCCCACCAGGGGGCGATGCTCTGTCGCGACCAGAGCCACTCTAGTGCCTGAGGCAGAGGCCAAGGAGCCATCCCCAGCGCCCAGGCCATCTTTTGCTCCAATGGAGCCTCGGCTGCAGGAGGGGAAGAGAGAGACAGAGAGGAAGGAGAGGGGGAGGGGTGGAGAAGCAGATGGGCGCCTCTCGTATGTGCCCTGGCCGGGAATTGAACCCGGGACTTCCTCACTCCAGGCTGACGCTCTACCACCGAGCCAACCGGCCAGGGCCCTCAACATTTTCTTCACCTTTCAAAAGGAACTCTGTACTCATCAAGCAGCCCTTCTCCTATGTCTCTTCCCCTCCACCCTGAAGTCCCTTGCCATCACTAATTGCTTTCTGTTTCTATGGAAAAGTTCCATTTCTTATACAGAATTTGCCATCAATTGTTGTTTTTACACTAATAGTAAAGAAGAAATTTTAGTACTTCTGCATTTGGAAAGCCTGTAGGAAAGACTGTAGAGTTAAAGAATTTAGGACAATGAGGATTATGTGCCCCCCTCTGTTACATAGGTGAACAGTGAATACTTCCCTGTACTCAACCTTACCATCATTGGCTGGCTTCACCAGGTCAAGCATCTGGCACAGCAAATCATGGAACGGCAAAGGCTCAATACCCATGGCTTCCATCCGCTCACACTGCTCCTCATAGAAGTACTCCAGCTCGTACATGGAGAGCACGCCATCACCATCCACGTCCATGCAGCGGAACCAGTACTCAATGCTAGGCGGTAGGGACACTCATTAGTAATGGCCCAGGAAGGGTCCTTTATTCATTCAGATTTATGATTGCCCATGTTTCTTTTTAAATAAAAGTTACATACGGGTGTATACTTTAGACTTAGGGAGACATAGTTTTATAAAATTTGTAAGAAGAAATGGTGACCTTGGGATCTAGCCAGAGCCCTTATGATCGAGCTGGCAACCCTGAAATCAAACTGGCAACCTCGGTGCTTCAGGATGATGCTCTATCCACTGTGCCACTGGCCAGGCACCCTCTCCCCCACTGCCTTTTTTTTGAAAAAAACATTTAAAATAAAAATTTTATGTATTTAAGGTGTACAAAGAGATACTTTGATATACACAATGAAACAATTACTACAGTAAAGCTTTTTAACGTATCTTCTCACAAAGTTACCATTAGCAAATTTCCAGTATTCAATACAGTATTATTAACTATAGCTATGCTGTACATTAGACCTATAGACTTATTCATGATAACTGCAACTTTGTACTATTTGACCAATATCTCTCTATGTCATCCATGCCCCCAGCCTCTGGTAACCATTCTACTCTCTGCTCTGTAATTTTGACTTTTTTTAGATTCCATATGTAAGTGAGATCATGCAGTAGTATCTTTCTATGCTTGACTTATTTCACTTAGCATAATGTACTCCAGGGTCATCCATGTTGTTGCAAATGATAGGACAGCCTTCCTTTTAAAGGCTGAATAGTATTTATTGTGTCTGTGCAAATATATACCACATTTTCTTTAGTCATTATCTATTGAGGGACATTTAGGTTAGTCTGATACCATATCTTGGTTATTGTGAATAATGCTATAATGACCATGAGAGCTTTAGTTCTAGGTGGCAATGTAGGAATATCCTAACTTGCCTCCTAAAGGCACACCAAATATACATCTACATAAAGAAACAATATTCTCTTAAGAACTAGTTGAGAGACTCCTACATATTAGGCAAATGAGGAAGAACCCACATCTAAGCAGGTAGAAGAGGCTGAAACACACTTGTCATAAATACCAACCCTGGGACAGTGACCCACAATTGGGAGGAGCTCAAAACTTGGAGCTTCTCCCTGAGGAGCGAAGAGTATGAACCCCACATCAGGCACCTCAACTTTTAAGAGCTGTCACTGAGATGACTCCCCAAAACATCTAGCTTTGAAAACTAATGGGGCTCGCATCCACGGAACAAACATGATTATAGTGAAATGAGAAACAATTCTTAAATAGCTCATGCACTCAGACTCACCTGCAATATGACTCAGTGTAGAAGTAGCCAATAGAAGTGCCTGGACTTTTTGGGAAAGAGGCTCATTTCCTTATTAAAGCCTCAGCCTAAAGGGCAGGCATCTAACTGACACACATGTAGGGCTTGCTGGTGTACTCGGGGGATGAGGCTAGCAGGTGCCCTCTTTACACTCTCCCCCTGCTTTGCTCCAGCCAGATGAGGCCACTTTACGCTCTCCCTGCGCCTTATTCCAGAGCGCCAGCATCTACCAAAGGGGAGCTTCTACCCACATCTGAAGCCCCAGTTTTACTTCTGGTGCTATACTTCCGTGGCGGCTGCCCAGGTGCTGCCCCTTGATGGCCTGGCTCTAGAGGTTGGGGGCCTGTGTTTCTGCATCCCACAAGATGTATTAATATTAATTGGTGAAAGTTCTTGGTAGTCTACACACTCAGGCACTGCATAAACAGCAGACTGAAACATACCAGTCTTTCTGTGAAAGAGGCCTACTTGGCTCAGTGGTAGAGCATGGGCCTGGTGTGTGGATGTTCTGGGTTCGATTCCCAATCAGGGCACACAGGAGAAGTGCCCATCTGCTTCTCTACCCTTTCCCCTCTCACTTCTTTCTCTCTCCCTCTCCTGCAGTCATCCTTCGATTGGAGTGAGTTGGCCCTCGGCTCTGAGGATGGCTCCATGACCTTCGCTGCAGGCACTAAGAAGAGCTCGGTTACTGAGCAATGGAGCAACACCCCAAATGAGCAGAGCATCATCTCCTAGTGGGCTTGCTGGGTGGATCCTGGTTAGGTCTCATGCGGAAGACTGTCTCTGCCTCCCCTCCTCTCATTGAATAAAGAAAGAAGAAAGAAAGAAAGAGGCCTACTTGGTTGTCCAGGAAGTTGGGCCCGAGGAGCAGGCTTCTGGTTTGGCACACATCTAGGAACCTATGGAAGTGTTCTCATGGAGTACAGGTGGTAGGTACCATCTCTGAGCTCCCCTTGCCATGCTCCAGCTTGCACGTATCTCCCAGAGAGGAGCTTACGCTCTCATAAAATGACTGGATTTTTGTGGCTGTTGCCAGGGACATCTGGATTGTCTGGCTACAGAGGCCAGTGGGGTTTATGCTCACAGGTTCCATAGGATTGTACCGAACAGAGAAAGCATTCTTAAAGGGCTACTCCCCCTAGGGCATAGCAAAGGGGCAATAGAAATGGGAGCTCAGTATTTCTGTGAAAGAAGCCTATTAGCTTTTTGTCACTGCTGCAGCCAGAAGGTTAGGCTTTTAATTAACACACATCTAAGGGTTGAATACAATCCTTTCCACAACCTGGGAGGGTGGGCATTCTCTTCACTGTCTCTCTGATGTGCTCCAGAGTGCCAGTATCTCCAAGAGGGTAGTGTTTACATATATCCAGTGTCTTGGTTTTTACAGCCATAGTTCTTATGGCTGCTGCTCAGGTGATGTCCATGGATTGCTGGGTTCTGGTGGCCAGGGAGCTTGCATTCCTAGGTCCCATAGGACTATAATAATTGGAGAGACAGTTTTTGGCAAGCTACCACACCCAGAGCACTGCACATACATCAGACTGAAACATATCTCTAGTCTTTCTGTAAAAGAGGCCTATTTGCTTGTGCTGGAGCTTCAATCTGAGTGGCAGGCTTCAGGTGTGGAATATAGCCAGGGGCATATGGAGGTGCTTTCAGAGAACATAGGCTGGTGGATGCCATCTTTGCACTTTCCCTCTGCCTTACTCCAGATTGTTGGTATCCCCTAGAAAGAAGTGTATACACTAGTCTAGCACCTGGATGTTCATGACTGCTGCTCAGGGGACACCTCCAAGTCACCTAGATGTGGTAGCCAACAGGGCTTGTGCTTGCATCTACAAAACTGTATATATTTGCATAATTTAAAAGCTGCTGCCTGAGGGCCTGCCTTTAATCAGCCTGAATCTAGGTGCTGAAATGGTCCCTGTTGTGCCACTGGCAGGCCTTGGCACACCCTCAATGACTGGGAGCCATTAAAAATAAAAAAGGCTGCCTGGGCAATCACATAGGCTTCCGAGACAAAAAAAGAACTAGGGCAGGACTGAACAATAAGGTCCATCTCCTACCAAGGCCACTATATCAAGAGTGGAGAGGTGGCTAGTTTATCTAATTTGCAAAAACCAACAGAGTCAAATAAAATGAAGAAACAAACAATTATGTTCCAAATTAAAGAATAAGTTAAACTTCAGAGATATTCCTTAATGAATAGGAAATAAGTGATTTACCTGATAGAGTTCAAAATAATGGTCATAAAGAGATTTTCCATCTCTTCAATGAAAAAGAGATGGAAAATATAGAAAGTAGCACAAAGAAGTCACAGAGCTGAAGAGTATTATAATTTAACAACAACAACAAAAACCACAAAAGGGGTTCAATAACAGACTAGATAAAGCAGAAGGATGAGTCAACTTGAAGACAGGTCAGTGGAACTAACCTAATTACAGCATCAAAGAGAAAAATGAATTAAAAAAAAGTGAAGATAGCATAAGGAACTTATGGCACAATATTAATTAGATAAACACTCATGTTAACAGGGCTCCAGAAGAGCAGAAAGAGAGAAAGGGGCAGAAAACTTATTTAAAGAACGAATGGCTGAAAACCTCCCTAACATGGAGAAAGAAATAGACATCTAGACCAGTAAGAGGAATTTAAAATACCCACACCATGACGCATTGTCATTAAAGTGCACAGAGTTAAAGATAAGGAGAGAACCGTAAGAGCAGCGAGAGAAAAACAACATTATATGTTCAAAAGAACCCCTCAAATACTAGCAGCAGACCTTTCAGCAGAAACTTTGTAGGTCAGAGAGCAGCACCACATACTCAAAGTGCTGCAAGAAAATAATTCCAACTAAGAGTATTCTATCTGGTAAAGCTGTCAATCAGAATTTCCAGACAAAACTAAAGGAGTTCATCACCACTGAACTGGCCTTATAAAAAATGACAAAGGAGTTTTCTTTAAGGTGACAAGAAAGGGTGCTAATTAGTAACAAGAAAACAAAAAAAGTATAAATCTCACTGGTAAAGGTAAATATATGGTAAAGGTGGTAGATTACTCACTTATAAAGCTAGTATGAAAGTTAAAAGACAAAATTAGGGCAAAGGGATGGGGGTAAATGAGCCCAGAAAGAGACTTGCTTGGGGTGGAGGGTGAGCGATGCAGTGTGCAGATGGTGTTATACTGAGCTGTCCACATGAAACCTGTATGGTTTTCCGAACCAACATTAACCCAATTAATTCAATTAACTAAAATAAAGTAAATATAACTAAAAAGTTAGTTAAGGAATATAATAAAAAGATGTAAAATGTGACATGAAAACATAAAAAGTAGAAAGGGGAGAGTAAAAATTTAGAGCATTAGAATGTGTTCAAGCCTAAGTTCTTACCAACTAAAACAGACTGTTTTTGATATAAGCTGTTATATGTAAGCCTAAGGGTAACCACAAAACAATAACCTATGGTACACAAAAAATAAAGAGAAAGAAATCTAAGCATACCACTAAAGAAAGTCATCAAACAATAACAGAAGATAAAGGGATACTTACAAACTCATTTTACAAGGTCAGCATTACCTTGGTAACAAAACCAGGAAAGGATGCCACAAGAAAAGAAAATTACAGGCCACTATTCCCGAAGAATGTAGATGTTAAAATCCTTAACAAAATATTATCAACTGAATTTAACAGTATATTAAAAGAATCATACTATGGTCATGTGGGATTTATTACAGGAATGCAAGGATGGTTCAACATCTTCAAATCAATGTGATATACCACATAAAAAAAAATGAAGGTTAAATATGGTCATCTCAAAAGATTTAAAAAAATCATTTGACAAATTAAATATCCATTTATGATAAAAACTCTTAACAATGTGGGTACAGATGGAATGGTCCTCCATAATAGAGGCCAAATATAAGAAACCCAGAGCTAGCATCATACTCAATGGTGAAAAGCTGAAAACTTTCCTCTAAGATTAGGAACAAGAAAAGGATACTCACTCTCAACATTTTAATTCTGCACAGTACTCAAAGTCCTAGTGAGAGTAATTAGGGAAGAAGAAGCAATAAAAGGTATCAAATTGGAAAGGAAGAAGTAAAACTGTTACTATTTGCAGATAAAAATCCTAAAGTTTCCACCAAAAACACTGTTAGAATAAATGAAATCAGTAAAATTGCAGACTTCAAAATCACTTACAAAAATCTGTTGCATTTTTATAATAACAAATTATTAGAGCAATTAACAACCCCACTTATAACTGCATCAAAAATATCTAGGAATAAATTTAGCAAAGGAGGTGAAATATCTGTACACTTAAAACTATAGGACAGTTATGAAAGAAAAAGAAGATACACATAAATGGAAAGATATTCCATGCTCACAAATTGTTGGAAAATGTTCAGGCTACCCAGAGCAATCTATAGATTCAACACAATCCCTGTCAAAATTCCACTGGCATTTTCCAAAAAAATAGAGCCAACAGTGCTGCCCTGGCCAGATAGCTCAGTTGATTAGAGCATCACCCTGATATGTAAAGGTTGCTGGTTCGATCTCTAGTCAGGGCACATATAGCACATACAGAAACAGATTGACGTTTCTGTCTCTCTCTAAAATGAATTTTAAAAAGTTTTTTTTTTAAAAAGGAACAGTGCTAAAATTTGTATGAATCACAAAAAAAAAATGTGACTAGGCAAAGCAATCTTAAGCAACAAGAACAAAGCTGGAGGCATCACACTACCTGATTTCAAAACATACTACAAAGCTTAGTATTCAAAACAGCATAGTATTAACATAAAAACAGAAACACAGAGCAATGGAACAGAATAAAGAGCCCAGAAATAATCCCACACATATACAGTCAACTGACTTACAACAAAGGAGTTAAGAATACACAAAGGGGAAAAGGACAATTTCTTCAATAAATGGCATTGGGAAAAGTACAGCCAACATCACATGCAAAAGAATGAAACTTGACCACTATCTTACTCCATACATAAAAACTAACTCAAAATGAATTAAAGACTTGAATGTAAGACCTGAAACCTTATAACATCCAGAAGAAAACAGTTGATAAGCTCCATGACATAGGTGTTGGTTGTACACATATACTATGGAATACTACTCAGCCATAAGAAATGATGACATCAGATCATTTACAATAACATGGATGGACCTTGATAACATTATACAGAGTGAAATAAGTAAATCAGAAAAAACTAAGAACTATATGAATCCATACATAGATGGGACATAAAAATGAGACTCAGAGACATGAAAAAGAATGTGATGGCAATGGTGGTGGTGGGGGGGAGGGGGGGTGAGGAAGGAGAGGGGGGGTGGAGGAGGGAAGGGGCACAAAGAAAACCAGATAGAAGGTGACAGAAGACAATTTGACTTTGGGGGAGGGGTATACAGCACAATCAAATGTCAAAATAATCTGGAGATGTTTTCTCTCAACATATGTACCCTGATTTATCAATGTCACTGCATTAAATTTAATTAAAAAAAATCTGACACCAAAAGCAAAGGCAACAAAAAGCAAATACTGAATTGATCATATAATTTTTATCCTTCATTCTGTTAATCTGGTATATAACATTTATTAATTTGTATATACTGCACCATACTTGCATCCTAGGGATAAACTCCACCTGATCGTGGTGTATGATCATTTTAAAGTTCTGTTGGATTCAGTTTGCTAGCATTTTGTTGAGGTTTTCTGCATCTATGTTCATCAAGAATTTTGGCTTGTAATTTTCTTTTCTTGTAGTGTCCTTGTCTGGCTTTGGTATAAAGGTAATGCTGGCTTCATAAAATGAGTCTGATAGTGTTCTTGCCTTTATAAGTTTGGGGGAAAAGTTTGAGGACTGTTCTTAATTATTCTTTAACCGATAAAATTGTACTGGGAAGTCATCAGATCTCGGGCTTTTCTTTTTGGGAGGTTTTTGATTACTGATTTTATTACCTTACTCATTACTGGTCTGTTCAGATTTTCTATTTTTTTGTGCTTCAGTCTTGGTAGGTTGTATGTTTCTAAGAATTAACCCATCCTTCTAGGTTATCCAATTTGCTGACATATAAATGTTCACAGAAGTCTCTTGTGATCCTTTGTATTTCTGTGCTCTCACTTCATTCTCCTTCCCCCATGGGGAGGGTGTCTCTGTCCATGTTGAGCTGCCTGGGCTTAGAGGATGGGATAACATGGGTAATGTGAGATTTTTTCTTTCTACCCTCTTCAATGCATCTTTTCTTATTGCTCTACTCTACGCAGATGCTGCAGCATCTCATCTGGAATCCTTATATTTTGTGAAAGTATTTTTGTGCATGGATATTTACTCAAATTGATGATTCTGCAAGGGTATGAGCAATAGAAGCATATATCAACCATCTTGCTGATATCAGTCTCTATGGCTAAATTTAAAAATTATATGTATGGCCTAAGTGATATTTTAATTTCCTGTTATGTTGGACCTTCTGAACTGGTCTAATTTTCATATCTTGCCTGTATTTTCTATTGTTTTTTTCTTCTTCTAAACATTGTTTTTCATTTCTGCTATCATAATTTGATTTTCCAGAGTTCTTTTTTGGTTCCCTAAATGTTCCTTTTATAAATGTATCATTCTGTTTATGTTCTGTGAATGCAATTTCTCTTATTTCTCTGAGGATATCAATTAACAATGTCTTCATCGTTGTTGTTGCTGAAGGTATTTTTCTTCCTGAAATTCTGCTTCATCTAAGTTACTTTTCCCCTCTTCCACTTGTTTGGTTTCTATCATTTATGTAAGAAGCTTTACTCAGACATTTAGTGGTCCTTTGTTGTCTGCTCATATTGAAAAGCAAATGCTAAAAATATGGGCACAGGTTTGTAGACTCTGAGCTTTACAGTACAGTGATCTGACCCACAGGTTTGTAGACTCTGAGCTTTACTATACAATGATCTGGCTGGGTTGCTTCCTTGGGAAAGACCTGATGTCATATCTTCAGGTTTTTATTCTTGGGCTGCTCAGATTTTGCAGAAAAATGTCTTTTAGTCTTCTGCCTGGAGATTGAGGAGAGGTTGCTAAAATTCTGTAAACTGATGAGGAATGAAGACGTGTCAAGTCAGCATTCAGTATGTATATATTCACTAGAAAGCCCAGCGGTCATACGAAATGACTGCTGTTCTAGATATTATAAATTGTAATTAAAATGATTTGTGCAAAGGTGTCTGCTAATTCAAACTGAATTACCCAGGGCAGGCGGCGAGGACGCCCCTTTGCTTAGTGCCCCACGGGGTTTCCCCCTTCTACTTGCTTAATTGCTTAAAGTAGAGTGCAATGAAGGAAACCACTGGTGGTACATTTCTTAAGAGCCACCGCTAGCTCAATAAATAAAGGTGATTTAAATAATAATGATGATTAGTCAATAATTTATTCAAGAGTGGTGGATAATTCTCAATTAGTGGAACTACAATGTTTCTGTACTTGCAACATTGAGAAAATCCTTTCTTGCCACGGTCAAATCGATTAGTTTCTAACTTGAAGTTTAAGGACTGACAGTGTTTATATTTAATATTCATGTCACCAGAGGAATGCTCAAAAATTAAAGTTTCTCCATTTGAAACTGTTTTAATCCTTTTTGCGTTTCGGTCAGCATTACTCTGTCGTTTTTTTGCATTTCTCTCCTGCCTTTGTTCAAGGGACTCATTTTGTCGAGACAGGCTTTTTTGTCTTGCATCTGAGGCAAGCCTTGTTTCTCTATGCTCACCAGTCTCATTTTGCCGAGAAAGACGCATTTGCTCTGCGACTGAAGCAAGCCTTGTCTTTCTCTGCTCAGTGGTTTCTTTTTGTTGAGAAAGCCGTTTTTGTGCAGCTTTAGCTCCTTTTCTCTCCTCTTCAGTGCTGTATTTTCTAGGAGGCATTCTTAAAAGAAATTACGTTAAGACGTAGTTTTTATGTAAAACAGATGATTGCCAATGCAAACAAATGTTCACCTTCCGCCTGACCCGTTCAATTTGCGTTCAGCTGTGACAACTTCACCCCATTGGCTAGTACAGTTACGCAAGCAACCAATAAGCTATCGGCGACAAACAGACACTTAAGCCTCATATAATAAAGATTTCATGGGTTTTCAATATGGTACCTATACCTTCAATTGTACCTAGTGCTCCCCAGACCAGAAGCCCTGTATTTTACACCTTCCAAGAAGTGACGCATCTCTCTTCTGCCTGGTAGAGGAGATGTTCTAGAGGTCAACTGTTTCTTTAAACAAACTTTCTATAAACTCTCCTGACTTTTGGCTTTATCTTTACCATGCCCCACTTCCAACGTTCTCGGTACTCCATGAGTCCTGAATGTTTGTAGGTTTTTGCTGGGTATATTCAGTTGCTTTTTGGTCTTTATCTCTGGTGGCTTAGGATTCAAATAGTCTGCTAAGTTTATTATGTTCCAGTTTGCAAATCTTTATTGCTATTATTTCTTTTCCTTTGTCTTTTGTTATTATGGATATATTCCTTGAACAAAAATCTCTTTAATGTCATTTTAGTGGAATTTCAAGAGAGGCCAAATGTGCTACATGTGCTTAAGTTGCTATCTTCACCAGAAGCTTACTCACACTCCATTATGGCTACCTTATCATTAGCTCTGTCACTTAGGGGAGCAAGGATAGCCATGTCATCAATTAATCACAGAATATAAAGCCAGTAGTATTAATTGGTAACAAGGAACAATCTTTTTATATAAAGAGCTACTGATTTATGACAAGTTAAAACTTCCCAAGAGGAGGTTCTTAGAGACTTTTGATTAAATTCCCATTTGTAGGCCTTAAAACATTAAGAGCTTCAATACATTTAGTGGTTTTAAAAAATCCCTTTGAGGAGAGAAAGGTGAAAATAACTAAGTGGTGACTATTAATTGTTTTCAAGTAAGTCACACTAAGATGTGTGTACCTTTATCCAGCAAGATAAACTTCACATTATTGGAACAAACTTAACATTTAACACTTGCAAAGCTCTTTTGAGAAATCTATTTTAAAATTGTATCAGTTTAATGTTTAATATTACCATCAAAGAATAGAGGAGATAGGCCCTGGCCGGTTGGCTTAGTGGTAGTGTCGGCCTAGTGTGCAGGAGTCTCGGGTTCGATTCCTGGCCAGGGCATACAGGAGAAGCGCCCATCTGCTTCTCCACACCTCCCCCTCTCCTTCCTCTCTGTCTCTCTCTTCCCCTCCTGCAGCCAAGGCTCCATTGGAGCAAAGTTGGCCCGGGTGCAGAGGATGGCTCCATGGCCTCTGCCTCAGGTGCTAGAATGGCTCTGGTCGCGACAGAGCAACACCCCAGATGGGCAGCGCATCGCCCCTGGTGGGCATTCTGAGTGGATCCCGGTCGGGTGCATGCGGGAGTCTGTCTGACTGCCTTCCCATTTCCAACTTCAGAAAAATACAAAACAAACAAACAAACAAAAGAATAGAGGAAATATTATTAGATCCAACAAATACAAGGTAATCGAGTTTGGCTGTGGTGAGGTCCAGAAATATCACATCTGCTCTGAGAGTTTTAGAACAGTCAGAATACTACCTACTCTGAAAACATTTCCTGATTATGAGAAAAATCTTGGGGAGAGAGAGCCCATGAGCAGAGGGTTACAATTAATGTGGTAATATGTGGTTGTTATGCCACTGTCATTTTTTCCAGTAAAGGTATTTTGAGTAGTACAAAAAGGGTAATAGCCTATCCTTTGGTTTCTAAGGTGTCTTGGTGCCTTGAAATTCTTTATTACTTATCTTAAGATAATAAAAATGAGGATAATAGGAACAAAGTAACTCTTGATTTTGACAAGTACCTAATAGGACTGAAGTGAAAGACAACTTATTTTACTGAGAAACCTAAAACTGTTTAAGTCAGCTCATTTTTCAATTAAGAACTAAAATACAAGAATCTATAAAATAAATAAAACTAAAGCACACACTTCAGCTCTTTGTAACAGCCCTCAAGAGAAAAAGAAAGCTGGAATGCAAGACACACATTATTGGAAAGAACAGATCCTCTCTAAAGTGTTTTCAGTGCAGATATTTTTTTCTTACCAAAGGTAACATTTTCTCAGAGTCTAGATGTAATGACTATTCATCACAGGAAAATTGGAAAACAAAAAAATACAAAAGGAATAACTACCCAGCAAGAACTACTGTTCAATTTTTGCTCTGTCACTAAGTTTTGGTTTGAAAGTGTAATTATATTCATGACAAACTGGTAGACATAACTTTTGCCCTTGTCCTCCGGCTGAATAAAGTTAAGTTCTGTACTGAAGATTTCTCACCCCTGAAAAAATTACTATAAACTACTGAAGAAGAAAGTTATGGGAAATTCCATCATTGCCTAGGAAGTAACCAAATGTATATTCCCTTGCACCTACTATCTTCAAAGGCACTGGCTTAGTGCCCTCAGACATAAAGGTGCACCAAATAGCTGATGGAGAGAACTTGGAAGACCAATGTAGAAGCGCAACTTGATAAAAAGCCAGGCCAAACGGGTGGTTATGTGACATACCAACAGAGGGTTGCAAGAGCCTGTCCACAAAAAATAATCTATCCAAAGACACTTTACATATCTAACCCTGGCAGGATCTGCCAGAGGAGAGACTCAAGATCCTAATTTTGTAAGCAATGCAATACGTCCCTGAATAACTTCATTTCATTTTTTTTTATTATGCCGATGAGATGCAGGAGGAACTTAACTCTCGTTTACATCAATTAACATATGGTGAAACTGGTTTCATTACATGTCGCTTTGCTTCAAGTCACAGAACCTACTGACAACATTAAGTGAGGACTTGCTATATATATATATATTTTTTTTTTTTGCATTTTCTGAAGCTGGAAACAGGGAGAGATAGACAGACTCCCGCATGCGCCCGACCGGGATCCACCCAGCACGCCCACCAGGGGCGACACTCTGCCCACCAGGGGGCGATGCTCTGCCCATCCTGGGCGTCGCCATGTTGCGACCAGAGCCACTCTAGCGCCCGAGGCAGAGGCCACAGAGCCATCCCCAGCGCCCGGGCCATCTTTGCTCCAATGGAGCCTTGGCTGCAGGAGGGGAAGAGAGAGACAGAGAGGAAGGCGCGGCGGAGGGGTGGAGAAGCAAATGGGTGCTTCTCCTGTGTGCCCTGGCCGGGAATCGAACCCGGGTCCTCTGCACGCTAGGCCGACGCTCTACCGCTGAGCCAACCGGCCAGGGCAGGACTTGCTATATTTTATACAGCATTCACATGTGAGTGTAATATTTCTTTCATGAAGCTCGTTTTTTCTACCCACATCTTTCATAGGTCACAAACCTGATTTCTGCAAAGTGCTGCCTATTATATTTTGTTAAATAAGAGTTTGATTTTGATGTATAGCTATTTTCTTAAGAGTGAAGTTGAACGGTCTTCTGCTCATATTCTGCATAGGGAAAGCAATCTGAAGCTCTGAGGATGAGTATGCTGTGTGGCTAGTAAGTGTCAGCAGGTGCCAAGGGGTCAAATACCAACAAGTAAAAATCAGGAGTTACTTTCTTCTATGGTTGACCTAATTTTGAGTCTCTTAAGCAATAAGGAATTTCAGAACACCAAAAGAATTCTCTTTTAGGGATTCCAAAGCCTAGTTGGTAAGACGACGACAAGCAAACACGCTGTCCTGGAGGATGAGCCATTACTGTGGTCAAGAGCCCAGGATTTGGAGTCAAACAGACCTGGATCTGAATCCAAGCGATGTCACATATTAGGTGTGTAGTCTCTCGGAGTTTCTGTGTCCTCAACTATAAAAGAGGACAACTGATGCCTAAATTCACAGTGGTATGAGGATTAAATAAACCACTGCGTATGAAATACTTGTTACCTGGCAAAGAATAAAGCCTCAACAATACATTAACTATTAGGGAGGACAACGGGGCACAAAGAAAGCATTTGACTCAAAAAACCTCTTTTGGCAAAATTTTGTAGTACAGATCCAGTTATGGATCTCAAGGTATAAAAACTTGATCTGAAGGGCCCTGTTTTTGGAAATGAGGACCTAAGTGTTTGGGCTGAAACCCCCACTAAGAAAATCTAGAGGAAAAATTCTGTTTGAAGGCACTCAGCTATTAACAGGGCAGTGAAAAATGATGGCATCCAGATTGAGAAGCAAACCCAGAGAGGAGGAGCCTCGCGTTTGGGATCAGCTTTCCCTTGGGATCATCTACTGATTCTGGAAGAGGGGCCTGAGAAGTTGAACTTTGACCTGCTAGTATTTTGTAAATAATTTTTGGGTCTATCATCAGGAGAGATGTTAGTGTGCAGATTTATTTTCTTGTATGTGTTTGTCTGGCTTTGATATCAAGGTGATGCTGGCTTCATCCACAATTAGCTCTTCTTTCCTCACCAATTAACTACTGAAACATAAAGATCATATAACAAGAGAAATCCACAGTATTTATTCCCACATTATAAATGCTTGCTAGTCCTACTTATCCCTTGGGATAGCTCACATGTCACTTCACCTGTACTTCTGGAGAGAACAGCACTTTCTTGATGTACTGCGAGACTGGATTCAGTCTGGGAGGCAGAGGCTAAGTCTGATCCATCTTGGTACCCCGAGGTTCAGCTTGCATTCATGAGGTATGCATCATGACTTTTCAAGCTTTTGTTCATGTTTTTCTTTTTTTTTTGTATTTTTCTGAAGTTAGAAGTGGGGAGGCAGTTAGACAGACTCCCACATGTGCTCAACCAGGATCCAACCGCATGCCCACCAGGGGGTGATGTTCTGCCTATCTGGGGTGTTGCTCCATTGCGGCCAGAGCAACTCTAGCACCTGAGAAGTAGACCATAGAGCCATCCTCAGCACCTGGGCCAACTATGCTCCAGTGGAGCCTTGGCTGCAGGAGGGAAAGAGAGAGACAGAGAGGAAGGAGAGGGGGAGGGGTGGAGAAGCAGATGGGTGCTTCTCCTATGTGCCCTGATCGGGAATCGAACCCAGAACTTCCACATGCTGGGCTGATGCTCTACCACTGAGCCAACTGGCCAGGGCCTGTTCATGCTTTTTTTTTTTTTTTTTTTCATTTTTCTGAAGCTGGAAACAGGGAGAGACAGTCAGACAGACTCCCGCATGTGCCCGACTGGGATCCACCTGGCACGCCCACCAGGGGGCGACGCTCTGCCCACCAGGGGGCGATGCTCTGCCCATCCTGGGCGTCGCCATGTTGCGACCAGAGCCACTCTGGCACCTGAGGCAGAGGCCACAGAGCCATCCCCAGCGCCCGGGCCATCTTTGCTCCAATGGAGCCTTGGCTGCAGGAGGGGAAGAGAGAGACAGAGAGGAAAGCGCGGCGGAGGGGTGGAGAAGCAAATGGGCGCTTCTCCTGTGTGCCTTGGCCGGGAATCGAACCCGGGTCCTCCGCATGCTAGGCCGACGCTCTACCGCTGAGCCAACCGGCCAGGGCCTGTTCATGCTTTTTTAAAAAAATTATTTTTATTTATTTATTCACTTTAGAGATGAGAGAGAGAGAGAGAAGAGGGGGAGGAGCAGGAAACATCAGCTCCCATATGTGCCTTGATCAGGCAAGCCCGGGGTTTGAACCAGTGACCTCAGGGTTCCAGGTCGATGCTTGATCCACTGTGCCACCACCAGTTAGGCCTGTTCATGTTTTTAACATCTTGGCAAAGGAAACTTAGAAGTCGTACCTGGTGGGGTTCCGTTTGTCTTCCTCAGATATCAAAAACCAAACAAAATCTGCATAGCTCATTCTTCCCTCTTTCTGTACTGTTTTTCCCCTGGGAAAGAAAAATAAAACAACATGGTATTAAAGTTTCCTGAGAAATTACTCAGATAAATTTAGCAAGATGACAGACAAAGACATAAAGTATTATCTTCCTTTGGACATTAATTAAAGAAAAAAATTAGAATGCTGGAACCTCAAAAGGGCAACCCCTTCCATAGCCTATCATATTTTCAAAGGTTGAGAAGGTGAAACCAGAAGGCATTTGCAGAAATGAAGAAAAAAAATCTGGTTTGTAATTTAAATGCAAATAATGACCAGGATCAAATACTGCTACCTGTATTTAGATAAATAATTCATACATCAAAGAATGACTACTATCTTGTATGAAGCCATGACTACATATATTATAGGGTATTATCTGACCTACAGCACTAGCAAATTGTGCAGAAAGCTTGTTACAGTTTTGCTTGTAGTTCATTTTAAAATTCGGGTGCTTTTTCTTACCTCGTTACTGCCCCAGAGAATATCCTTTCAATAATTCTGTTTGAAGAAGCTAAACATAAATAAGTACAAAGCTAGTTAGAAACATGCTCCGTAAAAGGAGTACTTTTGGCAAATTTATTTTCAGTTGTCATAAGCTAAAACATAATAATCTTCCATGGGAGAATATGAGTAGTTAAAATTTTACTTATGTATTATTTAGACTTTTTGAAAATAAGAATTTGAGGTGGCTCAATCAATCAATCAATCATTTAAAACAAGAACATGCAAATGGATGTGTCTGACAGCTGGGATGTAGTACTAATTATAGTTGAGCACCAAGTGAGTTCTGGACATCCTGACAACTAGGACCAAAATGCACATAGAGAAGTTGTGTTGATCTTGTTATCTAATAAGACAAGACAACTTTTCCTCTAAAACAAGACAAATTTTAGCATTCAATTCTAGGGGGTATTGATCATTAGCTCCTAATATAAGGGAAACTGAGTAAAACAATGCAGAATGCTTTCAAGTAGGATTTTACAAGATACCAACACACACCATAAACATACATTTCATCTATAAAAGTCCAGGATATAACATGCTATAACGTGTAAGTTTTAAAAATTCCATCAGTAAGTTTTATTCAAGGAGAGACAGATACATCAAGATAGTACGCTGCTTTGACGGCAGACCCTAGATTGTCTAGCACAGCGATTTTCAACCTTTTTCATCTCATGGCACACATCAACTAATTACTAAAATTCTGTGGCACACCAAAAAACATATTTGTTGCAATCTGACAAAAAATAGGTATAATTTTAATTCATTTATATCAGACAGCTATTGTTGTATTTGCTATTGTCATTTTTTTTAAATTTGACAATCTAAGGGAAAAGAGATCAGTGCTCTTGACTAAACAGGTAGTACATGTTTTATTTTATTTTATTTTATTTTTTTACAGAGACAGAGAGAGAGTCAGAGTGAGGGATAGACAGGAACGGAGAGATGAGAAGCATCAATCATTAGTTTTTCGTTGCGCATTGCGACACCTTAGTTGTTCATTGATTGCATTCTCATATACGCCTTGACCATGGGCCTTCAGCAGACCAAGTAACCCCTTGCTTGAGCCAGCGACCTTGGGTCCAAGCTGGTGAATTTTTGCTCAAACCAGATGAATCCATGCTCAAGTTGGTGACCTTGGGGTCTCAAACCTGGGTCTTCCGCATCCCAGTCTGACGCTCTATCCACTGCGCCACCGCCTGGTCAGGCAGTAGTGCATGTTTTTTTTTTTTTTTTTTTTCATTTTTCTGAAGCTGGAAACGGGGAGAGACAGTCAGACAGACTCCCGCATGCGCCCGACCGGGATCCACCCGGCACGCCCACCATGGGGCGACGCTCTGCCCACCAGGGGGCGATGCTCTGCCCATCCTGGGCGTCGCCATATCGCGACCAGAGCCACTCTAGCGCCTGAGGCAGAGGCCACAGAGCCATCCCCAGCGCCCGGGCCATCTTTTGCTCCAATGGAGCCTCGGCTGCGGGAGGGGAAGAGAGAGACAGAGAGGAAAGCGCGGCGGAGGGGTGGAGAAGCAAATGGGCGCTTCTCCTGTGTGCCCTGGCCAGGAATCGAACCCGGGTCCTCCGCACGCTAGGCCGACGCTCTACCGCTGAGCCAACCGGCCAGGGCGAGTAGTGCATGTTTTAAACAGTCTTGTAGCACACCGGTGTGCCTGCTGCTGCACACAGTTTGAAAATTGCTGATCTAGAGTAGTGTACATCATGTGGGTTCAAAATAACCAATATATTAGTTTTTTTTTTAAAAAAGGAGATGACAGCCCTGGCTGGATAGTTCAGTTGGTTAGAGCATTAGACTGAAGCATAGAGGCTGCCGGTTTGATCCCCAGTCGGGGCACATACAGGAACAGACTGATGTTTCTGTCTGTCTCTCTCCCTTCCTCTCTGGCTAAAATCAATCAATAAATTTAAAAAAATATTAAAGAAAAAAAAAAGATGACAGTGGATCTCAGACATAGGGATGGTGGGGACAGGAATCTGTTAACAAGTGCCCCAGACAATGGCATGCACACTAAACTTTCAGAACCAATGATAAGGTCATTAGAGAGTTAGCAGCTATCAGCATCTAGCTCTTCTGCATAAAGTTAGGTACAGTCAACCTATAGGTAAATTAGTTTGGATGAAGACTGTTGAGAGTAAGGGTGTCAGTAGAGCCATGTCTGGCCACATATCAAAGCTTATATAAAAAATCCTCTAGCCTGACCAGGCAGTGGTGCAGTGGACAGAGTGTCGGACTGGAATGCGGAGGACCCAGGTTCGAGACCCCAAGGTTGCCAGCTTGAGCGCGGGCTCATCTGGTTTGAGCAAGGCTCACCAGCTTGAGCCCAAGGTCACTGGCTTGACCAAGGGATCACTCGGTCTGCTGTAGCCCCCTGGTCAAGGCACATATGAGAAAGCAATCAATGAACAACTAAGGTGCCGCAATGAAGAATTGATGCTTCTCATCTCTCTCCCTTCCTGTCTATCTGTCCCTATCTGTCTCTCTCTCTGTCTCTGTCTCTCTCTCTCTCAAACACACACACACACACACACACACACACACACACACACACACACACACACACACTCCTCTAGACTTGTTGAGTCCTGTTTTGGGGGGTTAATAATCTGAACCAGACCAAAAAAACAAAAAGGGCTGTATAGGAAAGGCAAGGATACTTAACCCACTGGTAATCAGAAAGTGCAAAGCTAGTAAAGCTGACCTGATGTGCATCTCCATCTTTACACTATTTTGGTGACAGGAAAGTTATGAGTACTCAAAGAAGGGAGGATGCAGTACTAAAATGCTTATCAAATATGTACATTTGAGTATTTTCCTCTTCATGGAATCTGAGGTAGAACTCTGTTTTTTAAATATGAAAATTCTATGAAACTTGACATTATATAGAATGAACCTCTTCTTAAGGTGTACACAGATATCGTGGTCCCTCCTCTATCATGGGGGTTAGGTTCAGAACCCCCTGCGATAGGCGAAAATCTGCGAAGTAGCAACCTTATATTTATTTTATTTGTATATAAAGGCTTTATAAACCCTCCCCACACTCTTATAAACCTTTCCCACACTGTTACTAACCTTTCCCACACTCTTATAAACACTTACTATGTGTTTTCTGTACGTGTCTTTGTCTACTCATCTGCTGTATGCTACATATTTTATTTCGATTTAATATTCTTTTAATATGTTTTAATTAATATTTTATATTTTCTTATAGTTTTTAATTTTTTAGGCTAGAAAATGCTTATTTTACTGCAAAAATAATTAAAATAAATATATAAAAATACCTATATACCACAAAATTCCGTGATATAGAGAAAAATTCATGATATAAAATTAGATATATACAATTTAAAAATTCACAATACAGGGCCCTGGCCAGTTGGCTCAGTGGTAGAGCGTCGGCCTGGCGTGCAGGAGTCCCGGGTTCGATTCCTGGCCAGGGAACACAGGAGAAACGCCCATCTACTTCTCCACCCCTCCCCCTCTCCTTCCTCTCTGTCTCTCTCTTCCCCTCCCGCAGCCAGGACTCCATTGGAGCAAAGTTGGCCCGGGCGCTGAGGATGGCTCTGTGGCCTCTACCTCAGGTGCTAGAATGGCTCTGACTGTGGCAGAGTGACGCCCCAAGATGGGCATAGCATCGCCCCTTGGTGGGCATGCCGGGTGGATCCCGGTTGGGCACATGCGGGAGTCTGTCTGCCTCCCCGTTTCCAACTTTGAAAAAATACAAAAAAAAAAAAAATCACAATACAGTGAGACTGCAAAAAGTGAACCACGACATGGTGAGGGATGACTGTATGCCAAAGAGCAGGAGCAAAATTCAATGCATTTATTTAAGATTTGTACTCTGCAACATCTAAAAGGCTAAAGACTGATTTAAAAAAAATCAACAGTGTCTTCTCAGGGACAATCTTATGAAAGAAGAATGAATCAATCTTGGTTAAAAATATTAAATCCGTAGGGAGGTTCTAAGTTTATCACTGGTAAAAATAAAGCAAAAATGGTATGTCATAGATAATGTTTTGTTTTCTAACAAAAGAAATAATACAAAATTCATCTTAAAAAAAACAAAAACACTTTTCTGGAACTAAATTCCAAAAAGCAAGGTTTTGTAAGAGTCCTTGAAAACATTAGCATGTTAGAAACATTATTTTCATCCATGGCTGTGTATAAATACTATAAAGTAAGAAATTTATAAAGGTGTATACATATTCTCTTTCAAATAAACTTGATCTAGATATGGATCTTATTCAGTTCATAATCAGAAAATAAACACTTCATAGATTTCTCCAACTCATCAAAACTAAGACTAAGAGCTTACTTACCTTCAAACCCCTCCTCTTACACCTGACTTCTAAAGAAAAAACGTAGTATTTCCACACACTCCCACTTAAAAACTCTTGGACCTTTAAAGAGGACCTGATGAGGTACAGCATCTAAGAAATGGGAATTTCTCTTTTTGAGTGGGGACAATTTATATAACTCTTGCCTTCTTCAAAACAGTTAAGTCTTAACATCTATAGAAACTTACCCTGGTCATTATATCGAGATAGATCCGCCTGGCTGATGTAGAGGTCATGATCACTATCTAGTTCCCAGAATTTACAATAAATAACATAAAAATGTTCATAAGAAAAGTAGTCTGTTATTTGGTTTATATCTTCTTCTTCTTCCAAAAGGGCTAGAGTCTGAAATGGTATGAATAAAGAAAATTTATTTTAAAGTTATGAAAACTCAGCTTTGGTGATTATACAGAATCTAGTAAATTTTTATTTTAAATTGAATTAAACATTTTAAGTCTTGGTATTAAACCAAGAACTTTAATAGGAAACCTCATCCTCCTGATCATTTTATAAGCATTTATAAGCTCTGTAATATGCTTCACAAAGGGTTAGATATTGTGGAGGATTTAAAAGCAAGAAAAGAGAAGGACCATCACCAAGGGGACCACAGCCTATCAGAGGTTCCCAGATTAGCAAGTGCAGAACAATTAGACAACAGGCTTAGTTACATGGCCATATACTGACATTGCTTTTAACTTTTCAAGATTATCCAGAGTGACCATCTATTCTATTATGAAGAGTGGGCAACCACATATAGAGGGCTTGGTTTTGTAATGCAATTAAGTTTACCATAAAGGTGACTTATACATACAATTATGATGATGTGTGGTGGCCTAGCATAAACCTGGGTGGTGGGTAAAGCTTTGGGGACCAGAGCTGGAAGTTTCCCCTGACACACTGTGCACCCCTGGGGAAAACTCCAGAAACAATGATTTTGAAACCAGAATTCTTAAAACTAGTCAATGATCATAAACGTGGAGAGATAAAGATGATACTTTGAGACATAAAAGATTAAAAAAGGAAAAGAAACCATAAGAAAACTTAGGAAATAGAAAAAACAAAACAAAATGACATTATCAGATATAGGAACAATCATAATAAAGATAAATGAGTTAAATCTCCCTACTAAAAGATTTTCAGATTGAGTATAAAAGCTAGCCCCCCAAACAAATCTAGATTTATGTTGTCCAGAAGAGATATCTAAAATAAAATTTAAAAGGAAGGTCAAAAAAATAAAAAAGGAAAACTCATACTAATATAAGAAAACACATGTCAATATTATGGAAAATAAAATTAAATTCAAAGTAAAAAATGTTAAGGGACAAAGGTAAACATTTCATAATGTAAATACAACTTTGATAAAAATATTTTCTAAAATGTAAATACTGGGAAACAAAAATACTTTGTCAAATTGAAAACAACAGAAATTATTATTATTACTATTATTTTTGTGTGACAGACAGAGAGAGAGTCAGAGAGAGGGACAGACAGGCAGGAAGGGAGAGAGAGGAGAAGCATCAATTCTTCGTTATGGCTCCTTTAGTTGTTCAGTGACTGCTTTCTCATATGTGCTTTGACAGGGTGGGGGGCTACAGCAGAGTGAGTGACCCCTTGCTCAAGCCAGTGACCTTGGGCTCAAGCCAGCAACCTTGGATTAAAAGCCAGTGACCTTTGGGCTCAAGCCAGAGACCATAGGGTCATGTCTATCATCCCACGTTCTATCTAGCAAATCTGCGCTCAAGCTGGTGAGCCTGCACTCAAACTGGATGAGACCGTGCTCAAGCCAGTGACCTCAAGATTTCAAACCTGGGTGTTCTGTGTCCCAGTCTGATGTTCTATCCATTGTGCCACCGCCTGGTCAGGTCATAAATTATTATTATTAAATTTTTTTTCATTGGTTTGAGAGAGTGACATAGAGAGGGGAAGGGAGAGACAGAGAGAGAGAAAGAGAGAGCGAGAGAGAGAGAGAGAGAGAGAGGCATCAACTCGTTCCGCTTAGTTGTTCTATTTAGTTGTACACTTGTTGATTACTTCTCATATTGCCCTGACTGGGGAACTGGGGATCAAACCCATGGTCTCGATGTGACAGGACAATGCTTTATCTATTGAGCCACCCAGAAAAGGCAAAAGTAACATCAGTTACTAAATTACGTGAATTCTACTCAATGTAAGATAATGCATCCAGTACAAATTATGAAGCCTACACAGAAATAAAGGAAGACTATGATGTAAAATTGTGATGTAATTAGAAGGTGCAGTGCTAGTGAAGCTGACCTGATGTCATCTCCATCTCTACGCTCTTTTGGTGACAGGAAGGTTATGAGTACTCGAAGAAGGGAGGATGCAGTACTAAAATGCTTATCAAATATGTACATTTGAATACTTTCCTCTTCATGCCTGGTAAGTGTAAAGTACACAATACAAGACTGTACATGCTAAGAACTATGTAAAATCCTTAACTCTAAATATGCATATGAATGAGACTAGTACACATACAGAAATGATATTAGTTGTATTATGGTAATAAAATATAATTACTCTTGTTTTCCAAATTTGCTTGTAATGTTTTAGTTTATAAAATGCTTTTTAATGTGTATAAAGCAGATTATGTACAAGAAGGAGTTTTCATTTTCATAAAATGAAAAAGAGCAATACCTTCTGCTGTTGGTGAGTATGTAAGTGTAAGTATGAACGAGTACAGGCTTTTAGGAGGGAAGTTGGCAGGATCTATCAAACTGAAAATGTTCATTGGTCCAGGACTTTCCCTCCAGTAGTCTATTCTAAAGAAATTCTTACTCATATAACACAAGAGGAAAGTACAGAGATGTTCACTGCATCACTGTATAAGGAAAATACATCATCAATAGAGGAATATGTAATTAATTACAGTTGGCATAGCTATGCCATAGATTAAGCAGTAGTTAAAAGAATGATATGCCCTGGCCGGTTGGCTCAGTGGTAGAGCGTCGGCCTGGCGTGCAGGAGTCCCGGGTTCAATTCCTGGCCAGGGAACACAGGAGAAGTGCCCATCTGCTTCTCCACTCCACCCCTCTCCTTCCTCTCTGTCTCTCTCTTCCCCTCCTGCAGCCAAGGCTCCATTGGAGCAAAGTTGGCCCGGGTGCTAAGGATGGCTCCATGGCCTCTGCCTCAGGTGCTAGAATGGCTCTGGTTGCAACAGAGCGATGCCCCAGATGGGCAGAGCATCGCCCCCTGCTGGGCGTGCTGAGTGGGTCCCGGTCGGGCGCATGTGGGAGTCTGTCTGACTGCCTCCCCGTTTCCAACTTCAGAAAAATACAAAAAAAAAAAAAAAATATATATATATATAAATTTATTTAATGGGAATTAAAAGAATGTTAAGATACATTGTTAAGTAAAAAAGAAGTTAACAGAATAAGTATGACCACATATATTAAATAAACTAAAAAAAGCAGCCATAAAAAACAGAACTGCTATATATACTCCACGTATGTCTGTGTGTGAATAGTGACTTCAGATATTATTCCAGATATGTTTATATTATCAGAATGTTTTGTGAGCATATATTTATATACTAAGAGGAAGGCTAAGGAGAGGGGTAGGGAATAAAACAGAAGGGAAAGTCATGTTCTAGGAAGCATAACACTTGAATTCTATTTCCAATTCAGCCACTTACTTGCTGTTTGATCTTATCTAGGTCATTCAATCATATTTGGGCCTTAAATTTTATCATAATTAAAAAATTATGGATTATAATAATGATTGAGAAACTACAAACTCTAATGCGCTTCAGAAATGAGAGGTAAGGCCTCTTTGATGGAATCATTGCCATCTCAACCTATCCCATGCTACCTTCTGAGAGCCCAGGGATGTACCAGGCGTTCTGTAAATATTAATAATAACTGTGATGATTACTGTTCATTTTAGAATACAAACAGTTTGTATATTTACTATGGGCTGCTAATTTTGCCAAGTCTTCATTATTTTGTCCCAAGTAAAGATAGGAAAAAGTAAAGAATAAATAAGGTTAGCCGGACCAGGCGGTGGCGCAGTGGACAGAGTCTTGGACTGGGATGCGGAGGACCCAGGTTCAAGACCCCGAGGTCGCCAGCTTGAGCGTGGGCTCATCTGGTTTGAGCAAAAGCTCACCAGCTTGGACCCAAGGTCGCTGGCTTGAGCAAGGGGTTACTCGGTATGGTGAAGGCCCACGGTCAAGGCACATATGAGAAAGCAATCAATGAACAACTAAGGTGTCACAAAGAAAAACTGATGATTGATGCTTCTCATCTCTCTCCGTTCCAGTCTGTCTGTCCCTATCTATCCCTCTCTCTCTGTAAAAAAAAACAAAACAGAATAAGAATAAATTAGGTTGTCTTATTAGCATAAACTTCATTTCGTATCATTCATTTCAAATAAAATATTTCATTTATTTTCAAGTGTGAACAATTCTACCTTCTTCATGTTAACAGAAGCTTGAACAATTAGCCTGAAGATTACCTTGGTAAAAGGCTCCCACTAGTGGTCAAACTTTCCCATAAAATAAATAAAATGATTGAATGAAATGTACTCTTTTTTAAAAATAAATTATTTATAAAATTAAATTTAATGGGTTGACATTGATCAATAAGGGTACATAGGTTTCAGGTAAACATTTCTATAGAAAAATGTACTCTTTCTTAAAAGGAATTTTTAGTACTTCTTTTCCAGCAGGAGCTGGATAAAGAGTCATTCTGAAAGGATCAAGTTGAAATTCTTCTATTTCTTTTGCAAAGCCCTTCCACCCTGGCCCCTGACCCCTCAGGCCTCATACTGGTCACTGTCTCTGCGGAGCCTTTGGCCATGAAGAGGCTCTGCAGTTCCTGAACAGGATGCTGTCCTGCTTTCGGGCCTTTGCTTATGCTGCTTCCTTTATCTGGAATCCCCCTTTTTCCTAACGTTTTATATTAGTAAACTCCTGATATTTCTGAGGTGCCAGTCCTTCTGTGAAGGCTTCTTTGCATAATTATTATACATTTCTGCGGAACTTTTCAAGTCAGATATGGCTATGAACTTTCTTTTTCGCTCCATTGTTGCATGCACTGATGTAAAAATTCCTGGTTGTTCATCTCACCCCCAACACATCCCAAATATCTGATAATTGCTTAATGAATGAAAGTAGTGACAGAGCACTGCATATAATAAGCATTCAAATATTTGTTAAATGAAGTAAAAATATTATTTAAATCACTCCTTATATATGAATTCCAACGAGGCATACTTGCAAAAAGTTGCTTTTTCTTAATTCTGTTGAAGTAATTTTTCCACTCCAAGATCTGTTCACTGTGTAGAATATTCTCTGAATAACCTGGTTCCAAAGGAAAACAAAACCAAATAAAAACATTAAAGATATCAGTTACTTTGACAAAGGCCATTGCATCTTATGAACATACTTTGAGTCAGTTAAGTTTTGGCTTTCTATGTCGTGTCATTTCTAGTAAAAATTAACACTCTTTAAAAAATCTACAGCCATATAGTTTGCATCTGCCCCTATGAGTCCAGGAATAAAAAACAATCTCTGCTCACAAGTCTGCATTCCCAGCTGCCTACTTTATGTTCACCTTTCATCTTACACAGCAATACCAGAGTCAAGTAGTGCTTACTGGGCTGGCTGTTTTGGAAAGGTAAATAAGGTGAAAAAATACATGCAGGTTTGCTTAACAATGAATGGGTCAGAAGAATGGCTGCCAATGTGAGAGAATCATTATTCTGTTGATTATAGCCTTATTCATTGGAGTCCTAAAGACTTACAGCCTTGCAGAGTCTCTCTAGAAACACAAATACAGCTGCAATAATTTCCTTTCCAAGTCCTTATTCGGACATTAACAATTCTGTTGCTGGCTAGTGTTTTACTGATTTTAACAGATGTGAAACTTTGGAGAAGACATTGGACAAGGTGGGAGGGAGGGGATGGGTATCAAATGTGTCTGAGATTGAGGAAGTGTGTGCTGTGGTGTAGGGGCGAATCAGAAAAGAAACACAAAGCTGCAATACTAGAGGTAGGGGGCCATAGTGCATTCTCAATTTTACCTGGGGTTACTCCTACCCAGTAACTTCCCTTTGGCCTATTAGTTTTTTTTTCTCCAAAAGGAAGCAGTGATGAGAACAATTTAAGTAGCTTTTTGGGTTGCTTTGGTTTTGATTTTAATTGTCTAATAATATAGAAATCCTGTATCCTTGATTCCTCAAAAAATTGAAAATCGAACTGCCTTTTGACCCAGCTATCCCACTTTTAGGAATATACCCCAAGAACACCATAGAACTTTTCCAGAAGGAGAAATGCACCCCCATGTTTATGGCAGCATTGTTCACAATAGCGAAGATCTGGAAACAGCCAAGTGTCCATCAGAGGACGAGTGGATTAAAAAGCTTTGGTACATATATACTATGGAATACTACTCAGCCATACGAAATGATGACATCGGATCATTTACAATAACATGGATGGACCTTGATAACATTATACGGAGTGACATAAGTAAATCAGAAAAAACTAAGAACTATATGATTCCATACATAGATGGGACATAAAAATGAGACTCAGAGACATGAACAAGAATGTGATGGTATGGGAGGGGGCTGTGGGGGAGGGGGCGAGGAAGGAGAGAGAGTAGGTGGGGGGAGGGGAGGGGCACAAAGAAAACCAGATAGAAGGTGACGGAAGGCAATTTGACTTTGGGTGGGGGGTATGCAGTATAATCAAATGTCAAAATAATCTGGAGAAGTTTTCTCTCAACATATGTACCCTAATTTATCAATGTCACTGCATTAAATTTAATAATAATAAAAAAAGAACAACAAAAAAAGAAATTCTGTATCCTTGTTGGTTTTATCATGGAAGAGGTTAGATCCCTTTTAAAAGTTATTTTAGTGCAGAAAGAACAAAAAAGGGAAGACATTTGGAAATCTATTAAAAAAGTAGACCTAATGAGCGACTAGGCTACCATTCTGCTTCTGGATTCTTTAGCAGAGTGATTCTCAAACAAAAGAAAAAACTAGCCTCAAGATGAAGGTCCAGACTTCTACCCAGCATTCCTCACCCCACCCCTTCTATCAGTGCTAACTCCTTCTGACCCGTCAGAATCTAGCTCAGTTGCCAACTCCATAGGAAGATCCGGAACAGGCACTGGGGTGGAGCTCTGACTTCTGTGCTCCTGTCTCCTTCAGTTATCCTGTGGTTATATTCTAAATACGAGTGCACCTGACCATCATCACCTTCAAACTCTAAGGAACTTGGTTTTTCTTGGCTTGCATGCCAGTGCCTGACATGGTGCTCTGTGTATATTATCTGGTCAGTAATTGCCTGATAATTTTTTTTTTTATTTGAAAGAGAGAGTGAGAGAGAGAGAGGGACAGGAAAGAAGAGAGAGGGTGAGAAGCATCAACTTATAGTTGCTTTCACTTTAGTTGTGCACTGACTGCTTTTCATATGTGCCTTGACCAGGGCCAAGCCAGTGCCCCCTTGCTCAAGACAGTGACCTTGGGCTTTTCATGCCAGTGGCCTTTAGGCTCATGCTGGAGAGCTTTGACGTCGTGTGGACAATTCACTACTCAAGCCAGCAACCCCGTGCTGATGACCTAGTACTCAGAGCCAGAGACCTTAGGGCTTCACACTGGTGTCCTCAGTGTTCCAGGTTGATGCTTTATCCACTGCACCTCCAACAGTCAGGCTAGTTTTTTCAAAAATTGAGTTAATTGACTACATTATATCAGTTTCTATATATTATGAAATAATCACCACAATCAATCTCCTTAACATCTCTCATCATACATGGTTACAGAATTTTTCCGCACTGTGATGAGAAATTTTAAGATTTACTCTCTTAGCAACTTTCAAATATGCGATATGGTATTATTAACTGTTGTCACTATGCTGTATATCACATCCCCAGATCTTATTTTATAACTAGAGTTTGTACCTTTTGACTCCCTTCACTTATTTCTCCCTGCCTGTGGTAACCACCAATCTGTCTTTGTATCTATGAGTTTGGTGTGTGTGTGTGTTTTTTTAAAATTCCACATATAAGTGAGATAATATAGTATTTATCCTCTGAATTATTTTACTTAGCACAATGCCTTCAAGGTTGTCAACATTGTCATAAATTAAAATAATTCATTCTTTTTTATGGTTGAATAATATTCCATTGTATAGTTTTGTTCATCCATTCATCTGTTGATAGATACTTAAATTGTTTACATATCTTGGTTATTGTAAATAATGCTGCAATTATCATGGGATGCATATATCCTTTTGAGTTAGTGTTTGCATTTTCATCAGATAACTACCCAGAAGTGGAATTGCTGGATTGCATGGTGGTTTATTTTAATGTTTTGAGGAACCTTTATATAGTTTTCCATAGTGGTTGCACCAATTGATATTCCCATCAATAGTCCACATTGCCACTTATTATTTTTTTTTCTTTCTTTTTTTGTATTTTTCTGAAGCTGGAAACAGGGAGAGACAGTCAGACAGACTCCCGCATGCACCCGACCGGGATCCACCCGGCACGCCCACCAGGGGGTGATGCTCTGCCCCTCCGGGGCATCGCTCTGTTGCGACCAGAGCCACTCTAGCGCCTGGGGCAGAGGCCAAGGAGCCATCCCCAGCGCCCGGGCCATCTTTGCTCCAATGGAGCCTTGGCTGCGGGAGGGGAAGAGAGAGACAGAGAAGAAGGAGAGGAGGAGGGGTGGAGAAGCAGATGGGCGCTTCTCCTGTGTGCCCTGGCCGGGAATCGAACCCGGGACCTCTGCATGCCAGGCTGATGCTCTACCACTGAGCCAGCCGGCCAGGGCCTGCCACTTATTATTTCTTGTCTTTTTGATAACAGCCAGGTGTGAGGTGATATCTCACTGTAGTTTTGATTTGCATTTCCCTGATGACCAGTGATGCTGAATATCTTTTGATGAACCTGTTGGCCATCTGTATGTCTTCTTTGGAAAAGTGCTTGATAAATAAATGAGATTTGAAAGCTATGCAACAAAGATTTTTGTGTTACATCTGTGATAGAAACATATGGGTTGGTTTCATAACTAGTTGAATAAATCTATTCAGAGTTTTGAATAGCAGATGGATGCCAATTCTAGAAAGGTCTCTAATTAGTATTTCACGTAGCAGTATTATTGTCTATGATTTATAGATAGATTGATATAAAATGTGCAGAAAACAAAATAAGGGTAAATGTATTCTTAATAATTTAATTTAATATATAATATGTGTAAATAATTTATTTAATGGAATAACATTTTTATTTAAATATTTCATTAAATAGTAATTATTGTGAAAGATACTACTAATGTAGTAAACGTTTACTCTTAAGGAAAAATAAGACTAGACTCATTAGTCAACATAGCCAAATATCAACAGTACGACTGAAATTTCTTTTGAGAGCCAAATTTTTAAAACTATATAGGTAGGTACATTGTTATTAACTTAATTAGGGTACTCCTAAACTGATCTTTGCTAAAAATGTCCTGAATCTGATTGAGCCGCATCTGGCTCATGAGCCATGGTTTGCCGACCACTGGTAGAGCATAGATATGACCAAGATCTATCTCAGGGGTCCCCAAACTTTTTACACAGGGGGCCAGTTCACTATCCCTCAGACTGTTGGAGGGCCAGACTATAAAAAAAACTATGAACAAATCCCTATGCACACTGCACAGATCTTATTTTAAAGTAAAAAAACAAAACGGGAACAAATACAATATTTAAAATAAAGAACAAGTAAATTTAAATCAACAAACTGACCAGTATTTCAATGGGAACTATGCTCCTCTCACTGACCACCAATGAAAGAGGTGCCCCTTCCAGAAGTGCAGCAGGGGCCGGATAAATGGTCTCAGGGGGCCTCATGTGGCCCGTGGGCCGTAGTTTGGGGACCCCTGATCTATCTGAATGGCTATCAGATGGAAGAAGCTGACTTTTCTGTTTTGTAGCAAAGAGCAGAAGTAGAAGCAGTGGATAGAAATGCCCTTATACTGAAGTGAGGTTTCTTCTCACCATAATTATTTAGGCAGAAGTTGTCAGGATTCCTGCATTAGGTGAAATGAGACTATCTGTGTCTAATTTCCCAACTGTCCCCAATCACTCTCACTCTGACTGAGGTGTTTCAGGTAGAGAATGTCTTTTTTTTTTTTTTTTTTTTCAAGACAGAGAGAGAGTCAGAGAGAGGAATAGATAGATAGGGACAGACAGGAACAGAGAGATGAGAAGCATCAATCATTAGTTTTTCGTTGCACATTGCGACACCTTAGTTGTTCATTGATTGCTTTCTCATATGTGCCTTGACTGTGGGCCTTCAGCAGACCGAGTAATCCCTTGCTCAAGCCAGTGACCTTGGGTTCAAGCTGGTGAGCTTTGCTCAAACCAGATGAGCCAGCGCTCAAGCTGGCGACCTTGGGGTCTCGAACCTGGGTCCTCCGCATCCCAGTCCAATGCTCTATCCACTGCGCCACTGCCTGGTCAGGCAAGAGGATGTGTCTTAATTAACTCTGTATTAGCACTAGCTTGGCAGAAGTTCATATAAAAAAGCTGGAGGACTTTTAACAAAGATTAAAAAATATGTATGAAAATAAATGTTAATATCATGTACCACAGTTCTATGTCCTCTCTCTCAAGTTAAAGCCAATTTTGATACATATTATTATACCAAATTTTCCTCTGTTGAATATTTTTAGATTTTTGTGCTTATTTCTTGATTTTGAATATAAATTCATCTTAAAGTCTGTTTCCTGTCTCTATAAATTTTATATTTATATACTCCACAAATATTTTATATTACTTATATAAGTACTGTGTTACACTTAAAAATTACAAATTTTTAATCTATATTTTTGCTTTTTATTCTTTTCTTGTTCAATTTTTGTTTGACAGAATGTTTAAAATTTGCAAATGTTTAGACTGTTAAACATTTCTTCTTTTAGCCTCTTTTTATCTACTTACCTAATACTATAAAAAATGTATCTATATTCCATTTTTTCATTGCCTAAATCTCCTTATTTAGTGCCCCCCTTCACTAGCACATTGACTGGTTTCCACGTTACTGATTCAGCATTTTAGCTTACCGAGGTATGAGCACCATCTAGTGGTTAGAGCCTGTAGCTGCTGGCTCTACATTACATTTTTCCTTCTGTAATACCACTTTAGGACAATAAAAAAGAAATGACCTACATTAAAAAAATATGGAACAAAAATTTAATAATAATAATAATAATTGTTTACTGTCAGTGAAAGGAATGAAATTTGACACTTTTTCACTATATTATCTCTAGTCAATTTGATAGACAATTTGAATCATAAGTCAGTTTCCTTTCTTTTTCTTTATTCCTATTGAAATGGAGACCTCTAATTCACAACTATAGGTCACCAGAAATGGAAATAGGTATTAGGTGAATCTGTCTGATAGTTTCTGAGGGGTGGCCGACACAAATGAGAGACTGCTCACTGGAGGTGACTTAAAAGCAGATGAGTATACTCATGCTGGACGTCGGGCTCTTCTACTTGGCAGGGAGTGGTGAAAGGGTTCCTGATCCACCGTGGTTAATATGGCTCTGAAAAGTATTTCTTCCTGGTCTTCTGCAGAATTTTGACTTTAAAAAACATCTAATAAAAATCAGTTCTTTATCTATCAAGAGGAAAAATTCTTTTTTTTAAATACAGAGACAGAGAGAGAGTCAGAGAGAGGAATAGATAGGGACAGACAGACAGGAATGAAGAGAGATGAGAAGCATCAATCATCAGTTTTTCATTGCAACACCTTAGTTGTTAATTGATTGCTTTCTCATATGTGCCTTGACTGTGGGCCTTCAGCAGACCGAGTAACCCCTTGCTCAAGCCAGCGACCTCGGGTTCAAGCTGGTGAGCTTTGCTCAAACCAGTGAGCCTGTGCTCAAGCTGGCGACCTTGGGGTCTCGAACCTGGGTCCTCTGCATCCCAGTCCGATGCTCTATCTGCTGTGCCACCGCCTGGTCAGGCAAGAGAAAGAAATTCTTTTTTTTTTTTTTTTTTTATGGATTTTTTTTTTTTTTTTTTAATTTTATTTATTCATTTTAGAGAGGAGAGGGAGAGACAGAGAGAGAGGGGGGGGGTAGGAGCTGGAAGAATCAACTCCCATATGTGCCTTGACCAGGCAAGCCCAGGGTTTTGAACAGGCGACCTCAGCATTTCCAGGTCAAGGCTTTATCCACTGCGCCACCACAGGTCAGGCAGAAAGAAATTCTTAAGGGGAAAGAGTTAAGCTGTTAGTGATGAGCAGCTTCCACCACAGTTTAGTCATCTCAGGAAATATTGGTGCCTTGTCCTCAACAGTTAAAATCCTGGCATTTCAGCCAGACATGATGGATTCAGGTCAGTCAAGACACTGAACACATCAGTAAGACACCATCTGGAAAGGCCACAGAAATATCTTTTTATTGTCAGCACCAATGTTATAAAGAAGTATTTTCAATCTCAACACTTATTTTAAAAACTCATGTGAGCACCTCTTTCCTCAAAAGTCAGCACATGCCAGTTAGGATAAGTGGAGACTTATTCACTGGTAATTCCTTAGCATGGCATGCAAAACTGCAAACTCAAGGGCTATAATTTGTTAGTATTTCCAACTTTCATTTTCACTCAATATCAAAGTGGGTTTTTTTTTCCATTGCCATCTCTTCTCTAGAAATAAAGGAGAATAGGAGTGACACCAGGTGCAACCTCTTATTTGGGTAATAATGTCATTTGCTTGTATGCATAGTTGATGTTCTGTCTTTCAGCCTAAAAACAGTTACAAAACAGTTAAACAAGCAAAAACTCTTTTTCTATAGCATAGGTTTTCAGTGATAAATATAAAAAGTTGCCCAACTTTTCTTCATCATGTATGTGCCACATATAAACTAATGTTTGAATCATACTCTTGTCAGCAGTTTCTTCCAACAATAAAGTCAAATAACTGAATAACTCTAGTTTGCAAACAAAATATACAGGGTGGGACAAAAGTAGGTTTACAGTTATAAGTATGTGAAAGTTTATTCTTGTATTATTTATTAATTATTGTATTATTTTCCATACGAACAACTGTAAACCTATTTTTGTCCCACCCTGTATTAACTGTTCTACACTGTGTGCCATTGAGATTATATAACATTCAATAGGGTCCTTTTGCCTTTTCTGAGATACTTGTCATTAACTCTGAGGCTGGTCCTTGTAAACACATTAGAAGTAGTGTGATCTCATCTGTCTTTGCCATGAGCAGGGTAGAGAATTATGCCTCTCTAATTTGGCCAACTTTTATGCCTTTAGTAACAAAATTAATTAATTTCACATCAGAAAGCATATGTTGTATTTGTACTAGAAAAACTCACTGTATTCTAAAATAATGTAAAAGTTTAAATGACTTCATGCCATTGACTAACTTTTTATTTTATTTTTATTAAGTGAGAGGCGGGGAGGCAGGGAGGAGGAGAAGACAGACTCCTACATGTGCTCTGACCAGGACCCACCCAACAAGTCCCCTACAGGGCAATGCTCTGCCCATCTGGGGCCACTGCTCCTTTCCTCAGCAACTGAGCTATTTCAGTACCTGAGATGAGGCCATGGAGCCATGCTCACTGCCTGGGGCCAAAATTCTCGAACCCGGCTGCAGGAGGGTAGGAGGGAGAGAGAGAGACAGAAGGGGGAGGAGTGGAGAAGCAGATGATTGCTCCTGTGTGCCCTGACCGGAAATCAAAGCCAAGACTTCCACATGCTGGGCTGACTTTCTACTGCTGAGCAACTGGCCAGAGCCTGCTGTGATACTTTTTATTTGCACTTTTGTGGATGGTAGCATGAGATGATCGTGACAGCAGACGCACATATCTCAGTACATACAGATGTACATTCTATTTTCTCAATTGGATCTTGCTTAATATTTATGATGCTATTTGAGTTGCTTTGTTATCATTGTTTCCTCATAAGTACTTAATACTTTGACTACTTCTGAATAATGAATTCATTTTTATGAATTGGGATAAAGTAGCATAAAACTAACAATGAAGTATACATTTTATTTTTTTGTGACAGAGAGAGACAGAGAGGACAGATAGGGACAGACAGGCAGGAAGGGAGAGAGATGAGAAGCATCAATTCTTTGTTGCAGCTCCTTAGTTGTTCATTGATTGCTTTCTCATATGTGCCTTGACTGGGGGGCTACAGCATAGCGAGTGACCCCTTGCTCAAGCCAGCGACCTTGGGCTCAAGCCAGCAACCTTGGGGTTTCAAATCTAGGTCCTCCGCATCCCAGTCCAATGCTCTATCCACTGTGCCACCACCTCATCAGGCTGAAGTATAAAATTTAAAAACATAAATAATATACAAATGCCATGAAAACATTCTGCAGAGAAAATTAATTTCAGCCAATTAATTAGCCAATGTAGTTCTTTTTTTTTAAACAATGCAATAAAATTTCTCAGTAATACATGAATAAAATTGTTTCATGGTTTTTTACCTTGAAGTTATAAAAATTCCTTGGAACCACTTGCTAGATGACCACAGATCATCAAACTTAAATACCAAATTAAAAAGTGTAGAGAAACAAAATTTACCTCTATTTTATAATTCTGTTAACATCTTTTCTAAGAATAAATTTCAATTAAAGGTCCTCTATACATTTTCTAAAGTGGTAGAAAGTTGAGCTAGATTATCTCAAAGATCTTATCTAACTCTTAAGATTCTAAATTATGCTATTAATATACCCCAAGTTTACAGAACTGTCAACAATTAGAACCCAATAATTCCCTTTGAGACTGGAGCCAGAGTTAATGTGTAGAATCCTTATGCATGAATGATTTCACTTATTCGCTCAATAAATAGTATTTACTATGCATCTACTATGTGCTAGGCACTATTCTCCATATTGGAGATACAGCAGTGAAAATATAAAGAAGTCCCTGGTCTCATGCAG
Source organism: Saccopteryx bilineata (assembly GCF_036850765.1). Taxonomy (NCBI): domain Eukaryota; kingdom Metazoa; phylum Chordata; class Mammalia; order Chiroptera; family Emballonuridae; genus Saccopteryx; species Saccopteryx bilineata. The sequence goes on along the minus strand of NC_089499.1, from coordinate 39,707,195 downwards.
TTTACTTACAGAGAAAAAGATGAACAATAAACAAATAAAAATTTAAATATCAGATGATCTAAGAGCTAAGAAGGAAAATAAAGCAGAACAAAGGAAGAGAGAGTATAGGAGGAGGGTGCACAGGGAGAAGGAAGGTGAAGAGGCAGAAGGGAATCAGGAAGGCCTCACTAATAAAGAAACATCTGAGCACATATCTGCATGAAGTGAGAGAGCGGGCTATGTGTAAATCTGTAGGAAGAGCATTCTGGGCAGAGCAAAGAATAAGAACGAAGCACCTGAGGCCGAAGTTGGGTTTGGTATGTTCCAGAAACAGGGAGGAGGCCACTGTGGCTGAAGCATAGTGAGCAAGGGTCAGGTGGTAGGAGAGAAGATCAGAAGATGGTGTGTGAGGAGGGTACTATGGAGCATCTGGGCAAGGACTCTGGCTTTTACTGTGAGTGAGATGGGAAACCACTGGAGGGTTTGAGCACAGGAATGACATGACCTGACATATTGTCAGAGGGTAACTGCTTTGTGGAGACTAGACTATAGGGCATTGAGGGTGTAAGCAGGGAGGCCAAGTAGAAGTAATCCAAGTAGGAAAGAAGGGTGACACTGGGCCCAGGTGATTGTGGTGGAGGAAATTTAGTACAGTTAAGGTTAACAGGCTAAAATAACTTCTGAGACAGTCTTAGATGACAATGACACCTCCTGGCTTAAAGTCTCAAAAGTTTTGTGACAGATGAAAACCAATGTAAAAGCAAAGAATGAATTTTCTATAGGAGAAAAGAAACCAGCAGTTTTATGTAACCCAACAAATTCATGGCCAACAAAAAATACCCTAAGAATGAGAAGACTGCCCTCTTTACTGGGGGACCTGAGCCAGAGGCCAGAGCCATCTAACTTGAGTGTGGCTGTGAATGTGAGGTGTGCGCGGACTCATCTCTGGGAGCTAGGGCTGAGGAAGCCTGACATGGCTGCTGGGTGCTCCCACTCATAAGTCATCCCCTGCCCAGCACTGATGAAATAAGGCAGTACAAGAGAAACGGAATGAGAGCCCCTCATGAATAGATTGTGATTGTGTTATTTTAATTCTTACCTGATTTGTTTTCTGATTACATGTAAGCTATTTCTTTTTTTTTTTTACAGAGACAGAGAGTCAGAGAGAGGGATAGATAGGGACAGACAGGAACAGAGAGAGATGAGAAGCATCAATCATTAGTTTTTCGTTGCACATCGCGACACCTTAGTTGTTCATTGATTGCTTTCTCATATGTGCTTTGACTGTGGGGCTACAGCAGACTGAGTAACCCCTTGCTCGAGCCAGCGACCTTGGGTCCAAGCTGGTGAGCTTTGCTCAAACCAGATGAGCCCACGCTCAAGCTAGTGACCTCGGGGTCTCAAACCTGGGTCCTCCGCATCCCAGTCCGACACTCTATCCACTGCACCACCACCTGGTCAGGCAAGCTATTTCTTAATACCAAGTCCATGTCTAACTTTGGGGTACTACAGACACATCTTTTTCTGGGAGAGACTTGACAATTCTTTTCGGTATTACATGCAAGTGCTAAAGATCACTAGGTATCAACATTCATGACATAGCAAAAGGAATACCTCTTAAGACTGAACAGAATGAATATATTACTTAATTCTGTATACAAGAAACCCCATAAACACTAATTATATATTAGGAAGGGAAATAGATATAAATAATTAATTTCAATTTACTGTACCTTTCTTCCACTTAAAATAATCACTATAGCCCATGTACCTTTTGCATTAAAATCTGAAAGCCTGGAAACTAAACAGCGATAAAAGGAGACTTACAGAGGTTTATTAAGACAAAAGAGGACCAGCTTACCGTGGTGATGTAGCGGGAGTGGAATTCTGGAGCATCTTTAAGGAACGTGAGGCCAGGGTGCGTATCCACCACATCCTGAAGAAAACAAACCAAAACTAAAACATACAAAAAACTCCACTAAAATACTTACAGAATTTTGTCCTTCCTATAGAATATGCTGCCAGTTGAGCAAACTTGCTATTTTAGAATATTGAGCAATGCACTTAAAATTTAATTAATACTTTATTAAATTTAAATTGTATCATAAGCATACTTATGTGTGCTTTTTAATTATTTCAATAAAAAGTTAAAATTTTAATTTAGCTATATTTGGTGATTGCTGATTCAACTATTTTAGGTATGTACTGTAATTCTAACACACCAAGAAAGTCAGGGAAATTCATCCCACAGATCATGGTAGGGATTGCAGAAAGGATATAGACACAAGCTAACTGGAGTAATTCTTTCTTAACCTAAAGGCACAAGATTTTTTTTTTTTTTTTTTTTTTTTTAGCGAGAGAGTGAGTGGGAGAGAAAGGGCCAGACAGCAGACAGGGCCAGACAGACAGGAAGGGAGAGAGATGAGAAGCATCAACTCATAGTTGCAGCACCTTAGTTGTTCATTGATTGCTTTCTCATACATGCCTTGACTGGGGAGCTGCAGATGAGTCAGTGACCCCTTGCTCAAGCCAGCAACCTTGGACTTCAACCCTGCGACCTTTGGGCTCAAGCCAGCGAGCATGGAGTCATGTCCTTGATCCCACACTCAAGCCAGTGACCTCACACTAAACCTAGAGAGCCCTCATTCAAACCAGATGAGCCTGTGCTCAAGCCAGCAACCTTAGAGTTTTGAATTTGGGTCCTCAGTGTCTTAGGCCAACACTCTATCCATTGTGTCACCGCCTGGTCAGCTAAAAACTGTATGATTTCACATAGGTGGGATATAAAACTGAGACTCATGGACATAGATAAAAGTACAGCAGTTACTAGGGGGAGGGAGTTCAAGGGAAGAAATATTGGGGGAAGGGTGTAAAGAGGGACAAATATAAGGTGAAAGAAAATGATTTGAATTTGGGTGATGGATATGCAATATAATTGACTATTCAAATGATGTAGTGATGTTTATCTGAAATCTATGTACACTTGTTGATCAATGTCACCTATTAAATTTAATCTTCTAAAAAAAAAGTCTTGTAGCCAAGTAGGTTGAAATCTATGTTAAGTTGTGTAAGCCAGCTAATGTCTATCAAAATAATTGTGTGGAGAAATGTTTTCAATTTAGAATTTTATTTACTTTATTTATTTATTTTAAAGATTTTACTTATTTATTTTAAGGAGGGGGGGGTGACAAGAAGTAGTTGCTTTATTCTAGCTGTTCATTTGTTGCTTATCATATGTGCCTTGTCCTGGCAAGCCCAGGGTTCCAAACCTGTGACCTCAGTGTTCCAGGTTGGCGCTCTATCCTCTGCACCACCACAGGCTAGGCTAGAATTTTATTTTCTTTAAAATCTGATAATCTTGTTCTCATGGATGACTGTTAGAATATTAAAACCTTGAAATACTGCTATTTTCCAATTATATTTTCAAAGCACTTTGAATAAGCCTAGAGAACCTATTAGAGATAATTACTGTCAACTTAATAACCAAAGGCAATAGCAATACCAACAGAGAAATAATTTATTAATTGGTAAGTCTTCAGTGGACAGATATCAGTTATACCTTTTTTCTTTGTTTCTTCAGATCAGTTAGCTATACATACCTAATAACACAATCTAAAATCAATGTACTTTACTACTTTTTAAAAATATTTTATTTGGAGATAATTTTAGGCTTATAGAAGAGTTGCAAAAATATTACAGAGAAATTTCCTATGGCCTTTTCCCAGCTTCCCATAATGTTAACAACTTACAAGCCATAGTACAAAGATCAAAACTAGAAAATGAACACATCTGATACAATACAGACCTTATTCAAATTTAACCTGCTTTCCCCTAATGTCTTTTTCTGTCCCAGAATCCTACACTGCATTTAGTTTTTGTGTCTCACATGTCTCTCCCAATCTGTGACAGTTCCTCAGTCTTTCCATGTATTTAATGATTTTGACACTTTAAATGAGCTCTGATCAGTTATTCTGTAGAATGTGTCTCCATGTGGTTTTGTCTGCTCTCTCATGATTAGATTGAAGTGATACTTTTAGCAGGTATACCAGAGAAGTGATGCTGTGTCCTGTTCAGTCATACAAGGAGTATGTAATGTTGATATGTCTTATACTTGTGGTGTTCACTTTGAACACACTTGAAGTGATGTCTTCCGGGCTTGCCACCAGAAAGTTATTATTTCCCCTTAATAACTGGTAAGTATCATGGGGTAGGTTGCTTGAGACTACGAAGTCATTTCTCTGCAAACTTTTGCCCCTTGTTTTAGCAGCCATTGGTGGAACTTGACTGTGACATTTCTTTTGTGTTGGTTATCTAGTAGTGATTCTGTATTTCTCATTTCTTTGACATTTGTTAACTGGAATTCTTTGGAAAGAAAGAGCTCTCCCCTCTCTCCCATGTACTTACTTATTTGTTCAATTTATATCAGTAAATATTCATGGGTATTTATTTTATTTTATGAATTATAATCCAATACTATCATTTATTTTGTTGCTCAAATTGACAATAGCTTTAGCCATTGGGAACTCTTATCAGGCTGGCTCCTATGTCCTCTGGACATGTCCCATCCTTTTGTGAGCACTTCCATATTTTCTGGTATTCCAAGATGGTTCAGGGTCATCGTATTTTCTTTGTTCCAGGCCTGGAATCAATTTTTTCTCCAAGTAGCCCTGGTTCTTTTTATTGTAGAATGGTATTTAGAAACCAAATCTGGGGGGGGCCAGGTGTGCTCATTACTACTAGGGTGTCATTGCTCCTGGGCTTTCTTAGCAAGCAGAGCCAGGAATATATGTATCTATACAAGCTATGCACACAGACATACTTATTTTTTCAGTATCTATCTATATATCTATCTATATAATATATTAAAACTACGCAATCATGCAGACACTCTGATTCCAATCCAATATCACAATTTCATTTTAGTCTTTCCCATTTCCTTTAAAACTTACAGAATTGCCACCCCATATGCCACTGTGAAACAAATTTACCAGCTAGAGTACAGTATTTACAGTATTTATGTACAGTTCACTTTGTCTTTAGTTTTACAGTATCCAGTTAAAATACTGTTTTTCAAGGTTACATAGGTTACCTTGTAACCTTTCCTTCCTTTATTCTCTTTAATGTGGTTATGTCATTCATTTATAATACAGTTCAGTCCACTTGTTACTGTGTACATTCTATTTTTTATCTGTTTCCACAGGTCCTGGTTGATTTTAATCCTCTATTTCTTGGAGGAAAAGTATGCAAAATATTAATATGGTCTTAAGAATCAAAGCTAATGTAGAATTGACATCTTAACAATATCAAGTCTTCTTCCCACCCATAAAGACACATCTCTCCATTTATATAAATTTTCTTTGTGCCTGCAATATTTGCTATTTCCAGTGTACAGTTCATACACATCTTTTGTCAGATTCATCTCTAAGTATGAAATATTTTGGGGTAATATTATAAACAGTATTTAAAAATTTTCAATTTCCAATTGTTTGCTGCTAGTATAGTCAGAAAATTGATTTCTGTATCTTAATCATGTATCTCTAATCTTGCTAAACTCACTTTTTAAATACATCTTTAGAAAAATTTTGGTATGTTTTGTTTTCATTTCATTCAGTTCAAAATACTTCCAATTTTCTTGATTTCTTCTCTAACCTATGGGTTGCTTAGAAGCCATTATTTAGTTCTCAAATATCTGAGAATTTTTTACAGATGTTAATATTTCTATTTAATTCTATTATGGTCAGAGAACATACTTATGAGATGAATATTTAAAATTTATTGAGATTTGTTCTACAGCCCAGAATATGGTCTATCTTGGTAAATATTCTGTGTACATGTTAAGAGAATGTTTATTCTGTTGTGGCTGGGTGAAGTGTAATATAAATGTTAATCAGACTAGGTTGGCTGATAGTGTTGTTCCAGCATTCTATATCCTTACTGATTTTCTACTTGTTCTATTCACTTTTGAGAGCAGCACATGGAAATCTACAACTATAATTGTGGATTTATCTGCACCGTTCTGTCAGATTTTGCTTCATGCATTTTGAAGGTCTCTTACTAGATTCATAAACATTTAGAATTGTTATAGCCTGAATTGATCCTTGTATTATTCCCTAGCAATAATGTTTGCTATAAAAACTACTTTGATATTAATACGGCCACCTCAGCCACCCTATTCCCCTTCTCTCTCTCTTTCTTTCACAGTACAGAGGCCTTTTGTTCTTACACTTATGCCATGAATTCATGGGGAATGGGCTCCAGCAGCTCAGGCTCCTTTCCACTGATCTCACAAAATGTGCTTTTCTGTATGGAGCAGGCTGGTGCTTCAGTTGAACCCAAGTACACTTCCCTTTGGCTTCCTTTTTTTTCTGATCATTTCCCTTCACACTCTTTGAGTGCTTAATATGCTCAGTATGTACATCAATTCTTTTGGCAAGAATCTTGCTCTTAACTTGTTTACAACAATGCGTACCACATGCTGGGTGACACTGTAGACTCTTCCAGTTTTGCCATGGTAACATCTGTGGGATACCTTTTTTTTAAACAATGTCCATTCCCTTGATGTCAATAATATCATCTTTCTTGTAGATTCACAAGTATGTGGCCAAAGGAACAATTCTGTTTTCTAAAAGGCCTAGAGAACAGAGAGCTGGAGCCTCTCCTTTTTCCCTTCATCTTAGTCATTTTGGTGAATTACTGGAAGATGGCAATTCAGGCTGAAAGGCCTAGCATTTTCTTTTCTTTCTGTGGCAAAAACCACAACATAAAATTCATCCTCCTAGCAATTCCAAGTGTACAGTACAATAATGTCAACCACTTGCACGCTATTGTGCAAAAGATCTCCAATCCTGCATGACTGAAACTCTGTATCCACAAAACAACAACTCCCCACCTCACTCTCCCAACAGTCCCTGACGACCACCACTCTTCTATCTTTGTGAGTGTGACTACTTTGGATACCTCATATAAGTGTAATCACACAGTATTTACTTTTTTATGACTGGCCTATTTCACTTCGCATAAAGTTACTGAGGGTTGTCCATGTTGTTGCGTGTAACAGAATTTCTTTCTAGGCTAAATAATATTACATTGCATGTATATACCACATTTCCTTTAGCCATTCATCCACTGACGGACATTTTAATTTGCTTTCACCTCTTAGTTATTGTGAATAATGCTGCAATAAACATGGTAATGTGAACATCTCTTTGAGGTTGTTTCAATTCTTTTGGGTTATACACCCAGAAGTGGCATTGCTAATGTTTCTATTTTTAATTTATTGAGGAACATTCCATACTATTTTCCATAGTGGCTGTACCATTTCACATTACCATAAACAGTGCACAAGTATCCCAGTTTCTCTACATCCTCATAAACAGTTGCTTTCTGTTTAAAAACCAAACAAAAAACTCCCACCATAATGAGTGTGAGGTGGTATCTCCTTATGGGTTTGATTTGCATTCCCCTACTTGTTTTGTGATATCGAACACCTTTGCATATGCTTGTTAGACATTTTATCTTCTTCGGAGAAGTGCCCATTCATATTCAAGTCATTTGCCTGTTTTAAAATCAGGTTGTTTATTGCTGTTGTTATTAAATCATAAGAGTTCTTTATATACTCCAGATATTAATACCTTATCAGATACATTTTTTTTATTCTATAGACTGCATTTCACTGTGTTGACTGCTTCCTTTGCTATGCAGTTTTAAAGTTTAATATAGTCCCATTTGTTTTTGTTGCTTGTGCTTCTTGTACCATGTTCATGAAATCACTGCCAAATCCAGTGTCATAAAGCTCTTCCCCTATGTATTCTCTAGGATTTTATAATTTCAGGTTTCATTTTAGGTCTTTAATCCATTTTGTTACTTTTTGTATACAGTATGAGTCTTATTTCTTTTTTTTAATTGACTTTAATTTATTGTGTTTACATAGATTCTAGTGTTGCCCCGAATGCATGCCCCTTCCCCCATATTGCCCTCAACATCTCCCTTGCCCCTCCCCATAGCACCTTCCCCCTTCCCTTCAGCTTTATCCCATCCTATCATCCCCTTTCCCTCTGGTCCCTTTGATCTCTCCTCTGTCTCAATTCCGTTCCTCAGTTCACATTGTTCACTGGATTCCTCAAACGAGTGAAGTCATATGATGTTTTTCTTTCTCTGCCTGGCTTATTTCACTTAACATAATAGTTTCCATGTCCATCCACGTTGTCGCAAAAGGTAAGATTTCCTTCTTTTTCATGGTCCCATAGTATTCTATTGTATATATGTACCACTGCTTTTTAATCCACTCGTTCACTGACGGACACTTGCGCTGTTTCCAGATCTTCGCTATTGTGAACAATACTGCCATAAACATGGGAGTACATTTCTCCTTTTGAAACAGTGATAGTGTTCTTGGGGTATATTGCTAAAAGTGGGATAGCTGGGTCAAAAGGCAGTTCAATTTTTAATTTTTTAAGGAATCTCCATACTGTTTTCCACAGTGGCTACACCAGTCTGCATTCCCACCAGCAGTGCAGGAGGGTTCCCTTTTCTCCACATCCTCGCCAGCACTTATTCTGTGTTGTTTTGTTGATGAGCGCCGTTCTGACTGGTGTGAGGTGATATCACATTGTGGTTTTAATTTGCATTTCTCTAATGATCAGTGATGTTGAGCATTTTTTCATATGCCTGTTGGCCATCTGTATGTCCTCTTTGGAGAAGTGTCTATTCATTTCTTTCGCCTGTTTTTTGATTGGATTGTCTTCCTGGTGTTGAGTTTTACAAGTTCTTTATAAATTTTGGTTATTAACCCCTTATCAGACTTATTGTCGAATATGTTCTCCCATTGTGTAGTTTGTCTTTTTATTCTGTTCTTATTGTCTTTAGCTGTGCAAAAGCCTTTTAGTTTGATATAGTACCATTTGTTTATCCTGTCTTTTATTTCACTTGCCTGTGGAGATAAATCAGCAAATATACTGCTGTGAGAGATGTCAGAGAGCTTACTGCCTATGTTTTCTTCTAAGATGATTATGGTTTCACAACTTACATTTAAGTCTTTTATCTATTTTGAGTTTATTTTTGTGAATGGTGTAAGTTGGTGGTCTAGTTTCATTTTTTTGCAGGTAGCTGTCCAATTTTCCCAACACCATTTGTTGAAGAGGCTGTCATTACTCCATTGTATGCTCTTACCTCCTTTGTCAAATATCAGTTGTCCATAAAGGTGTGGGTTTATTTCTGTGTTCTCTGTTCTGTTCCATTGAACAGCTTGGTACTGGCCTGTTCTTATGCCAGTACCAAGCTGTTTTGAGTACAATGGCCTTGTATTATAACTTGATATAAGGAAGTGTGATACCTCCTACTTTATTCTTCCTTTTCAAGATTGCTGAGGCTACTTGTGTTCTTTTTTGGTTCCATATAAATTTTTGGAATATGTGTTCTATATCTTTAAAGTAAGTCATTGGTATTTTAATTGGTATTGCATTGAATTTATAAATTGCTTTGGGTAATATAGACATTTTAATGATGTTTATTCTTCCTAACCATGAGCATGGTATATGCATCCACTTGTTTGTATCTTCCTTGTTTCTTTTATCATTGTTTTATAATTTTCCGAGTACAAGTCTTTAATCTCCTTGGTTAAATTTATCCCTAGATACGTTATTTTTTTGCTTGCAATAGTGAAGGGAATTGTTTTCTTAATTTCTCTTTCAGACCGTTCATTGTTGGTGTATAAAAATGCCTCTATTTTCTAAATATTAATTTTATATCCTGCCACCTTGCTGAATTCATTTTTCAGGTCTAGTAGTTTTTTGACTGAGACTTTAGGGTTTTCTATATACAATATCATATCATCTGCAAATAATGATAGTTTTACTTCTTCTTTTCCAATTTGAATGCTTTTTATTTCTTTTTCTTGTCTGACTGCTGTGGCTAGGACTTCCAGGACTATGTTGAATAAGAGTGGTGAAAGGGAGCACCCCTGCCTTGTTCCTGATCTTAAGGGGATTGCTTTTAATTTTTACCCATTGAGTATGATGTTGGCTGCGTGTTTGTCAGAGATGGCTTTTATCATATTGAGGTATGTTCCTGTATTCCCACTTTGCTGAGCGTCTTGATCATGAATGGGTGCTGGATTTATCAAATGCCTTTTCTGCATCTATTGGTATTATCATGTGGTTTTTCTCCTTTCTTTTGTTTATGTGATGAATCACACTGATTGATTTGCAAATATTGTACCAGCCTTGCCTCCCCAGAATAAATCCCATTTGATCATAATGTATATTTTTTCATGTATTGCTGGATCTGGTTTGCTAATATTTTGTTGAGAATTTTAGCATCTAAATTCATCAGGGATATTGGCCTATAATTTTCTTTCTTTGTATTGTCTTTGCCTGGTTTTGGAATCAAAATTATGCTCACCACGTAAAAGGAGCTTGAAAGTCTTCTCTCTCCTTGAATTTTTTGCAATAGCTTGAGAAGGATCGGAGTTCCACTTTGAATATTTGGTAGAATTTGCCTGTGAAGCCATCAGGCCCAGGGCTTTTGTTTGCTGGGAGTTTTTTAATAACTGTTTCTATCTCATTTGTTGTAATCGGTCTGTTTAGGTTTTCTGATTCTTCCAGATTGATTTTTGAAAGATTATATGTTTCAAGGAATTTTTCCATTAAACCTAGGTTGTCTAATTTTTTGGCATACAGTTCTTCATAGTATTTTCTTACAATCTTTTGTATTTCTGCTGTGTCAGTTGTTATTTCTCCACATTCATTTCTAATTTTACTTATTTGAGTCTCTCTCTTTTTTTCTTGGTGAATCTGGTTAAAGGTTAATCAATCTTGTTTACCTTTTCAAAGAACCAACTCTTGGTTTCATTGATCCTCTGTATTGTTTTTTTTAGCCTCTATGTCATTTACTTCCGCTCTAATCTTTATTATTTCCTTCCTTCTACTTCCTCTGTGCTTTACTTGTTGTTCTTTTTCTAGTTCTTTTAGATGAAGGGTTAAGTTGTTTATTTGAGCTTTTTCTAGTTTCTTAAAGTATGCCTGTAATGCCATGAACTTCCTTCTCCACACTGCCTTTGCTGTGTCCCATAAATTTTGAGTTGTTGTATGTTCATTTTTATTTGTTTCAAGGAAATTTTTTATTTCTTCCTTAATCTCATTGTTAACCCATTCATTATTTAATTACATGCTATTTAGTTTCCAAGTGTTTGAGTGTTTTTCAGTTTTTCTATTGTAGTTGATTTCTAGTTTCATGCCATTGTGATCTGAGGAGATACTTGATATGATTTCAATCTTCTTAAATTTGAGACTCGTTTTGTGTCCTAACATGTGGTCTATCTTAGAGAATAAACCATGAGCACTTTAAAAGAATGTATATTCTGCTGCTTTAGGGTAAAAGGTTCTGAAGATATCAATTAAATCCAGTTGATCTAGTGTGTCATTTAAGGCTGCTGTTTCTTTGTTAATTTTCTTTCTTGAGGATCTATTCAGTGATGTTAGTGGGGTATTGAAATCCCCTACTATTATAGTATTGCTGTTGATTTCGCCCTTAATGTCCATCAAAATATGCTTTATACATTTAAGTGCTCCTATATTAGGTTCACAGATATTTATAATGGTTATATCTTCCTGTTAGATTGCTCTGTTTATCATTATGTAGTGACCTTCTTTATCCCTTACTATAGCCTTTGTTTTAAAGTCTATTTTTTTAGATGTAAGTATTGCTACTCCAGCTTTTTTTTAATTTCTATTTGCATAAAGTACTTTTTTCCATCCTTTTATTTTCAGTTTATGTGTATCTTTTGTTTAGAGGTGTGTCTCTTGTAGACAGCATATGTACGGGTCCTGTTTTCTTATCCATACAGCTACCCTATGTCTTTTTTTTTCTTTTTTTTGTATTTTTCTGAAGTTAGAAACGGGGAGAGACAGTCTGACAGACTCCCGCATGCGCCCGACCGGGATCCACCCAGCACACCCACCAAAGGCAACGCTCTGTCCACCAGGGGGCGATGCTCTGCCCCTCCGGGGCGTCACTCTGTTGTGACCAGAGCCACTCTAGCACCTGGGGCAGAGGCCAAGGAGCCATCCCCAGCGCCTGGGCCATCTTTGCTCCAATGGAGCCTCGGCTGCGGGAGGGGAAGAGAGAGACAGAGAGGAAGGAGAGGGGTAGGGGTGGAGAAGCAGATGGGCGCTTCTCCTGTGTGCCCTGGTGGGAATCGAACCCGGGACTTCTGCACACCAGGCCAACGCTCTACCACTGAGCCAACCAGCCAGGGCCTACCCTATGTCTTTTGATTGGAGCATTTAATCCATTTACATTTAAGGTTATTATTTATATGTAGTTGTTTGTTGTCATTTTATTCTTAAATCGACATTCCTCTTTACTAGATTCCAACCCCGCTTTTGTTCTGTTTACAACAGGCTCCTTAACATTTCTTGCAGCATTGGTTTGGTTGTAATGAATTCCTTGAGTTTTTTTTTTTTTTTTTTGTCTGAGAAGCTTTTTATTTCTCCTTCAATTTTAAGTAATAGTTTGCTGGATAAAGAAATCTTGGTTGTAGGCTCTTGTTCTACATTACTTTGAATATTTCTTGCCATTCCCTTCTGGCCTCATGTGTTTCTGTTGAAAAGTTGAATGTCATCCTTATAGGGGTTCCTTTGTAGGTGGTTAACTGCTTTTCTCTTGCAGTTTTATTATTCTTTCTTTATCTCTTAGCTTTGGTATTTTAATTATGATGTGTATTCGTGTAGGTCTCTTTGGGTTCATTTTTAATGGGATTCTGTGCTTCTTCAACTTGTGTGACTTTTTCCTCCATTTAGGGAAATTTTCAGCTATGATTTCTTCAGTCAAGTTCTCTATCCCTTGTTCTTTCTCTTCTCCTTCAGGAACTCTTATTATTAGAATGTTATTTCTCTTCATGTTGTAACAGAGCTCTTTTAGAATTTCCTCAGACTTTTTGATCCTCTTTTCTTTTCGCTGTTCTGCTTCCATGCTTTCACTTATCTTGTCCTCTAAATTGCTGATTTTATCCTCTGCTTCATCCAGCCTGCTTTTAATTTCTTCTAGTGTAGTCTTCATTTCTGATATTGTGTTTGTCATTTATGTCTGATTCTATTTTATGATTTCAATGTCCTTTTTGATGCCTGCTATCTCTTTGTTTAGGTGCTCAGTTTGTCCATCTATTGTTGCTCTAAGATCCTTGAGCATCCTAACAATCATTATTCTAAACTCTGCATCTGGTATCTTGGTTAGTTCCATCTCATTCAGTTCTTTTTCTGGGGATTTCTCTTGTTGATTCATTTGAATTGCATTTCTCTATCTTCCCATTTTGTCTCTGTATAGACTGCTCCTTTAGATGTGTTGTTTGTGTAGCTAGCTCTATATAGGGTTGGTGTTGTCTTCCTCCAGCTTTCAGTTGTGTTGTTTCTAGATCTTCTTGGGTTGGCTTCAGCTGTTTGTATTCCGCTGTGGGCTACTTGTCTGCTGCTACTGCTCTTTTTGCTGTTTGTGACAGTGTTTTCTATGCCTTAGCTGGGTCAGGTGTGAGGAGCCTTTCCTTAAGATACCACTCTAAATGGGGTTATTAGGTCCTGAGCTGATGCTCTCCGTATCTGGCCACTGAATGTACCAGCCCTGGACCTCCCTGGCCAGAACTTAGTGCAGATCAGTGTGGGGGGGGGGTCACTGCTTTTGACTGGTCCTTAGCAACCTTCTTGGAGCTACAAGCGATCTAGAATTCGTGGCTGCCTCTGTTGGGCCCTGATGCCATTAAAAATAGCTGCACTCTTAGGCTGGCTTTTATCTACTTTTGGCTAGTGTGTGTGGCCTCTCCGTTGCTGAAGTATGGTCTTTCCGCCAGCCCCCCCCCCCCCCACTGCCTCCGCCTCCTCCAGCACTCAAGCACTGGTGCAGGCTCAATGATTGCAACTCTGGCTATTCTGTGGGTACAGGGAGACTCCTCGCCTTGCTGGTCTTTGCCCCCTGGTGTCACTGTGCGGACCATCTGGCTCCACCCCCTGTGGGCACACGGGCTGTCTCTCTGGTCTCTGCTCCCCTGTGGGCATGCTGGATGCCTCACCCCATTGGGGTCCGCCCCATGCCTGCACAGGAGATGCCTCTCCTGCAGGGTACCACCACTCGTGGGCATATGGGAGGCCTCTCTGGGCTCCACTCCCTGCTGCCGCCACCTGCAGACTGCCTCACTGGGCTCTGCCCCTGTCCGCTGTGCAGGCCAAGCACCGCAGCCACCTCCACAGCTGGGCCCTCCCAGCCTTCGATGGGTACTCAGCAGGTTGGGGGGCTGTGTAGCCCAGACCTCACACTCAAAACCTGTGTCCCTGATGCACCCCCTGTTTCTAAGTGTCTCTCTGCACTGACTGGAGCAGGAGAGCCTCTGGTGGGTGGGGTAATTGCTTCCCTTTGCTGGCTTGGTTCTCCCAGGGAAAATGTCCACTTAAGGTTTGGGGAGTGACCCAGTACAGGGGTTAGGGTGGCTGTCACCCACAGTCTCTCCCTGTGCCCCCGAGACTACACTCTTCTCTTGCAACTCCAGTCCTCTCAGCGCTCCCCACTCCTGGAGCCCCAGGTAAATGGCTGTGAATGAGATTTTCTGCATGGTTCCTTTAAGACAAAGCTTGGGTCTGAGAGTTCTGTCTCCCTCTGGCAAACAGTAACCCGGCTCTTCTTTCAGGTAAATACTGTACATATGCCTCCTCTAGTCTCTGGGGCTCCAGACTGGGTTTCTGGTCCTGTGGCTGATGACCCACAACTCTCTGGGCAACCCACCCTGCCATGAGAGACCCTCCGAGCCACCTCTCACTCCTGGGAATGGGGAGGCCCTTTTCTCATCTCTGCCTTTCCTACCAGCTCAGTGTGGTTCCTTTGGCAATGCTTGGTTATAGATTCCTCTTAGTTTAGTCTAAAGTTGGTTTTTCAGGATGATTTTTCCTAAGTTAAGTTGTAATCCACTTTGGTTCTGGGAGGTAGGAGTTGTAACGTCTGCCTACTCTGTCTGCCTACTCCTTCGCCATTTTCCTCTCAGGCCATTATCTCTTAAAATAAATTTTCTGTTCCCTTGTAATGCAAATCCAGCACTCCAGCTGCCATTCTGGGACTTCTCTTCACTGCTTCTCTGGATTGAATCCACATTTTCCTGGATCTCATGCATTCCTCTTTCTTGGTTTACTTAATTTGTTTCAGTATATATTCAAGTACAATATTCCCCTCATCTACAAGGGACATGTTCCAAGAGCCCCAGCAGATGCCTGAAACCATGGACAGTAGCAAACTCTAGATATACCATTGTTTTTTCCTAAACATATATACC
Organism: Saccopteryx bilineata; assembly: GCF_036850765.1. Taxonomy (NCBI): domain Eukaryota; kingdom Metazoa; phylum Chordata; class Mammalia; order Chiroptera; family Emballonuridae; genus Saccopteryx; species Saccopteryx bilineata. The sequence goes on along the minus strand of NC_089499.1, from coordinate 39,691,912 downwards.
TATAATAAAGTTTAATTTAGAAATCAGGCACAGTAAAAGATTAACAACAATTATAATAATATAATGTAATAAAAGTTATGTGAATGGCTTGGGGCCATATTTAAGTAAAATAAGGGTTACATAAAAACAAGCACTGTGATACCGTGATAGTTGATCTGATAACCAGGATGACTACTATGAGATAAGAAACCTCCCTTTTACTAAGAGGCTTAAAAGGCATTTTATGATTTAGGCCAAGCGTTCAGAGAGATTTTGTAAATCTGATTTTTATACTTGTGTGTGATTTACACCAGCTCAAGATGGACGATCGCATTCCGCTTTAGTTAGGGCTGTTATACTGTAAATGGAGATGTTTTCGTACTAGAAGGTTTTGAAAGTAAGGAGGAAGGAGACTTGGACCTCCCTCTCTTCCCCACACCTGTGAGGAAGAAGGTAAACAGCCAGGAATGCAGGAGGGGGAAGGGGGATTTGAGTAGCCCTTTCCTCTCCTCTTTCTTTCTCCTTAATGGGCAATTTACAAATGCTTATTCTCTGACATCATGTAAGCCCCCTCCCATCCTGAAATCGTGTGATTGACGTATGTACGTCTAGGCAAAGGAAACATAAAATCCATGTATGTGAACTTGTGTTCTGTAAAGGGTATATAAGATGTAAGAAATCTTATTTCAGAGAGCATGTGTCTTTGGAGCCACAGGTCCCACGTGCTCCGTGGGCTTTAATAAAAATCCTCTTTTTCCTCTTATACAGTTGTCTGAGTGTCTATCCTCCATTGGGTTGCTTTCCTGCAACAACTAAGGGACTAATGGGCAAATAGCATATACAGTATGGATATGCTGGTCAAAGGGATATGTCCAAGGCAGAATGGCACAAAATTTCATCACACTACTAAGAATGACTTGCAAATTTAATATTTATGAACTGTTATTTTCTGAAATTTTCCATTTAGTATTTTCAGACTGTGGTTGAGCATAGCTAAATGAATCTTTGGAAAGCAAAACAGCAAATAAGGAGGGGAACTACTGTTACTTTCTAAGAAAATAGGAACTTGTAAAGCCAGGAGCCGTCATCGTGACCATTCATATGCAGGTTCGCATTGGATTCGGACAGTCGGTAAAGAAACCATGGAGCCAAAAACTGGTGGGCCATAGTCTTTAATCTAGCTTGCACCCGGCGGGCAAGTAAAAATACACACTGGGCTCCAAAACCCAGTCACATTCAGTGCTCACAAAGCTACTGATTTATCCGAGTTTCCTAGAATCAAAGGTTTCTAGCTCAACAGCCTTATTCTCCTCAGTTCCCCATTTCCTTCCTTATCCCAGATACAAACTCTGTACAAACTGGCATCTCACTCAGTACTCCGCCATCTTGGCTGCTTTTCCTGGCCTTCTCCACGTGGCCTCCTCCCGCTGATGGCTCTATTCTCTCTGCTCTCTCATGCTAACCTCAGGAACCAAGAGAGCAAACTCCCGCTCCGTTCCCATCTTATAGTGCAGAAATCCAAACCCTCAATCCAATATACATAATGGGGAAGTCTCCAATACAAAATCACCTCCATGAGGCACGATAGGATTGCACCACCTCACACCCAAAAGGGTGGGACAGGCTTAATCCCAAAACCAAGCCTCAGGCTACAACAATTCTCAACACACATTAATATCACCTGGGCAACGGCCTCTTTAACAAAGTGAGCATAATACATTTTATCTGCCCAACAGAACTAGACTTTCTGAGTTTTTACTCTCACTCCTTTTAAATGTCTTCATTCTAACCCCCATTCAATTGATAGCTTGGCAGGACAGATATCAGAGTTCAAATCCATTTCCCCAGAGTTGCCAATGAGAAGAATCCATACCAATTCTTTTTTTTCTTTTTTTTTGTATTTTTCTGAAGCCGGAAATGGGGAGAGACAGTCAGACAGACTCCCGCATGCACCCGACCGGGATCCACCCGGCACTCCCACCAGGGGGCGATGCTCTGTTCACCAGGGCGTCGCTCTGTTGCGACCAGAGCCACTCTAGCGCCTGGGGCAGAGGCCAAGGAGCCATCCCCAGCGCCCGGGCCATCTTTGCTCCAATGGAGCCTCAGCTGTGGGAGGGGAAGAGAGAGACAGAGAGGAAGGAGAGGGGGAGGGGTGGAGAAGCAGATGGGCGCTCTCCTGTGTGCCCTGGCCGGGAATCGAACCTGGGACTTCTGCACGCCAGGCCGACGCTCTACAACTGAGCCAACGGGCCAGGGCCTCCATACCAATTCTTATTCCTATTAAGGTGATTTTTTTTTCCTCTCTGGAAGCTTTCAGTATCTTCTCTTCATCGTTGTTTTTCTAAAATTTCAAGGACATGTTTATGTATGTCTTTTTTTATTCCTTGTGCTTGGCACCGAGAAATTTCAACCAAAAGACTTGTGTTCTTTATTTGATTCTGTGGGCAGTGACTACAAGGAGCAGGAGAGGCTGGGGGGGGCGGGGTTAGTATTCTGTTTTTGATTAGTTGTATTCTGTTTTTGATAAGCTACTGTTTACACAGGTGTGTTGTGTTTCCCCCAAGGACAAACACAGGAATTCCAAAGATTCCACTGGGTATCTGCTCTGTGGACCCACCAGATCATCCCAATCTGTTGAAATCTCTCCATCCTACATGGATGATTCTGTATTATTTTTTGACAAATTCCTATTCTCTACATTTCCCCTTCTTTCTTTGCAAACTCCAGCTAGTCAGATGTTGAAATTCTTGAATTAGTCTTGTCTCTTCCGCCAGTCTCTGCTTCTCTCCGTGTGTGTGCACATGCATGCATATGCCTGCCAGAGATATTCTTAACTTTAGTTTCCAGGCTTTATGTTGAAATTCTTAAATTTGGTACCTATGTTTTAAAATTTTAAAAGCTCTTTTTTGTGGGTTCTCTCTGAATATAGTAATTATTTTAAAAAAGGTTTTAATTTATAGGACAGTTTTAGATTTACACAAAAACTGAGAACAGTAGAGTTCCCATATACTGTATACTCAGTTTTCCCTATTATTAATATCTTACATTAGCATTAGTTATAATTAATAAACCAATATTGATATATTATTACTATTATTAAAGGCCACATTTTATTCACATTTATTTAGTTTTTACGAAATGTCTTTTATCTGTGCCACTATTGCATATTACATTTAGTTGTCATGCTTCCTTAGACTCCTTATAGCTGTAAAAGTTTCTTAGACTTTGCTTGTTTTGATGACCTTGACAGTTTTGAGGAGTACTGGTCTGATACCATCTAGGATGTTCCTCTATTGGAATGTGTCTTAACATGCTTTATTCTTTGTATGTCAGTTTGTTTATGTTTGTGAGTACATGCCATGCTATACTTTATATTTGGGATCCAGGTAAGGAGCAACTAGTTGACTGCTCTGTATACCAACCTTCAGTGAATCCTGTCTAACACTTCTCATTAGATCTGCTAACTGTGAGTTACAGCCTCTCTGGGATCCTAATGAGCAACATAAAGCAGAGGAGATCACACACCGCCCCTCATTCTGGGCTGCGGGCTCCTTACCCTGCTTCTGCCTTCCATCTTCAGGAAATACTGCAAATTCCTATACACTGATTTTTTTTCTCTTCTGTTCTACTCTACCATCCCCTTCATTTTCATAGGTTATTCCTCTTAAGTTTCTATATTTTAACTTTAGATGATTTTGAGAAAAAAATAGGAGAATTTATCTATTCATGTTACCTTTTATCAGAAGACTCCACAAGTCCACTTCTTAAATAAAAATAAAATTTCTCCTTAGATTTAAGGAAATATAAATGTCCACTAACTCATAATTATAGCTCTGTTATTTGTTTGTAATTCTCTTGGTATAGATTTAATTTATATCCCTGTCATAGTTTTATTAAAGCTTCTGATAAAACATGGTCAAGCAGGGAAAAGAACTCACCCATATGAACTGTTTATGAAGCGACTATAAGTAGAGTCATGGGCAGGCGAAAGGAGCAGACAAGGGAATAGTGAGGCACAGGGGATGAGCAACAGAATGATACTGCTGTCATCCTAGAAGCAAAAGGACAAGAGGAGGAATAGAGTTTTGGGAGCCCACAGGCTCTAGAACTACGGAGAAGGGGCTGTACAGCAGAAGCTGTATTATATAGAGAGAACTATGCTGAAGCAGAGAGTGGGGGAAAATGCCAGCTGCTCTCTTCTCCCATCTCCTGGCCTCCTGTGCTTTGGCCAGACCCAATCAGACCCAAGTCAGCAGAGGGGACCCAAAAGGTGCAGTTTATAGGGTTAGAGCCAGGTTAAGAATAAAGCAAGGGGATAAGAGTAAGAGGTGGATAGAGAACTGGTATCAGAACAAAATATTTTTATTAGGAATATTGTTTTAATATTGAATATTAGCAATTTTACAAAACATAAATGGGAATACATAATGTGGGATATTATTTTGTATAATTGTCTTGATTAAATGTAAAAAACTATTAAGAATCCTCCTTCTCGGCCTGACCTGCGGTGGCGCAGTGGATAAAGCGTCAACCTAGAAATGCTGAGGTGGCCGGTTCGAAACCCTGGGCTTGCCTGGTCAAGGCACATATGGGAGTTGATGCTTCCAGCTCCTCCCCCCTTCTCTCTGTCTCTCTCTCCTCTCTCTCCCTCTCTGTCTTTCCCTCTCTCTCCCCTCTTTAAAAATGAATAAATTAAAAAATATATATAAAAAAGAAAAAGAAAAAAAAGAATCCTCCTTCTCATAAGCACTTCTTTAAGGGAAACAAAAACATGTAGCAGATAAGTTTAAGAATAATCAAGGCCACCATGCAAATTAAGATAAGCTCAAAGACCCTGAACATAAATCATAACCAAACTCTATATTATTATTATTATTATTATTTTTTTTTTTTGCGAGAGGGACAGACAGAAAGAGAGAGATGAAAAGCATCAACTTACAGTTGTGGCACCTTAGTTGCTCATTGATTGCTTCTCATATTTGCCTTGACCAGGGGGCTCCAGCCAGCAACCTTGGGCTTCAAGCCAGCAACCATGGTATCATTTGGATGAAACCATCCTCAAGCCAGTGACTCTCTGCTCAAGCTAGTGAGCTAGTGCACAAGCCAGTAACACTAAGGTCCCAGATTAACGCTCTATCCACTGTGCCACCACTGGTCAGGCAAATTGTGTATTCTGAACATGAAAATTCTAAAAATCGAAGTCATATGGTGTTAGAAGTCATGACAGCGGTTACCTTAGGGTGGCTGTGACTAGGCTGGAGCCTGAGGAGCTCTAGGGTACTGCTGATGTTGTTTCCTGATATGGTGTAAGCTATACAGATGTGCTCATGTTATAACTCACTGATTGGTGTACTTGTGATTTGTGTGTATAAAAACTATGGCAATATATTTTTCTGCTCTTCTTTAGACATCTTTACTAACAGTCAACAAGATTTATCAGAACTAAAACAATGATGTGCATTCAACAGAAATGAAAGGAAGCCTTTAGCTTCAAGGAACTTATGATCTGCTTAGGAAAACCAAATATTTAGACATTATATTAAGACTATTAACAAGCAATATATGAAGAATGCTATAGTAAAAACAGATCCAATATTGGCATGTAACTAATTCTCATCAGAAGGCCTAGAAATAAATACTCCCAAAGCGGGCTCTTTCTGTTGGAGACTTCTCTTTAACCTTATTGGGCAAATGCCTGGTTACAGAAGGTGCTTCAGTGACTGCTGTGGGTGGCCAAGGGAGGGCTGAGTGGCTCCTCTCTTCTGCTTCATTGGGAGAGCTCTGTTTTGTCTGTTTTATACTATGGATTCTGTGTTAATTTTCACTTAACAAAAGTATTTTGCTACTAAAACAAGCTTGAAAACCACCCTCCCAGAAATCGGACCTCTAGATTTGTCTATTTCAATAGACATATATTACAGTTGAAAAAAAATTTAAAAACCTCTTAAACTCTACAAATAAAACTCATTTTAAAAAGGAAATGAAAATTACCTGAAGTAAAGGGATGAAGTCCTCCTGCTCTAGAGAGCTGCAGCTGGGCTTTGCAAGAAGACAGACAAACTTGGAGGCATCATCATTATGATTATTCAGCAACCTATGAAAGAAACGACTGTTCAGGAAGACTGGCTACAGTGAACAATGACTTCAACACAGCAGCTGGTAATTTGAGTCTGAGCTGAAAGCCATTTAAATCAAGAATCAAATGCTCTCAATGATTAAGAAAAGGGAATTTTTCCATGCTCCTGATTTTGTCAAAGGAACATCTAAATAAGAGCTCAATAACAAGGTGGTGTATTATTTTTATAGAATGTGTCTGGGGCTGTGACCACAGAGTCAACTGCACTAATGCACATAACAATACACCTGCAGGAGAACGTCCATTCAGGCTTAGCACAGAACGCCTGGACCAGAAGTCTAGAGCTGCCCATCAGTCAGAGGGACCACCATGCACCACATGAGACATAATCTGTTTGCCCAGATGGACAGACATATGCAGGGCCAACCTGACAGGGGGCTTTTAAAATTAGACTTTGAAGAATCAGGCTTAAAAAAAAATGGCATAGTAAGGCTTTGAGCTCCAACAATTCTGCACATCCAACTAATTGCTGGAAATTCCCATTTGGATTTTATACTCTAACAGTGAAGTCAAAACATCAAAAACAAAACTTAAAACCTTCCTCTCAAAGTGAGTCCTTTCCATGGGTGACTATTTTTGCTAATGGCGATACCATCCTGAGTTATCTGGGCTTGAAATTTTGAAGTCATTTTAGACTTATTTCTCATCCTTATTATTATATTAGTCACCAAATTTTTTTGTTTTCCTTCCTTAATTACTTACTGAATGCTGACTGTGTGTCAGGTACAGGGTCTGGCTTTGAGAATACTGGGATACAAAGAAAATACGATACAGTTTTGTGCCCTGTGAGAAGCTTAGGGCGAGAGCTACACCAGAAAGGTTATACTCTGGTGAGACAGCGTGAGAGAATATGCACAGGGTGTCATACAAGGACCCAGGAAGGCTAATGAGATTTCATTAAAGGGGGAAGTAGGAAAGAAGGCTGTTGTGGGTCAGGAGGGTCACATGTACAAATGCCTGGTGTGCGAGTGCACGGAATATCTGGGTGGTAAGTGAAGGGACATGAGCATGTAGGACAGAATCCTGGAGGCCCCTTTTATGTTAGATCAAGATGCCTGGACTTTAGCCTACTCCACAGAGGAATTTTAATTTGGACAGTAACATGGACCAGATGTGTCTTTCAGAAACATCAAGCAAAAATTTATCCAAGGGCCTGAGCATGGATACTGGCAATGGGAAATAGAGAGAAGGAGGCAAATGTGGTTGAAATGAAAGTACGTAGTAGTTGATTCGTGTGTGTAGAGCATGGGGGGAAGGGGTAAAAGGGGGAAGTCCGACGACTCCTAGGTTCCAGCTTGAATCACTATGTGCTTGGGATAGAGGATGAGAATACAGGAGACCTGATGAATATTCTCTCAGAATGTTTTAGGCAACCACTCTTCCTTCCTATTTCCATTGCAACATTCAGTCCAGTGTTTTACTTCATGCTAGAATTAAAAGAGTGTCATAAAAGTCTTCACTGTTCATTCAATCTTATATTGACAATTCTCCATACTAAAGCATCCTTTGATTATATAATTCCCCTTCTCAAAAGTGTTCAGTAGCCCTCTACCACTTACATGAGTGGCTTTAAATGCCTAAGTTGATATTTAAGGCTCTCTGTAACTGGGCTGGAGCCTGCCTATACCTATCTTACTACTTTGCTAAATGAAACTTATACTCCAGGCTGCTGGCCTGACCCACTACTCTCTGAGTGTTTCCTGTGCATTCTTGCCTCTGTGCCATTTCTCACACTGTTCCACTCTCCTAGAATACTACCCCTCCCAACTTGGCTAGCTGAATGCTGGCTATTCTTTAAGGTCCAGTGAATAACCTACCTCTTCCAAAATGCCTTCTCATATAACTAAATTCTTTAGTGACCTCTGTACTATTTAATTTACATGTATGATACACACCACTGTACGATTAGCTGTCTTTGAGCTCTCTGGCACCTAAAGGGCAAGCAGTTATAGTTATTTTCTTCTTTAGCACCTAACACAGCAACTTTCACAAAGAAGATTCCCCAAAAATGTGATCTAACAGATGTATGTACTTAACTGACTTTATCTGTTACTATGAAAGCTACAGTGTGGTATTTATATTTATCCTCCTTATCATTCTTCGGCATGCTCAAGTCCCCAAAGTTAAAGAGATCTACCTTTCACAAAAAGATTAGTGCAGTAGGTGCTGACAGGAACCACCTCTTAGGACTGGAAAATGGTAGGATTATCACAACAAAAAGGCAGTGAGGGCTTTGAAAAGGAGTACTTTATAAAGAAAGGATAGCACTACTCAAAATCCGCAGATATGACAGATGGGAGGTACTCTGAAAAGGGAAAAGTCAAATCAGGTATGGTCTTTGCTTTTAGAAACAGAGATAAATACAAAGAAAAGCTGATTATGATTTTCAGCCAATGCTAGTGGCTGGTGGGCTCTATCTGAAAGGAGAGAGGAGATGACAAAAGTCGTGAAGCTGGAGAAAGAAGGTAAACACAGCTATTCCAACCTTCTACAGCTCTTAAGATAAAGTATTGTTTTCTTAATGGACAAATGACATGTTTACATAAAAGGTAAGAGAAAGTAAAGCATAAAAAATCTGGAACAATATTACTGACTCCACTTAAGAGGACCTATGTCACAGAGCTGGTAAATCTAGGACCTCAAACAAAAAAATTGGAGTAATGTCTTTTCCCAAAATGTCCTCACTCTAAGAAAAACAAGTCAGAGTAGAAATAGGAAACGGACACTAGAGTAGGAAAAATAGGGCAGAGGCAGGGGAACAAGAGCCTGTTAGGTGTTATTCCGCAAACCACCTGGAGGGGGCTAGGGAGCATCCACCAGAGAAGCATTGGGACAGAAGAGAAAATATTTCCTGTTATGCTGTGACTGTATTTGACTCCCCTCCACAAACTATATAGAACCTATTATTGGAAATCAGCACACATGGGTGTATGTCAATATGCTTTAATTTTGTATCATTATCTGCTAGTTATTTTTTGTAGTTGGACATTTAAAATATTGTACTTTGGTATAAGTTGCTTTATGGAAAGGGTAAAATTCGTAAAAAACATATATACAAAAATAAACATGTCTTTTTCAAGGTCAGTGTGGTAACTCAAACCATCATGCTTAGTTGCTTAGTCTCCCAAAATAACCATACTTGGGGTCTCCCCTAAAGCCTCTCTCTGGCTTTTAAAAGGCATTTAAAGAGCTCATAGAAGAGCTCCCACTAGAGGGCACAACAATCATTTTATATCTGGCCAGAAGATAAAGCTTTACTGTAAACATACACTTATCTAATCACAGAATTTTTATTTTTTATTCAGTGACAGGAGGGGAGGCAGAGAGACAGACTTCCACATGCACCCTGACTGGGATACATCTGGAAAGCCCACTAGGGGGCAATGCTCTGCCCATCTGGGGTGCTGCTCCATTGTTCAGCAACCAAGCTCATCTTAGAGCCTGAGGCAGAGGTTTTGGAACCAGCCTCAGTGCCTGGGGCCAACTTGCTCCAATCGAGCCAAGGCTGCAGGAGGGAGGGAGGGAGAGGGAGGGAGGGAGGGAGAGAGAGAGAGAGAGAGAGAGAAAGAGAGAGAGAGGAAGATGGAGGGAGAGAGAGAGGAAGAGAGAGAGGGAGAAATGAGAGGGGGAGTGGTGGAGAAGCAGACAGGCATTTCTCCTGTATGCCCTGACTAAGAATCAAACCTGGGATATCTACACATCAGGCCGATGCTCTATCATTAAGCCAACCAGCCAGGGCCTACAGAATTTTTTTTATTCTTTTTCTTTTTTAATTCAGTGAGAGGAGGGGAGGCAGAGACAGACTCCTGCATGCGCCCAAACTGGGATCCACCTAGCAAGTCCACTAGGTGATGATGCTCTGCCCATCTGGGGCATTGCTCCATTGCTCAGCAACTGAGCTCTTCTTAGCACCTGAGGTGGAAGCCATAGAGCCATCCTCAATGCCAGGGGCCAACTCACTCCAATAGAACCTTGGCTGTAGGAGAAGAGAGAGAGAGAGAGAGAGAGAGAGAGAGAGAGAGAGAAAGAAGGAGAGGGGTAGAGAAATAGATCGGTGCTTCTTCTGTGTGCCCTGATTGGCAAAATTTCTTTTAAGTGAAAATAGATAGGGTCAGTTGTGCATGCTTTTTAACCTCATAAATAGTTTCCTCCAGTTCCTAAAGTGAAGACTTGTGCTCCCCCCCCCTTTGCCTTTTGCAGAAATCTCTTTTCCCTAGAGATAAAATTAAAACAATTTTTTCAGTAAAGGAATACAGCTGTGTGGCTGCTGTTAATGCTCTAGCCACCAACATAAATGTCCATCTCATCTTAGTGACACAGTCTTAAGACCAAAAAACCCCCCAAACAACTGGCTGTTACTTTCCTCAATATTATGCAGTTAATTGCAAGTAAATCGACATGGATACTAGTTTTTCTTTGCTACAGTTAACCTCAGGCTAACAAACACAGGTTCCTAAAATTGTCAAAATAATTGAACTGTAAGTAGTTCCAGTCCTCTCTGGTTCTAATCTTTTACAGAACAGATTTTCTTTTCTTTCCTTTTTTTTCTTTTCCTTTCCTTTCTTTTCTTTTCTTTCTCTCTCTCTCTCTCTTTCCTTTCCTTTCCTTTTTTTTTTTAACAATCTCTCAGCTTCCTCAGAGTTGTCTCTTCAACATAATTCTCACCTCTTGCTTTTTCCCCAGATTGTTAGATGGTTTTTTGCCAACACAGCTGAACTCAGTGTCTGACGTAGATATCTCTGACAAAATACCCCTATGTAATATCCCTATTTTTTCTACTCCTGATTCACACTCCAGCTGAGGTCTTTACGGGCCTAGTACCTATCGGGATGAAAAAGCTAGCTGAATGAAAGCTATAATACCTACATATTTCAAGTTATTGAATTCTGCTACTATCATATGCTGATTTAAAATAACAGTAATAGTAATTAATAACAGACAATCAGACCACCCAGCTGAAGTCCTGGCTTTAATGGTGGGAAAAAGGGAGAGAATCCAAGCTGACCTCCCTACTACTGTACAGGCCCTAGGCCCTATTTTCTTCCCCCAGGTTTGGCCAGAAATATTCCAAGGGCAAATGCTAATTCCTTCGCTGATTTACTTCTGGGTAATTTGTGTGTGTGTGTGTGTGTGTGTGTGTGTGTGTGTTGCTATTTCTAGCCTCCAAGTAATTCCCTTTTAGGACTCTTATCCACATGTTAAAAAAATAAGAAGAAAAGAAAGGCATTTCTGGATATTATCCAGCAGTTTTCCATTTGCTATAGGAGAGGTGAAATGGTGACGATGGCTCCAACTTTGGAGTGTCACTCTGATGGTGTATGAGGAATGACTTTCCTAGGGTCCTTTTAGTCCTTGGTAGTAGGACAACTTAGAACTACTCCCTATAACAAAGTGACTAAAATCCACATGGAAAATATGAATCATGTGTAACTTTTAGCTTCGGTGTGGTTCTTCAAATGAAGTTCATTAACTGATAGTCTTATATACCCTGATTATTTTAGTGCTGATGTAATACATAAAGAACCTGGTAAACTCAACTTGCTGCTAGATTTTAAAAAATAAGAATACATTTATTAGGCTGACCAGGTGGTGGCACAGTGAATAGAGTGTCGACCTGGATGCTGAGCATCCAGGTTCAAAACCCCAGGGTCACATGCTCGAGAGTGGGCTCATCTGGCTTGAGCACAGAGTTGCCAGCTTGAGTGTGGGATCATGGACATGACCCCAAAGTTGCTGGCTTGAAGATCAAGGTTGCTGTGTTGAGCCCAAGGTCACTGGCTTGAGCAAGGGGTCACTCGCTCTGCTGTAGCCCCCCCCCCCCAGGTCAAGGCATGTTATGAGAAAGCAATCAATGAACAACTAAAGTGCCACAATTACAAGTTGATGCTTGTTATCTCTCCCTTCCTGTCTGTCCATCTCTCTAACTCTGTCTCACTAAAAAAAAAAACCAAAAAAAAAAAACAAAAAAACATTTATTAATTATCTATTATGTTTTTTTCCAAGTGAGAGAGGGAAGACAGAGAGACAGACTCTGGCATGTGCCCTGACATGGATCCACCCGGCAAGCCCTCTATGGGGTGATACTCTGTCCATCTGGGGATATTGCTCAGCAAGTGAGCCATTTTTTAGCATCTGAGACCCCAAGGCTCCACAGAGCTTTGCTCAAACCAATCAAGCCATGGCTATGGGAGGGGAAGAGAGAGAGTGAGAGAAGAGGGAGGGGAAAGGGTGGAGAAGCAGATGGTTGCTTCTCCCATGAGCCCTGACTGGGAATCAAACCTGGCATATCCACATGCTGGGCTGATGCTCTACCATTAAACCATCTGGCCAGGGCTCACCTACTATGTTCTTAAGCATTATATTACTAAGGGCTTTTGGAGGCATGAAGGGACTATAAGGCATCTGTAAGATGAATTCTGCTGCTATTATATGTGGATTTTAAATAATAATAATGATGATGAAGATAGGTAAATAGCATTTCCCACAAGTTTATCAGGAAGGGTATCTAGCCCAGAAAAGGTGAGAAAAACATATAAAGAAAGCTGATCAGTTAAAAGAGGTAGAAGGAGCAAGCTGTGACATGCTCTTAAAATGTACAAATACAACCTTTAAAAGAGAAAACAGATAGGAAAAAAAAAGAAGAAAGCTGGGTTTGAATTCAAGAAAACCTGTCAAGATGTTAAAGTCAAGGAGTATCTTTTTTTTTTGACAGAGACAGAGTCAGAGAGCGAGATAGCTAGGGACAAACAGATAGGAAGGGAGAGAGATGAGAAGCATCAATTCTTCGTTGCAACACCTTAGTTGTTCAGTGATTGCTTTCTTATATGTGCCTTGACCAGGGGGCTACAGCAGAGTGAGTAACCACTTGCTCAACCCAGCGACCTTTAGGCTCAAGCCAGTGACCATGGGGTCACGTCTATGATCCCACACTCAAGCTGGTGATCCTGCGCTCAAGCTGGTAAGCCCACACTCAAGCCAGATGAGCCTGCACTCAAGGCGGCAACCTCGGGGTTTCAAACCTGGGTTCTCTGCATCCCAGTCTGACACTCTTATCCACTGCGCCACTGCCTGGTCAGGCCAGGAATGTCTTGAGAAGTGTATTATTCATTTGCTTCAGTCTGTTAACTGGAGCTTTCAAAAAGCAATAACTAAAATTGATTAGAATTCAGCTATTTTTAACGAACCAACTAGATAGAATTCTAAATTGAATCATCTGAGAATGGAAGCTGTATTTTCATGTGATGCATGTGGTTTGCTTTTATGTAACTGCTATAAGAGTTAAGTCCTAAGATCCACATTTAACAAGTAAAACTAAGAAACCATCAGTTCCTAAAGAGGTATTTCTGAATATCAGTTTCACTGCTTAGAGACATAAGATAATGGCTTATGGAAAGAATTTATGTGTGGGTGTTAATGGCTGTGAATTGTTGAATTTTACTTGTTGAAATAAAGTGTAAAGGATAAATAAATGACTTTTATAAAGCACGTCATGAGTACCAGACAATTCTTTGCCTCGCTTCAGAGAAACTGCTCCCATACTTACTTTCTCCACATGGCAACAAATGACTGTGCTGACACAAATCCTGTCTTCTCTCCCCCTGCAGCCTTGAACATTGGGGTTTTCCAATAGAGAGGACAGCCACAGACCTGCACAAAAAACACACAGTGTAAGCCAAGGGTCAGTGGAGAGATGGCATGGCCAAAGGGCCTTTGTGGCTTTTACCCTTCATGCCACAGTGGACAGTGGGCCCTTGGGGGAGCCAACCTGGGTCAGAGGCAAATACACCAGAGAGAGGCACAGGAGGAACAAAATACAGGATTACATGATTAATGAAGAAAATGGAAATCCATTTACCTTTTCATCACCCTATTCATTTATAGTGATGTTTCTTTCCCCAATCCTGACAGTTAAAGCAACCAATCTTCCCCTTCCTGCCACTCTTACATCATTTATTTTCTACTTTCTAGAAAGAAAAAAAAATGGCTGAATGTCACAGTTGTCTATGCCCTTCCTTTTGATGGCAAAATACAGTCACCTTTATTACTCTCGGGCACTTGGTGTTAACACTCCATCTCTATCTCCTACTCTCCTTTGCGTCTTATGTTAAGCCTCAGGTTCAAGAAGAACCAGAAAATCCTTGACTGTTTAAGAAAATAGCTACCAAATCTATTTAAATGGTTACAAGTCAGATGGAAGATAAAAGGCAAAGATCAAAATGCTATAATTTAGGTATTAGAAGCTACCACAAATGACTCCGTATTATAAAAGCCTTAGGAAGAACTGGGAGTGAATATAAAGCAACTACAATACCCAAAAAGGTAATTATTTTTCTTCCTCGATAAAAAGCTTTCTTTAAATTAAAAAAGTTATTCTTATAGCTTATAAGAAAGAGTTCTTACCAAATTTACCCATAATTTTTTCCCTAGAGAGAAAATTGTTCCCTCCTAGTAATGATAATATCTACATATTAGCAGAGAAATAGTTTCCAAATGTTCCCAGTTTTGTATATACACATAAAACATATCCCCAAATCTGGAACTCCTCAAAAAGACACATCTTGTTATTAGATAAAGAAATCTTTATTATTCACATTAGATCTAGAATCTGTTGAGCCCTCATCAGTCTACAAAGGGAAGTTTCTCCACTGGAGGTTGACAAGACGTGAATTCACATTAGGTTCAGGTAACATGCCTGGTGTGAAGCCTTAAGAGTCAGGGGGATCCCTATGGAAGAATGAAGGGTACATGGTCTGCAATTAGTTATGCTGAGAACACCCAAGGCTGCTGGGTTCACATCAGAGAGGAGAATATGGAAGGTGAGATTCAAGCCAAGAGAGGTAAATATGAGGCAGAAATAAGGTTGCTCCTGCCAGGGCTACTAAAGCACGTTCTGCAAGCATGATGGAATTTAAGATTTCTGAAGTCCAGAGTTCAAATACCTCTACTGAGGTCAAGAATGAGGGAAAGGTGTTGCTTAGCAACCAAATGGCTTGCTTATTGTGTAAATTATGATCGCCAAGGCACAAAGCTCACAATTAATATACTTTGAGTTGTAAACTGTCAAATCCACTTTCCCCAATCCCAATCCTCTCTTTCATGCAGAAAGGTGATTGGCCAAGAAAATGCTCTTAGATGTGACAAGCTATTGGCAACTGCTGGGAAAGCTGAAAGAGTAGTCTGCATTATGAAGGTGGAGGGTGCAGAGCCAGAAACACAAAGTATAGGGAGAGATTGGAACTGATTTGCCAAAGTGCTCAAAACTCCCACCTTCAGTCACTCATGGATTTTTCAGAATTGGAAGGAATTAGGAATCTTCTAGCTCAACCTTGAGAAGTGGCCACCAGTCTCTCAGCTCTGTGCTTACTTGCCTCCCATAGCTCTTGCAACGGCTGTGGGCCTACTGTCCCCCATGCGGCTACTATTGAACAGCTTATATTCCGTTGACTCCTGTTAAAATGCAGATATGTCAGCTAGTGTAGGGTATTAAATCACTGAGACATTAACACTTATAAATTTATTATGATCCAAAGGCAAAATCCTAAGAGATAAGGTAGAGAATGTTTTGAAATAGACTGGAAAGAGCTGACCTATTTTGCTCAAAGTGGGTACCCTGAGTAAACCAGTGTTAGGGTATCAGGCCCTTGGAGAAAATGTCAAAGAAAAAAATGGGAAGGGCAGTGAATGGCAGGGGTTGCAGACATTGCACTTTGACTATTAAAAAAAAAAGCATGGCTGGTCTGCATCTGCTTAAAAACAAAGAATTAAGGTAAAGGGAATCAGGAGATCAACATGAATCTAAGAAAATAATGGTATTAATCTGAGGGCAACAGCGTAGTCTTTTGTACCAAGTGAGAGGACAAGCCAGTACCAAGTGTTTTGTTACAAAGGAAGAGAATGGATGACAAGGGGGGATACACAGAGACACAAAATGGGTTTAGGAAACTTGGGTTTACAGGAGCAGGCAAGAGTCCATGTGATAATAAAGTCACTAGAACAAAGAAACTTGATTAGCACCTACAGTCTGAACTAAGAATGGCCTAACAACATGAAGAACTGAAAGCAAGGTTGTCTAGTAAGACACGCAGGAGGATATAATCACTAATATCTGCAATATTCTTTAACATTTTATTTTATTTATTTTTAAATTTATTTATTTATTCATTTTAGAGAGGAGAGAGAAAGAGAGAGAGAAAGAAAGGGGGGAGGAGCAGGAAGCATCAACTCCCACATGTTCCTTGACCAGGTAAGTGCAGGGTTTTGAACTGGTGACCTCAGCGTTCCAGGTAGACGTTTTATCCACTGCGCCACCACAGGTCAGGCTTTAACATTTTATTTATTTATTTTTATTTTTATTTTTTTGTGTTTTTTCTGAAGCTGGAAATGGGGAGAGACAGTCAGACAGACTCCTGCATGCGCCTGACCGGGATCCAACCGGCACGCCCACCAGGGGCAATGCTCTGCCCACCAGGGGGGCGATGCTCTGCCCCTCCGGGGCGTTGCTCTGCTTCGACCAGAGCCACTCCAGCGCCTGGGGCAGAGGCCAAGGAGCCATCCCCAGCGCCCGGGCCATCCCTGCTCCAATGGAGCCCCGGCTGTGGGAAGGAAAGGAGAGAGAGAGAGGAAGGGGGGGGGTGGAGAAGCAAATGGGCGCCTCTCCTATGTGCCCTGGCTGGGAATCGAATCCGGGTCCCCCGCACGCCAAGCTGACGCTCCACCGCTGAGCCAACCGGCCAGGGCCCAGGCTTTAACATTTTAAAGTGTCTCCTCTTGTTATTCATTTGGTCTTCATGTGATCTCCATGCAGAAGAGGGCAGATATTTTTAACCCATTCTGCAGTTGAAGAAATAAAGGACAGAGCGCACTTGACAGGCCACAGAATGACAGGTCAAGACGGTGTTACATCAGCCAGAAGACGGGTTGGAGGGCTTTGCATGGTTCAGAATATAGTTTCACTCTTTTTCTTCAATTTCTTGCTAGAGGCCCAGCCTCTGACATGCTTTCCTTACTGTTCCTCAGTTTCTGTTTCCACACTGCCTTTGTCCCTTCTAGATTCATTCTCTCATCTCTTCTCTCTTAAAGCTCAGGGAAAAGTGCATACTACACACTGGGAATTAAATTGGGAATGGGCATTAATCTCTCCAGCGCTGTTTGAGGTTGAAGGTGAATAAGCTAAACTTCACCAACAGATGCAAATCATGAACACAAGAGGTTTGTTTACACTTCAAATTCAAGCTGCCCTTGAAAACAGCTTTATAAACTACAAGAATCCATAAAATTGTTCATTTATTGCTGTAACCATCTCTCCTCTCATTGTCCCCTAAATGTTGTCTTTCTTCTTTTCAAATGACCTCCTCTTGCAAGAACACAAGCACACGGAGTCCAAGGGCCGTAGGTGCAGAGTTCACTGCTCAGTGCAGGCAAGAGCGGTTAGCTAGAAATAAGGATGGCTTAGAGAGCGTTCACAGACTGCCCCAGCCCAACAAAAGCTGGTTTAATGGTGGTTAGCTAACCGGAAGATGCGATTAAGTGAATTTTTAAAAATAAATGGTTTTTAAAACAAAGAAACAAAATCCAATAAAATGAGCTGATACAGTAATCCAAAACAAAACACTACAAACCAATATACTTGTAGTATCTTCTGATGACATTATACACACATTCTCACATTTATAGGCAATGCTATTTTTGACTTTTTAAAGGTAGGAGCAGTTTACCTTACCACTTGCACTGACAAATAAGGTTTACGAGCAATGAACACCGATGCTTGGCAGCCATAAATGGAATGTAGGGCTATAATCAAGTACAATTCAGACAAGTTAATCAGATATGTATGTATACTGGCTATTGTGCCACATGATGATTAGGTATAAACAGTAATTGTTATGTAAATGACTATATGGTTAAACAAAATAGCTCTCTATGTTATTAAACTTTTCTATGTTGTCAGCTTCAACACTAACAGTTTTCCTGATGACACACTGCCTGCAGATAGCCAAGCTCCTTTCTCTGGCTCCGCAGCAAGCACAGACCCATCTCTGACTTGATTACACCCTTTCCTACAACTCCTGTGACCACAGTAGGCAATCTTCTCTCTCCTCTGAATCTGCAGAGTGCTAGAGGGTCACTGAACCCTGGAGCAGGGCAGGGATCCTGGGTATACAGGGGTCGGTGGGCCAGGGCAGGAGGGTGAAGGCAGGGGGACAGAAAGGCCAAAACAGGCTCCTCAGTCAGGGGATGGAAATATTCAGAGGACCTGAATTCAGTATAGAGCAGGGAGCAGGTCTGACAGTGAGGTATTAATCATATGGACAGGCTCTCCAGGGGTAGTGAGCCCAGCACACCTATGTCCCTTATCTGGACAGTTTCTTCTTGTCTGCCTGCCTGAAGCAATCCATGAAAACCTCCTGTGTCTTTCACACAGACTGTTGCCATGGTGGAAATACTCTTTTTGGCATTTATGTGGTTATCATGTTATCTCCAGATGCAGAATTCATTCATCCTTGCTAAATTCTATCTTTTGGATTTAGATTCATAGTTACAGACCGTTTATATAATTTACCATCTTGGTTCATACAACAGCCTTTTCTCAAAGCTTGGGGTAAGAAAATGTCAATGCACTGAAAGAAGTTATAATTTATTAGGGTGGATCTAACTGGAAGTTAGCTAATGGTATTTTAGCATATATTCAGGAGAGATAACATATGGTAGAAATAGCACAGTGCTAGGAGTCAGAGGACTTGTCTCCTGACACATTCTAGTTCTCTGACTTCAGATACGTACTTGTGAGACTTCAGTTTCCTCATATGTAAAATAGAGTGGAAACAGGTGAGCTTTTATATCTGGAATGAGAGTCTGTTTTTCATTAGAAACATCTAAGGGATAAACAAGCAAGTTATAATATTAGGAGAAAAGGGGGAATAAAAGGCAGAATTTATTCTCATTTCCCTTAAAATTATTGTATTTACAAATTGCTTAACAATAGTAACAAATATTCTGAGATTAGAGGTAGGGAAGAGGACAGGGCATGACAGGAGTGGGGAATTCAGGGCCTTCTCCAAAGATGCAACGGGAGGGAGAACTGAGGGCCCAAACGCAGAGGTGTGCTGTGGGAGGGCAAGTGGGTCAGACTCACACAGGAAACAGTAGTTTGGGTTTTATCCTCCAACTCAAACTTTTAAACTTTATTTCAAACCTTTAAATATTTTTCCTAACAGCAGGGGACCATTCCCAATACACAGGCACACAGGTCTTGGAGCTCCCACTTGGTCTCCTACTTGCCCACATGCAGCCTTTAGCCTACCAAACCATCCTGTCTCTTGAAGCACAGCCTGCAATCACTGCTAAATCCTGAGGTATGATCTAACTCTTCAATATACAATAAAGATAAACTGCTATGGATGGTAGGAATCCCTGAATGTTGCTGAGCTGGAGAATGGCATAATCAAATATAATATAAGTGATGGTCATGCTCAGTATTAACTGTTCTAAGAGGAGGCTGGAGGTGTAGAATCTAGTTACTAAAGATTGTTCAGAAGTCCTGGCATTAGGAGCTAGGATCTTAAACAAAAAGCAGTTGGTAAATTGGGAAGTACCAAAGCCTTGCTTCCTAGCAGAAAATCCATTTATTTCTGAGTAGAATTACAGTGTTGAGCTGGCCTAGTGGTTCCTTGTCTGGCTTTATGACAAAGAGTTATGATTATTGGGTGAGGACAAAAAAAGAGATTTGTATTCAACACAAGGGAAATATTTCTAACAAGTAAGGCTATATTTAATGATGAAACAGGCTGCTTGGCAAGACAGCGAGTTTCCTGTCACTGAAAGCATTCAAGCAGAGAATGAATTTATGTATCAGTGATGTCATGGATGGAATTCCTATATTAAATGGGAGGCTAGACTCAAAGTCCACTAAGGTTTTCTTCAAACTTAAGAGTTCCATGAAAAAGGACTTTAGCTAAAGATATATCAGGATCAAATAAAATTTTTTCAACATGGAAAAAAATAATTTTTTTCCATCATGCTTAAAAACAGAGAGCAAAGGGGCAGTGAAGAGGGAGATTAGGATTGCTAGAGAAAGGGAGATTATACATCATTTAGTAGTTGTATTACCTTGGCAATTTTCCCCATTTCATAAATATCTGCTTTCTGATCTTCAATATCCATGAAAGCAGCCTCAATTCTGCTCAGAGTCTGCTCATGGTTACTGCAGGCATCTGGGAGTCCTTCGGGAAAGTAGAACCGTGGAATGTTTATGGACAAGGGTGCGTTCACATTATTCACATGAGGAACAGGGGAGAGAGGTTGGGGAATACTCGGAAAGGTCGCTGGAGGTGGCAGTGGCAGTCCAGGTTTCTTTTCTGGTTTATTTTGAATCTGGAAAGAAAATGTGATTATGAGACACAAAAATTATAAATTTCTTGAAAGTTCTTACTGGTAATAAGAAGGTGGATCTAAATACTATAAACCACAATTAGAGATAGCATTCTACTTTAAAGGGTGGCAAGCATGCTTCTAGGGAATGATTATCCATACTAAATAAATTAACACATTTATTAATTATTTGTCACTACCACAGTTTACATAAATTTATGATTAAAAATCCTATGGTAGATTTTCCCATAAATTATGTGGCAGACATTTAAGAGCAAATCAGCTGACTCATTAAGGATTTTGTATTCTTAGTCTGTTATAATTGGATTGGTAAATTCTTTTGAAGATTGTTCTTGGTCTTTCTGTGTATGCATTTCTGTCTCTCCTTCAATAGGCAGATAGACTAGGCACCTTCTTCTCTTTCTTTTTTTCTTTTTTTTTTGCATTTTTCCGAAATTAGAAGCGGGGAGGCAGAGACAGACTCCCGCATGCACCCAACCGGGATCCACCTGGCATGCCCACAAGGGGCCAATGCTCTGCCCATCTGGGGCATTGCTCTGTTGCGGCTGGAGCCATTCTAGCACCTGAGGTGGAGGCCATGGAGCCGTCCTCAGCACCCTGGCCAATTTCGCTCCAATGGAGCCTCAGCTGCAGGAGAGGAAGAGAGAGAAAGAGAGGAAGGAGAGGGGGAGGGGTGGAGAAGCAGATAGTGGCTTCTTCTATGTGCCTTGGCCGGGAATTGAACCTGGGACTTCCACACGCTGGGCTGATGCTCTACCTCTGAGCCAAATGGCCAGGGCCAGTACCTTCTTCTCTAGTTTAATTTTGTCTAAGTAGAATCACTGCCAGTCCCTGATACAGAGAAAGTCTTTGCTAAGAAAATTAAAAATTTTTGTTTTGGAATGTCTTCTACCTGGCTGATTGACTTGCCATTACGGGGCATGCCATATTTCCTGAGATACAATTTTTTCTCAATTTTGGAACATTCTAATAGGGAAGGATCACCATCATCAGTTTCATTAGACCCAAACTTCCTTTACAGATTATTAACTCATTTATAGTTTATATATTTTTCCAAAAAGGATTTGATCTGGTGAACAATAAAGAGACATAAAACAGGACAGTGTAAAATGGGAGGGGAGAGTAATGGGGAGGGAGATTAAGAATATTCATGATTTAAGGAAAGTAGAGAGGAGGTACACTAACATTTAGGTAGTTTATTTTCAATGAAGACTAAATTTAGTTCTGAGACTCCTAGAAGAAAAAGCAAAAATATTCCATAGATTTTCAGAATTTTAATTTCTATTCTTAATTTTGACCAATTATCTATCAAAGCTTATGAACATGGCACTGTATTAGATGCATATAAAATACAAAAGATGGCATCATTGTTAACCAGCTAATATATTTTAAATTCACTGGGAACAAAAAGTATTACTTGAGTGTTCTTATTCCTTAAATTATCCTAATGCCATCCCTGAAGTTTGAACAATAATTTTCTGTAAGTAGATCTGAATATCATAATTCCTTTGACCTAAGGGCTTATAATATATTTAGATTCAGGATAAAAATCTTAGCTACCTGAGTATTAGAAGAAGATAAGCTTCATTCACATAAATAGATGATGAATATGACTGAACTTCCTACTGCTGCTATAGTACAGGACCCATTTCTCATGTTAATATCTGATATTAATACAGAGTGAAGTCTGCTCATATATTAACGCTATTGTGGATATGAAGGCCAGTTGGTCACAACAAGCCATTGCTGCAGTATGAGGATGTCATGCATGTAAAGCAGTAGTCAAATAAGAAATGGCACAGAGGGAAGTGATACCAATGAAAGATGAAAAACTTAACAGAAAACAGTGGTGGCTTACTGGCCATATGACCTCACGAAAGTTACTTAAACTTTTAGAATTTCAGTAATAAAGCAGATTAAAATCCTTTTTGGAAGGTTGTTGTGAGGATTAAAGAAAATTACGGGAGTAAGGAATAAAGAAATTACGTAGGTAAAAAGTTCAAAATAGTGCTGGGCACAGATATATCTTTATTTGAGAAAATGAACCACAGGGTGGGGATCCCAAAACTTTAAACATAATGGCACAGTCCTTCAGATTCAATAATAATCACTTACATCTGTGAAGCAATTTAAAGTTTACAAACCACTTCTGATATAACAAATTGATAATCTATTCTAAGTAAGCACTTCTCTCTACCTTAATGCTAAATCTGCAAATATTATTACAGAGTCTTATGAGTCAATAACAGTAGAAATTTGTTCTTAAGTGTCTAAAATAGGACATATAATTCTTCAGGGGCTTTACCTAAGTCACTTAGGTTAGTGTCATTTCCTTCCTATTATTCTATGTTAAAAGAGATTTGTGAGACAAGTCAGCAATCATCAAAATTCTTTTTTTGATTCCCCAAAATGTTTCCCACGGTGTGACATCCAGAGCAATTATAACCATAGGATTAAGACCACTGGTGCCAGTGAGGATGAAACCCAATAGTCTAGTGAACACATGCTAGTGGAGAAGGTTTAGAGGAAAGCCTTCAAATGTTGACTCTACACTTTTGCTTTGACAGAAATAAGTGACATTCAGAACAAACCCTGGCTATCTGTCAAAGTTTTATTTGAATGGGAAAATATCTGATTATATAATAGTCTATTTTACTTTCCTTCATGTATTTCTTAACATGGAACAATTCACTGATAGGCAATATTTATTAATTCATTGGCTGATATACATTTAATAAAAGTGATGTTAATATTTAAAAAGGAAAATAAAAAGAATGCATTTATTTTGAACCTTCAGGTATATCAACTTACTTTCCATTTAGTTTAATAGGAGACATAATTTAAACCTTAACATAGTTTAATAAAACTGATTCTTTATAAACGTTATAGAATATAGTAATATAAATTTTGCCAGCTTTATCAGCAAGTTTAGCATCAGTTCACTTTAAATAAAATTGTTTCACTCAAATCTAGGAATGGCACTAAAACACAATTAGCTGGGTAAAGTACCTCAAGTTTCCATTTCAGTCTTTCTTTCCTCTTTAAACATAGTATCATTTAAATATTCCTTATGAATAGTATCCTTATATCATTACATTCCTATAGTATTTCCACTATTTGATCATTTTTGAGCCATTTAAAAACAACTTCATATAGTCCAATCAAATAATTTTAAATTACTTTGGGTCAGAATAACTGACACTATGGTTTCTTGCTGGATCCCGGATGGCCATCATTTGTATAGTCCTTGATTTGTATTGTAGTCAGTGTCAGGTACTAATTTGGAGAGACACTGGCCATAAGGGTGTGAGCACGTTAGTGTGGGCTCTACAAAGCAGTCATTATAGGCAGAAATGATTCAGTCTCACAGCGTGCTCAGGGAGGACATTCTTTCAGCACCCTGAAGTCAACTGCCATCCTTTAGTACCTACATACATTATAGCACACACACACACACACACACACACACACACACCATTGTCTATATATAAAATTAATTCTTCCTTTAAACAAAAAAAGATTAATGGGATCAATACTTTAATTCAAATAGAGCTTATTAAGTCAAAGTACAAACAAGACTTTTAACACAGAAATTTTAGTTTCTCAAAGATATTCCTAATAAAAATTCTAGTATTTCCACCACTAAATTGTTAAACACTTGTTAAGTTGTATTTATTGTCTCTAAAACTGTATTCCCTCTTTACAAGAGAAAAATGTGAGTACTGTATTCAGGTCCAGAAGGTCTATTTTTAAACCTGTTGGAATCTCTCTACAAATAGCTTTCTGCAAATAGCTGAATAGAGGACACATTAATTCCTTGATCTGTGAGCTGTAAAATTATTTGTAAGTTAGTTCACTGGGTGGTTTTATTAGTAATAAAAAATATTTTAAAAGAAACACCCAAGTTTCAAACCTGTGTCTGCTGAAATAACTTCAGCCGCTTCTTAAACTGTGATGGGAGAACAAAATCACAGCCCCTTGCCAGGAAAGCTAACTCTCCCCTTAAATCCGGGTCCCTTCGTAGAGATGTTTCCTTGATCATCATCTTTGAAAAGTGGATATTTACTTAGTAACCGTCCAGCACACTTCTGAAGACAGATTTAATACGTTGTCAATCTTGTCTGGTAGAAGGGTATTTTTTTCTTCTTATCGCCCAAAGAAATTAAGTTCAAGCATTGCGCTCTCCCAGTCTCCAGAGACCACAATCCATGCTTGTACTGACATGCAGCTGACTTCCAAATACAGCCTGTGGCTCCCAGTACCTGTTCATAATTTTCAAGTTAGAAACACAGCCTGCAGTGGGCCTGTTGCTCCTTGTAGGTAGCTTTATGAAAAATTGACCTGCACATGCTGAGAATACAGAGCCTTCTGGGAAAGGAAGCACCCACTACTCTGAGCACCGAAGTTAGAAACATTACAGTGAACCTAAAAATAGCGACTTCTCAGAGAATGCTAACTTCTTAAGCCCAGAGTATGTGAGGTGTCAATTCACATAACTTAGTTTGAGAATAGAAAGAACATTTAGAGAATTTTTGATTTTTCTATTTAATGTTTTATGAAAAAAGAACAAGCTATACTTCAAACTTGAAACTATTATTTTAAAAATCGTATTTTTAATTCTTATTTGAAGGGAAGCAAATTTCCAAAACCTTCTAGATAATTCCAGTCAACCTATAGAGAAAAATAGATTTTCATCCTTAAATGGTATAAAACAAAGAGATTTGTTGATTTCAGATTTACAAATAAAATCCTTCTTGTTTGTTTGTAGAAGACTATTTTATTCATCAAACATACTTTTGGGAAGTGATGCTAGATCTGGATACATTTGAAAACTTATTGTCAAAGTGTTCGTTAGGAAAGTGGGACAATTGATGGTATAAGAAAGTAGCTTTAAATATATACGAGTACAATTTCACTACCATAAAGGTACAAAAGCTGATCAAACAGCATTGACATAATACATCTTTAATTTGTGACTTTCTTTTCCTTTCAAGGTGCTTTACACAAATCATCTCAGATTTTAAAATTTTTCTATTATTTTACCATATGTTAAAGCTCTGCCTCATGTAGTTATTTACAAGGGACTCTTCAAGTATTCTCTCATGTTTAACATTTAGATTTCCATATTTATTTTCAATCAACTACATTATTCAGTCAATATTTATTTTCTACCTCTAGAAAATATAAGCCAAATAGCATTACCGAATAAAACTCCAAACCTAAAACATCTTACAACTCTCTTCTATTTAATCTTTCTCTAATTGAGTAGGAATTAAATTCTTGGGTTTTCCATTGTTTCCTACAACTTAAGTTAGCTTTTCTTGATTTCCTTTCAAGACATCTGACACTTTATAATGTGTACATTGGGTTTATATGTTCAAACCTGAAAGCTTCCAATATATACTATAGTTGAAAGATATAGTTGAAACCACTGGCTAATGCTTCAATGGCCTCCCCCCCCCCCCCCCCCCCCCCCGTTTTCTCTCACGGGTTTACAGGTTCACTCTTTGAGCTAGGTAGCTTTCCCATATTTTCCTTATACTTTTGCCTAGAATACTGTTTTCTTCCTTTCAAATGAAAACAACAAAAAAAGTTTGTTATAAATAACACTAGGTATTTAGATTATAATTTAATACTTATTTTGTTTTTATTTATTTACTTTTTTTTTTTTGCGCGCAAGAGAGGGAACAGACAGGGATAGACAGGAAGGGAGAGAGATGGGAAACATCAATTCTTCATTGTGGCACCTTAGTTTTTCACTGACGGCTTTCTCATATGTGCTTTGACCAGGCAACTCCAGCAGTCAGTGACTTTGGGCTCGAACCAGCGACCTTGGGCCTCAAGCTAGCAACTCAAACCAGGGACCTTGGAATTATGTCAATGAGCCTATGCTCAAGACAGCAACCCTGTGCTCAAGCCAAGGAGCCTGCTCTCAAGCCAGTGACCATGGGGATTTAAACAGGGATTGTTAGTGTCCCAGGTTGATGCTCTATCAACTACGCCTCCATTGGTCAGGCTGATGTAAGACTTTTTCAATTAGAACACACCCTCTTCTTCCTAACATCAACCTGTGACTTTAGGGGATGACTTTTCATTCCCTTCCTGAAAAAGCAGATTAGTGATTTCCCGGGCCAGGGGAAGGAGGAAGTGACTGCTAATAAATACAGTGGTACCTTGAGATACGAATTTAATTCGTTCTATAACCGAGCTCGTAAGTCAGTCAACTCATTTATCAAACTGCTGATACTGGACCCGTGCACCAATGCGCCAACTAGCAGCAGCTTCCCAAATCATGACTCATATCTCGGAATTTCGCTCGGATCTTTTTTCTTTTTTGTATTTTTCTGAAGCTGGAAACGGGGAGGCAGTTATAAATAACACTAGGTATTTAGATTATAATTTAATCTAAATTATAATTTAATCTAAATTATAATTTAGACAGACTCCCGCATGTGCCCGACCGGGATCCACCCGGCACGCCCACCAGGGGGCGATGCTCCGCCCGTCTGGGGGGTCGCTATGTCGCGACCAGAGCCACTGTAGCGCCTGAGGCAGAGGCCAAGGAGCCATCCCCAGCGCCTGGGCCATCTTTTTGCTCCAATGGAGCTTCGGCTGCGGGAGGGGAAAAGAGACAGAGAGGAAGGAGAGGAGGGGTGGAGAAGCAGATGGGCACCTCTCCAGTGTGCCCTGGCCAGGAATCGATCCTGGGACTTCCGCACACCAGGCTGACGCTCTACCACTGAGCTAACCGGCCAGGGCTCGCTCGGATCTTGAACAAAAATACAGACTGAGTCGTAGCTCATATCTTAAAAAATTCACATGTTGCTCTGTTCATATCTCAAGGTGCCACTGTACAGGTTTTTTGGGGGTGATGAAAATGTTCTGGAATTATATAGTGCTGATGGTTGCATGGTCTTGTTGAAAATATTAAAACCAAATAAATTTTGCACTTTAAAAGGGTGAATTTTATATTGTTAATTATATCTCAATTTAAAAAAGCCTTTCTCAAAAAAAAAAAAAAAGCCTTTCTCACCTTAGCTCTAACTGGCAGAGTAGTTTAAAAAGGTAATAACTTGAAATCACAGACTGTTTAAAATATTGTAGACAATTTCTGAGAGGAAAATGATTACAAGCTAATTAATTACTCTTAATCCTTGTGGGTCAAGTAAATTTGCAAATATGATGTATATGTTTGCTCGCTTATAGTTTGCATTGGGTGTGGGGGATAGGCTGTAAGCAGGCAAAGTCATTATAGCCTAAGGCTTAGTTTTAAGACTAAGCCTTTCCCACCCTTTTAATACTAAGATCTTCTCAACACTAGACTTTTCCCCACACCCTTGACTGTTGCAATGATGTGGAGTGGTGCACTCTTATGAGGAATCCCATTTATGCTTCAGATAAGTGACTTTGTATCAGACAATTTCTTATTTGTATATTGGCTTAAAGGTTTTGATTTCTACACTATAAAATGGGGCAGCAGACTGGGGGGCTCTCTTTCTTTCTCTCTCTCTCGGTTCCTGAAAGTAGCATTGCAGGAGAAAGCAGCCAAGATGGTGGAGTGCTGAAGGAAAGCCAGTTTGCGCAGAGAAAAGGAGATGGGGAACAGAGGTGTATAAGGCTGGTGAGATAGAAACCTTTGATTCTAGGAAACTTGGATGAGTCAGTGGCTTTGGGAGCCCTGAATGGAAAGGGAAATGCTTTCCCACTGTGTGTATTTCTCGCCTGGTGGGTGCGAGCTAGGATTAAAGATAATGGCCCACCAGTTCTTGGCTCTATTGTTTCGTTACCGTCTGTCCGAATCATATGTGAACCTGCAAGGGCCAGGCGGCTGTGATGGTGGCCGTGGCTACTGGCTTTACAATCCTAAACTTTAATATCATTCTCTTTTATGCTACAACCTGGTACTTTTTCAATGTTTAATTAATATCTTGTTTTCTGTTATTAATGTTATTTTACTCTTAAATAATGACACCCTGGATGAGGGGGAGATGGCCATGTGGTGGTGTTTATACTTTCTTTGCTCCTGGCCTAATCCCTGAGGCTTAACTTCAATGACTGCAACAAAATAGGTGAGCACTTCTGAGCTTTGCTTAAGTTGCCTCCAAATGATAACATATTTCATGACTAATAACAGAAAGAACCCATAAATCTAGTATTTTTTCCTCTCAGTATTCCTAAAACTTGGGGGTAGATGTTCTTCTAGGAGCAGCAGGCTCCTATAAAAATTGTAGGCTCTGAATTAACTCATGGAGATAATTCATAGTCTACAATTATAGGTATAATTCTTGGGAGCTCTAGAATTTCTAGTTCTTACAGTTCACTTTTCTTCTTCCCTCTCTCCGTCAGGATTTATTTCAATGAATGATTCTCATTATAGACTGCAAGAATGCATTTTGGGTCTATACATATGTTAGACAACTAAAGCTAGAACAGGGGTCAGGAACCTTTTTGGCTGAGAAAGCCATGAATGCCACATATTTTAAAATGTAATTCCATGAGAGCCATACAATATGTTTAACACCAAATAAAAGTAAATGTGTACATTTTATGTAAGACCAACACTTTAAAAGTACAATAAGTCTCTAAATTCTTTTTAATAACGTTGTTATGCTGTTGCTAACCAATGATGAATAAAGTACTTCTTACCATTAATGCGACTTCTGGTGTTGCATGGTTTTGCTGATGGCTTTGTAGTCTGGTTGATACATGCTGAGGTTAAGCTTCATGCAGGCATTGAGATTTTCATCCGTTAAACGTGATCGTAGGTTGGTCTTAACGTTCTTTAAAGAGTGTACTTTATTTATTTATTTGTTTTTTTACAGAGACAGAGAGAGAGTCAGAGAGAGGGATAGACAGGGACAGACAGACAGGAATGGAGAGATGAGAAGCATCAATCATTAGTTTTTCGTTGAGTGTTGCAAAACCTTAGTTGTTCATTGATTGCTTTCTCATATATGCCTTGACCACGGGCCTTCAGCAGACCGAGTAACCCCTTGCTGGAGCCAGCGACCTTGGGTTCAAGCTGGTGAGCTGTGCTCAAACCAGATGAGCCCGCACTCAAGCTGGTGACCTCTCGGGGTCTCGAACCTGGGTCTTCTGCATCCCCGTCCGACGCTCTATCCACAGTGCCACCACCTGGTCAGGCGGTCTTAACGTTCTTTAGATGTGAGAAAGACTGCTCACATGCATACACAGAGCCAAACATCGTCAGTACAGCAATACTCACACGCTTCAGTGTGTGGTATGTGACGGGAAGTGCGTTCCAAGTTTTGACAGTCAGCTGGTCCGCGGGTTGAAGTTTTTTCATTTCTCCCCACTTGTGTTTGCTGGCCAACTCTGCTTGCTGTCATGCAAGCTTTCCAAATCTTAATTCCGTGACTCGAATTTATGCACCCACATGTTTGAGGCCTTCAGGTCAGCAGCTTGTAGCTCAAAATCTCTGATGGAGACACCGGGGAGGTAACTCAGGTTGGTGCTGTCCACTGCACACTCATGTGGATGGGTGATAAACTTAAAAAGACGAGTGTGCTCACGAAATTCTCCAAAGCGTGCTTTGAATGACTGCAGGAGATTAGATGTGAAGCCTGCTAGCTGCTGGAGATCAAGATGTTGAGCAGGGTCACTTGCTGTGCATGCATCTTTAAACTCTCCCAGTTTTTCAAAGTGTAGTAAATAACCTGTTTCAATGTCGGCGATGAAGAGTTCCAGCTTGTTTTCAAATGCAAACACTGCTTGCTGAAGGGATAAGACTGTATTTCCAACGCCTTGCATTTTCACATTGAGCTGGTTCAGATGTTTAGTCATGTCCATGAGATAGTAGAACTTTAGGAGCCATTCAATGTTAGCTAACTCAGGATGCTCAACATTTTTTATTTCAAGAAAAGTTAGGATTTCGCTCAGACAAGCCACGAAACAGCTGAGCACCTTCCCTCTTGATAACCAACGCACATTGCTGTGCAGAAGCAGACCAGGATAATTATTCCGAACTTCATCCAGCAGTGTTTTTAAACTGGAGATCATTTAAAGCTCGGGCAACAATAAAGTTGACCACCCAAATGACCAGCAACATCACCTCACCAAGCTGCTCGCCACATATCTGAGCACAAAGCACCTCCTGATGTAGGATGCAGTGAAAACTTAGGATGGGTCTCTTCATGTTCACGAAGAAGCGCTACAAATCCTCTTTTTCTCCACCATGCACAGAGCACCATCAGTACACACCGAAATAAGTTTATGCATCGGTAGATTTTTTTCTTTAGCGAACTCAGTGAAAGACTTGAATAAACCCTCCCCTCTTGTTGTCTCTTTCATAGGCAAAACAGCAAGACTTTCCTCACATAGTGTGTCACCGACAGCATACCTTGCAATCACGCTGAACTGGGATAAATGGCTTACATCTGTTGACTCATCCAAAGTGAGAGAAAAGAATGGTGCTGCATTTATGTCCTTCACTTGTGTTGCCTCAATCTGATTTGCCATCATGATGGTACAATTGCGAACAGTTCTTGCCGACAGATGCATGTCTTTTATTTGTTTGATTATCTTGTCTTTATCTGAAAAGTCATCACAAAGTTTATTGGCAACATCAAGCATGGATGTTTTGGCATACTCCCCATCTGTGAATGGCTTTCTGTTTCTCACAATTGCTAAAGCACCAGCAAAGCTAGCCAAATTCCAGCCACCTTGTTGGGTCCAAACACGGAGTTGCTGCTGACTAGCTTGCACCCTGCACAGTAGCTCTTGATATGCTTTCTTCCTGCTGTCCCCTGCTGGATATTTCGATGCAAATGTAGTATGGCGTGTGTAGAAGTGCCGCTTTATATTTGACCGTTTCATTGATGCAATTTTATCATTGCATATTAGACACACTGCAGAACCTGCTCTCTCCACAAAGGTGAATTCCTCTGTCCATTCCTGCCAAAAAGTACGATACTCCTCATCTTTTTTTTCTTTTAGCCATCTTCTTCATCAGAAGGGTTTCTGCAATTAGCTAGCTGACTACTTGATTAAAAGGGGGGAAGTTTACTTCCTGACCTCACAATGAGCTGTGTACGTTATGCATTATCCAATAAAAATTTGTGTTTTCCCAGAGGACAGCTGTGATTGGCTCCAGCCACCAGCTACCATGAACATGAGCGGTAGGAAATGAATGGATTGTAATACATGAGAATGTTTTATATTTTTAACATTATTTTTTTATTAAAGATTTGTCTGTGAGCCAGATGCAGCCATCAAAAGAGCCACATCTGGCTCACGAGCCATAGGTTCCCGACCCCTGAGTTAGAAGGAGCAGAGATTTCCGATCCATTGACACTGGCACAGTAGATGATGGCAGTACTAGAGACACCTTGGCCCTGTGTCTTTCTTGGTTGTGTGTGCATGTGATTTCTCAGTAATTAGGGGTGAGGGCTGAGTTCATAGATGTGAAATTCAGAAAGAGAAGGCTGAAACTTAATGGTCAAGTATTCTGGTGATGAACATTATGTTGCAAATAAAACAGCTGATGGAGCTGTGCCTCTTGGATGCCAAAGTGCCTTTGGATGTCATTTTAAAGATGGGAGAATTGTAGTATGTTTATCTGCTAATGGAATGGTCTAGTAAAGTGAAAAAATGGATGATTGCTGGAAAGAAAGGGTCAAGCATTGGAGGAGTATCCCTGAATTGATGAGATCCAGAGCGCTATTGCAGGGGATAACCTTAGACTGGTGACCAGACTATTCACACATAGCGATAGAAGGAAAGGAAGTTTAGATACTAATATGGCAAAATATCTCTCTCTGATTCCTTCAGTTTTCTTAGTAAAATAGGAATCAAGATCATTAGCTGTGGGCAAGGATGGAAAAGGAGATGTTAGAGGACTGAGAAGAAAGTATGAAAGAGTCACGTGCAGAGTGGGAGAGTGAGGGACTATGGAAATGTACTAGAAACTTCCAGACAAACTAAAGGTTGGTGATTGTGAATTTAACACAAGACTACTCAGTATGGTTGTGCAATCTTCTTTAGCCAAGATCAACTGCACAAGTAAAAGCTCAGAGTAGGCAGAATGAAAAAGGACAATGAAATGTAGAAGTATTCTTTAAAGAGAAAGGATAAGTTTTCAGGATTTAGACAAACAGCTAGTATGTGGAGGTACTACAATAGGGCCAGGGGTACAGTGGTGAATAAAGGACACTGTCTTCTCAAAATGCCTACAATCTATAGTCAAGAGATTTCCATCCTGCAATAAGGTAAAGTGACATATACTTTTTTCTCTCAATGATATTTTGTATTGTTTTCAATTGTAGAGCTCAGTGGTTAAGACACTCATATATTTTACATACTGTTTCCTCGATATTTCCAGTACCCCAACTAGCACCATACACAGTTATCACAATGTCATTGACTATATTTTCCATGCTGTACTTACTTCTCTATGACTATTTTTTTTTTTTTTTTGTATTTTTCTGAAGCTGGAAACGAGAAAGACAGTCAGACAGACTCCCGCATGCGCCCGACCGGGATCCACCCGGCACGCCCACCAGGGGGCGATGCTCTGCCCCTCTGGGGAGTCGCTCTGTTGTGTCCAGAGCCACTCTAGCGCCTGGGGCAGAGGCCAAGGAGCCATCCCCAGCGCCCAGGCCATCTTTGCTCCAATGGAGCCTTGGCTGCGCGAGGGAAAGAAAGAAACAGAGAGGAAGGAGAGGGGGAGGGGTGGAGAAGCAGATGGGCGCTTCTCCTGTGTGCCCTGGCCGGAAATCGAACCTGGGACTTCCACATGCCAGGCTGACGCTCTACCACTGAGCCAACCGGCCAGGGCCCTATGACTATTTTTTAACTATCAATTTGTGATTCTTCGTCCCTTCACCTCTTTCAGCCAGTCCCCCAACCCCAATCTTCTCTGGCAACCACCTGTCCATTCTCTGTGTCTATGAGTCTGTTTCAATTTTGTTTGCTCATTTGTTATTTAGATTCCACATATAAGTAAAATTATATGGCATTTGTCTTTCTCTGACTGATTTATTTCACTTAGCACAGTAGCCTCTGTGTCCATCGATGCTGTTACAAGCAGTAAAATTAATTCTTTTTTTGTGGCCAAGTGATATTCCATTGTATATATGTACCACAGCTTCTTTATCCACTTGTGTATTGATGGGCACTTGGGTTTCTTCCATAGCTTGGCTACTGTAAATAACATTGTAATGAACATAGGGGTGCACATGTTCTTTTGAATTAGTGATTTGTATTTCTTTGGATAAATTCCCAGAAGTAGAATCACTAGGTTATAAGGCAGTTCCATTTTTAATTTCTTGAGGCAACTTCATACTGCTTTCCATAGGGGCTGCACCAATATACATTCCCACCAACATTACAAGAGGTTCCCTTTTCCCCACTAAATGATCTATACTCTTAGTGGGGTTCTCCCTTTCTCTAGGAAAGGTGATGGCACATCCTTACAACACCACATATTTTTAGGTTATAAGAGCTACAGGAATTACTCTACCTAGGTTTACTAAAAGTCAAATAAATTCATGTTATTTCTGTTACAGAATTTGTTAGCAAGAAAGATAACTCAAGATGATGTTAGCTGTTTAATGTCTCATGAAATGGATTCTTTTTGACCTCAAAGTAACTTTGAATTCCCTGGAAAATCTCAACTGATTTGCCTCATACCTGGCAAAAGGGAGATGAGATGTTAAACTAATTAGGTTTGTTCAGTATGCTAAATTAACTGAGAAGTACTCGCAAGTGATGACAGTCCTTTGTGTGGATGCATGTTATTAATATAATTGTTCTAGAAATGATATGAAATTACCCCAAATTGGTATGTCCTAGTAAAATATTAATGGTAATTCTAATTATCTTAAAATGTGGTATGCCACAGAAATGACCAAATTTCCTTGACAATTCCATTATAATAAACTTTCATCAGTTCTTTAACTGTGGGCATTTTAAAGTCTTTTGTTATTTATGGCCAACCATTATTTTACTCAAATGCTTTCACAAATGAGAAATTCATGGAAAATACCCCACAAGGTACTCTTAACCGTTGACACTGACAGTCAAGGCCTGGGTGCATATTTCACAACTGAAGAGGGCTCCACTTGATGTCTGGTTCTGTGAAATTCCAGAGATACTTCAAAATCAAATTGTCTAGGAAGGGAAGTAGCTGACATGAAGGAAGATTGCTTCTTCCCAAGGTGTCAGATCAGAAATGTTTCTTTCCATTTCTCCTCCCCTCTCTGACCATCCTTTCTCTAATTTTCTTGCCCTGGCCTGAAAAGATAATGCCATTGTAGCCTGACCAGGAGGTGGTGTAGTGGATAGAACGTCATCCTGGGATGCAGAGGACCCAGGTTAGAAACCTCAAGGTCGCCAGCTTGGCTGTGGGCTCACCAGCTTGAGCGCGGGGTCACTGGCTTGAGTGTAGGATCACAGACATGACCCCATGGTCGCTGTCTTGAGCAACAGGTCACTGGCTTGGCTGGAGTCCACCCACCCCCATCAAGGCACATTTGAGAAAGCAATCAGTGAACAACTAAGGTGCCATAACAAAGAACTGATACTTTTCATCTTTCTCCCTTCCTGTCTGCCTTCCCTTTTTGTCTCCATGTCTCTCTCACTTAAAAAAATAAAAAGCCGTTGTTCATATATCTCAGGTCTTTGCAAAGGAGGGTAATCTAACCTCCATCTGACTGTTGAATGCTAAGATACTGGTGTTCTTGCAGTTCTTTTCTGCCCATTTCAAGTATCTTCCTGATTTCCAAAGCCACAGGTTTTTTTGAAACTAGCTTGCTGGATAAACACTTCTGGAGAAGTAGAGATACAGTGACAACCGATACAGTGACACAATATACATAAACAAGCCAACCTGACTTAAAGAAGTATATCTCTCTTTAGGATCATTTCTTGACTTATTTGATTCTTGCTGGTTTAATTCAGGGGACCCTGGATAAGGAGTGCTCTCTAAACCATGACCATGGTTTTGTTGCTAATAATTATTACTGTCTCCCTAATATATTGTATTAAATTTTAAATGCATGTGGGCAGCTACTGACCTGCCAACAAATGTCTCTCTCTGACTGGATAAGAGAGAACAGAAGATGGTAATCAGTTTCAAGAATAGGAGCCTGACACGATTTCTTGTGAATACTCAGCTGAGACCCAGAGAGGCAATGGTAAATGAGAGGCATGCTAAGACTTGTATTTTTTATCAAACCTCCTCAATGGTTAAGAGCAGTGATTTTCAATTTTCAACCAGTGTGCTGTAAGAGGTTCATTGGTGTGCCCCAAGAATGATTTTCTTGTTTTTGAGATGAAGGAGGGGATAAAGGGGGAGAATGGGACAAGGAGAGGGAGGCAGGGAGAGAAGGAGATGAAGGAAGAGAAAGAAGCATCAACTAGTTGCTCCACTAACTGTTGCACCCATTGATTGCTTCTCGTATGTGCCCTGACTGGCGACCTCAGGGTTGAGCAAGCCACCCCGGAATCCAGCCAGTGACTTTGATACTCTGGGGTGACACTCTATCCACTGCACCACCATCCAGGGTAAGATTTAAAATGTGCAACATCTATTTAGTCAGGAGTGCTGACCCCTTTTGCCTTAGACTGTCAAAAAATTGACAACAGCTAACACAATAGTTTTACTGTTTTTGTTTTTCTCAGATCGGCAAAAAATACTTTTTGGTGTGCTGCAGAATTTTAGTAATTAGTTTCTGTGTGCCATTAGATGAAAAAGGTTGAAAGTTGCTGGTCAAGAGGATGAGCAGAAGTGGGGACTGCTGAAATACATTTCTAGGCCCAAGATGGAGCCACTCCTGCCCAGGGTTTTACATCAGCAACCCAAAACTTAGATAACCTTTGTGTCCTTGTAAATGCTCTGTTTGACCAGAAACACAGTATATTTAGTCAGCTATTCCCCAAAGGCCAAGCCAACTTTGGGTCTTCTCATCCCAAACAAGGTGATAATGTGGCCCCCGTCAATCAGATATTTTCTATTTGTCTCTTCCTTTTTGTTTATTCTTTTTCCTATAAAAGCTCCTTGCCTTCCACCCCAGGTTGCAGTTCTCCAAAAGGACTGTCCATTCATGAAATCTTAAATAAAGTTTGTATTATCTAAATTGTCTTCTTTATTCATTTTTAACCAGAATAAATGACTTTTATTATATTATTGAAATTGGTCCAGCTAAAATTCATACTTGGCAATACTTTGATCATAGTTTTACTTTTTAATATATATATATTTTCAAAAACAGAGAGAGAGAGAAGGAGAAAGATAGACAGAAAGGGAGAGAGTTGTGGCACCTTAGTTGTTCATTATTCATTAATTGCTTTCTCATATGTGCCTTGACTGGGGCGCTCCAGCAAAGCCAGTGACCCCTTAAGCCAGCAACCTTTTGGCTCAAGCCAGCGACATAGGTCATGTCTATGATCCCATGCTCAAGTCAGTGACCCCGTGCTCAAGCTGGTGAGCCCATGCTGAAGCCGGTGACCTTGGGGTTTTGAACCTAGGACCTGTGTGTCCTAAGCCAACACTCTATGTACTGCACCACCACCTGGTCAGGCTTACTGTTTAATCTTGAAATTAATAAAGCTAATTTTTTTTTTTGGTGGCAGAGACAGAGAGTCAGAGAGAGGTACAGATAGGGACAGACAGACAGGAAGGAGATAAGAAACATCAATTTTTTGTTGCGGCTCCTTAGTTGTTCATTGATGGATTTCTCATATGTGCCTTGACCAGGGGGCTACAGCAGACTGAGTGACCTCTTGCTCGAGCCAGCGATCTTGGGCTCAAGCTGGTGACCTTGGGGTCTCGAATCTGGGTCTTCCACATCCTAGTCTGATGCTCTATCCACTGCACCACCGCCTGGTCAGAATAACGCTATTTCTTAAAAACATTAATATTTTAATTTGTACTTTTTATTAATTGAGACAGGTTTTCCTTTAGTTAAAATTTGTAAGGTTTCACTAAACTGAAATATTATAATATAGCTTTTAAAAAAAACTTCCTAAACTAGAATTCAACTGCAAAAAAGAGAAAAAAAATCCCACAAAAATGTGGAAACTAAACAACATACTTTTAAAAAATGAATGGGTCAAAGAAGAAATAAGTGCAGAGATCAAAAGATATATACAGACAAATGAAAATGACAATACGACATATCAGAATCTATGGGATGCAGCAAAAGCAGTGATAAGAGGGAAGTTCATATCACTTCAGGCATATATGAACAAACAAGAGAGAGCCCAAGTGAACCACTTAAATTCACACCTTAAGGAACTAGAAAAAGAAGAACAAAGACAACCCAAAACCAGCCGAAGAAAGGACATAATAAAAATCAGAGCAGAAATAAATGAAATAGAGAACAGAAAAACTATAGAAAAAATTAATAGAACAAGGAGCTGGTTCTTTGAAAAGATCAACAAAATTGACAAACCCTTGGCAAGACTTACCAAGGAAAAAAGAGAAAGAACTCATATAAACAAAATCCAAAATGAAAGAGGAGAAATCACCACGGACACCGTAGATATACAAAGAATTATTGTAGAATACTATGAAAAACTTTATGCTACTAAATTCAACAATCTAGAAGAAATGGATAAATTCCTAGAAAAATACAACCTCCCTAGACTGAGTCAAGAAGAAGCAAAAAGCCTAAACAGACCTATTAGTAGAGAAGAAATAGAAAAAACCATTAAAAACCTCCCCCAAAATAAAAGTCCAGGCCCAGACAGCTATACCAGCAAATTTTATCAAACATTCAAAGACTTGGTTCCTATTCTACTGAAAGTCTTCCAAAAAATTGAAGAAGAAGCAATACTTCCAAACACATTTTATGAGGCCAACATAACCCTCATACCAAAACCAGGCAAGGATGGCACAAAAAAAGAAAACTACAGACCAATATCTCTAATGAATACAGATGCTAAAATACTAAACAAAATACTAGCAAATCGAACACAACAACATATTAAAAAGATAATACATCATGATCAAGTGGGATTCATCCCAAAATCTCAAGGATGGTTCAACATACGTAAAACGGTTAACGTAATACACCATATCAACAAAACAAAGAACAAAAACCACATGATCTTATCAATAGACGCAGAAAAGGCTTTCGATAAAATACAACACAATTTTATGTTTAAGACTCTCAACAAAATGGGTATAGAAGGAAAATATCTCAACATGATAAAGGCCATATATGATAAACCATCAGCTAACATCATATTAAATGGCACTAAACTGAAGGCTTTCCCCCTTAAATCAGGAACAAGACAGAGTTGTCCATTCTCTCCACTCTTATTTAATGTGGTACTAGAGGTTCTAGCCAGAGCAATCAGACAAGACAAGGAAATAAGAGGCATCCATATCGGAAAAGAAGAAGTAAAGATATCACTTTTTGCAGATGATATGATCCTATACATCAAAAACCCCAAAGAATCCACAAAAAGACTACTAGAAACAATAAGCCAATACAGTAAGGTCGCAGGATACAAAATTAACATACAGAAGTCAATAGCCTTTCTATATGCCAACAATGGAACATTTGAGAACGAACTCAAAAGAATAATCCCCTTCACGATTGCAACAAAAAAAAATAAAATACCTAGAAATAAACATAACAAAGAATGTAAAGGACTTATATAATGAAAACTATAAACCATTGTTAAGGGAAATCGAAAAAGATATAATGAGATGGAAGAATATACCTTGTTCTTGGTTAGGAAGAATAAATATAATCAAGATGGCCATATTACCCAAAGCAATATACAAATTTAATGCAATTCCTATCAAAATTCCAATGACATTTTTTAAAGAAATGGAGCAAAAAATCATCAGATTTATATGGAACTATAAAAAACCTCAAATAGCCAAAGCAATCCTAAAGAAAAAGAATGAAGCTGGGGGCATTACAATATCTGACTTCAAACTATATTATATGGCCACGACAATCAAAACAGCATAGTATTGGCAGAAAAATAGACACTCAGACCAATGGAACAGAATAGAAAACCCAGAAATAAAACCACATATATATAGTCAAATAATTTTTGATAAAGGGGCCAACAACACACAATGGAGAAAAGAAAGCCTCTTCAATAAATGGTGCTGGGAAAACTGGAAAGCCACATGCAAAAGAATGAAACTGGACTATAGTTTGTCCCCCTGTGTTAAAATTAACCCAAAATGGATCAAAGATCTAAACATAAGACCTGGAACAATTAAGTACATAGAAGAAGACATAGGTACTAAAATCATGGACCTGGGTTTTAAAGAGCATTTTATGAATTTGACTCCAAAGGCAAGAGAAGTGAAGGCAAAAATTAATGAATGGGACTATATCAGACTAAGAAGTTTTTGCTCAGCAAGAGAAACTGATAATAAAATAAACAGACAGCCAACTAAATAGGAAATGATATTTTCAAACAACAGCTCAGATAAGGGCCTAATATCCAAAATATACAAAGAACTCATAAAACTCAACAACAAACAAACAAACAATCCAATAAAAATATGGGAAGAGGACATGAACAGACACTTCTCCCGGGAAGAAATACAAATGGCCAACAGATATATGAAAAGATGCTCATCTTCGTTAGTTATTAGAGAAATGCAAATCAAAACGGCAATGAGATACCACCTCACACCTGTTAGATTAGCTATTATTAACAAGACAGGTAATAGCAAATGTTGGAGAGGTTGTGGAAAAAAAGGAACCCTCATACACTGTTGGTGGGAATGTAAAGTAGTACAACCATTATGGAAGAAAGTATGGTGGTTCCTCAAAAAACTGAAAATAGAACTACCTTATGACCCAGCAATCCCTCTACTGGGTATATACCCCAAAACTCAGAAACATTGATACGTAAAGACACATGCAGCCCTATGTTCATTGCAGCATTGTTCACAGTGGCCAGGACATGGAAACAACCAAAAAGCCCATCAATAGATGACTGGATAAAGAAGATGTGGCACATATACACTATGGAATACTACTCAGCCATAAGAAATGATGACATCGGATCATTTACAGCAAAATGGTGGGATCTTGATAACATTATATGAAGTGAAATAAGTAAATCAGAAAAAAACAGGAACTGCATTATTCCATATGTAGGTGGGACATAAAAGGGAGACTAAGAGACATTGATAAGAGTGTGGTGGTTGGGGGGGGGAGGGGGGAGGGGGAGAGGGAGAGAGAAAGGGGGAGGGGGAGGCGCACACAAAGAGAACTAGATAGAAGGTGACAGAGGACAATCTGACTTTGGGTGATGGGTATGCAACATAATTGAACGACAAGATAACCTGGACATGTTATCTTTGAATATATGTATCCTGATTTATTGATGTCGCCCCATTAAAAAAATAAAATTAAAAAAAAAAACTTCCTTATTTATTTACCTTAAATTCTTCCTCTTTCATTGAAGAATCTTACCCCTGCCTTACATTCCTTCAAATGAGGTAGGCAGTATGAAATTTTTTTCCTGGCTTTATTTTTACTAAAATTCAATAAAAATAAATAATTTTCAAGGGTGGCTAGGGTTTACTATTTTAACCTGTGAATAACAGCAAACAGCCTATTTCCCCATAAGGCTTAAAATAGATAAAAAATGACTATAATACAATCTGTTGGTGGTAATAAAACATAAATTTTTTTTTATTTATTACGTAAATTACCAATGCAGTATAGTTTCTAAGTGTTTAACAAGACATGTTATCTCTCATGCCAAAATAGGTTCTCAGTAATTTTTTTTTTTTAAATAAATTTTTATTAATGGTAATGGGATGACATTAATAAATCAGGGTACATATATTCAAAGAAAACATGTCTAGGTTATTTTGTCATCAAATTATGTTGCAAACCCCTCGCCCAAAGTCAGATTGTCCTCCGTCACCCTCTATCTAGTTCTCTGTGCCCCTCCCCCTCCCCCTAACTCTCTCCCTCCCTCCCTCCCATGTCCTCCCTCCCCCCCCACCCTTGGTAATTTACTCAATTTGTAATTAAGAAACTCTGAGACCTCAGCCACATTCCCCCTTCCCTGCTCCACAAGGTGCTCTTATTCGTACACATCTCACCAGGCCATCTGCACACCTCAGCCAGTTTACAGCCTGTAGGGTTGGTTCCTGTCACTTCAGGGCTTTGTGAAAAAAAGCATATATTAAAATTTGCTAGCCAAAGATAAAGATAATTTGACACAGTGAGAAAGTTCATGAGCAAAGAAAGCAAGAAAGAATAGGAAATAAAACATGGAACAAAAAAATAAAAGCTGTTGTAAGTGGAAAAGTAGAGATAGGTTGTGACTGAAGAGGAAAGGAGACTAAAAAGCTATGTAGATCTAAACCCATTATCAGAACTCAACATGAAGAATTTTGAAACTTTGGGTTTATTTTTCTATTTCTACTGGTTAACTGTTTGAGACTGTCATTGACTATTGGTAGTTTTTGCTATTGATAGTCATGTTTCCAATATTTCCAATGCCTTTAACAAAATATCACACTGAACCTCATCAAAAGTCTGTTTTGCTAATCTACCATGAAATATTATTTAGACCAGGAGTCAAATTTTTCCTGCAAATGGCCAGGTGGTAAATATATATTTTAAGCTTTAAGGTCTTTGTTGTAACTACTCAAACTGAGTAGGTGGAGCACAAAAGCATCCATAAATCACATGTAAATGAGTAATATAGCCATGTTCCAATAAAACTACAATTGATCCTTAAACCTGAGGGTTAGGGGCACCAACCCCCCGTATAGTCAAAAATCCCCACTAACTTTTTTTTTTTCCTGCAGAGGCCAGAGTGAGTGAGGAGGGGGTTAGGGGGTGGCAGGGTCAGAGGCCAGCCCTACACTCTCCTCTTTTCACCCACTAACTTCTGACTACCCCAGAACTTAACTACTAATAGCCTACTGTTGACTGGAAGCTTTACCAATAACAGTTGATTAAAACATATTTTGTATGTTATATATATATTATATATTGTATTCTTATAATAAAGCTAGAAAAAAAGAAAATGTTATTAAAATTCAGAAAAAATGTATCTACAGCATTGTATTATATTATCTGTTTATAGAATAAATCATCTGTCAGCACCTACATCAATACTGTCTTATGTGATACAGAACACTGTAAATGTTATATGTTTTACTAAGATGACATTAAAAAATGTAAAAATAAAGAAGAAATTTATATTTATTTACAGGTACAATGATTCATGCACTGATAATGAAGAAGCAGCAGTATGACTGCTTTATGGTAGCCCTGTGCAATCAATACAATTGCTTCACAGTAGCACAGCCTATACACTAATGAATGGTTATAAAATTTTTATGGCATAGAGTATTACAATCATATTCATGCTACAGTATTGTAAACCTGTGATGATAGTCTGATACCCAATTTCTCTAATTATGAGAGGTATACAATAAATAATGTAATTCCTTGAAATCAAAGTTATAAAACAGTAAGAAAACTAATATATTATTAATTTTCTATTAAATATTGCTCACCTTATGCCTATGTAGACAGGCTATCCACTGCCACACATGTCTTGCACATGATATTCTACATGATGACTACTTAGGCCATGATGAAGATGATGACACAAAACTGTCTCATCATAAGATGGTGATGGAGTAGGCAGATGTTCCAACTGCCACCTCCCAGGCCCAAATTGGATTACAACTTAATTTAAGAACAATCATCTTGAAAAACCAACTTTGGATTAAAGGAAGAAGAGTCTATAACCAAGGATCACAGAAGAAGCCACACCAAGACTAGAAGGAAGTGTGGAGACGCAGAAGGGCTGACCTGCTCCCAGGAGTGAGCAGTAGTGGAGGGATTCTTGCTGTGGAAAGGTTAGCCCTGAGAGGTGAGGGTCATAAGCCCCAGGCCTGACACCCCAGCCTAGAGCCCCAGAACCTAGAAGAGGTGCCCAGATAGCATTTGGTGATGAAAAGAGCCGAGTTTTCTGTCTACTAGAAAAGAAAAGGAGCTCTTGGAGATGCAAGCTCCATCTTAAAGGGCCAGCACAGAAAAATCTCATTCACAGCCACTTACCCAGGGCTCCCGTGGGGAAAGCTGAGAGGATTAGAGATGCATGAGAAGAGTGTAAAGTTGGAGGCCCAGGGAGAGACACTGTGGGGGATAGCGATTGGAGCTCCTGTGCTAAGTCATTCTCCAATACTGCAGTTACCACCATTCTTCTGTGGAGCAGTTCCTTCTGAGCAGCATCAGCCTGGGGAAAAGCAACTGCTCCACCCTTGGGAGTCTCTCCTGCCCCACCCTCTGGAGACTGGGCTATTCTGAGAAGCCAGGAAGCAGGGGGCACATCAGTGACTCAGTTTTCTAGTGTTGAGGCTGAAGGCCATCCCACCCACCCCGCACTCTTCTGAGTCAATGACTGGTGCTTCTGCTTATGGGAGACTCAGTAGAAACTGTCTGGACTGTGGGTAGATTACATCTCTGGGTGTCAGAAGCCACACTCTACTGAGGTCTGTGAAAAAAGTTTGGACTGACACCTGGGGTCAAGCCACATCCACCACCCTTCCTAATCCCTAAATTACCCCAGGTTCTAGACCAGGGGTCCCCAAAATACGGCCTGCGGGCTGCATGCAGCCCCCTGAGGCCATTTATCTGGCCCCTGCTGCACTTCTGGAAGGGGCACCTCTTTCATTGGTGGTCAGTGAGAGGAGCACATTGACCATCTCATTAGCCAAAAGGAGGCC
This sequence comes from Saccopteryx bilineata, assembly GCF_036850765.1. Lineage (NCBI taxonomy): Eukaryota > Metazoa > Chordata > Mammalia > Chiroptera > Emballonuridae > Saccopteryx > Saccopteryx bilineata. The sequence continues at coordinate 39,647,699 of NC_089499.1, read as the reverse complement.
CATAGTTCCCATTGAAATACTGGTCAGTTTGTTGATTTAAATTTACTTGTTCTTTATTTATTTATTTTATTTATTTATTTATTTTTTTCCATTTTTCTGAAGCTGGAAACAGGGAGAGACAGTCAGACAGACTCCCGCATGCGCCCGACCGGGATCCACCCAGCACGCCCACCAGGGGCGACGCTCTGCCCACCAGGGGGCGATGCTCTGCCCATCCTGGGCATCGCCATGTTGCGACCAGAGCCACTCTAGCGCCTGGGGCAGAGGCCACAGAGCCATCCCCAGCGCCCGGGCCATCTTTGCTCCAATGGAGCCTTGGCTGCGGGAGGGGACGAGAGAGACAGAGAGGAAAGCGCGGCGGAGGGGTGGAGAAGCAAATGGGCGCTTCTCCTGTGTGCCCTGGCCGGGAATCGAACCCGGGTCCTCCGCACGCTAGGCCGACGCTCTACCGCTGAGCCAACCGGCCAGGGCTGTTCTTTATTTTAAATATTGTATTTGTTCCCATTTTGTTTTGTTTTGTTTTTTTTTACTTTAAAATAAGATATGTGCAGTGTGCATAGGGATTTGTTCATAGTTTTTTTTTATAGTCCGGCCCTCCAACGGTCTGAGGGACAGTAAACTGGCCCCCTGTGTAAAAAGTTTGGGGACCCATGTCAACCTGGAAATGCTGAGGTCGCCGGTTCAAAACCCTGGGCTTGCCTGGTCAAGGCACATATGGGAGTTGATGCTTCCAGCTCCTCCCCCCTGTCTCTCTCTCCTTTCTCTCTCTCTCTCTCTCCTCTCTAAAAATGAATAAATAAATAAAAAAAATTAAAAAAAAAAAGTTTGGGGACCCCTGCTCTAGACTCTACCAGAAGTTTCTTTCAGTGGCTGAGCTTACAAACAGCCAGCAGACAGAGGCTGCAGGAGTTGGGGCTCAGGGAACCTTGGCCTTTTGCAGACTTCTCCCCAAGCCCACTGTAGCTAGCCTGGGGGTGTGGCTTGGTATTTCCAAGTGTACCCGGGCCCAGTAGAGGCAGCTACAAACTCTGGATTGCTCGTAGCTTCAAGAAGGTTGCTGAGGGCTGGTCACACGTGGTGCAGTCTGCACCGGGTTCTCTGCAGTGAGGCCCAGGGCTGGCACATCCACTGGCCAGCTGAGGAGAGCACTGGTTCAGGACCTAACAACCCTTGCTGGTGGTGTGTCCTAAGGAAGGGTTTATTATACCTGGCCCAGATGAGGCGAGTTCCACTTTCTGTGATCATCACTGGCACAGCAGCTCATGTACATTGGATAGGGTGGAGCTTCACAGTCAGCCTGCCCGAGTAGTGGATATTTTGCCCTGCTGGGCTAGGTTCCACAGGGGAAAGGGAGAGAGGCTTGCAGCACAGACATTTAAAGTGTGGGTTCCCATGAACCTCTTGTTGGGTCTGGTCTAGGGGCTCAGGTGCTTTCTGGGGGGGCACAGTCAGCCCCAGGGGAGGACCCTCACAGTCTTCCTCCTTAAGACTAGGGTCTCACCAGCTGAAAGAACTGCAGAAGTCAGCCCCACTCAATCTGAACCTGCTCACCTTGATGGGGAGAAATAAAATCCAGCAGTGGCTGAGGAATCAGGCTCTGGAGTAGGGGCCACATTCCCTGTACTGAGCTCCTGACCAAAAGACCCCTGAAGCAAGGGTTCCCGCTAACATATTCCCAACCTCAGCTGCTCTAACCCACCAAGCTTGCAACCTGTACAGAGGTTGGTTGGAAGAGACCAGCCTGAGCTCACACTACAGTCTTTCTACAGAAAACTGTGGGAAGACCAGCCAGCTGTAAGAGAAGGTGGAACAGCTGAAAAGTAGAGGCAAATCTTACAGAGCTTGGGGCTTTTATGGAGTTGCTGTCATCTTTAAGCAGGAAGAAGCCGATCCTTATATGCCACACACAAGAATTAGGGGATCAGAGAACATGCAGATACTCTAGTACCTTAAGGCTTTTGTATAGTTCATTTTCACCAATGAAATAAAAGTTGGCTTTGCATCTCATTTGCATAATTGAACAACTCTCTTTGATATGTCATTTGCTTTTCTGATGTTCTTGTTTAATAAAAATAATTAAATGCTTCTTTTTTTATCACTTCATATTCATTTTGAAATATCCCCTTATTTTTGAGAGCAGTATACATAGGCTGGCCCGTCCCACACTCCGCAGGCACAGAAAACGCAGACACAGTGAACAGGGCAATAGTTCCAGATAGGTAGCCCATGGCAGGTTACAAACAACAGGTGACACCAAGTCGAGAAGACCTAAAACCAACACAACCAGTAGTGGGTGGCAGCACCAATGCTAGACTCAGCTAGGTATACAAGCAGCATACCCAAAGGAGGAGTCCAGCAGGCACCAGGCACTGTGGAGAATAAATACACCCAAAAGGACAGACATTGTACAGTGTCTAATATACATGATCAAGGTTGACCCTAAGAGCCAGCCAACATGAAGGGATAACTGCACCCATGAAAGGACCAACTGCATTCAATACTCACATACAACAGGAGGGTAAATACTAACCTCAAGAAGTATTCCTAAAGCAAGAAAATCAGGTGGCTAGAGTTCAGTACCACTGAGCCCACCTTCTTCATAAAGACATCACAACAAATTTCAAAGTCAAACAGCACTACCTAATACACAGACAAAATAGGCAAAGAAATATGACCCAAATGAATCAACAAGAAAATTCCCAGAAAAAGAACTAAATGAAATGGAAATAACCAAACTATCAGATGCAGAGTTTAAAATATGATTTTTAGGATGCTCAAAGATCTTAGAGCAACAATGAATGGTCACAATGAGAACTTAAAAAAAGAGACAGCAAACATCAAAAAGGACATTGAAATCATAAAAAAGAATCAGTCAGAAATGACAAATACAATATCAGATATATAAAGACTGCACTAGAAGGAGTCAACACAAGTTGGATGAAGCAGAAGATCGAATCAGCGATTTAGAGGACAAGGTAAATGAAAGCACAGAAGAAGAGCAACAAAAAGAAAAAACGCTCAAAAAGACTGAGGAAACTAACAGACGCCTGCGACAACATAAAGAGAAACAACATCACATCATAGGGGTCGCTGAAGGAGAAGAGAATGAAAAAAGGGATAGAAAACCTGTTTGAAGAGATCATAATTGAAAATTTCTCTAAATTGATGAAGGAAGAAGTCACACAAGTTCAAAAAGCACAGAGAGTCCTATTAAAAAGGAACCCAAGGAGGCCTACACAAAAACACATCATAATTAAAATGCCAAAGTTGGTCCTGACCAGTTGGCTCAGTGGTAGAGCATCGGCCTGGCGTGCAGAAGTCCCGGGTTCGATTCCCGGCCAGGGCACACAGGAGAAGCGCCCATCTGCTTCTCCACCCCTCTCTCTCTCCTTCCTCTCTGTCTCTCTCTTCCCCTTCCGCAGCGAGGCTCCATTGGAGCAAAGATGGCCTGGGTGCTGGGGATGGCTCCTTGGCCTCTGCCCCAGATGCTGGAGTGGCTCTGGTGGCAACAGAGCGACGCCCCAAAGGGGCAGAGCATCGCCCCCTGGTGGGCGTGCTGGGTGGATCCCGGTCGGGCGCATGCGGGAGTCTGTCTGTCTCTCCCATTTCCAGCTTCAGAAAAATACAAAAAAATAAAAAATAAAAAAATAAATAAATAAATAAAATGCCAAAGTTAAAGTGACTAACAAAGAATACTAAAAGCTGCAATAGAGAAGCAGTTAATAACCTACAGAGAAGCCCCTGTAAGGATGGCATATGACTTCTCTACAGAAACACTTGAGGCCAGAAGAGATTGGCAAGAAATATTCAAAGTGATAAAAAACAAGAACCTACAACCAAGACTACTTTATCCAGCAAAGGCTATTGTTTAAAATTGAAAGAGAAATAAAAAGCTTCTCAGATAAAAAAGGCTCAAGGAATTCATTAAAACTAAACCAATACTGCAAGAAATGTTAAGGGGCCTGCTATAAAAAGAGCCAAGGGGGAAAAAAAAAACACAAGAAAGAGCACTGTAGATTTAAAAAATAAAATGGCAATAAATAAGTATATATCAATAATAATCTTAAATGTAAATGGATTAAATGCTCCAATCAAAATACATAGGGTAGCTGCATGGATAAGAAAACAGGACCCATACATATGCTGTCTACAAGAGACCCACCTCAGAACAAAAGATACACATAGACTGAAAGTGAAGGGATAGAAAAAAGTATTTCATGCAAATGGAAATGAGAAAAAAGTTGAAGTGGCAATATTTGTATCTGACAATATAGCCTTTAAAACAAAGCTATCATAAGGGACAAAAAGGTCACTACATAATAATAAAGAAAGCAATCCAACAGGAGGATATAACCATTGTAAATATTTATGCACCTAATATAGGAGGAGCATCTAACTATATAAAGCAGATTTCGATGAACATAAAGGGTGAGATTGACAGCAATACTGTAACTGTATTTTAACTGGATTTTAATACCTCACTAATATCAATGAACAGATCCTCCAGACAGAAAATTAACAAACAAATAGTGGCCTTAAATGACACTCCAGATCAGGGGTCGGGAACATATGGCTTGCGAACCAGATGTGGCTCTTTTGATGGCTGCATCTGGCTCACAGACAAATCTTTAATAAAAAAAATAATAACATTAAAAATATAAAACATTCCCATGCATTACAATCCATTCATTTCCTACAGCTCATGTCCATGGTTGCGGGTGGCTGGAGACAATCACAGCTGTCCTCTGGGACAACACCAAATTTTTATTGGATAATGTAATGTACACAGGTCATTGTGAGGTCAGGAAGTAAACTTCCCTCCTTTTTTTTTTTTTTTTTCATTTTTCTGAAGCTGGAAACAGGGAGAGACAGTCAGACAGACTCCTGCATGCGCCCGACTGGGATCCACCCGGCACGCCCACCAGGGGCGATGCTCTGCCCACCAGGGGGCGATGCTCTGCCCCTCCGGGGCGTCGCCATGTTGTGACCAGAGCCACTCTAGCGCCTGGGGCAGAGGCCAAGGAGCCATTCCCAGTGCCCGGGCCATCTTTGCTCCAATGGAGCCTTGGCTGTGGGAGGGGAAGAGAGAGAGACAGAGAGGAAAGCGCGGCAGAGGGGTGGAGAAGCAAATGGGCGCTTCTCCTGTGTGCCCTGGCCAGGAATCATACTTCCCTCCTTTTAATCAAGTAGTCAGCTAGCTAATTGCAGAAACCCTTTTGACAAAGAAGATGGCTAAAAGAAAAAAAGATGAGGAGTATCATATTTTTCAGCAGGAATGGACAGAGGAATTTGCCATTGTGGAGAGAGCAGGTTCTTCAGTGTGTCTAATATGCAATGATGAAATTGCATCAATGAAATGGTCAAATATAAAGCGGCACTTCTACACATGCCATACTACATTTGCATCAAAATATCCAGCGGGGACAGCAGGAAGAAAGCACCTCAAGAGCTACTGTGCAGAGTACAAGCTAGTCAGCAGCAACTCTGTGTTTGGACCCAACAAGGTGACTGGAATTCGGCTAGCTTTGCTGGTGCTTTAGCAATTGTGAGAAACAGAAAGCCATTCACAGATGGGGAGTGACAAAACATTCATGCTTGATGTTGCCAATGAACTTTGTGACGACTTTTCAGATAAAGACAAGATAATCAAACAAATAAAAGACATGCCTCTGTTGGCAAGAACTGTTCACGATCGTACCATCATGATGGCAAATCAAATTGAGGCAACACAGGTGAAGGACATAAATGCAGCACCATTCTTTTCTCTCACTTTGGATGAGTCAACAGACGTAAGCCATTTATCCCAGTTCAGTGTGATTGCAAGGTATGCTGTCAGTGACACACTACATGAGGAAAGTCTTGCTGTTTTGCCTATGAAAAGAGACAACAAGATGGGAGGATTTATTTAAGTCTTTCACTGAGTTCGCTAAAGAAAAAAATCTACTGATGCATAAACTTATTTCGGTGTGTATTGATGGTATTCCGTGCATGGTGGGGAAAAACAGAGGATTCGTAGAGCTTCTTTGTGAACATGAAAAGAGACCCATCCTAAGTTTTCACTGCATTCTAGATCAGGAGGCGCTTTGTGCTCAGATGTGTGGCGAGCAGCTTGGTGAGGTGATGTTGCTGGTCATTTGGGTGGTCAACTTTATTGTTGCCCGAGCTTTAAATGATCTTCAGTTTAAAAACACTGCTGGATGAAGTTCGGAATAATTATCCTGGTCTGCTTCTGCACAGCAATGTGTGTTGGTTGTCAAGAGGGAAGGTGCTCAGCCGTTTCGTGGCTTGTCTGAGCAAAATCCGGACTTTTTTTGAAATAAAAAATGTCGAGCATCCTGAGTTAGCTAACACTGAATGGCTTCTAAAGTTCTACTATCTCGTGGATATGACTGAACATCTGAATCAGCTCAATGTGAAAATGCACGGTGTAGGAAATACAGTCTTATCCCTTCAGCAAGCAGTGTTTGCATTTGAAAACAAGCTGGAACTCTTCATCGCCGACATTGAAACAGGTTGTTTACTACACTTTGAAAAACTGGGAGGTTTAAAGATGCATGCACAGCAAGTGACCCTGCTCAACATCTTGATCTCCAGCAGCTAGCAGGCTTCACATCTAATCTCCTGCAGTCATTCAAAGCACGCTTTGGAGAATTTCATGAGCGCAGTTGTCTTTTTATGTTCATCACCCATCCACACGAGTGTGCAGTGAACAGCACTGACCTGAGTTACCTCCCCGGTGTCTCCATCAGAGATTTTGAGCTACAAGCTGCTGACCTGAAGGCCTCAGACATGTGAGTGAATAAGTTCAAGTCACTGAATGAAGATTTGAAAAGACTTGCACAACAGCAAGCAGAGTTGGTGAGCAAACACAAGTGAGGAGAAATGAAAAAACTTCAACCCGCGGACCAGCTTACTGTCAAAACTTGGAACGCACTTCCTGTCACATACCACACCCTGCAGCATGTGAGTATTGCTGTACTGACAATGTTTGGCTCTATGTATGCATGTGAGCAGTCTTTCTCACATTTAAAGAACGTTAAGACCCTGGCTGGTTGGCTCAGTGGTAGAGCGTCGGCCTGGCGTGCGGGGGACCCGGGTTCGATTCCTGGCCAGGGCACATAGGAGAAGCGCCCATTTGCTTCTCCACCCCACCCCCTCCTTCCTCTCTGTCTCTCTCTTCCCCTCCCGCAGCCAAGGCTCCATTGGAGCAAAGATGGCCCGGGCACTGGGATGGCTCCTTGGCCTCAGCCCCAGGCACTAGAGTGGCTCTGGTCACGGCAGAGCGACGCCCCGGAGGGGCAGAGCATCGCCCCCTGGTGGGCAGAGCGTCGCCCCTGGTGGGCGTGCCGGGTAGATCCCGGTCGGGCGCATGTGGGAGTCTGTCTGACTGTCTCTCCCCGTTTCCAGCTTCAGAAAAATATTAAAAAAAAAAAAAAAAAAAAAAAAGAACGTTAAGATCAACCTACGATCATGTTTAACAAATGGAAGTCTCAATGCCTGCATGAAGCTTAACCTCATCATGTATCAACCAGACTACAAAGCCATCAGCAAAACCATGCAACACCAGAAGTCACATTAATGGTAAGAAGTACTTTATTCATCATTGGTTAGCAAGAGCAAAACAACGTTATTAAAAAGAATTCAGAGACTTATTGTACTTTAAAAGTGTTGGTCTTACATAAAATGCACACATTTACTTGTCATTAGTGTTAAACATATTGTATGGCTCTCACAGAATTATTTTTTAAAATATGTGGTGTTCATGGCTCTCTCAGCCAAAAAGGTTCCCAACTCCTGTTCTAGATCAACTGGATTTAACTGATATTTTTAGAATATTTCACCTTAAAGCAGCAGAATATACATACATTCTTTTCAAGTGCTCTTGGTACATTTTTTAGGACACAAAACAAGTCTCAATAAGTTTAAGAAAATTGAAATTACATCAAGCATCTTATCTGATCACAATGGCATGGAATTAGAAATCAACTACAGTAGTAAAACTGAAAAACATTCAACACTTGGAGACTAAGTAGCATGTTATTAAATAACAAATGTGTTAATAGTGGAATCAAGGAAGAAATAAAATATTTCCTTGAAACAAAAGAAAGTGAACATACAACAATTCAAAATCTAGGGGACACAGCAAAAGCAGTCCTGAGAGGGAAGTGCATAGCATTACATGCATACCTTAAGAAGCAATAAAAACCTCAAATAAACAACCTAACTCTCTATCTAAAAGAACTAAGAGAAGAACAACAAATAAAGCCCAGAGGAAGTATAAGGAAGGAAATAATAAAGATTAGAAATGAAATAAATGACATAGAGGCTAAAAGAACAATACAAAAGATCAATGAAACCAAGAGCTGGTTCTTTGAAAACATAAATGAGATTGATGAACCTTTAACAAGACTCATCAAAAGAAAAAGAGGACCCAAATAAATAAAATAGAAATGGAAATGGAGTATTAACAACTGACACTGCATAAATACAAATGATTGTAAGAAAATAATATGAAGATCTATGTGCCAAAAAATTGGACAACCCAGGCGAAATGGATCAATTCCCAGAAACATACAATCTTCCAAAACTCAATCAGGAAGAATAAGAAAACCTAAACAGACCAATGATAACAAATGAAATTGAAACAGTTGTCAAAACTCTCCTAGCAAACAAAAGTCCCGGTCTGGATGCCTTCACAGGCGAATTTTACCAAACATTCAAAGAACTAATACCTATCCTTCTCAAACTATTCTAAAAAATTCAAGAGGAGGAAAGACTTCCAAGCTCATTTCAAGAGGCAAGCATAATCCTCATTCCAAAACCAGGTAAAGATACTACAAAAAAAAGAAAACTATAGGCCAATATCCCTGATGAACTTAGATATTAATATTCTCAACAAAATACTAGCAAACTGGATCCACCAAATATAGCAAAAAGATCATACATCATAATCAAGCAGAACTTATTCAGGGGAGGCAAGGCTGGTACAACAATATTTGCAGATCAAATGATTAAATCAGTAGATGCAGAAAAGGCATTTGATAAAATCCAGTACTCATTTATGATCAAAACTCTCAGTAAAGTGGGAATACAGGGAACATACCTCAACATAATAAAGGCCATCTATGACAAATCGACAGCGAACAGCATATCAATGGGCAGAAATTAAAAGCAAATGCCTTAAGATCAGGAACAAGATGGGATGCCCCCTTTCACCACTCTTACTCAACATAGTTCTGGAAGTCCCAGCCATAGCAGTCAGACAAGAAGAAGAAATAAAAGGCATCCAAATTGAAAAAGAAGTAAAACTATCATTTGCTGATGACATGATATTATACATACAAAACCCTAAAGTCTCAGTCAAGAAAACTATTAGACCTGATAAATGAATTTGGTAAGGTGGCAGGATATAAAATTAATATTTAGAAATCAGTGGCATTTTTATACAACATCAATAAACTCTCAGAAAGAAAAATTAAAGAAACAATCCCCTTCACTACTGCAACAACAAAAACAAAGAAAGTACCTAAGAATAAGTTTCACTAAGGAAGTAAAAGACTTGCACTCATAAAATTATAAGACGTTGAAAAAGAAATCAAGGAAGATACAAACAAGTGGAAGCATATACCGTGTTCATGGACAGGAAAAATAAACATCATTAAAATGTCTATACTAACCAAAGCGATCTACAGATTCAATGCAATTCCTATTAAAATACCAATGGTATACTTCACAAATATAGAACAATTATTCCAAAAATTTATATGCAACCAAAAAAGGACCTGAATAGCTCCAGCAATCTTGAAAATGAAGAACAAAGTGGGAGGTATCACACTTCCTGATATCAACTTATACTACAAGGCCACTGTAATCAAAACAGCTTGGTATTAGCATAAGAACAGGCATATAGATCAATGGAACAGAGAGCTCAGAAATAAACCCACACCTTTATGGTCAATTGATATTTGACCATATCAAATGGAGTAAAGACAGTCTCTTTAATAAATGGTGTTCGAAAAACTGGATAGATCCATGCAAAAAATAAAAATAAAAAATAAAACTAGACCATCAACTTACACCCTTCACAAAAATAAACTCAAAATGGATAAAAGACTTAAATTTAACTCATGAAACCATAAACATCTTGGAAGAAAATATAGGCGGTAAACTCTCCGATATCTCTTGTAGCAATATTTTTGCTGATATATCTCCATGGGTAAGTGAAATAAAGGACAAAATAAACAAACAGGACTATATCAAACTAAAAAGCTTTTGCACAGCAAAAGACACCAATAACAAAATAAAAGGACAACCCGCACAACGAAAAAACATATTTGCTGATATATCTGCTAAGGGGTTAATAACTGAAATTTATAAAGAACTTCTAAAACTCAATGTCAGGAAGGTAAACAATCAAATTTAAAAATGGGCAAAGGAACTGAATAGACATTTCTCCAAAGAGGACATACAGATGGCCAACAGGCATACAAAAAAAATGCTCAATGTCACTAATCATTAGAGAAATGAAAATAAAAGCACAATGAGATACCACCTCTTACCTGCCAGAATGGTGCTCATTAACAAATCAACATACAACAAGTGCTGATGAGGGTGTGGAGAAAGGGAACCCTCCTGCACTGCTGGTAGGAATGCAGACTTATGCAGCCACTGTGAAAAACAGTATGGCGTTTTCTCAAAAAATTAAAAATGGAACTGCCTTTTGACTCAGCTATCCCACTTTTAGGAGTGTATCTTAAGAATCCCGATACACTGATTCAAAAGAAGATATGCACCCCCATGTTTATTGCAGCATTGTTTACAATAGCCAAGATCTGGAAACAGCCCAAGTGTCCATCAGTAGATGAGGGGATATAAAAGCTGTATATGTAGTACATAAACCCAATAAAATACTACACAGCTGTGAAAAAGAAGGAAACCTTACCTTTTGCAATGGCATGAATGGACCTGGAGATTATTATGCTAAGTGAAATAAGCCAGGCAGAGAAAGAAAAATATCATATGATCTCACTTATATGTGGAATCTAATAAATAAGGTGAACTGAAGAATGGAATAGAGGCAGAGGCAGGGTCACAGGCAGCAGAGGGACAGCTATCAGAGGGAAGGGGGATTGAGGGGATGAGATCAGAGGAGGTGAAGAAATTAGTGAAATTATATATATTGATACATAACACATAGGTACAGATAACAGAATAGCAAATCTCAGAGGGAAGGGGGGAAGCTAAAGGGAGGGGGACAAAGGGGGTATAATGGGGGGCATGTACTTGGGGGGTGAGGGTGTTATATTGAGTGGGACACTTGAATTCATGTTAACACAATAAATTTAAAAATCTAATAAAAAATGTCTCATATGGGTTCTTGCTATACAGTTATTCGAGTTTCATATGAAGACACATGGATACACAGCAAAACATTTACAGACTCTATGGCATGATCATTTATTGTTAAGTGGATGTGGATCATTATAAAGTTCTTCACTCTTGTCCTTTTCATGTTGAATAGGCTAAGGAAGAAGAGGAAGAAGAGGAGGAGGAAGAGGAAGAAGAGGAAGAGGAGGAGGAGGAAGAGGAAGAGGAGGAGGAGAAAGAGAAGGAAGAGGAGGAGGAAAAGGAGGAAGAGCAAGAGGAAGAGGAAGAAGAGGAGGAGGAGGAAGAGGAAGAGGAGGAGGAAGAGAAGGAAGAGGAGGAGGAAGAGGAGGAAGAGCAAGAGGAAGAACAAGAGGAGGAAGGAGAGGAGGAAGAGGAAGAAGAGGAGGAGGAGGAGGAGGAAGAAGAGGAAAAAGAGGAAAAGGGGTTATCTTGTTATCTCAGGGTTGGCAAAGATAGAAAAGGTGGAAGGGGAGGTACGAGAGGCAGGCACACTGTAACTTTACAGAAATGCATTGTAATTTTGTCAATTTTGCTTTTTCATTTCTCTAAAAATGTTTTTATGGTACCAGTCCTTCTCCCACCACTAGCTTTACTTTTAGTGCCTGTATCATAGAAGGTCCACATTGTAAAGAAGTCAAAAGCAGCCCTGGCTGGTTGGCTCAGCAGTAGAGTGTCAGCTGGGAGTGTGGAAGTCCTGGGTTTGATTCCCAGTCAGGGCACACAGAAGTGACCATCAGCTTTTGGTTAATAAATGTTTATTCTTTACTAAGCTTCCATATTGTCCAACCACAAAATTTCAAAAAGCAATTAGAGTTAAGAAAACAAATTTATTGTTTTACTTTCATGTAATAATTTAAAGTGTATTTGACTTGTATTGCATGTGAAGTAAAATTCTCTGACTGTATTTTTATCTTAAAAAATCATGAACATCCCCACTGCCCCTTCCTCTCCCACAGCCATGGCTCCAATGCGCAAGTTGGCCTCAGGCACTGAGGATGGCTCCATGGCCTTGCTCAGGCACTAAAGTAGCTCAGCTGCCCAGCAACAGAGCAGTGGTCTCAGATGGGCTGAACATCAGCCCCAGATGGGGGTTGTCTGGTAGATATCTGTCAGGATGCATGTGGGAGTCTGTCTCTCCACCTCCCTGCCTCTCACTTGATTAAAAAAAAAAAAGGAAGTCAGACGCAGTCTTGATTAATCAGAACCTTCAGCCTGTCTAATGTCAGTTTGTTTCCTGGCTCTGCTTCTAGTATGTCTCCTTCCTCCTCGCCCGGCACTGGCTCAGAGCACTCATCTTCACCAAGTTGTATTGTGTTACTTCTTCTGGTGTGGTGTCTATTAGCTCTAGAATTTCTCCAAGACCCATACTTTGAAACCCTTTCTCACCCACCTTTGCCATATTCACAATTTGTCATGATTACTTGTAAACTCATGTGCATCCGGGCAGTTTCTCCAGCAGGAATTTGTTTTGGGCTTGAAAGTTTTCACAGCTTTTTCTATAACAATGGCATCTCAGTGTAATCCTTCCAAACTTTCATGATGTTCTCTCTAATGGGTTCTCTTCTGTAGCACTCACAATCCTTTCCACAGAGAACCATTTGGTAATGAGCCTTAAGGGTTCTTATGACCCCCCAGATCTAGAGTATGAATAGGAATTAGTTATGTTTAGGAGCAAGCAGACCAATCTTAGGTGCTCAACTCGTGGGGTTCTGGGCACCAGGGGCATTGTCCAATATCGGAAGAACTTGAAAGGCAGTCTCCAGACAAGGTACTTCCTGACTTCAGGGAGCATGGATGGAACCAATCCAGAAAAAGGGTTCTTGTTGTCCAAGCCTTCCTGTTGTAGAACCAAAAGGCTGGCAGCTGGGCTACCTTTACCCTTCAAGGCTCAGGGGTTAGCAGCTTTATAGATAAGGGCAGTTAATCATAAACCCTGCTGCATCTTTAGAAAACAGGGTTAACCTACCTGAAATCCCGGCACTCGTTTCTCTTCCTTACTGAGGAATGACCTTTGTGGCCCGCCCCCCCCAACACAATAGGGCACTTTTGTCTGCATTAAAACCTGTTCAGGCAGATACCTTTCCTCTTCAACGATTTCTTAATGATACCTGGGGACTTGTCTGCTGCCTCTTGGTTGGCAGAGGCTGCTTCTCCTGTTATCTTGACATTTTAAAAGCCAAGCTGCTTTCTAAAATTATTAAACCATCCTTTGCTGGCATGACATTCTTCAGCTTTAGCTCTTTCACTTTCCTTTTGCTTTAAGGTGTCATGTAATGACTTCAATTTTTCTCTAATCAAACCGGAATCTACAGGTATGCCTTTCTTATAGCAACCCTGCACCCACATAAAAGCTGCATTTTCAATATGAAATAAAAAAGCATTTCACAAAAAATGTAAGGCGTTCGTGCCTGCTGGCGTAGCTGCAGCAACAGCTTCACAAATTTCCTTTTCTTTTTCTACAGTGGTCCACAGGCTGCATTCGTTTATCTTGAAATGGCGGGCAACCACAGCAGCAGACTTCAACCTGCAGTACAGCAATTCATCTTTTCTTGTAATGTCATGACTTTTCTCTGTTTCCTGGGAGCACTTCCGGCATCACTAGAGGCACTCTGTACGAGTCCTATGGTGTTAGTCACGGTTTATGGTATTGCACTAAACATGAAAAATATGCGAGAACTGCACGAGGTAAGTTTTACTGTGAGACACAATTTACTGGGGAGATAAACTAGTCATGCAGAAATGATTAGCATCATAGGCATTTTAAGTGAACACTCACAACACTAGAGCTCACCAGAATAACAGGAGGTGTTCACAAAATTATTACAATATTACAGCATGTACAATTAATTTTATGTAGTAATGATTTAACACTGCATCTTTACGGTTGTTTACATGTCTCTTGACTGTGAATGGCATCATGTACAGTCTATGTTTACGTGCATAAGCTTTGATAAATTTTAACTTTTTATAACAGATCTATATATATATTTTATGGTAGTAAATGATAAAATAAACTAGTAGATACATATTTTATGCATTCACAACATACTTTTTCTCTAATTTTTTAATATTTCTAAGTAACAGAGTTCATCTGTGAGTTTTTTCAAATTGTTGCAAATCTCCAAAAAATTTTCCAATATTTACTGAAAATAATTCGGCTCATAAGTGGGCCCTCACTGTTCAAACTGCAATGCTGTTAAAAGGTTAACTGTATTGGCCCTGGCCAGTTGGCTCAGTGATAGAGCATTGGTCTGGCAAGTGGATATCCCAGGTTTCATCCCTGGCCAGGGCACACAGGAGAAGCACCTATTTGCTTCTCCACACTTCCCCCTCTCCTTTCTTTCTCTCTCTTCCCCTCCCACAGCCAAAGCTCCATTGGAGCAAAGTTGGCCCAGGAGCCGAGAATGGCTCCATGGCCTCTGCCTCAGGCGCTAGAATGGTTCCGGTTGCAAAGGAGCAACACCCCAGACGGGCAGAGCATCGCCCCCAGTGGGCTTGCTGGTGGATCCCGGTTGGGCACCTGCGTGAGTCTGTCTCTCTGTCTACTTGCTTCACTTCAGAAAAATACAAAACAAAACAAAAACAAACAAAAAGATTAACTGTATTTACAAACACAACCAGCAGGTCAGAATTGGCCCAGGGGCCACAAGCCGCTGACCTCTGATCTAGACTCCTATCCTCTTTATCAATCTTTCAATATCCTCCTAATATTTTCTATTTGACTCTCCCTCCCAATACAGATTTGCATTGTATTTCTGGACAACAAATATCTGGAAAACAAATACTGCTCATACTTATGAAGCTATATTGAAACATTTAATATATTAATGGTGACACACACACACACACATATGTCTCTGGTGACAGAGACAGAGAGGACAGAGAGGAACAGAGAGGGACAGAAAGGGAGAGAGATGAGAAGCATCAATTCTTCATTGCGGCTCCTTAAGCTGTTCATTGCTTTTTCATATGTGTCTTGACCAGGGGGCTACAGCAGAGTGAGTGACCCCTTGTTCAAGCCAGCGATCTTGGGCTTCAAGCTAGCAATCTTTGAATTCAAGCCAGCAACCATGAGATCATGTCTATGATCCCGTGCTCAAGCTAATGAGCCTGTGCTCAAGCTGGTGACCTCCGAGTTTTGAACCTGGCTCCTCTGCATCCCAGTCTGACACTCTATCCACTACACCACCACCTAGTCAGGCCGTATTTCCTTTTCTTTATAAAATATTAAACATATCAGTATAGTCTGTGTCATGAAAAGACTTTTTCTTATTTTTGTAATTAATTTCCATAGTTTCTCACTGACCCAAGTTAACTAAAGACATTACCATGTGTGAATCAACAATTGAGGAGACTCACACAGAAATGCTCAGTGAATGTATGAGGATATTCAGACCCAAATTATCATTTAGTAACCTTAAGCATGTATTGTTTTAAACTTTAGTGTCACTGGTAATTAAAGATGTGCCTGAAACAACAGCTACAAAACAAATATGATGTAAAAATTATTCATCTGATCACAATATTTTTTCTTGCTCTAAGGAAAATTGTAATGAGAATGCTAAAATAGATAATTGTTTCATAACATGGCCACATATATGCCACCTCTAACATCCAACTATTCTTTTTAAAATTCCTGTATTTAAGATGTACAAAAAGGTATAAAAATAGGACAAAATACTTATAATATATCAGATTATGGAACATATAACTTTGGAGACTGAGACTCTGTGTACCCTCAGTTCAATCTCTGTTCCTTACCTCCAGGGATTAATCATTGTTCTGAACATTAGTATTTGATGTATCCATGTATTCCTTCATACTTTTTGTACAATGTACATATCACTAAATAATTCATATCATTATATTACAGCTTGCTTTGTTGATTTGGCTTTATGTCTGAATTCACACAAAATGATATTGTTCACCAAGTATTCTATGTGCTTCTCGATGTTTCTGAACCTTCAGATAGAAATCACTAGAATGAGAGCATGTCACGTGTAGGGCATGGTGGTTAAAAGCAATCTCTTTCTTCCCCTTCCTCAGTGAACTCAAAAGCCACATATTTCAGATGGGGCCATAGGGCAGCTATAGGAACATGAAGGATCCATCAGCCTGGGTTTCTGAGTGAGGGGTGCAGAATTTCTAGCTAACCCATTTTGGAGATACAAAATGAATAAGAAATAATCCTGGTATGCTAAGACAAACACAAATGGGACTTTTCTGGGATTATTCAGTAGCAGAGTAGATTCAAAGCCTTTTGAAAAGACCTCTATCCTCTGACTCTGGGTTGATATTTATTCCCACTTGCATGAAAAAGCAAATCGCATATATTGTACTCTATTCTTTACCTTCTTAGAAGACCTATTGCACTAACAATACTTTCATAGATGTGCCTACATATTTATGTACGGTCTCCTGTATGTTAGTTTTGTTTCCCCAATTAGGTATTAAGCTCTTCAAGAATCATGACTTTTCTTTTGTACCCCACACTGCACCTTACAGTCCACACAGGCATGTAATGACTGGTCTACTGTTTGGGGAGGATGAGGACTAATAATAAATGTCATTTTGTGGCAGGCACCTTGGTGGTACTTCACATGTTATCTTGATCCTTATTATTTCCATTATATAAACTAGGATATTAAGGTTAAGTCACTTTTCTTTGGTCACAGAACTAGGAAGAGATGAAGAGTATGGGAAGGGCAGCTGGAACTGGTCAGCTTGACTCTAAAGCCTTTGCTTTTTAGTTTTTTTCACTGAACTGAGTGAGACCATGGCTAGTGTAAGGCATAAAATTTAGTAGAACACTGAATGGATAACAAAAATGGTTGTTTATAAATTTTATAAATATTAAAACATTTCTTTGGAGACTTTCAGGACTCAAGCTTGTTGGGTCTTACCTTGATCACTTCTGGAGTTTGTTGAATCAAAACCACTGAAGTAGTATCTCTGGCTTTATCACCAACAGGACTCTTACAGACTGATACGTTGGCTTGGGAAGATGTTGTCAAGGTTTCCTGTAGAATTTGCATCATTTCCTTTTCTTGCGATAGGCTCCCTCTGCCTGATTTGCATTCAACTAGTTCTTGAGCAAAGTCTTCAATGCTTTCTAGAATTCGCAGTAAGAGGGCTCGATCCTCTTCTTCTATTTTATGTCCATTAGTTTCAATGATCCTTGTTAGACAGGAAGGTGAGGCTTTTTCTGTGGGTGAAGAGACTTTAGATTTATGCTCAAGATCTACAGGAAGCTGATCAGTCAACTGATTATGACTTTTCAGAGAGTTAGAGCTTTTACCTTCGGCAAGTGGCTCTCCTAGAGAGGTCTCCATTTTCTGTGAAAAAGATTCCAAATCCATTAACAATTTATCTATC
Source organism: Saccopteryx bilineata (assembly GCF_036850765.1). Classification (NCBI taxonomy): domain Eukaryota; kingdom Metazoa; phylum Chordata; class Mammalia; order Chiroptera; family Emballonuridae; genus Saccopteryx; species Saccopteryx bilineata. Next base: position 39,629,936 of record NC_089499.1, on the reverse strand, counting down.
TCTTCCTTACTGTTAGAAGTCATAAAATCTTTGTGGTCTTCAATTTTAGGAACTTTTGACTTAAGATCTTCCTTAGGTAGGTTAACAACTGGTTTCTCAAATATCTTACCAATTTCATTTTGGATTGAGGCAGGGCATTTTTTAAGATGAGTACCATGGTCTGGAAATTCTGCTCTATCTTCAGTTACCTTTAAAAACTCCTGATTGAGCCCATTCTCTGTCCTTTGTCCTTTATCTAATGCTTTCTTTCCATCTAACTCTTCTTCAATATAAAGGGTTTCCATTAGGTCACCAGAAGAAACATTTCCTGAAGTGTTCATGGTCATTGACTGTGATTGAAGCTGGACGTCTTTTAGAGTTCTGGGATCATTTATCTCTAAGTTATACAAGGAATTTGTAGAATTGCTTGGAATGGGTTTTACAGTGTCTGTTTTCTTAGAACTATGCTTGTCATCTTGCAATTCTATAGTTTGAAAATGTCCAGGGTCAGGGGCTGAGAGCTGGACAACATCTTCATATTTAGGGGGCTGCTCAGTGCCAAATATTGGGGAGAAAGGAGTCAGTTGTAAACTAGGCATATTATTAACCAGTTCTGCTAAATCTATTGCCTCATTATTTCCAGACTGCATTAATTCAAATGGTAGCTTTTTCAGATAAGATGCTAATCTGGTCATTACATTCATATAGACAGTTTCAGAGCTAGCAACTGTATCATTACCATTTCCTTCACCGATGCTGCTCCCTGACTTTTTCTTTATGCATTGTTTTATAATGTCTGTGCATTTTTTCAAATCCTCAGAACATTTCAGCAAGATGTCCAAGCAGATCTTTATGTCTGTTCCAGAAGAAAAATTATCTATTTTATGTTTTTCCAAAATCTGAGTAACCAGGTCTTCTTCGGAGAAGTTGTGAAGAAACATTGAAGTCAGGTTCAGATCGAGGGAGTTTCTATGGGACAAAGATTTTTCCTCAAGTGAGGAACTCCGGAGTAAACCAAAGGATGAGGTGTTCCCATCATTGTTATAATGACCACAGAGCAGGTCAAAATCAACTGACCTCCTATTAAATGAATCAGACTTAACTTTCCTTCCCTTTTTGTAAGCTGCATGGTTAGAGTTTCTGAGTTTTTCAAGGGAAAATTCTTTTATTTTCCCACTGGCAAAACTGATTGCTTCTCCTGCAATATCCTTTAAGTTACAGGTATTCTGAAATGTAGATCCTTTCTTGATCCTGGGTATACCTGGGAGGGCCTGATGCGGATAGTCACTTTCAGCTGAGGAAAACCCATTTTCATGGGGTAGAAACATGGAGTCCAAGTCTGCATCTTTGAACTGAGACACAGGGATGTGTAAGAGGTCTGCACAGACACTATGATGTACCACAATGCAGTCAACGCCATGTGCGAAGGTGTGGCAGGTTCCAGTGCAATAATGGATAGCTTGCTCAAAACGCCGGTCTATCACCACGCTGCTGTAGTGGTTCACAGTACTAACCACAAGTCTGTAAGCTGCTGCCATAATATCAAATTCACTTAGTGGTGAGACTTGGAAGTTTCTAGAACTCGTTTCAAGTAAATTCTCCTAAATGACACTCAGCTGAAAATATATTTGACAATGTTCAGTGGTTTCTTGCAAACATAACCTTTCCCACAAAGGGAAACCATATAAATTTGAGGTTTGGTAACTGTCAGGATACAGTAGCTGTTGCACATATGTGCTTGTAGTAGCAAGTCTAATAATTTAATAATTGTGCTTTTTAGTTTTATTTAGTAATATCATGATATTAGAAGAGTATTTTTATAAAAAATATCCTCTTTTAGTTTTTCTGCAATTCTATGATGCAGGAATTTATTGTCATAAATTTACTGTCATAAATCTTAGTTGGTGGTATAGAAGTAGTGTGATAACTTAGTCCTCCAAAGGTTTAAGTGATCCATTTTTCTGTGAATGAGAAGAAACCTATAAAGAAAAAAGAAAACAGTTAAAAGGAAATATGAGAGAACTTTTAATTTCTTCTTCTTTGTATCCCTATGCAGTCAATTACCAAGTCTGGTTGTTTGCCGTATCACTGCCTACTGAACTTTGACTCATACCTTTGTTTCCTCACACCCTATCCTCCTTACTACCTAGAGAAGTATGACCTCAGCTCTGCCCTGGTACAACTGCCTCCTGGTTGGTATTTCTTATCCCACCCTCCTTGCCACTTTATATGCAACTAGCAAGTCGTTCCATCAAAGTACTTGTTATATACATCACAGTAGACAACACAAATAGTTGTTCTTGATCTCCAACTTCATCTACACCTGGAAATTATTCTACACCTTTCTCTTTTCTTACTGTCTAAGAAAGACAAAAACAACCTTCATTGCTGTTCTTAATCCCAAACTCTCAAACCCTGTGATATGCAGATCGATCTCTCTCTCACCATCAAGTGGATAAAATTTACTTGTGTTCTCTTAATTAAAAAAAAGGATTCTAAATCATGTAGCTGCTTTCCAGAAAGGTTCAATCAATGTATTCACTCAATCAATAAATATTGAGTACCTACAATATGCTGGGCTTTTGTGAAATGCTAGAGATAGAACAGTGAATAAAATAAAGTCCCCTGTCTTTATAGAGCTGACAATCTAGTTGGAAAAAGAAAAACAATACGTAAGTAAACGTATTACTTAGATGGTGATGTGTGCTGTGGAGAAAAGGAAGCAGGGCAAGGGTGAAGGAAGAATGGGAAGATGCTGTGTTTTAAACGGCAGTCAGGGAAATCTCACTGACTCATTAACAGAGACCTGAAAGAAGAGAGACAGCAAGCTGAGAGGGTATTTAGGGTTAAATCATATGAGGCAGATTAACTATAAGTGCAAAGGCCCTGAGGTGGGAGCATGCTTGATTTACTAGAAGAATGACAAGGAGGTTAAAGTGACTGGAGCAGAAGAAGCAGGGGGGGGGGGAGTGTAGGAGATGAGATCAGAGAGGAAAGGTGGAAATCTATATCATGCAGGGTCTGTAGATTATGGTGATGAATTTGGCTTTACTCTGAGTGAGTTTGGAAACAACTGATGGTCACTGAGCACAGGAATGACATGGTCAGGCTTCCATTTAATTTGGTAATTCTAGCCATTGTGCTCAGAGGAGACTGTAGAGGAGCAAGGTAAGAAGCAGGGGAAAATGTTAGGGGGTGTTACAATGAATTGGGCAAAAAGTCTGCTGGCTTGGAAGAGTAACAGGGGAGGAGTTTAGATGTATATATATTTCAAACATAGAGCCAATCTAATTTGCTGAAGAACAGAATGTGCAATATTACTATATCAAGAATGATACAGTAAGGCAATGATAGGAGGTGATGGTGAGAGCAACAGAGAGCAATAGCACTAATGCTCCACCAATAGCACTGGGATTTCAACAATAAAACTTTCACCCATTTAATAATGAGAAACAGAACTTCACTGTTTCCATTTTTAATTCTTTAATCCTAGAAAACTGTCTTGCCTATTCTCTTTCTTCTTTGGTAAAGTCTCTATTGCTCATTTAGGCATTAGAGACTTCGTAAATACAGATCCAATTAATACAATTAATTTACAAACAACCCTTTCTTTTGTTGAATTTTTATACTGGTTAGACTATATTTCCTGGCTTTTTGGATCCAATGATTAGTCTGTTTTTGTGCCAGTCCTACACTACTGTAATTACTGTTGTCCTGTTAAATTTTATTATCTGGCTTTGCTTCCCATATCCCTATGATTCTTTTTTACGCTCCAAAGAGTCTTCCAGATAAATTTTTGAACTATGGAGTTTTAAGAAAAATATTGGCCCTGGCCGGTCTGCTCAGTGGTAAGAGTGTTGGCCTGGTGTGTGTGGATGTCTCGGGTTTGATTCCATCAGGACACACAGGAGAAGTGCCCCACCTGCTTCTCCACCTCTTTCCCTCTCGCTTCTCTTTCTCCCTCTTTTCCCCTCCTGCACTCACAGCTTGATTGGAGTGAGTTGGCCCCAGGCGCTGAGGATGGCTCTATGGCCTCTACCTCAGGCTCTAAGAAGAGCTCAGTTGCTGAGGACTGCAGCAATGTCCCAGATGGGCAGAGCATTGCCCCCTAGTGGGTTTGCTTGGTGGACACATAAGGGAATCTGTCTCTCTGCCTCCCCTCTTCTCACTGAATAAAAAAGAAAAAAAGAAAAATCCTCTATTAGAGTTTGATTACAACTGCAATAAACATATTAATTATTTTGAAGAAACACTGACATCATTATAACATACAGATTTTCTACCCAGGAAAATAAAAACCTTAATTCCAATGAGATTCCTTTATTTCTGTCTTTGTGGTTTTCTTCGGGTAGGTTACCCCATTCTTCTTGTCCTTCAGTTTCTTAACTTCCTTGCTATGTGAAGGGATCTTTGTTGCTATGCCTCATCCTACACTTCCTTGCATTCTAATCTCATGATGGCTCACAAAAACCATAAAACTAGAAATCATGTAGGATGTGTGGAGCTGAAGCAGAAAGAAGTTCCATAGTAAAGGAAATAAGTGCCCAGTAATTCTTAAGTGAAAATACAAAGAAGTCAAAGAAGAACAATACTATGGGACAAAAAACTAAAACATGGCAATGGAAGGAATTAACTTTTTAAAAGATGCTCAGGCAGATAGGGAAGACACACTACCAAGCATGAAAAACTATGCCCCTTTTCAGAAAGCCAAGATTTTGAAAGCACTTTTGGGTAAGAAAAAAAGGGAAGGAAAACACAAAGGATACTGCCAAGAAAGTATGTTAGGATAAGTGTATAAGAGACATTAGAATTATATTCTAATACAGGTGATACAGGTGATAGATAATACAGGTGATAAAACTGATCTGGGGCAAAATATATAAGTGTTGGGAAATTTAAATACCCAGAGGCCTCTAACACCAGATAAATTCCTAAATTGGCATAAAACTATTTTATTTCTATAATATTTAAAAAATTAAAGAGGAGAAATATTTATCTAGGTTTGAATAAAACTAAAACAACTGGTTGATAAGGTAACAAGATGGAAAATATAAGAAAGTAATCGTGTAATATTAGAATTTGGAAATAGTCGAGAAAGAGAGAATACTAGTCAAAGTCAGACATTCTTTTTGACAAGTGCTGCCCAACATAACTTTTCTGTGTGGATGGAAATACTCTATGTCTGTACTATCTGATAGGGCTCATATGGCTGACATTAGCCACATGGGACTATTGAGTACTTTAAAAATAAATAGTGTAACTAAAGAACTATTTTAATTAGAAAATTTTAATTTTGAGATTATTTTATAATCAGAAAGAAGCTGCAAATATACTATAGAAGGTTCCTGTGTACTCTTACTCCAGTTTCCCCTATATTACCATAGTACATGATCAAAACGAGAAAACAGACATTCGTACTATTAACTGAGCTACAGATCCTATTTGGATTTCATCAGCTTTATATGCACTTACTCCTTCCTTTTCCATCCTTCCACCCTTCCTTTTATATTAACTACTACCACAATCAGGATATAAACTATCCCACTGCCTCCCAAAATATCCCTCATGATACCCTTTTTTAGTCACAGTCACTCCAATCCTAATTCTTCGTGACCATTGATCTGTTGTTCTCCATCAATATAACCTTATTATTTCAAGAATGTGTTATGTAAATTATATAGGTGTTAGCTTTTGAGATTGGCTTTTCTTGCTTAACATAATGATTTTGAGAGTCATTCACTTTATCACATGTATCAATCAACAGTTCATTTCTTTATATTTCATTGTATGACTATGTAACAGTTTGTTTACCCATTCACCCATTAAAGGATATTAATGTTATTTCCAGTTTTTGAATATTAGTGCACAGGTTTTTTGTGCACATAATTTTCATTTTGACCTTCTGTTTCCCCCATTATGTTCTCAGAATTAATACATGCTCTTTTTAGAAAGGTTAGAAAATATTCATAAGCAGAAAACATTTTAATTATCCATTTAAAATTCACCATTCAGAAATAACTACTGTTAATATACTTATGGATATACACCCTGACATTTTCTTATGAAAATTTATAAATGTATATTTCTTTACAAAAACTGGATCACACTACATATCTTATAACTTATTTTAAGCTAGCAATATCTCATGAATATACTTCCATGTCAAAACAAATCTAGATAATTTTAATGGATATAATATTCTATCATATGCATAAAATACAAGGGTGGGCAAAAGTAGTTTTACAGTTGTAATACAAGTAATGCAATAATTAACTAATAATAATACAAGAATAAATTGGTTCTGTGTACTAACAACTATATATCTATTTTTTGCCAACCTCTTTAATTTAGTCATCTGCTATTGCTAGACATTATGGTTATTTACTATGTTTTGTTTTAAAATAAACAGTGATGAATATTCTTATATATTCACTTCACATAGTTGTCCAGTTGTTCTCTTAGAATAAATCCAAGTAGTAGAATGCTGAGTCAAAAGGTGTGTGTGTATGTACACATTTTAAAAAGGTTCTTAGGTATACAGGGGTCAATCCGTCTTACATAAAAATGACAAACTTATACTTCCAATATTAGGGTGAGAGGCTCATTTCCCCACAATCTCTTTTGAGTGATACCACTTTTTAAATCTTTTCTAATCGGACAGATGAAAAAATAGAAGTATGTTGTTTTAATCTGCACCTGAACAGCTTTTTATTTATTTAGCAGACATTTGTGGTGTTCATTTGTGAAGCCTTTCTTCATGTTCTTTGTTGATATTGAAAGAGAGTTTCTAAATCATACTGCAGAGCCAGAAAAGACTTCCCAAAAGGATGATGGGAATTAATTAGACAAATAGGAAGGGAAGAATACTCAAAGCAGAGGGAAACATATGAAGGCTCAGAGGCCTAACATGGCACAGTGAGTTCAGAACTATGAGCAGTCCGGGCTCATTTCAGGGGGAGTAGACAGACAAGCAGGAGAGAGGACTGCAGAGAGCAGCAGGAGCTAACCCACAGACTGACTGCATCTGTACTAAACTGAGGAGTCAAAGCTTTATTTGAAAACTATGGGAAAAATAAACATTTTTGGGCTGGGGACTAACATGATGAGATTCATGCTTTAGAAAGATCATTCTAGCAGCTTAGCTGAAGTATGGAAATCAATTAGGAAGCTACAGTAATAATCCATGCAAGAAGTGGTGAGAACCTAAACCAAGAAGGTGGCAGTTGGTAGCAAGGAGAAGGCGCTGATCAGATAGTCAAGAGGGCAGGATTCACAGAACAGGAGAAGGGGAAAGCGAAAGAGTGGGATCTTGGGTTTCTGGCCTGGGTCCTGGGGTGCTAGTGCTGCTACTCCCAAAATAGACTTTTTGTTTTTGTTTTATGGGAGGTGGCCATAGAAAAGATAAAGAGTTTTATTCTGAATGTGTAGTTTGAAGAGATTCCTATGGAAAATCCAAGGGAATGAAATGTGAAGATAAATACCCGGAGGTGAGCACAAAGCTCTGGCCTGGAGAGGCAGGCCTGAGAGGATACACTGGGTGAGCGCACACAGCGGGAAGAGTTCTGGGCTACGGGCAGAGCGCAGGATGACCGACATTTCAGGGTTAAACAGAGGAGAAGAATTCTCAGAGGGAGGCTAAGAAGGAAACCAGGAGATAGCAGTTTCACGGAGGCTGAAGGAGAGACTTCCAAAATGGAGGCCACGGGTGTTGAATGCTGCTGAGAGGTTGAGGAAAAACAAACCTTACATTGGCACAGGGGTCCCCAAACTTTTTACACAGGGGGCCAGTTCACTGTCCCTCAGACTGTTGGAGGGCCGGACTATAAAAAAAACTATGAACAAATCCCTATGCACACTGCACATATCTTATTTTAAAGTAAAAAAACAAAATGGGAACAAATACAATATTTAAAATAAAGAACAAGTAAATTTAAATCAACAAACTGACCAGTATTTCAATGGGAACTATGCTCCTCTCACTGACCACCAATGAAAGAGGTGCCCTTCCGGAAGTGCGGCGGGGGCCGGATAAATGGCCTCAGGGGGCCGCATGCGGCCCGCGGGCCGTAGTTTGGGGACCCCTGCATTGGCAAATGGTAGCCTTAGCAAGTGCAATTTAAAGACGTCCCAAAGTCTATGAGCTGGTCCCAAAGATTATGTATGTACAAAAGTGCTACATAATTAAAAATACCTGTCAATATAAGCCGAAAAGAACTCTTTCAATAAGTAAAAAGTTCTGAGTGGTAAGAGAGCATGTATCATAGTCTGAATTTTTTCTTTCTTACATGAAATGATGAGTGTTTTTACAATCTTTGATTTGATAAAATATGGCAAAAATATTCAGTCAGTCTAAACATCTATTATATCAGGGTAGAAAGCAAACTATAGATTTGTTGGCAAATTCTTGTTAATCCTTCTGAATGTTTACATTTGTAACTCAGGTCTTGTTGCATGCTGCCTGCCCAGAGCCCAAGTCTGTTGTCTTTCCTGGTTCTTTCATCCCTGCAAAGGGCAAGAGTCTATTTTCCTAATGTCTGCCCACGTGCTTCACAGGCAACTTTCAGAGTTTTTCGACTTACTATTACTTCCACTTTACACAGTTTATGATTACTCTAACAGGTACTTTCCAGTGGCTCCTGGTATTCCTCCATAGTAAACTGCTATATAGATGCTGCTGATGAAGTGGATCTGTTGTGAAACAAAGGAATAGAAGCAGCAGACAAGAAAGGTTACAGTGAAGAGGACTGAATTTTGAAAGACAAGAGCCTTACTTGCCTGACCTGTGGTGGCGCAGTGGATAAAGCGTCCACCTGGAAATGCTGAGGTTGCCGGTTCGAAACCCTGGGCTTGCCTGGTCAAGGCACATATGGGAGTTGATGCTTCCAGCTCCTCCCCTCATCTCTGTCTCTTCTCTCTCTCTCTCTCTCTCTCTCTCTCTGTCTCTCCCTCTCCTCTCTAAAATGAATAAATAAAAAATTAAAAAAAAAAGGTCTTGTGAGATAAAAAAAAAAAAAAAAAGAGCCTTACCAGGTAAAGGGAGATTAAACTGGACCTTATAAGAAAAAAAAATCTACAAAGGCACAGAGATATGAAAAGAACTTGTGTGTTTAATATTGCTGAAGCAGAAAATGTGCAGTATGGATTTTATAGCTTTAACATCTCCTCCAAACAGTAAGAACAAAAATAATAAAGTAAACTCCATTTTTAAAGAATCTAGGAGACATCTGTAATTCCAAATCACTATATGTGAAGATAGAAAGCAGAAGCAGGATGGCAAATGACTTAGCAGAGTAGAGGAGGAAGGGATATTGATGGCAAGCAAACCGGTTCACCCTGCACAACCCAAAAAAGGCCCAGGTTTGGAGGTTCCAGGTACCATCCAAATGGGCCATGGCTAGGGTAGAGGATTGAAAATAGGGAGATTGAAATTCTGCCAAGGGTATAGACCTCCCACCTGCACGCCACAAACTCAAAAAATCATCCCTCCTTCACTCTGCTGAAGACAGGAAACTTATATGCTAGTGAAAAAAATGAACCAGAAAATTACCAGCCCCAGGGGGCATCACACACAGGGGGTGGTAAAGGACTAAAAATTGAAATAGTTATATTCTTCAATTTTTACATTCTGATTAATAAACTCATGAGCCCCCTTCCCCCTATCCAGGTCAAGGTCACAAGAAACCAGGTTTACTAATTCCAACTCCCAGCCTCCACTGTGGATTAAAGAATCCTTTTCTGGAGATCAGGAATCCCATCTAACCACATGATGGCTTTACACTGAAGCCCGCTGATTTACAAATACTACCCACAAACAGAGAGCTTCCTCTCAGCTCTTCAGAGCCTCACTTTCATTTTAAACCAGTATTATTGAGTTATAATTTATAGACCATAAAAATATAGATATGAAGTGTATAGTTCAATCTGATTTAACAAGAACCACTGCCCCTAAAAAACCCAGAACATTTACATCACCCTAAAAGTATCCTTCTGACCTTTCCCAATCAATTCCCCTTACTTGCAATATCTGTCAATTACTGATCTGTTTCCTGTCACTATAGATTACTTTTGCCAGTTCTAAATCTTCATATAAATGTAATCATAAAATATATATACTTTTCAGTCTGGCTTCTCTCACTCAGACAATGGTTTTGAGTTTCATCCATGTTTCTGCCTGTGTAAACTGCAATATTTCTTTTTACTGCTTAGTAGGCATTCTACTACATGAATATACCAAAATTTGTTTTTATCTATTCACCAGTTGATAGACATTTGGGTTGTTTCTAGTTTGTGCTATTACAAATTAAAGCTGCTATGAACCGGTGAGTAAAAGTCTATTTGTGGTTATGTGGTCATTTCTTTTGGGTAATTAACAATGGAATTACTGAGTCATAATAAGTGTATGTTTAACTTTATAAAAACCTCTTAAACTGTTTTCCAAAGTGGTTCTACCATTTTACAGTCTCATCAACACTTGAAAGCTCTAGTGGCTCTACATCCTTTTGTACACTTGTCAGTTTCTTTGATTTTAGGCATTTTAGTGGGTGTGAAGTGCTATTCCACTGTGGCTTTAATTTACATTTCCCCAATGATTAATAATGTAGAGCGTTTCTTTCATGGGCTCATTAGCAATTCATATGTATCTTTTGTGAAGTGTCTATTCAAATCTTTTGGTTTATCTTTGAAAAGATCGTTTATATATTTTGGATACAGATATTTTCTCTGGTTGGTGGCTTCCCTTTCCATTTTCTTTGTAGTAAAAGGTTTAAATCTTACTAATTTTTATTAATCCAAATAATTAATTTTTCTTTTATAGTTAATATGTTTGTAACCTGTCTTAAAAATCTTTGCTTATGCCAAAGTCATGAAGATTTTTCTCTTAAGGTTTATTTTGTGTGTGTGTAGGGGTAGTTCTATAGTTCCAATTCTTAACGTTCATCTCTGTGATCTATTTTAAATTAATTTTTATGAATGGTATAAGGCTGAATTTGAAGATTATCCAGCACCATTTATTTGTTCAAAAGACTGTGTCCACTGAGTTATGTTAGAACCTTTGCTGAAAAAGAAATGGCCATATATATGAGTTTATTTATACATTCTCTACTCTTTTGTTTTTATATACAGACACCAATAATCATCCTGGGATTTTGACTAGAATTTCAATGACTTTAATCTCCATTTGGTGATAATAGAGATTTTATTTTTAATTAAAATTTTTTTTTATTTGCCTGACCAGGCAGTGGCGCAGTGGATAGAGCATTGGACTTGGATGTACCTCTACAATGGCCCAGGTTTGAAACCCCGAGGTCACCAGCTTGACTGCGGGGTTACTGGCTTGAGCATGGGATCATAGACATGACCCCATGGTCCCTGGCTTGAGCCCAAGGTCGCTGGCTTGAGCCCAAGGTCACTGGCTTGTGCAAGGGGTCACTTGCTCTGCTGTAGCCCCATCATCAAGGAACATATGAGAAAGCAAACAATGAACAACTAAGGAGACTAAACAGCTGCAATCATGAGGAGCTGATGCTTCTCATCTCTCTCCCTTCCTGTCTGTCTGTCCTTATCTGTCTCTGTCTCTCTCTCTGCCCCCCCAAAAAAGAAATTTATTTTTCTTAAGTGAGAAGTGAGTAGGCAAAGAGACAGACTCCCGCATGTGCCCCAACCAGGATGCACCCTGCAAGCCCCCTATGGGGCAATGCTCTGCCCATCTGAGGCCACTGCTCTGTTGCTCGGCAACTGAGCTATTTTAGCACCTGAGGCAAAGCCATGGAGCCATAGTAAAAGGAGAGGGGGAGGGGTGGAGAATCAGATGGTCACTTCTCCTGTGTGTCCTGACTGGAATTGAACCTGGGACATCAACATGCTGGGTGATGCTCTACTGCTGAGCCAACTGGCCAGGGCCAGTAATAGAGATCTTAACAATATTAAGTCTCTAATCCATGCAATCTATGAACATAGTGTATGTTTATATTTATTCAGATGTTCTTTGATTTTTCTCAGCAGTGTTTGTAGACCTTTCACTAAATTTACTCCCAAGCATTTTAGGTTTTTTGTTGCTAATGCAAATGGTAATGTTATTTTAATTTCCTTTTCCATTTTATTTGTTGCTTTACATATATTGCTTTTGCTTTTTCCACTTTGCTAAATTCATTTACTTAGTATTTTTCTCTCTCTTTTTTTTTTTTTGGTAAATGCCTTGGGATTATTTTATATGCCCATGTTGTCTAAGAACAGAGACAGTTTCACTTTTTCCCTCTAACATTTACTGCCTTACTGCCTATTATACTGACTAGGATCTCCAGAACAATAGTGAAAAGAAGTGGTGAGCTGCAAAATTCCTGCTTTGTACCTGATCTTTGGGGAAAAGTACTCAGTCTTTCACCATAAAGTATAATGATAACTGTAGGTCTTTTTGGTAGATACCCTTTATTAAATTGAGAAAGCTCTCCTCTACTTCTTGTTTGTTGAGTTTTTAAAAATCTTATATGGTTGTTTAATTTTGTCAAATACTTATTCTGTATCTATTGAGATGACCATATACTTTTTACCCTTTATTTTGTTAATGTGGTAGAATAGGAGTGAGAGAACTGAAATTCATATCAGGAAGACTTAGTGTTTAAATTTATGAACAATGAATTTGCAAAACATATGCATTTATAAAAATGGAGGTAAATAATGGAAAAGAGAGCTAAAAAAATTGACATTGGTTGTCTCTGAGGAGCAGTTTAATTGGGAGTAAAAACTTTGAAACTGTTAGTTTTTAAAAAGCCATTTAATCACTGACACTTTATGAGATTTAATATATAACATTAGTAACAGATTTTAAAAATTAAAAATGTGTTGATAAGGTTGGGCCTGATTATTGTGTGCTAAGGCTGGGGACAAAGGCTTAGGGGAGATGAATTCAGCTTTGGGCATAGGTTGTGTTGATGGGTCTCCTCACACAGACAGATGTGTGGCACTGACGCGAGAGTAGTTGAAAATAAAGGTCTGGAATAAGCACCAGATAGGGGTTTTAAAGGCACAAGAGTGGGCAAGACTGAACATGCATAGCATGAGAAAAGGGTCAAGGACAAAATTCTGAGGAAGGCTGGCATGTATGGGGTGAGAAGGATGCCAGGAATGAGACAGGGAATTAATTTTCAAAGGGCAGGAAGTAAACCAGCCAAATATGACATGGAAGTCAAGGGGTGAAAATGTTTCATTCTTTCAACATACTGAATTCAAAAGACTATGTTTACCAATAATCAAGAGCTACAGTTTTCTTTTATAGGCATTTCTCCCTAATTTCATGGAGAAATTTGGGAAGTTAATAAAACCTTAAAGAACATAAATATAATGATGGAAAATAGAGAATGGTGTTACACTATTTTTTATGTTGCTATTTGTGTGTTCTATTTCAGGAAACATCTGGAACAGAAAGTATGAAGTAAAGAACTTCTCAATTGATGAAAGGATTCCAGAAGAAAATGATCAACATAAATCTTATGGACGCAAGAGAAAATTCGGTGAATATCCATGTCACTTAGATGGGACATTTAAAGACTAGGAAGAGTAAAATTGTAGAAAAATGACTAAAAGCTTTTTATTTAACAGAGTACCCAAGGTGTGATGATTCAGAACTAATGAGTCATTTAGGAATAATAAAACTATTAGTTTGCCTGGAAAACACAGGCACTGTTTGGTAGATGACTCAGTATGGAAACTAATCCCAAGAGAACAATTTAGAGGAATACAGAAATATATACCACAGAACTGCTTGAAGGGAAAGAAAGGAGACCTGGAATATGTTATTTGTTGTATTTATTTCAAAATTAGTTGAGAAAACAAGAAATTTCTTAGAATGGAAGATTTTTCTGATCACAAAGAAATTTTATACTTGAATATGAAAGAACTATTAAGGCTTTAGGTTTAGGGCTTATTTAGTCTTAATGAGACTAAAAGTAGTAGAGTAAGAACATCTCACTGACTGGCCTGATTTGAGCTTATGGAAATTAAGAAGTGCTTAAAAACTTACTTTTCTTAAAAGTGGGAGTTTGATTTTTCTTAAAAAGGCAGTTTGATTTTTAACTCTTTGAGGAATCTCCATACTGTTTACCACAGTGGCTGCACCAGTCTGCATTCCCACCAGCAGTGCAAGAGGGTTCCCTTTTCTCCACATCCTCACCAGCACTTATTCTGTGTTGTTTTGATGATGAGCACCATTCTGACTGGTGTGAGGTGATATCTCATTGTGGCTTTAATTTGCATTTCTCTAATGATTAGTTATGTTGAGCATTTTTTTGTATGCTTATTGGCCTAAGAACACCATAGAACTGTTCCAAAAGGAGAAATGCACCCCATGTATATGGCAGCATTGTTCACAATAGTGAAGATCTGGAAACAGCTCAAGTGTCCGTCAGTGGACGAGTGGATTAAAAAGCTTTGGTAGACTCTCGTTGGTTGGCTCAGTGGTAGAGCGTCGGCCTGGCATGAGGAAGTCCCGAGTTCGATTCCAGGCCAGGGCACACAGGAGAAGCCCCCATCTGCCTCTCCACCCTTCCCCCTCTCCTTCCTCTCTGTCTCTCTCTTCCCCTCCCGCAGCCGAAGCTCCATTGGAGCAAAAGATGGACTGGGTGCTGGGGATGGCTCCTTGGCCTCTGCCTGAGGCGCTAGAGTGGCTCTGGTCGCGACGCCCCGGATGGGCAGAACATCACCCCCTGGTGGGCGTGCCGGGTGGATCCCGGTCGGGCGCATGTGGGAGTCTGTCTGACTGCCTCCCTGTTTCCAGCTTCAGAAAAATACAAAAAAAAAAAAAAAAAAAAAAAAAAAAGCTTTGGTACATACATACTATGGAATACTACTACTCAGCGATAAGAAATGATGACATCGGATCATTTACATTAACATGGATGGACCTTGATAACATACTGAGTGAAATAAGTAAATCAGAAAAACTAAGAACTATTTGAATCCATACATAGATGGGACATAAAAATGAAACTCAGAGACATGGACAAGAGAAAAAAAGGCTATCACCTACAAAGGAGCTCCCATAAGGATGACATCAGACTTCTCAACAGAAACACTTGAGGCCAGAAGGGAATGGCAAGAAATATTCAAAGTAATGCAGAACAAGAACCTACAACCAAGACTACTTTATCTAGCAAGGCTATCATTTAAAATTGAAGGAAAAATAAAAAGCTTTCCAGACAAAAAAAAAACTCAAGGAATTTACTACAACCAAACCAATGCTGCAGGAAATGTTAAGGGGCATGGTGGAAACAGATCAAAGTGGGAAAAGAATATAGCAAAAGAGGAATACAGCTTTAAAGAATAAAATGGCAATAAACTACATATCAATAATAACCTTAAATGTAAATGGATTAACTGATCCAATCAAAGGACATAGGGTAGTTGCATGGATAAGAAAACAGGACCCGTACATATGCTGTCTACAAGAGACACACCTTAAAACAAAAGATGCACATAAGACTAAAGGTAAAAGGATGGAAAAAAACATTTCATGAAAATGGAAATGAAAAAAAAGCTGGGGTAGCAATACTTATATCAGACAAAATGGACTTTAAAACAAAGAATATAGTAAAAGATAAAGAAGGCCACTAAAGGGAGCAATGCAACAGGAAGATATAACTATTATAAATATCTATGCACCTAATATAGGAGCACCTAAATATATAAAGCAGACTTTGATGGATATAAAGGGCAAGATCAACAGCAATACTATAACAATAGGGGGTTTTAATACCCCACTGACATCGCTAGATAGATCCTCAAGAAAGAAAATTAACAAAAAAATAGCAGACTTAAAGGACACACTAGATCAACTCAATTTAATAGATATCTTCAGAACCTTTCATCCTAAAGCAGCAGAATATACATTCTATTCAAGTGCTTATGGTACATTCTCTAGGATAGACCACATGTTAGGGCACAAAAGTGGCCTCAACAAATTTAAGAAGATTAAAATCATATCAAACACTTTCTCTGATCACAATGGCATGAAACTAGAAATCAATCAGAACAGGAAAGCTAAAAAATTCTCAAACACATGGAAACTAAATAGCAGGCTGTTAAATAACGAATGGATTAAGAATGAAATCAAGGAAGAAATAAAAAAATTCCTAGAAATGAATGATAATGAGCATACAACTCAAAATTTATGGGACACAACGAAAGCAATACTGAGAGGGAAGTTCACAGCACTACAGGCACACTTTAAGAAGCTAGAAAAAGCTCAAATAAACAACTTATCTAAAAGAAATAGAAAAAGAACAGCAAGTAAAGCCCAAAGGTAGTGGAAGGAAGGAAATAATAAAGATCAGAGCAGAAATAAATGATATAGAGGCTAAAGAAACAATACAGAGGATCAATGAAACCAGGAGCTGGTTCTTTGAAAAGGTAAACAAGATCGATGAACCTTTAACTAGACTCACCAAGAAAAAAAGAGAGAAGACTCAAATAAATAAAATTAGAAATGAGAGTGGACAAATAACAACTGACACAACAGAAATACAAAATATTGTAAGAAAATACTATGAAGAACAGTATGCCAAAAAACTAGACAACCTAGATGAAATGAACAAATTCCTTGAAACATATAATCTTCCAAAACTCAATCTAGAAGAATCAGAAAACCTAAACAGACCAATTACAACAAATGAGATCAAAACAGTTATCAAAAAACTCCCAACAAAGAAAAGACCTGGGCCAGATGGCTTCACAAGTGAATTCTACCAAATATTCAAAGAAGAATTAATTTCTATCCTTCTCAAGCTATTTCAAAAAATTCAAGAAGAAGGAAGACTTCCAAGCTCCTTTTATGAGGTGAGCATAATTCTGATTCCAAAACCAGGCAAAGACAACACAAAGAAAGAAAATTATAGGCCAATATCCCTGATGAATATAGATGCTAAAATCCTCAACAAAATATTAGCAAACCGGATCCAACAATATATGGAAAAAATCATACACCATGATCAAGTGGGATTTATTCTGGGGAGGCAAGGCTGGTACAATATTTGCAAATCAATCAATGTGATTCATCACATAAACAAAAGGAAGGAGAAAAACCACATGATAATTTCAATAGATGCAGAAAAGATATTTGATAAAATCTAGCACCCATTCATGATCAAAACTCTCAACAAAGTGGGATTACAGGGAACATACCTCAACATGATAAAAGCCATCTATGACAAACCCACAGCCAACATCATACTCAATGGGCAAAAATTAAAAGCAATCCCCTTAAGATCAGGAAGAAGGCAGGGGTGCTCCCTTTCACCACTCTTATTCAACATAGTCCTGGAAGTCCTAGCCACAGCAATCAGACAAGAAAGAGAAATAAAAGGTATTCAAGTTGGAAAAGAAGAAGTAAAACTATCACTATTTGCAGATGATACAATATTGTATATAGAAAACCCTAAAGTCTCAGTCAAAAAACTACTAGACCTGATAAATGAATTCAGCAAAGTGGCAGGATATAAAATTAATACTCAGAAATCAGAGGCATTTTTATACACAAGCAATGAACTGTCAGAAAGAGAAATTAAGGAAACAATCCCCTTCACTATTACAACCAAAAAAATAAAGTACCTAGGAGTACATTTAACCAAGAAGACTAAAGACTTGTACTCGAAAAATTATAAAACATTGATAAAAGAAACAAGGAAGAGAGTGGAGAAATAACAACTGACTTTGTGGAGGCATATACCGTGCTCATGGTTAGGAAGAATAAACATCATTAAAATGTCTATATTACCCAAAGCAATTTATAAATTCAGTGCAATACCAATTAAAATACCAATGATATACTTAAAAGATATAGATCACATATTCCAAAAATTTATACAGAACCAAAAGAGAACACGAATAGCCTCAGCAATCTTAAAAAAGAAGAATAAAGGGGGAGGTATCACACTTCCTGATATCAAGTTATACTACAAGGCCATTGTACTCAAAACAGCATGGTACTGGCATAAGAACAGGCATATAGATCAATGGAACAGAACAGAGAACCCAGAAATAAACCCACAGCTCTATGGACAACTGATATTTGACAAAGGAGGTAAGGGCATACAATGGAGTAAAGACAGCCTCTTCAACAAATGGTGTTGGGAAAATTGGACAGCAACCTGCAAAAAAATGAAACTGGACCACCAACTTACACCACTCACAAAAATAAACTCAAAATGGATAAAAGACTTAAATGTAAGCTGTGAAACCATAAGCATCTTAGAAGAAAACATAGGCAGTAAGCTCTCTGACATCTTTTGCAGCGATATATTTGCTGATTTATCTCCACGGGCAAGTGAAATAAAAGACAGGATAAACAAATGGGACTATATCAAACTAAAAAGCTTTTGCACAGCCAAAGACAATAAGAACAGAATAACAAGACAAACTACACAATGGGAGAACATATTTGACAGTATGTCTGATAAGGGGTTAATAACCAAAATTTATAAAGAACTTGTAAATCTCAACATCAGAAATACAAACAACCCAATCAAAAATGGGTAAAAGTAATGAATACACACTTCTCCAAAGAGGACATACAGAGGGCCAATAAACATATGAAAAATGCTCAACATCACTAATCATTACGGAAGTGCAAATTAAAACCACAATGAGATATCACCTAACACCAGTCAGGCGCTCATCAACAAAACAACACAGGGTAAGTGCTGTCGAGGATGTGGAGAAAAGGGAACCCTCCTGCACTGCTGGTGGGAATGCAGACTGGTGCAGCCTCTGTGGAAAACAGTATGGAGATTCCTCAAAAAATTATAAATCGAACTGCCTTTTGACCCAGCTATCCCACTTTTAGGAATATACCCCAAGAACACCATAGAACTTTTCCAGAAGGAGAAATGCACCCCCATGTTTATGGCAGCATTGTTCACAATAGCGAAGATCTGGAAACAGCCCAAGTGTCCGTCAGAGGATGAATGGATTAAAAAGCTTTGGTACATATATACTATGGAATACTACTCAGCCATAAGAAATGATAACATTGGATCATTTACAATAACATGGATGGACATTGATAACATTATATGGAGTGAAATAAGTAAATCAGAAAAAAACTAAGAACTATATGAACCCATACATGGATGGGACATAAAAATGAGACTCAGAGACATGGACAAGAATGTGATGGTAACAGGGGGTGGAGTGGGGGGGGGGAGGGGGCGAAGAAGGAGAGAGAGGGGGTGGGGGGAGGGGAGGGGCACAAAGAAAACCAGATAGAAGTTGACAAAAGACAATTTGACTTTGGGTGAGGGGTATGCAGCATAATCAAATGTCAAAATAATCTGAAGATGTTTTCTCTGAACATATGTACCCTGATTTATCAATGTCACTGCATTAAAATTAATAAATTAAAAAAACACAACAACTTACTTTTCTTTTCCCTCCAGTGGAACAACAGGAAATGGGGCTGAGACAAAGCACCAGGTGGGCAGTCAGGAGTGCTATCCTTGCTTCAGCTGCTGTCCTGACCGCTGGGTAAGCTGGTCCAGTCACTTTGCTCCCTGGGATTTCACCTCTTATGGAAAAACGGGATAAAAAATGGCTCGGAGTCTAGGGAACATGAGAAAAGCAAAAATTTTTTCTTGGTTAGAATTAGTAAAAAAACTGTATTTTACCAGAGAACTATTTTGAATTATTACCTGATGTGGGAACCACAGTGAACTGGCTATTAATTTTTAATGCATGCAGTGGCCAAGACATGGAAACAACCAAAAAGCCCTTCAATAGAAGACTGGATAAAGAAGATGTGGCACATATACACTATGGAATACTACTCAGCCATAAGAAATGATGACATCAGATCATTTACAGCAAAATGGTGGGATCTTGATAACATTATAAGGAATGAAATAAGTAAATCAGAAAAAAAACAAGAACTACATGATTCCATACATTGGTGGAACATAAAAATGAGACTAAGAGACATGGACAAGAGTGTGGTGGTTACCAGGGGTGGGGGGAGGGAGGACATGGGAGGGAGGGAGGGAGAGTTAGGGGGAGGGGGAGGGGCACAGAGAACTAGATAGAGGGTGGCGGAGGACAATCTGACTTTGGGCGAGGGGTACGCAACATAATTTAATGACAAAATAACCTAGACATGTTTTCTTTGAATATATGTACCCTGATTTATTAATGTCATCCCATTACCATTAATAAAAATTTATTAAAAAAAAAATTTTTTTTAATGCATGTAATTTGCAGAGCTACTGGTTTCCCTGAGTACTGGCTCTGAAAGAAAAATTTAGGGGTTAAACTTTTACCATTTTATAATTTAAAAGATTTTATTTATTATTACATACCAAAATAACAATAGTTGTCCTTCTGCTGGTAGTATTTTAAGTTAACTCCTATTTTCTTTTTCTAAGTCTTTTTCTATTTGGGAGGAGATCATATAAAAATCAAACTACATTCTATTATAAAAATCATTTAGACAGTTTAGAAAAACATATATACAATACAGTTTAATAAACTTTTTTTTTTTGGTATTTTTTTCTGAAGTGAGAGGCAGAGAGGCAGTCTCCCGCATGTGCCTGATCAGGATCCACCTGGCATGCCCTTTTTTATTTATTTTTTTATAATAATTTTATTTTTTTAATGGGGTGACATCAATAAATCAGGATACATATATTCAAAGATAACAAGTCCAGGTTATCTTGTCGTTCAATTATGTTGCATACCCATCACCCAAAGTCAGATTGTCCTCTGTCACCTTCTATCTTGTTTTCTTTGCGCCCCTCCCCCTCCCCCTTTCCCTCTCCCATTCCCCCCCCCCTAACCACCACACTCTTATCAATGTCTCTTAGTTTCACTTTTATGTCCCACCTACGTATGGAATAATGCAGTTCCTGGTTTTTTCTGATTTACTTATTTCGCTTCGTATCATGTTATCAAGATCCCACCATTTTGCTGTAAATGTTCCGATGTCATCATTTCTTATGGCTGAGTAGTATTCCATAGTGTATATGTGCCTTTTTTTTTTGTTTCCCTTCCTGTTCCCTTAATAAATGCCATCATTTAAAATGTAAGACTTTTAAAACTAAAATTCCTACAATAGTATTAACTTAATCACAAAACAATGTTTTACATTCTATGCCTTATTTTTTAGCACACATTTAACAACTAAACTGACTTCCAAGGTAACGTTTTTACCTACTTAATCCAATTTATACTTTAAGACTGCATTTAGGAGCTATTTCACTTAAGAAGTCTTCTCTCACCAACACCACCCTTCAACTTTTCTCTGCTAGGATAGTTGAGTTATCTCTGCTTCCTGTTTTCATGCTAATTTCTTTTTACATCAATAATGCATGTTACCATCTGCCTGCTATCTCACACAGAACCTGAGACAGAGATAGTTGTGTAAGTGACTTACCACCAGAGTGTGCTCAGAAGAAGAGAAAAAAGTGAAGAAAATATGGTAAAGCAGGGGGGAAAGTCAGGGAAGGATTTGGTCTTGGGTCTCCGCTAGAGCATAGCTTTAGTCCAATGCACTGGGAATTCTAGAGCATTAATTGCTGGCATGCCCTCTTGATGCTCTGCTCATCTGGGGCATTGCTCTGTTGCAACCGGAGCCATTCTAGCACCTGAGGCAGAGGCCATGGAGCCATCCTCAGCACTTGGGCCAACTTTGTTCCAATGGAGCCTTGGCTGCGGGAGGGGAAGAGAGAGACAGAGAAGAAGGAGAGGGGGAGGGCTGGAGAAGCAGATGAGCGCTTCTCCTGTGTGCCCGGGCCGGGAATCGAACCCGGAACTCCTGTATGCCAGGCCGACACTCTCTACCACTGAACCAACTGGCCACAGACCAGTTTAATAAACTTTTGAGTGCCGTTCCAAGTCAGATTCTTTTCAAGAAGAGGAACTATAATCTATGATTTTGCTTCAAAGCAGTTTCAATGTAAATAGACAGAGAAAGAAGATACCTAACCTTCATATCAAGAAAAACATTCCAGGCCCTGGCCGGTTGGCTCAGCGGTAGAGCGTCGGCCTGGCGTGTGGGGGACCCAGGTTCAATTCCCGGCCAGGGCACATAGGAGAAGCGCCCATTTGCTTCTCCACCCCCCCTCCTTCCTCTCTGTCTCTCTCTTCCCCTCCCGCAGCCAAGGCTCCATTGGAGCAAAGATGGCCCGGGCGCTGGGGATGGCTCCTTGGCCTCTGCCCCAGGTGCTAGAGTGGCTCTGGTCGCGGCAGAGTGACCCCCCAGAGGGGCAGAGCATCGCCCCCTGGTGGGCAGAGCATCGCCCCTGGTGGGCGTGCCAGGTGGATCCCGGTCGGGCACATGCGGGAGTCTGTCTGACTGTCTCTCCCCGTTTCCAGCTTCAGAAAAATACAAAAAAAAAAAAAGAAAAAAAAAGAAAAAAAAGAAAAACATTCTAGAAAGCAGGACTCCTGAACCCAGTCCTGGAGTCAAGCAGAAGTAGTTGGCTGCAAGAAGAAAGGGAAAATGACTTGTGGACAAAGGGAGCAAAGCAAGGGGTGGCATGTGATGTGAGGAGCTATCAGGAGTTTGGTATTATTCCAGTGTCAAGTGTGAAGAGAGGCTTCTAGGAGCTACACTTGAAAGGGGGGTACAGAGGCAACAAAGCATCAGAGAGCCCCTGAGAGGTTTCAATGGAGGAAGGAGGGGATGAGGTCAGAGTTACACTGTAGGCAAAGGACAGACAGAAGTGGGGGGAGCAAGGTTTAAAGCTAGATAGATAATCTAGGTAGAAGGGCTCTGTAGAGTCCAGAAAAGAATCAATGAGGCTACAGAAGAAGGCAGCTCAGAGGCTTAAGTGACTAAGCCATGATCATAAATCTATGAGCAGGATCTGAATGTCTTTTATCTAAGCACAAATTCTGGCCAATGCTAACAACTGAACTCAAATTTATTTTTATTAAGTAAATTATGGATTTTAAAAAAGACTTTATTCATTTATTTATATTAACTACCTAAATGTTAGGGGTATTATAGAAAAGAAGCAAAGCTTGTCTTGTGAGGAACTTATGGGATAAATGAAATAAGACAAAAAAAGAATACATGGATTCATTCAACAGATACCTATTCTCCTCCTGGGTCTGCTGGAGATCACAGTCTAGAGCAGGTGTGGCCAACAGTTTTTGCCCCCGGGCCAGATTAGAAAGAAAACGTTTTTCATGGGCTGGACGAAATATTAAAATTAAAAAATGTTAAATACAAAAATGATTTGTTTAAGTAAACAAAATTTTATTACATACTTTGTTTATAAATAAATGTGAGTGAAAAAAATTTTAATATACAGTATTATTTTTAATAAAAATATATTTTAGCCTGACTGGGCGGTGGCGCAGTGGATAGAGCGTCGGACTGGGATGCGGAAGACCCAGGTTCAAGACCCCAAGGTTGCCAGCTTGAGCGAGGGCTCATCTGGTTTGAGCAAAAGCTCACCAGCTTGAGCCCAAGGTCGCTGGCTCGAGCAAGGGGTTACTCAGTCTGCTGAAGGCCTGTGGTCAAGGCACGTATTAGAAAGCAATCAATGAACAACTTAAGGTGTCGCAACGTGCAACAAAAAACTAATGATTGATGCTTCTCATCTCTCCATTTCTGTCAGTCTGTCCCTGTCTATCCCTCTCTCTGACTCTGTAAAAAAATATATATGTATATATTTTAATAAAAATATAATTACATACCATATAAATATCCAAACTGTATCACAATCAATTGAAACAATATTTAATTAATAGAATGAGCTTGAAGGGGTTATATTGCAAATAAAACAATTATTTTGTTTTACAAACAGCCTGGACACATTTTCAGTTATCAACTGCAGCTACTGTCTATGCTACAATGCCACTTGATTCAGCACACTTGACCACAAAAATAACGAATTGTTTGACCTTGGTTGCGCACTGGCAAACTCTGCCTAAAAGAATGTGGGTTTCACATTGCCACTAAACGTCAAACAGTTCATATTGAGTACAGACGAGTACAAAAGTTGTAAATCTTTATAATGAAATTTTTAAAAAAATAAAGAAGTATTGCGAATCCATTCGACCAATTATTGCAAGTTAAACCTAGATTAGTCACACGAGGAATTCTTTTCCGCGTATCCCTATCTTCTTAAATATCTCGATTTCCAATAATCAAAGTCGCTTCCGCTTCTAAGTAGCTGAGATTTTAAAGTAGTGGAGAATATTAAAAATTTAATCGCGGGCCACATAAACTCATTATGTGGGCTGAATCCGGCCATGGGCTGTATGTTGGCCATGCCTGGTCTAATGACAGTTACTTTCAGAACATGATTTTTACATCCTTTTGGTACAAACGAGCAGAGAGGCTCTTCAGAGCCAACTGGGCAATTCTAGAAAATGACCAGGAACCTGGGGTAATATAAATAGAACATGGTCAAGGGAAAATTTGCTTAAATGAGATGATAAGATGACAGGAAAAAATTCCCGAAGAATAGCACGAATGGCAGAAAGCTGGGAAGGGGACTGGGATTGCCTTCAACGCAGCTCGGATTTGACAGATCAAAGGTGTTTATTTTTAATCCTGACATAAAAGTAATGACTGTAGAAATACTACATGCCTGCTGTGAGTGAGAGAGAGAGAAAGAGAAGGAGGGAGAGGGAGAGAAAGTGGGAGAAGGGGAAGAGGAAAGAGGGGAGAGAGAGGGGGAGAAGGGGAAGAGGAAAGAAGGGGAGAGAGAGGGGGAGGAGAAAGAGAGAGAGAAGCAGAGATCACACCTAGACAGAGTATCAACGTGAACATTTTTGTAAATGTCTTTTCTGACTTTAAATATACATATACAGACATGGTGATTTTTGTGAATATTTATTTTATATATATATTTTTAACAAAAGTGAGATTTAATTATAGTTTATTACCTTCTTTTTCTACTTTCCATGAAAATGAAAATCTACATCTTCTATCTTATATACATTGTGTATACATACCAAATTAACTTTCTCAATTCTCTACCGAGGCACATTAGGCTGTATGGTATGTAAGGTGCAGAAAGGAATCGAGCAGCAAGCAAATGACAAAACTGACTTTAGCTGTGGGAGCATTTTCAATGTTCTAAAGGTGGAAAGAGGTAAGACATGTGGAAGCTCTTGAGACTTTAGTGTTCCAGACATAAGATGAATAATGTCTGAATCTGGAATTCTTTGTGGATGAAGAGAAATTTCCAAAAAGGAAACAAAAAAGACTGCAACCCAACACACACTAAGGATGAAGTAATTTCAAATCTTCACATCTGCAGAACAGATAGAATGTCAAAAAAAGCACTCAGACAACTAAAAACAGTGGATGGACTGCCAGGGAAAATCCAAGTGTCATTTTAGTGATAATCCACAACCACAGCTTTCCAAGGAAGTGATAGAGATCCCCAAATTTTGCTCTAATGGAAAGCGCACTGAGTCTCTGTGAGATGCTAGGTGGCCTTGAAGACTTCTTGTAGCCTCTCTGGGCCTCTGTCCTTTGGCCTGGCCCTGGGAGTTACAAACTGTGCTTGTCAGAGTTCCCTTGGAAGCTGCCAATACTAGACATTTCCCACTGCAACCAGAATAGCTCTGCTTTTATCTGTTTTATATATTAGATCTCCAAAAAATATTTTATTTGAAAAAACAGAGTTCAACAGCTGAAAATCACAGGATTTAAAAAAAAATCATTCACCCTTCAGATTCTTTGTTAATCACAAAGGTAAAAACATAAATTTATAATGAAGGGATCTGAAAGTTGCCACCTTAACACCTTAATAAACTTAACATCACTAATGGTGGGACAATCAGATAATATGCACCTCTTGATATGATGCAATATGAAAATTGAAGTATCATTGATAGAATGTTCTTGCCAAAAATATTTGCCTTTAATCAATCTTTTAGAGCTAATATCCAGTTACAGGAAAAATATGCAATAGTGAAATAAGTTAAACAATACCATGAGGAAACAAATTCATGGTATGAATCATTTTATAAGACAATTAGTCTGGTCTCTTCAATAAGACAGTATCAAGACAGAAAAAGTATGAGTGTGGGGTTCACTGGGGGAGAAGCAGATGGAAGGAACACTGACAAAAGGCTCTGAGGTGAAACTGTGTCTTGAATGTTTAGCAAGGATGAGAATGGCAGTGTGACTAGACTTTGGGATGGGAAGCTATTGAAAGAATTTTGTACAGAGAAATGACATCTGAATTACTTTTTAACAAGATCCTTCTGGTTGCTGTGATGAGAACAGACTACAGGAAACAACAGCGGAAGTAGGGAGACTAAATTTGCCTGGAATGAGATGATGATGGTTTGGATCAGGCGGCAGCAGGGGAAGGGTGAGAAGTAGTTAGATTCTGAATATATTTTGAAATAAGAGCCAATGGGACAATGTGTGTGTTGTGTGAAAAAGAGGGAGATCAAGGATGACTCTAAGGGTTGGCTTTTTATAATAAAAACTGTTCTTTTGTTTTTTTGCTTGAACTGGAAGAAGAGAATTGATATGAATTGAGACAGGAAAGATAGCAGAGAGAACCGATTTGTTGGTGGCTGAGGAAGTTGTGGCCGAAAGGAAGGTCAATAGTTTTGAATGTTACCTTTGACATGGCTATTAGACATTCAGGTAAAGATGTGCAGAATGATGTTGGAGAATTGAGTCTGGACTTTAGGGAAGATATTTGGGCTGACACAAATTTGAATAATTTTAAAGCCTTGAGACTAGATGAGCTCACCAAATGAGGGAAAAAGAGAAAAAAATATAGAGAAACATTTACTTTATAATAAATCTTTTTCTATAAGATTCTAGTCTATATCTCTGTATAAGAATTCAAAAAGAAACATGCAAAGGCTGAGCCCTGGTATATTCAAATATGTGGAGTAGTGCTGTCTAATGGAACTTCCTGTAATGATGAAATGTTTGTGCATTTGTACCATTCAAGAGGTAGCCAATATCCACATGTGGCTATTAAGTACCTGTACTTGAAATATGACAATTCAATTGTAAGTGAATAACTGAAAATTTAATCATGTAGCTAGTGGTATATACACTATTGCACAGCACAGATCAAGAATCTGGGCAAGGAAAGAAGAATCAGCAGAGACAGAGAAGACATAGCCAGAGGGGGAGGAATTGTGAGGCGATTCTCCATGGGTCTCTCATGCTTCTTTTTTTTTTTCTTAGTGAGAGAGAGAAAGAGAGAGGGAGGGAGGGACAGACAAGAACAGACAGAAAGGAAGAGAGATAAAAAGCATCAACTCATTATTGCGGCACTTTAGTTGTTCATTGATTGCTTTCTCATATGTGCCATGATTGGGGGGCTCCAGCTGAGTCAGTGACCTCTTGCTCAAGCCAGTGACCATGGAGTCATGTCTATGATTCCACGCTCAAGCCAGATGAGCCTGTGCTCAAGCCAGAGACCTCAGGGACCTGGGTCCTCAGTGTCACAGGTTGATGCTCTATCCACTGTGCCACTGCCTGGTCAGGTGGGTCTTTCATGTTTTTGCACACATTGTAAGTGAGGCACTGACTCACTTAGAATTCAGTGATACGACATGATGTAATGTGATGTGATATATGATACGATATGATATGACATGACATGACAGTTCTGGACTACCTTTTCAAGAATGTTTGCATAGCAACAGCCCTGGAAGACTTGGTAGCGTCTCCCTCTGAAGCATAGGGTCACTGTCCAGTATAATAAAGTAATGGTTCCCTCTGGACCAAAGAGAAGGCATGCTTACTGCTCATTATTAATGGTTTGGGTTCTCTCAGACAGGTTTCCTTTCTAATAACACCCCCTCCCCGCCATGAGTGCAGGTGTAATTGGGCCCTCTTTACATTGCCTTGAAGGTAACTGGGCTCAGAGAACCAGGACAAAAACACTGCTACTATGGCTACCACTACTGCTGTAAGTAATAAACCATCTTTCCCCCCTGATCCAGAAGTCTGTGTCTTTTACTACCATTCATGAAATTGTAGCAGGTTAACTTGCTGGCTTACAAAAAGAATAAAATTTATTATTATTATTATTATTATTATTATTATTTGTATTTTTCCAAAGTGAGAAGCAGGGAAGAGGCAGACAGACTCCCGCATGCACCTGACTGGGATCCATCTGGCATGCCCACCAAGGGGCGATGCTCAGCCCCTCTGGGGTGTTGCTCCACTGTGATCAGAGCCATTCCAGAGCCTGAGGCGAGGCCGTGGACTGTCCTCAGCACCCGGGGCCAACTTTGCTCCAATGGAGCCTTGGCTGCGGGAGGGTAAGAGAGAGATAGAGAAAAAGGAGAGGGGGAGGAGGGGGAAGCAGATGGGCACTTCTCCTGTGTGCCCTGACCAGGAATCGAATGGGACATCCACACGCCAGGCCAACGCTCTACCGCTGAGCCAACCCGCCAGGGCCAAAAAGAGTAAAATTTTAGATCCTTTATAGTTCTTGACAAGTATCTTAGAAGCTAAGTGAAGAAGCTGTTTTAAGGAGGAGGAACTGATCAACCCTGCTCTTGAATGTTAATACTGAGAAATGACAGATGTAGGCATCACAGGTAACTTATAAGAGTGGTTTTATTGGAATTGTGGGGGCAGAAAACTGACTGGCTTGAGTACAAAACAGAATAGGAAGAGAAATAGCAACAGAATATAGACAACTCTTTCAAGTTTTGCTATAAAGTTTCAGCAAAATAAGTTAGGAAAGTGGAGTCAAGGAGGATTATTTATAAAATGGGAGAAATAAAAGCACATTTTCACATATAGACAACAACTCAGAAGAGGGGAACTGATATAAGAGAAAAAGTTATAAAGCTCTTAGGTAGGTTAGTTCTTTCACAGAACAGGACAGAAAACACAATATAGGAATACCACTGCAGGTAGTGGCTAGGTGTGGTGATGATAGCTTGTGAAAGCTTTTTTTTTTTTCCTAGTTCTTTTCTAAAATAGGAGGTAAGGTCACCAGTTGAAAGTGAAGAGTGGGGAGGAGATGGTGAACATCTGAAGAGAATAAGGACATGCAATAGGCATCTAGGGGAGAGATGTAACAGAAACTGACTGGGGAAATCTAGTATGATTGCCAGGCAACATTATGGGTCCACTTGAGGTTACATCATGAAATTAATGCAAGCTCAGCAGTATGATTTTACAGTCATGAAACAGGCAAAGGGTTGGATTTAATCAGCACTGTGGTTTAGCCTGGCAAGGATGCCTGGCAAGGAATCAATGATGTATGCATGGGACTGATGATGGTATCTAAGCTCTATCCCATCTTCTGAAATCCTAACCTTTCCACTGAGCCCTGTGGGACTCATGGATAGATATCAGTTATATAAATACCAATATCCTAGGCTTCTTTTCTGAAGTTTTCTTCAACTTCCTTTAAGCTTCTTCTTTAAATGGAAACTGAGATGCTGCTTTCCCTGTAGCCCTCTCAGGCACTGATTCGTTTTCTCTTCCATACCCTTCAAACATAGTGCCTTAGGTGCCTTCTTGTTCTTCGTCGCTATCTGCAGTCCCTCCTCCTTCTGCCCTCTCCAAAACTCCCCTGCTTTGAGTCACACATCATTAGACTCCACCACCTACTCCCCCTCCTTACTGCATATTTATCTCCCCCTGGTCAGTCTCTCTCATTCCTGGATGATTGCAGCTTTTGGCTCACCATCACTTTAACACGATTTCTGTTACAACTGTTATCAATTTCAACAGATAGTCCATCTGATATCCTGGCCTCTTAGTTTCTTGATCCTTTCTCTATAATTATGTGGATCTTTTCTCTACCCTGTCTCAGCCACTTTCTACCATGATGATAACCTAACCTTTTAGAACATCTAAAAGTATATTTTAATAACTATACATCTGAAGGAGTATCATTTACCAGAAACTTACTGATGAGTTCAAAATAAGACCAATCCTGTGTAGGCCTCCACTGGGAGAGAGAATGGTCATACATCAGGCATGAGACCACCCACCAAGGAATTCACCCTACCACCAACAAACAATGAAAGAGAACAAGAAAGGGAGAACTAGGCATGCTTCCTCTGAGGCCTCTGAGCTTAGGCATATGGGTAAAGGGCTGAGATTCCCCTTGTATTGGGCTCTCAAAGGGAAGATTAACATTATTACACCAACATTTTTAAAGTGCTTATATGCTGGTTACTGTGCTGAGCACTTAAATGCATTGTTTAATTCTTATGCCAACACTGAGGTTAGTGTCACCTCCATTTCACAGATGAAGAAACTGGGGCCAAGAGAAGTTAAAAAAATGTTTTTGATCATATTACACACATAGAAAATGGGAAAACATATTTGAGGCCAGGTAACATCAAAGCTCCTCTGTCTTATACCATCTGTATTAGGGCTAAGCTGGGCCAAATCAGTACTTGAGTTCCTGAAGAAAGAAATTGTCTCAAAACCTAGTAAG
This sequence comes from Saccopteryx bilineata, assembly GCF_036850765.1. NCBI lineage: Eukaryota > Metazoa > Chordata > Mammalia > Chiroptera > Emballonuridae > Saccopteryx > Saccopteryx bilineata. The sequence goes on along the minus strand of NC_089499.1, from coordinate 39,599,565 downwards.
CATAAGAAAAAAGAAAGGAAGGAAAGAAGAAAGAATGGAAGGAAGAAAGGAAGAGAGGAAAGGAAGAAGAAAGAAAAGAAGGAAGGGAGGAGGGTAGGAAGAAAGGGAGGAAGAGAGAAGGAAGGAAAGAAGGAGGGAGGGAGGGAGGGAAGGAAGGAAGGAAGGAAGGAAGGAAGGAAGGAAGGAAGGAAAGAAGGAAGGAAAGAAGGAAGGAAGGAAGGAAGGAAGGAAAGTAGGAAGGAAGGAAGGAGATAAGAAATGTATAGAATTCATTTGTAGTAACCTGGATAGGAAGAAGAAAATGTTTTTAAAACACAATTTTGTTTTTCAGAAACCTTGAAAACCTGTCAAATTTATTAGTGAATAATGAAAGCGTGACACAAAAATAGCCACATAAAAGAAAAGCATAACAGATAGTCAATGGGGTAAAATTTAAAGTAATACTCTGAAAAACCAATAAATAATGTTACCTATTTGAACTTCCACACTATGAAAATATTACCAAACATTATAAGCATAATTAAGACAATAAGTTTGTCAACAATAAAACTAAGACACAACTAAAAGCATACTCACAAATGGAACCATATCTCGTAATAGGATTTTATATAAGACATGCAAAAGACCAAGTATAAAGCTTTTTTTGTTTGTTTGTTTTTGTTTTTAAGAACAAGTGATCTATGAGATTAAATCAACAGGAAGAAAATCGAAAATGCAAAAGACTTTAAATGTGGAAGAGCTACAAATACCAGGGCAAGAGAAAAAAATTAACAGAAGAGTGAAACATGATTTGGAGAAAACATATAAATACAAAGGTTACGTGGGAAGATTCTCTGAACAGAAGAAATAATTCCCATTTATTCACAAATTATTTATTATGCATTTATAGTGCTTCTAAAGTTTCTCAGAAAGGGGGGTGATAGATGTAGGTGGCAGTGTGATGGATCAGGGAAATAGAAGGAGAGATGAGTCAGAAAGTCACTGCAGCCTGACTGTGTAGTGGTGCAGTGGACAGAGCGTCGGCCTGGGATACAGAGGACCCAGGTTCAAAACCTCAAGGTGGCTGGCTTGAGCATGGGGTGCCAGCTTGAGCATGGGATTATAAACATGGCCCCATGGTTGCTAGTTTGAAGCCCAAGGTCGCCGGCTTGAGCCCAAGGTTGCTGGCTTGAGCAAGGGGTCACTGGCTCGGCTGAAGTCCCCCAGTCAAGGCATATAAGAGAAAGCAACCAATGAACAACTAAGGTGTTGCAACGAAGAATTGATGTTTCTCATCTTTCTCTCTGTCTGTCTCTCTCTCCCTGTTTCACTAAAAAAGAAAAAAAAAAGCCACTGCAATTTATTCATCCTCGTATCTGCAACATGTGGCCAATGCACAGCATAAAACAGGAATTCAACAATGTTTTAATGTATGAACTGTCAGATTCTGCAGAGTACACAAAAACTCAACTGGGGTAGGAAACAGGGCAAAAGCCCAGTGGAAATATCTCTAGGTAAGAAGGAAATGCAGATTATTTTCAGTTGACAACCTCAGTTTTCAAGTTTCTCTAGGTTTCACGTGTCCCTCAACAGAACCCCCTGCTTCCCCATTTCATTGTTTCCATTCTGGGTATGGATGGCTTTAGTATCTTATTTCTTCGTGCCACTGATCCCTTCTATTTATTTAATCCACCTTGACATATCTTAGGTGAGGCCTTATCTCAATTAAGATCATTAGTTCCTTTCCGCACTGACCCAGAGAATCTCTGAGCTTGCCCACTGGAGGAGCACATGAAGCATTGTCTGTCTACAAGACAATTTCAGACAAAAGGTTCTGGCGCTACTGGCTCAAGAGTAGAACATAAACTAAACAAGTCTGAATTACCACTTCTAGTGGGGCTCTGGGGCCACAATTTTGGCAGAAAAATTTTCATTCAATATCATGAAAGAAGTGTTGGGGAGGATGAAGGAACTGCGAAAGAGAAGGCTGAGATCAGACACGAAAGCGGAGTTGAGAGCAAGGATCAACTGCAAGAAGCTAAAAAGGAAGAAAGAAGCAGGTATGAAGATTGAGCCCACCAGGCCTGCCTCACCAACCCAGGGCTGTCATTCAACCTTAAGTACCCTGAGGGGTAACAGGAGAACCCTGAGACATTCCCAAAGTTCTTCATTCAGCTGACATTCTACACTCGCAACTGAGGAATCCCTATGTTCTGCAGATGGGAACCACCAGCAAGGGTGTATTTGTTATTAATTACTAACTGCATAGGCAGACAACCAGATAGCCTGGTGCATACACAACCAGAGTACCTTACTGGGACAATATAATTTTTTTTTTTTTTTTTTTTTTTTTAGAGACAGAGAGAAAGAGTCAGAGAGAGGGATAGACAGACAGGAACAGAGAGATGAGAAGCATCAATCATTAGTTTTTCGTTGTTCATTGATTTCTTTCTCATATGTGCCTTGACCGCGGGCCTTCAGCAGATTGAGTAACCCCTTGCTTGAGCCAGTGACCTTGGGCTCAAGCTGGTGAGCTTTTGCTCAAACCAGATAAGCCCGCACTTAAGCTGGTGACCTCAGGGTCTCGAACCTGAGTCTTCTGCATCCCAGTCCAATGCTCTATCCACTGCGCCACCGCCTGGTCAGCTGGGACAATATAATTTTTACAAAGTACTTGTTAGGTATTTGGAAGTCCATAAACATAAAATCACCACCTGCCATATTTGCAGGCCATACCCAGAACTCAGTAAGACCTGACCATCCTATCTGAAATCTCTCTCAATTTTCACCACTTCTCATGACCTTCACTGCTAAAATCCTGGCCCAAATTATCATCCTTTATCATCTGTACTACTGCCATGGCCTTCAAAACAGGTCTTTCTGCTTCCACTCTTGCCTCTACATATTCCAGTTATTCTACAAACAGCATAACCAGAGTAATATATAAAATTGGGAAAAAGCAGGTTTTTAGTTGCTCATATAGAAAATAAGACAATAATTAATAAATAATAAAAGAATAAGCTGTTTCTTGTACTCACAACTGCAAAACTACTTTTGCCCGCCCTGTAAATAGAGCGAACTGCTCTCCTATTTCCGATGTTCTAATGGTTACCCACTCCATTTTGAACAAACTCCTCCACCTAACACAGCTCTACAATCTGCCTAGCACCTCCCTGCTTCACCTTGCACTGCTCTCCTGCTGGCTTCCTTTTGGTTCCTGCAACAGCCTCCTCCTCTCCCTTGATCAAGGCCCCAACTCATTACTCTCTACCCATTGTCCAATATAATATCAGTATAGCACTTACTAGTACCTGAAATTGTTTTATTTATAGTTTACACAGTTACTGTATTTATCCCTCAAATGCACACTCCTTGAAGGCAAGGATCTTATTTGCCTCATTTGTCACTGTATCCCAACACCTGAACAGAGCCTGGCATAGAGGAAGCATTTAATTAAAGAAAGAAAAGAAAGAAGGGAGGGAGCAATTTTCTAATACACTACCATTTACATTTTGTTGGCCAATACCTTGACCAGGGAAAAATTCACTTTTTATAACCAGTTTAAGGAGGGACTGACTCCATCCAGGATGTTTGGCACTCTTGGGACATTTCTGATAACTGCTCAGCTTAGTCAGCATTTTACCTGATGAAAAGGTTGAACATATGCTTTGAACCTAAGAGAACTCCCTTTTCCCCCATCACAAATGCTGTAGCATTGACAGGCAAAGTACAGAAGATAATTGACTAGAGCTGTGTGACCCTGTACTCCCTCCTAACACACACACACACACACACACACACACACACACACACACAGAGAGAGAGAGAGAGAGAGAGAGAGAGAGAGAGAGAGAGAGAAAGACTGCAAACAAGAGCCTCAGTTATGTTTGTACTATCTAGGCAAGTTCTTTTATAAAAGTCTACTCAGCAAATAGACCTCTGGCTCACCTCTGTACCACCCTGACCTCCATACTTAGCTTACTGATGTCCAGATCTCTGAAGAATGCATCCCTACCTAGGCATTTAGGTACTAAGCACCTCAGAACATTTTGTCAGCCAGGCTTTGGTCCTTTAGGAAAAGGGACACATCCATACTGATAACTGGAGACTGGTACGAGCTTCTGCTGGTAGCAGTGTCACTCAGTGCACCTACCCCTAGTGGTGCCCCTCCTTATGAATGTCCTTGCTACTTCTCATTTGTGCTATGCATGAAAGGCTCAAGACAACCTCACACATGGGAGTTGGAGGACTAGGACGTTGGAATGTCAATGATTACCAACCTAGGTAAGCGGAACGTAACTTAAACAGGAGATTCTCCAGGGGGTTTGTCATTGCCTAAACAGACTTTTACCATGACTGTAGCTTGCTATCAAAGGGAAACAGACTTTGGCCCAAGGTATTCATCTATATTATACAGATATTATAGTATAGGTCTCATGAAAATCTTTGGTTATATTCTTAAAATTAGTCATTTACTTCATCTCCCCTCCGAAGACCCCCATTCCTGTTGGGTGGGAATCACCTGTAAAGATTACTGAGACAACAAAGCTGCCTCAGGTTACAGAATGGACAAGGGTTCATGTAAACAGACCCAATCATCCTTTCCTATTATGCTCTTACCATGTTTTTTATTTGGGGAGGGGGGAGCTGTACATATTTTATACTCCCATCTCGCCCCCCCCCCCCAGAGCTCAGGGCGCTAATTAATTCCTCTTCAAACAAGTCTTATTTCTTATGTGCTAACAAATTATGTCCCTACTTCTTACAGACCTGCTTTGTTCACATGCTAGATGGGACCACTCCATGTGTCACATGCTTTCTAATCCCTCATCAAATCTGGTTGGGAAAGTAACTCAAGCAAAGTAAGCCAATCATATTTCCTCTCCTGCGATTTGAAACTGAACACTAAAATACTGTCAGTTAGCTGAAAACTCTGTGTCTTAAAAGTGCTACAGATCTGATGGCTGACGCCACTGTTTTGGGGCACCCATGGTAAGCAACATGGCAGGAGTAGCTGGTGTTAAGAAAATAGAGCAGACTTGAGAGAGAGAGAGAGAGAGAGAGAGAGAGAGATATGTTTCATTTCTATGATGGCTGGCTGCACTTTAAATTGGAGTGAATTAATGTGCTCTTTGTATATTTTTACTACAAATTTTTTACTTGTATATTTTTAAGTAGATATTTATTTCTTAAAACCAATCATTTTAGACATGCAAAAATATACATCTTCACTGATGTTCTCTCTCTCTGCCAGTTTTTGTTCAAACTCTTTGCTTTCATAATACTATACTGCCTCCCTTTCCTCTTTACGTCTCTCCTTTCACTTCATCTGTAGCCAAAACACCTTCATCATACTCACCATGACTTTAGCGGCCCAGATCTTAGACAGTCTAAGCTTTGATGATAATGAGGGTGGGGTGAGCAGTACATGTGCCAATCTGCTTACTTTTAAGACCAAAGCAACAACATAGATTGAAAGGGGGAAATTATATCTTTCTGAAAGTGAGTAGCAATTCTGTGCTCTTTAGTTAAAGGGGCCCACCATATGACACATCTTGCCCCTATACTCTGATGACAGCACATGTCTTTTCCAAACTGGCCATTATGGATCTAGGTCCAATCTGACATCAATCAGTATAATTTCAGTAATCAGGCTATAATGCAGAGCTGTGTTTCCCAAACTTTTCTGACTAATAAACCTTTTTAAAGTAATATGCAAAATTCCTTGGGAATATTTAAAATCATCTGAAATTCTTTTGTATGACACATGATAGAGCAATTAAGTAAAAATATTTTATCTTAGATCAGCATATTACTAAAGATTTATTATAAGATTAATGTGGCAAAGTCTTTAATTAAACAGATAATATTTAAAAACAAATTTTGATTTCTACTCACAGGAGGTGAACTGTTTTATCATGTGAAGAAAACCATGTTACTAACATGATACTGGGAAATGAGGAATTCCAGCTAAGTTAGTTTTCTGGAAGAATTTAATTTTAATTTACCCCCACAAATCCTAGAACTTTCAAGTGAGTGAAAATCCTTTGAAACTGTGTTATATAATGTGCACCATCTTCTCAAACAGAATATACTGCACAAACTGGGCACTGTTATTGGTTCTTAGGGTCATTATTACAGATATCCATTATTATAACAATTGCTCAGAAGTTATGAAGTCTGTAAAACCGATTCTACACTCAATGCTCCAGCCAGCTGTGTTTTTATGATATTGCAGTTTCTTTTCGTGTTTTGTTTAAATAATTTTCCTGTTTTCTCCTTTGTTGTCTGGTAACTTTAATTAATGGTACCATTACTTTTCCTACTTTCCACTTTTCAACAAACTTCAGGAAAGCATGAGAAAACAAATCTACTGATGTAAATAAACATGTTCACATATACTAACTGTGCTTAAGTGCTCATGGAAGCATCATTCATAATAGCTAAAAAGTAGATACAACCCAAATGTTCTTCAACTGATGAAAGGATAAACAGAATGTGATATATACATACAATGGATTATTGTTCAGCTATAAAAAGGAATGAACTGATACACAGTACAACAGGGGTGAGCCTTGAAAACGTGAAGTAAAAGAAGCTAGATAGAAAAGGCTGCATAGTATATATATGATTCCATTTATATGAAATGTGCAGAATAGACAAATCCACAGAGATAGAAAATAGATTAGTGATTACCACGGGCTGGGGGTGTGGTGGGGAATGAAGAGTAACTGCTAACAGGCCCTGGCTGGATAGCTCAGTTGATTAGAGTGTCATCCTGACACGTCAACGTTGCAGGTTGGGTCCTGGGTCAGGGCACATTCAAGAATCAACCAATGAATGCATTAATAAGTGGAACAATAATGTGATGTTTCTGTTTCTCTCTCAAATCAGTAAAAAACAAAACAAAACAAAAAACAACCTAAAAAAGAGTACTAATGAGTATGGGTTTCTCTTTGGGGTGATGAAAATAAATGTTCTGAAATTAGATGGTGGTAGTGGTGATGGCTGTACAACTAGGTGAATACCATTGTTTTTTGGTATGTGAATTATATCTCAATAAACCTGTTTTTTTTTTAAAAAAGGGAAATCATGTTACTTAAAACTGTCAAAAAATTAAAAGATGGATTTATACCCAATTGTATTAAAAAAAAGACAGACTTAGCACCAAACGCATATTGAAATGTAGTCTGTAGGTTGATATTTAATTTGTGGTATAGTATCAAAAAACAAACTGCTTTTATAACCTCATATCCTCATATTAAAATTCTTCCATTCTGAGCTTATAAAAATCAAGTGTTTATTTTGATAATTTGGATATTTAGTTTTTAAATATAAAGGTAGGGCCCTGGCCGGTTGGCTCAGTGGTAGAGCATCGGCCTGGCGTGCAGGAGTCCTGGGTTTGATTCCCGGCCAGGGCACACAGGAGAAGTGTCCATCTGCTTCTCCACCCCTCCCCCTTTCCTTCCTCTCTGTCTCTCTCTTCCCTTCCCACAGCCAGGGCTCCACTGGAGCAAAGTTTGCCCGGGCACTGAGGATGGCTCTGTGGCCTCTGCCTCAGGTGCTAGAATGGATCTGATTGCGGCAGAGTGACGCCCCAAGGTGGGCAGAGCATTGCCCCCTGGTGGGCATGCCGGGTGGATCCCGGTGGGGCGCAAGCGGGAGTCTGTCTGACTGCCTCCCCGTTTGCAGTTTCGGAAAAATACAAAAAAATAAAAAAATAAAATAAAATAAAATATCAAGGTAGGAGAAATAATTTCATGCTACTCCTTGGGAGAAGTTTTCAGCAAGCAATACACTGTTGATATTTTTTAAAAATTTTTATTGAATTTATTGGGGTGACACTGGTTAATAAAATTATACAGGTTTCAGGTGCTCAATTCTACTATGTGTCCTCTGTACATAGCACTGTGTGTTCATCATCCCAAGTCAAGTCTCCTTCCATCTATCTCCCCTCTACCCTCCACCCCCACCCCTACCACCCTTTCTCTCTGCCTTCCCCATACTGTTGTCTGTAGGGATAAGATTGCTTTTCTTTGCTTAATCCCTTCACGTAGATCTTTATTACCAATAAATGAAAACCCAAGATGGATAGAATAACCCTGTATTTTTTCCTTATTTTCAAGTGTTTAAATCTTTCCTTTTTAGAATTGTAAATATGTAAAACAGAGTATGATAGATTATAATAAAATGAACATACAGCTATCTACAAAACCAGTTGTATAGTAAATTTAAAATGAATTCCTTTTAGAACAAACCTCTTCCTTATTTAATAATACATGAAGTCTTTCAATTGACAATCCATTTTAGGAATGAAAACATTTTCATTTGAGTTGGCCCCTCCTATATTTCATGAGATTCAACAGACGATCTTTACCTTGCTCTTGGTATTTGGCAAACCAATCTGGAATTATTTCTCTAGAGTGGCCTTAAGAATAGTAAATTTGACACTAAATTTGCTGCAAAAGCAACAAAAGCAAAAATACACGAGTGGGACTACATTAAACTGAAAAGCACTGTACAGCAAAGGAAACCATCAACAAAATGAAAAGGTAACCTATAGAATGGGATATTTGCAAATCATATATCTGATAAGAGGTTAATATCCAAAATATAAAGAACTTATACAAGTCAATGGCAACTCCTCCCCAAACAATTCAATTACAAAATGGAAAGAGGATCTGAACAAAGAAGATATACAGATGGCCAACAGGTACATGAGAAGGTGTTCATCATCACTAATCAAGGAAATGCAAATAAAAAACCCAGTACCACCTCTCACCCATTAGAATAGCTACTATCAAAAAACAAGAGAAGTGTTGGTGAGGATGTGGACAAAAGAGAAGCCTTGTACACTACTGGTGCAGCCAGCATGGAAAACAGTATGGAGGTTCTTCAAAAAGTTAAAAATAGGCCCTAGCCGATTGGCTCAGAGGTAGAGCGTCGGCCTGGCGTGCAGGGGACCCGGGTTCGGTTCCTGGCCAGGGCACATAGGAGAAGCGCCCATTTGCTTCTCCACCTACCCCCCTCCTTTCCTCTCTGTCTCTCTCTTCCCCTCCCACAGCCAAGGCTCCATTGGAGCAAAGATGGCCCGGGCGCTGGGGATGGCTCCTTGGCCTCTGCCCCAGGTGCTAGAGTGGCTCTGGTCGCGGCAAAGCGACACCCCGGAGGGGCAGAGCATCGCCCCCTGGTGGGCAGAGCATCGCCCCTGATGGGCGTGCCAGGTGGATCCCGGTCGGGCGCATGCGGGAGTCTGTCTGACTGTCTCTCCCCGTTTCCAGCTTCAGAAAAATACAAAAATAAATAAATAAATAATTTTATTTAAAAAAAGAAAGTTAAAAATAGAACTACCATATAATAAAGCAATTCTACTTCTGGGTATTTATTCTAGTGAGATGAAAACACTAACTTGAAAAGATATCTGCACCCACATATTCATAGCAGCATTCACAATAGCCAATATGTGGAAACAACCTAAATATCCTTCAATAAATCAATGATGAAGAAAATAACATATATATGTACACAACAGACCATTATTCAGCCATAAAAAAACAGAAATCCTGCCATTTGTGATAACATGGGATGAACCTTGAAGGCATTATGTTAAGCAAAATAAGTCAGACAGAGAAAAACAAATATTTATAGGTGGAATTAAAAAAAGAAAAAAAGAAGAACTGAACTCATATATACAGAGAAAGACTGCTGGTTGCCAGCAGTAAGGGGTGGGAAGTGTGCAAAATGGGTGAAGGCGGTCAAAGGTACAAACTTCCAATTATAAAATAAGTAAGTCTTGGGGATGTAGTATATACAGCATGTTATTATAGCTAATAATACTCCAGTGTATATTTGAAAATTGCTGAGAGAACAGATCTTAAAAATCATCAAAAGAAAAAGAATTTTAACTATGTGTAGTAATGGATGTTAACTTGTCTTATTGTGGTGATCATTTTATAATATATCCATATGTTGAATCATTATGTTGTACACATACAACTAAAAGGTCAATTATATCTCAATAAAAAAAAAGTGTAATGATCAAAAACCACTAAAGAGGATGCTAAGCTGATGACAGTGGAGATCATGACCACATTCAACCAATCTCTTCTAACCACTGTCCACATCACATCACTCAAATTGTTGTTTTTAAATGGGAAGAACATTTAAATGATTAGTTTATTAATTTCCAAAAAAATCAATTATTGATACAGGAACTATAATTGCCCTCAATGATATGAACTAATTCTAAGGTCAGTTTATAAGCTAATTCTAAAATTTCACACAGAAAATGTATAAGAAGAGTAAAGACAACTTTGAGGTAGAGGGAACAAAGACAAAGTAAGAACAGCATTTTTCCCTAAACTGAGCAATGGGGAAGAAGTGTTCATTGTATTGCTATGTGTTACGCCTTACACATGTTTTACAAATATTGTGCTATAGTCATTTACTGTTTAATTATTAGAAAAGAAGAAGACTGTGCCAAGAAAAATATCTACATATAATATAAACCTATAGGAATTAACAGTGTATTAATGCCACAGAAATAAAGATCAATGGAACTAGTAGAGTACTAAAACCAACCTAGGAATATAAGGATTTATTAACTAATAATTTGATGTCACTTACAAAAATTATATTCCAAAAGAATAGCCAATTGAACAGGATTCTTCCCTTTCACTACTCACAAAAATAAATTACAGATGAATTAAAGACCTAAATTTTATATAAAAATATAAGAAAATGTAAGATTCTATGTTTATATCTTAGGGCAGGAAAGACATCCATTAAAAAGTTAGTTTTAAAAAAAGCAGTAAAATCAAAAGCCATAAAGGCAAATATAGGTAAATTTGACATCAACATTAAAAACTATTACTATCAAAGGGAGAGGACACTAACAGATTGAAGGAAAATGTGTCATTTTTAAAATAAAGAACGGGTATCTACAAAATTAAAAAAACTTCTACAAATAAATGAGACAAGTGTTTTTATGCTGTATGTAAAAGAAGAAATGAAGCATGCTTAAAAAATAAAAAGTTAAACTCTCTTATGCAAAAGAAGCTGAAGGTGGTGCAGTGGCTCCCGGAAAGCTCAGACACCAGCGTTCTGGCTCACTGAAGGCCATCCTCATGGCCTAGGATGGCTCAGTCCTGGGGGTGGGTGAGAACACCCAGAGTCCTGAGAGCTCTGGGAAGCAGAGTCTGAAAGAGAAGGGACATAAGGAGTGCTGGGAAAAGTGAATTTAAAGTGAATTTAGCAAAAGCCTGAGGGAGGTGAGGGTGGGAGGGTTGTAGATCTTAGGAGAAAGCAAAGGTCCTGAGGCAGGAACATAGCTAATTTGTTGGACGAAAAACAAGGAGCCATTTTTGACTGGGACAAGTAAGCACAGGGGAGAGCAGCAGATGCGGTCAGAGAAGTAGGGCGTAGATTATGGGACACCTTGTAGGTAAGTATAAAGCTTCTGAACTGAGAACTTTATTTAACAGGTCCCTCAGGGGCTGTGTTCAGACTAGCACAAGGACAGGCGCAGGGAAAGAGTAAGGCTGTAATAATCCAGGTGAGACATAATGGTGGTTTGGACACCATTTATAACTGGAAGTTTGCACCTTTTGACCACCTTCACCCATTCTGAACACCTCCCACCCCAGGCCTCTGGTAACCACCAGTCTGTTCTCTGTATCTATGAGTTTTTGTCTTGTTTTTTTATATTCCACATATGAGTGAGTAGAAATAGTGGGATGTGACCAATTCTAGAGACACTCTGAAGGTAGAGTCAACAGGTCTCACTGACAGACTGAATGTTGGGTCAAAGAGAAAGAAGAGAGCTCAAGGATTGGCCTGGACCAGAAAAACGGAGGTGCTATTTTTTGAGACTATAGGGAAAAGCCGGCTTTGAGGGGAAAATCAGAAGTTCAGTTTAGGGTTGTCTGTTAAGATACCCAATGGAAATGTCACGTAGGCACTTTGATTTCAGAGTATGAGATTCAGAGAAGAGGTCTAACTTGTAAATTGTAAATATAACTAGTAGTCACTGATGTGTAGTTGCTGCTGTCTAGATAGTATTTAAAGTCACGAGACTGAGCAAAACGCCAATGAAACAGGATTGATAAGGAAAAACAGAGATTTCAGGAGTAAGTAGTGCTCTAACTTTGGAGGTGAGAAAGATGATAAGTGAGGTCTGACCAGGCAGTGGCACAGTGGATAGAGAGTCGGACTGGGAAGCAGAGGACGCAGGTTTGAAACCCCGAGGTCACCGGCTTGAGTGCAGGCTCACCAGGTTGAGCACGGGATCGCTGGCTTGAGCGTGGGATCATAGACATGACACCATGGTTGCTGGCTTGAGTCCAAAGGTTGCTGGCTTGAGGCCCAATGTCGCTGGCTTGAACTCAAGGTGGCTGGCTTGAGCAAGGGGTCTCTCAGTCTGCTGTAGCCCCCCCAACCCCCGCCAGACAAGGCACATATGAGAAAGCAATCAATGAACAACTAAGGAGCCACAACGAAGAATTGATATTTCTCATCTCTCTCCCGTCCTGTCTGTCTGTCCCTGTCTGTCCCTCTCTCTGTCTTTCTCTCTCTCTCTCTCTCTCTCTCTCTCTCTCTCACACACACACACACACAGAAAAAAGAAAAAGAAAGATGGTGAGGAACTAGCAAAAAAACCCCAACAAAAAACTAAGTAAGAACCTCCAGTGAGGTGGGAGGAAATCCAGAGAAGGCAGTGTGCTAAGAGAAGAAAGCGTTTCAAAGGAAGGAATAATCGACTGTGCAAATGCTGCGGAAAGGTCAAATAAAAGAAATACTGAGAACTGACTGAATGGATTTAGTAGTGTGGAGGTCTTCAGTGGGGGGTAAAGGCCTGATTGGTGTGAACTGAAGAGAGACTGGTGTAAAGGAACTGAACTCTATGAGTTAGACAACTGGAGAGAGAAACAGATTTAGAGGGGAATGCAGGGTCAAGAGAGAGGTTGGGCCTGACCTGTGGTGGCGCAGTGGATAAAGCGTCGACCTGGAAATGCTGAGGTCGCCGGTTCGAAACCCTGGGCTTGCCTGGTCAAGGCACATATGGGAGTTGATGCTTCCAGCTCCTCCCCCCTATCTCTCTCTCCTCTCTGTCTCTCTCTGTCTCTCTCTCTCTCCTCTCTAAAATGAATAAATAAATAAAGAATTAAAAAAATGAATAAATAAAAAAAATAAAAAAGATAAAAAAAAAAAAAGAGAGAGGTTGGTCCTGTATTACAAGGCACTGTATTTCTAATACCTAATACTGTGCCTGTCACACAGTGATAACTCAATAAATATTTGCTGATTGAACTAAGTAAGGTCACTAGTCTTTGAATGAGGAAATAGTCTTAGCTCTAGAGGCTTAACAGCTGATATAGTGAAATGTTAGGATTCTTAAACCAAATAAAAGAACTGCCTTTATTCTCCTACTATGCCTGAAAACTCTTTAGTTTTGAAAACTATGCCTTATAGACCTAGAACAGATTTCCCCTAATATGAAAGGAAGAGCAACAGAAATCAACAAACACATGCCCTACAAGAAAATATACTTTTAATTCTAGATAGATACAATCTTTACAATTACCTCTTGCATTTGGGGCTCTGTTACTTTGTATCAAGGGGTACAACAGGGACCCCACTCCTCTAGTATTCATGACTCACTATGAACTAAAATGTTATATTTTAGTGAACTAATATGTTATATTCTATTTGCAAAAAGAATATAACAATGCAAAAAGAATATAACAATGAGGTTTATGCCCTCAACTAGTAAACACCATTCTTTACTAATAATCTTCGGCATTTTTCAACCCCTACAGTTTTGTTCTGCTGGTAGATGACAACTCGTAGAAACATGAAGAGAAAAACTAACCTGTAAGCCTTCCAGTGCCTGGTTAAGATTGCCAAGGAGGCAGAAATGGACAAGAGACAGACTGGCAGTGGCTGTCTGTATGACAAAGTCTTCAACTTAACAGTATTCACACAACCTTTTGGAAACCAAAGTTCATTTAGTGTTCTCTTCACCTTTTCTCTGAGCTCACTAAGGTCCTACTCCTCCAACTTCTATCCATACCTTTAATCATGGTCAATGAAAAAGGTTTTAAAGTATGAGAAATTTTACATGCATGCAACTGGAATATCAAGCTATTAATATCAAGTTATTTAGGAAAAATACAGCTGCAAAAAATACTCCTGGAAATCTGACAGCTAGATACATATTCCCTGACATAGCCAAGTATTCTTTTCAACATGCCAACAATCTGGTCTTTGTTCATCAGTTCAATGGGAGGATGATGTCAGGGTCACTGGAGCCCAGATCACTGCTGGCCTTTAGGAGCATTATGGCTTTCCAGATAAGAAAGAGACTAAGGGCCTAATTTCCAACATCTGAGTCTCTAGGGTTCTGGCAAAATATTTCCTTAGTGAAAAAAACAAAGTCTCCAAAACAAATACATGCAAGACCCCTCTGAAATGGGGAAGACAGGTAATCAGGTATCCTTGAGTTATCTCCCTAAAAAGTTGGAAGTGTTTGGATAACCAATACTCTGCGTACCTATCACAGACACATATAAGACACCTGTCCCTCCCTTACCATACCATTTTTCAGATAAACTTCTCAAAAGATTTTTCCAACATTTACCATTTCCATTTCCTTACTTTTTACCCATCGCAATCTAGTTTCTGCCTCTTCCCATCTAAAATCATTCTTGCTAAGGTCAAAGACTTCATCTTGCTAAATTCAACAGATCATTTTCAGTCTACATCTTTACTTGATGACTCTTTATCTTGCCTTTTATGACACATCTTAAACTGGAATTAGAGTCTAAAATAAACACCTAAGACAAAAATCAAGCATAGTTGAAATTACTCTTGAAAATCCTTTAAATGGCTCATGAAATAAGGCATACTTGTTGTGTATACAACAGCATATATTTAAAGGCAAAACAAACAGTAAGTATAGATGCAAAATAAAACTTCACTCTCTCATCCAATTAAAAACACCTTCAAGACTAACCAGGCAGTGGTGCAGTGGGTAGAGTGTCGGACTGGGACGCAGAGGATCCAGGTTCGAAACCCCAAGGTCATCAGCTTGAGTGCGGGCTTATCCGGTTTGAGCGTGGTACCACAGACATGACCCTACAGTTGCTGGCTTGAGCCCAAAGGTTGCTGGCTTGAGTAAAGGGTCACTCGCTTTGCTTTCGCCCCCCCCCCCTCCTCCTCCCGTCAAGACGCATATGAGAAAGCAATCAGTGAACTAAGGAGACTAAGGAGCTGCAACAAAGAATTGATGCTTCTCATCTCTCTCCCTTCCTGTCTGTCTGTCCCTATCTATCCCTATCTGTCTCTGTTACAAAACAAACAAAAAAAACCCACCTTCAAGTATATTGAGTTAAGTTTGCATGCCTTGCCTGACCAGGCAGTGGCAACAAAGAATTGATGCTTCTCATCTCTCTCCTTTCCTGTCTGTCTCTATCTGTCCCTCTCTCTGTCTCTCTATATATATATCACACACACACACACACACACACACACACACACACACACACACACACACTTTGCATGCCTTAATTGCAAGGAGCATTCCACAGTACCTCTCTAGCCACTTCTCGTTCTTTTGCTGGGACTATTATCCTCCTTTATCCAACTTTGAAATCCTGAGCCTTCTTCTCAAAAAAAAAATTTCTTTTTAAATTTTTAAATTGATTTTAGCAAGAGAGGAAAGGAGAGAAAGAAAATCAAGCTGTTCCTGTATGTGCCCTGACTGAGGATCGGACAGGCTATTTTTGTGCTTCGGGATGATGCTCTAACTAACCAACTGAGCAATCCAGCCAGGGTGTCTCTTCTTAATTTCTATCAATGGTTCTCAATTCCACTGCTTAGTGGAATTACCTGAAGAGCTTTTAAAAATCCCAGGCTATAATTTGGACCAAGTAAACAGAAACAGAAATTTCTAGTATTTTTTAATCGTTCAATGTTTCCAATGTGCAGCCAAGATGAGAATCACTGTTTCATACTCTTTTCCTAAAGCAGGGAGCACACACTCAAATGCCTTTATGGTCAGAGAAGTAAATGAGCAAAGCGGGCCAAGCATAAGTTTTAGGGAGTGGTGGGCTCTTTGGTGAACTAGAAAGCAGCTGGGATTAGCTGTAACTTAGCTCCAATCAACTGTTGCCATATGGGAAAGCCTGCTCAGTAGAGCCACATCTTCTCATTTTTAAAGAAAAACTCCAAATCTGGATTTTCATGGCAAATCTTTAGATTTTAAATTATTGTCAACTAACTCAAATTAACAACAGAAATCACTGTATCTGGAAAACAAACACATCTGTAAGCCAGATTCAGCTGTGGGCTGTAGGTTTACAACCATGCCCTTGACGAGCCCATCCATACCTTTCAATTTACACCTAAAAACTTGTGTCCCCAGCTCAGCCCACTCCTCTGGGCTCTGGATTTGAATTATCAGATACTTATATGACATTTCCACCCATCCCAAAGTGAAATGTGATTTTAAACCGATATTAACACTATTTATCCTTCCAGTGTTCTCTATCGCAGGTAACACCTCCATTGTTCATCTGGTTGGGCAAGCCAGAGCTCAGGGAGATAGCATCAAAACCTATCAGTTATGCCTCCCAAATATATCTCCTGTCTCCATCTACTTCACTCCATCTGCTCTGCTACCACCTTGATCACAGCTACCGCCGTTTCTCTCCAATTTTTCCATAGTGTATTTGCTGGCTCAGGTTGCGATCACAAAATAACATGGACTGGGTGGCTTAAGAAATTTATAGAATTACCAGATCAGTGTCCAGCAGGGTCAGTTTCTAGTGAGGACACTCTTCTCGGCTTCTCACTGTGTGCTCACATGGACTTTCCTCCCTCTTCTTCTTATGAAGCCACTAATTTTATCAGATTAGTGATAAAATTCTGATGACCTCATTTACCCTTCATTACCTCCTAAGGACTATTTCTAAATATAGTCATACTGGGGGGTTAGGGCTTAAAAATATTAATTTGGGGGGGACACCATTCTATAGCACACAATAACATTAATTAGGGTCACTTGTCTCACACATTCACTCTTGTTTCCTTCTAAACCATCTTCTCCAATGACCTGAGTGTCTTTTACAAACACAAATATATATTTATAAGTATGTGTATGTACACATTTGACTCAATCTCAAAATATAATATATACACGTAAACTGGCATAAATGGAGTACTACTTGCTTCAGTAAATTACTGGAAACAATTTAAACGTCCATCAAAGAGTGGTTACATAATCTGTGGCACATTCGTATAATGGAATATTACACAGTCATTCAAAAGAATCAGGAAACTATATATTGAAATGGAAAGATTTCCAAGACATTTTTCAGAGAACAAAACAAGAAACAGAACAGTGTGTATACACTATGCTAGCATGTGTGTAAGCAACAGGAGGAAAGAAGATGCAGTTGCTTGAATGCCCACAGGAAATGTCTAGATATATGCCTCCTAAATGTATCTCCTATATCCATCTACGTACTTCTCTCCATCTCATTTTAATCCCATCATTTTGTTACAGTAAGTTACTGGAAACCAGTAATGGTGCTTATCCTTTTGGAAGGTTTTGAGGAAATGGCAGCTGGGGAGAGATTTAGGACCACTGCAGACATTCTGATTTAATGGACTTGGAGAAGGGCCCAGTAATTAGTATTGTTTTAAGTTCCTCTTGTGATTCTAATGAGCAGGCTGAACTGAGAACTGCTGCTTGAGAGAGCCTTCACTAACTTTCCCAGCTTCATTATGTTATCCTGCCCCTAAACACTCTCCTTGCTCCAGCCACACACTGAGTGCTCAGGTCGTTTCTTCTGTGGGAACGTTGTACCCCTAAGCTTCACCTTGTAGCTTCTATTTATCCTTCAGAGTTTACCTCTCCTTGAAGTTCTTTTCTCAAGGTAACTTTCCTACTTTCCAAACTAGGTCAAGATCCCTGTTTTAAGTATTCACAGCATACTGGACTTCTCCCAGAATTTATCACAATTGTAATGAGGCTACTATATCATTATACATATATGCTTCTGCCACTCTGTAGACAGTAATGTTCAGGAGTGCAAAGACCACATTAGTTGTTTTTACCACTAGATTCCCAGACCTAAATAGTGTCTGGCCCTGCATCTCTTGGAGCAATATATTTGCTGATTTATCTCCATGGGGAAGTGAAATAAAAGACAGGATAAACAAATGGGACTATATCAAACTAAAAAGCTTTTGCACAGCTAAAGACAATAAGAACAGAAGAAAAAGACTAACTACACAATGGAAGAACATATTTGACAATACGTCTGATTAGGGGTTAATAACCAAAATTTATAAAGAACTTGTAAATCTCAACATCAGAAATACAAAGAATCCAATCAAAAATGGGCAAAAGAAATGAATAGACACTTCTCCAAAGAGGACATACAGATGGCCAATAGGCATATGAAAAAATGCTCAACATCATTAATCATTAGAGAAATGCAAATTAAAACCACAATGAGATATCACCTCACACCAGTCTGAATGGTGCTCATCAACAAAACAACACAGAATAAGTGCTGGCGAGAATGTGGAGAAAAGGGAACCCTCCTGCACTGCTGGTGGGAATGCAGACTGGTACAGCCACTGTGGAAAACAGTATGGAGATTCCTCAAAAAATTAAAAATCGTACTGCCTTTTGACCCAGCTATCCCACTGTTAGGAATATACCCCAAGAACACCGTAACACTGTATGAAAAGAAGAAATGCACCCCATGTTTATGGCAGCATTGTTCACAATAGCGAAGATCTGGAAACAGCCCAAGTGTCCGTCAGAGGACGAGTGGATAAAAAAGCTTTGGTACTATGGATAAGTATATACTATGGAATACTACTCAGCCATAAGAAATGATGACATCGGGTCATTTACAATAACATGGATGGACCTTGATAACATTATACAGAGTGAAATAAGTAAATAAAAAA
This sequence comes from Saccopteryx bilineata, assembly GCF_036850765.1. NCBI lineage: Eukaryota > Metazoa > Chordata > Mammalia > Chiroptera > Emballonuridae > Saccopteryx > Saccopteryx bilineata. The sequence continues at coordinate 39,580,599 of NC_089499.1, read as the reverse complement.
AAAAACCTAAGAACTATATGAATCCATACATAGATGGGACATAAAAATGAGACTCAGAGACATGAACAAGAATGTGATGGCAACACACACAACAGGGGTGGGGGTTTGGGGGGAGGGGGGATGGGGCGAGGAAGGAGAGAGGGGTTGGGGGGAGGGGAGGGGCACAAAGAAAACCAGATAGAAGGAGACAGAAGACAATTTGACTTTGGGGGAGGGGTATACAGCACAATCAAATGTCAAAATAATCTGGAGATGTTTTCTCTCAACATATGTACCCTGATTTATCAATGTCACTGCATTAAATTTAATAAATAAATAAAAAAAAATAGTGTCTGGTCCTGGCCGGTTAGCTCAGTTGGTTAGAGCGTCATCTAGATACACCAAAGTTGCAGGTTTGATGCCCCATCAGGGCACACACAAGAATCAACCAGTGTATGCATGGCTGGGTAGACCAGCAAATCAATGCTTCTTTCTTTCCTCTCCTCTCTCTCTAAAATCAATCAATAAATTAAAAATGTGTCTGGCTGACAAACTAGGCCCTTCCTCAGACATCTGTCAAATAAATGAATAAGACTGCTTCTGCCCTCAAGCTTAGCATAGTAGATAAAAATCAACACATAAGCAAATGAAGACAATGCAGTGTCACTGGTGTTAAGCTTGCAGTCTGTTTAGAACAGTGGTTCTCTGATGGGGGTAATCTGGATCCTCCCAGAGGACTCCTGGCAATGTTTGGAGGCATTTTTGACTGTTATACCTGTGTGGGTTGTGTGACTGTTGAGATGTCACAACTGGGAGTAGGGTGGGGTGGGAGATAATACTGATTTCCATTAAGTAGAGGTCAGAAATGCTTCTAAGCATCCTATAATGCACAGGATAACCCCAACAACAAAGAACTATCTGGACCAAATGTTGGTGCTATGGACAAAACCCTCTAGTTTAGAGAGGTGATGATAATGCCCCAAAGGGTAGTCACGTCTACTCCAGGTGGTGGGCTTATTTTGGGGGTGGGGGGTGGGTCATCAAGAAATTTCAGAGAGGAAGTATGCATAGCTTTAGCCGCATATTGAAAGTTGGCAGAGGCCATGCCCACGGAGACTCTGTCAGGGTTATGGCTTGAACAGGTGCCCCTCAAGTACTCCATATTCCAAAATTACTCATCTCCTTTATTCCCTTCTTGCTGAAACAGTATGTTCATTCTCTTAGGGCAGCTGGTTTCAGCCAAATATTAAGGCCAAATCAATTCATACTCAGATAAAGTCTGATAGCCCCTTCACACTCCAGAATGTTAAGCTGCATTTTAAAACATGCAAATACTGGCCCTGGCCGGTTGGCTCAGCGGTAGCGCGTCGGCCTGGTGTGCGGGAGACCCGGGTTCCATTCCCGGCCAGGGCACATGGGAGAAGCGCCCATTTGCTTCTCCCCCCCACCCTTCCTCTCTGTCTCTCTCTGTCTCTCTCTTCCCCTCCCGCAGCTGAGGCTCCATTGGAGCAAGGATGGCCCCGGCTGGGGGCTCCTTGGCCTCTGCCCCAGGCGCTAGAGTGGCTCTGGTCGCAACAGAGCGACTGCCCGGAGGGGCAGAGCATCGCCCCCTGGTGGGCAGAGCGTCGCCCCCTGGTGGGCGTGCCGGGTGGATCCCGGTCGGGCGCATGCGGGAGTCTGTCTGACTGTCTCTCCCCGTTTCCAGCTTCAGAAAAGTACAAAAAAACAAACAAAAAAAACATGCAAATACTTACGAATACAAATAAATCTTTAACTGCTTTATGTTTGGGTTGTTAATGGATAAAGGTATTTTTGAACCCCCAAACCGGATTAGTCCTAATAAAGTTTTCTGTTTTTATTCAATAAAATACAACTTTTGTTTCCCCTGTCCTCAATTTCTGAGCTCCCAGATTTATAAAAGATTCGAGTTTTTCTCACAAGTATCTCATAAGTTAGTTCTCTGCCAGAGAATATAGGAGAGCCATTTGGATACATGAATGTGAATAAACTGTATGTATAAATTAGGAGTGATCTATAGGTTTTTAAAGTAGAAATCACGGATACTACTAAAAGAAATGAAAATGAGATGATTTTTAATGGCATTACCAAGAAAGAAAACAGTTTTTCTACAACACAAGCCTGCTGCCTACTGAGGTGGATGTACATGCTCTGACCTAGCATGGCAATTCTTAGGGTCTCAGCACCGAGTGTTCTGTTTTAAAAGAAAATGAGGCCTGAAACTAATGAAGAACAAAGAAAAATGCCTGGCACCAAATGTTTGGGGGCTGTTTTGTACATGACTGATCCGAGGAGGAACATTTCCTTAGTTTCAGACGGCACTACAAATCATGCTTTTTTGCTTACGTGTTAAGAATTTTTATTTCGTGCTTTCAGACATTTCCTAATAAGAAAATACCTTATAATTTACAAATAGCAATTTACCCTCCCTTATATTTGGTGACCACGAAAACTGGATAAAATTTCCCTACGCTTTACCAGAGTCGGAAGATTGAGAATAATGTGAGCACAACAGAGTTCAGACGCAACATCAACTACAAGCCCGGCCAGCTGGTTTCCATCGAGAGGTCCCCCAGGAGAAAGCCCCTGCAAGGCGACGGCCGGTCGGCGAGCGAATGAGACCCACGGGGTCGGCGAGGGGATGAGACCCACCAGGGCGGCCCGAGAGCGGCTGCAGGGCTGGGTTGGGGTACGCCCGGCCTCCGTTTACCTTTGTTTCAGGTATTCCCGCTCCAAGCCGGGCCGGGAATCCCGCCCAAGGCCCGGAGCTGGTGACACATCCTTCTTTGGCCAAGTCGGGCCGAGGTTGGGCCGAGGTTGGGCAGGGGGCGGGGAAGGAAAATAAAGCCTCAGCGCCTAACGACGTGACTCTCAGTTCTTCCAAAACGTTGGCATTTGTTTCTCTGCCAAGCTTTCCGGTTAACAAGTTCCCGAGGGCTGCGCGGGCGAAATGGCCTAGGAGCTCCGCCAGTGGGAGCGCGCAGGCCGTCCGCCGCCTTCCCTCCTCTGTGGGCACCCCCTCGGCAAGCGGTTTCCACACCTCCCGGGCTGCCACGGCTCGGGACCGAGCTGGGCGTGCGGAGGCGCCAGCACCGCCTCGAACCCCGACTTCGCGGCTCTGCTGGCCGAGCCAGCTCTGCGCGACCGCGCCGACCCCTCGGGCCAGGCCGGTCCCCGCCCCCAGGCTCCGGCCCCGCCCGCCGGGCCTCGGCGTACCGCCCCCCGGCCTGGCAACAACCCTCCTACCCGGCCAGGGGCGCTTGGGCTCCAGGCCGCGCGGCGGGCGTCCCTGCGCCTACCTTAGTGCCCGCGGCTCCTCCTCCGGCTGCTGCCTCGGCTCGCGGACTGCGCTTGCAGCCAGTGATCCCGGCGGCGCGGGATATAGAGCTGCGAGGGCGGCGCGTGAATAGCTGAGGCCCGAGAGCGCCCCGCCCGGCCGCCCGGCCCCTCGTCCCCTGCGTCCCCACCCTCGACCGCGGGCCCAGAGCCCGCCCCGCCCCTCCAGCCAGGCCCCGCCCCACACACCGATCCCAGCCAGGAAGGGGGCCGCCAGGGGCGCCGCGAGAACCGCCGCTGCTGCGGTGCAGTCCCCTGTATGGCGGCTCCTCAGGGACGCGATTCCTAGTACGTACTTACTACCATTGGAGAAGCGAGTCTTTCGGGTTTGTTATTTCCGTGACTGTTATTATCATTATCATAATTGTCATCGTCATTGATTGTTTTGCCCTCCTTCAGCGGACTGGATGGTACCTTTGAAGCCAGAGGTAGCGGACAGTGTTAACCTCGCCGCTGCCTGGACACTCCGTTTCACTCCGAACCTCCCAGGGGCCCGCACCTGCGCCACTTTCCGTGGTGAAGTAGTGAACAAGTTTGAAGATATATTTATTTTTTAACCATAATAGTGTTAAATATTAACACACAAACAGAAAGCCATAATAAACTAATGCACAACTTAATGAATTATTCTGAGAAATTGCTCCCTGTAACCACTTCCTATTTAACGCCTTGTAGATGGTCTGACTTAACCTCATCAATAGCTGGGAGGATACAGCCTGGGAAGGGCCTCCTAAAATTGCTTTCCTCCTAACTGCCACAAGAACTCAAAGACCACCTGTCAATAATTATGTATTCTCCAAGAACACATTTGTAAGATGTAAATTTTCCCAGAATTAGGAACCTTTAATTGAGAGTGTATTTGTAAAATTATTAATTAAAAAGATAAAAAAACAAATATATATTTATGCAACTAACTTAATGTTAATCTATCATGAGATTGAGCCTGACTTGTGCAGTGGATAAAGCGTCCACCTGGAATGCTGAGGTTGCCGGTTTAAAAACCCTGGGCTTGCCTGGTCACGGCACATATGGGAGTTGATGCTTCCTGCCTCTCCCCGCCCCTTCTCTCTCTCTCTCTCTCTCTCTCTCTCTCTCTCTCAAATGAATAATAATAATAAAAAGATTGAATGGCAAGAGTAAAGAGCACCAAGGGGTGGGGATGGGAGGTATAGCCAAGGAGTAGGTGGCTTGTGAAGATTGGTACTGGCCACTGGGGCTATCCTCACTTTGTGTCACTAGCACCTAGCATAGCACCAGGCATATAATAGATGCCATGTGTATATTTACAGTGAGAGGAAAGAATATATAGAATATATATATAGCCCTGGCCAGTTGGCTCAGCGGTAGAGCGTCGGCCTAGCGTGCGGAGGACCCGGGTTCGATTCCCGGCCAGGGCACACAGGAGAAGCGCCCATTTGCTTCTCCACCCCTCCGCCGCGCTTTCCTCTCTGTCTCTCTCGTCCCCTCCCGCAGCCAAGGCTCCATTGGAGCAAAGATGGCCCGGGCGCTGGGGATGGCTCTGTGGCCTCTGCCCCAGGCGCTAGAGTGGCTCTGGTCGCAACATGGCGACGCCCAGGATGGGCAGAGCATCGCCCCCTGGTGGGCAGAGCGTCGCCCCTGGTGGGCGTGCCGGGTGGATCCCGGTCGGGCGCATGCGGGAGTCTGTCTGACTGTCTCTCCCTGTTTCCAGCTTCAGAAAAATGAAAGAAAGAAAGAAAAAAAAAAAAAAAAAAAAAAAGAATATATATATATATTATATATATATAGGTTTTTCCTACTGCACAATTTCATCCAAGGTCAATTCTTCGAATAGGTAAAATGATGAGCTATGTGAGATGCCTTGATGTTTTGGAAAGAGCATTATATTTTAAACTTTATACTGCTTTCCAGTTTTTAAAAAAGCCCCTTTACATGCATAATGGTATCTTATTTGAGACTGTCAACAAGTTTGCTGCCACTAATCTAATGCCAACAGGAGTACTCCAATCTGGGGTGCAGTTAAAGGAAAAAATTTATTCAAATAAACAGCCGCAAATCTGGGAAAGCAGCCTCTGGTGGAAATCCAGAGATGAAGGGGAGGCCCACTTCTATAGACAAAGCACCTGCCCTGATCCCTGGTTGTTCCATTTTTTATGCAAATGGAGAATCCAAATTTTTGAACTTTGGTCTAAATAACGCTTTCCTGACTGGTTGTTATGGAGCTGCTGTGATTGGTCGGTAAAGATACAACTAAAGATACAGTTTTGAGTCTCTGATTGAATGGGGCAGGTCTCACTCAGCCCATTGGTTGAGAGAGGATTCTAGGAACTCCTTTATTAGGGTTGGCTCAAACAGCAGGAACTCTGGTCTAGGAGGCTTGGCATTCAGTGTGTGGCTTTTCCTTGGTACACAGTATACAGGAGAGACCTCAGCCTGCAATGGCTGTCTGGCTCGGGTTATGATTTTGAGCCCAATCTGCCACAAGGAGTCCTCTTTAGCAGATGTATTCCTTCTTGGGGTTCAGAAGACATAGAGGCATTTTGTAAAAAAAAAAAAGGTAGGGCAGGACAGAAGGACTTTGAAAGGTCACAGTGCAATACTTACCCGAGAAGTTCATAGTGAACTAGGAAACATTTCAGTACTGCTGACCCTGCCAATCCCTACTGGATTCCTGGTCTGGCTTGACAGTTTTATTGCCTGAGTTTTTACATTAGGACTTATTTGGAAAACATTTATATAAAGGACACAACACCTAACTGGAAATTTGATTCAGTATCATGGAGTTGGCCTCTTTAACAAGAGCACTTTGGTGGAATTGTAGCTAGAGAGCTGCCAATTTGCCACCATTTATTGAGCACCGTGGCTCTGTGGCTGGTGGTAGAAATACAAAAAACAGAAAATGAGTAAGACACAGATTTTTGCTCTAAAGAATTTAGGCTGAATTAGGGAGAAAAAATTGGCAATAAATGAATTTTAGGCCCTGGCCGGTTGGCTCAGCGGTAGAGCGTTGGCCTGGCGTGCGGGGTACCCGGGTTCGATTCCCGGCCAGAGTACATAGGAGAAGCGCCCATTTGCTTCTCCACCCCACCCTCTCCTTCCTCTCTGTCTCTCTCTTCCCCTCCCGCAGCCAAGGCTCCATTGGAGCAAAGATGGCCCGGGCGCTGGGGATGGCTCCTTGGCCTCTGCCCCAGGCGCTAGAGTGGCTCTGGTCGCAACAGAGCGACTGCCCGGAGGGGCAGAGCATCGCCCCCTGGTGGGCAGAGCGTCACCCCTGGTGGGCGTGCCGGGTAGATCCCGGTGGGGCGCATGCAGGAGTCTGTCTGACTGTCTCTCCCCGTTTCCAGCTTCAGAAAAATACAAAATAAATAAATAAATAAATAGATAGATAAATAAATAAATGAATTTTAAATTTATCTGAACCGTAGCAGAATAGTCTTAAGCACAATTAAATTTTAATAGGTGTAGGGAGAGAATAGGGCAAGTGCTCTCAGAAAAGAGAACATATGATATTTTTTAATTTTGGGAAACTGCTTCCCAGATTTGCAGGCTGTCTATTTGAATAAATTTTTTCCTTTAACTGCACCCCAGATTGGGGTACTCCTGTTGGCATTAGATTGGTGGCAGCAAACTTGTTGACAGTCTCAAATAAGATACCATTATGCATGTAAAGGGGCATTTTTAAAAACTGGAAAGCAGTTTCCAATATAAGAAATATTGCAAAAGTAAAGAGAAGAATATAATGAACTACTATGTGCTCATTATTCAGATTCAACAATTATCACCTCAAGGTCAATTTGTTCCATCTGTACCTCACCTTCTCTTTTCCTCCCTGGATTATTTTGAAGCAAATCACAAGCAGTATATTATTTCACCCATAAATGCATATCTATAAACAATATGGCCTACTTTTAAAAACAACCACAAAATCATAAAAATAGCTTTAAAAATGAATAATTTTAAAACATCTAGTAAATGTGCAAATTTTCCCAATTTTTTTCATAAATGTTTAATACAGTTTATTTCTTCAAGTCAGGATCCCAACAAAGTCCCCACATTGCATTTGGTTAAAATCTTTTAACCTTTTTTCTTTCCTTGCACTTATATTAAAGAAATTGATTGCTTGTCCTGTAAAGTTTCCCATACTCTGCATTTTGCTGCTTGCATCCCTGTGATGTTGTTCAACATGTTCTTCTACCCCTGTATTCCTTATAAAATGATAATAGAAATAGAAGTTTTACAAGATTAGGAAAATACAATCCATAATAAAGAGAAAAGTTAGTTCATCAAGAACAAAACTGTTACACATGTTAGAATTAGCCTGGACAAGGCTGTTTAAACAGTTACTGTAACTGTATCCCAAATGTTAAAAAACTTAAGCAGAGTCATGGGCAATATAAGGAAGACTCAAATTGTACTTCTAGAGATGAAGATTACAATACTTAAATAAAATCCATTGGTAGAGCCTGACCAGGCAGTGACGCAGTGGATAGAGCATGGGACTGGGATGCTGAGGACCCAGGTTCGAGACCCCGAGGTCGCCAGCTTGAGCGCAGGCTCATCTGGTTTGAGCAAAGCTCACCAGCTTAAGCCCCAGGTCGCTGGCCTGAGCAAGGGGTCACTCAGTCTGCTGTAGCTCCCCAGTCAAGGCACATATGAGAAAGCAATCAATGAACAACTAAGGTGCTGCAACGAAGAATTGATGCTTCTCATCTCTCTCCCTTCCTGTCTGTCTGTCCCTATCTGTCTCTCTGACTCTCTCTGTCTCTATCACACACAAAAAAAAATCCATTGGTAGAATTAATGGCGAATTAGACACTGCCAAAGAAAAGATTCTAAACTTAAAATCATGCAATAGAAAATATCAAAATAAAACATACATAGGAAAAAGAGATTTTAAAAATTAAAGAGCATAGGTGACCTGTGGGACAATTGAAATGTGTAATATGTATTGAATATATGTGTAAAGGAACTCTCCAAAGGAAAGAGATAGGGACAAAAGATATTTTGATAGATAATGACCTTTCTTCCTTCCATCTTTCCTAAACACCTTTATTGAGACAATTCACATACTATATAATTCACCTATTTAAAATGTAAAATTTGATGATTTAGGTATATTCACAGAGCTATACATAATCAAAATAAATTTTAGAACATTTTCATCAACCCAAAAAGAAACTTTGTATCTGTTAAGCCACTCTCCATTTCTACTGATCCTCCCTCCCAGTCCTAGGCAAATACTCATCTACTTTCTCTATCAGTAAGTATTCTGAATGTTTCATATGAATAGAATCATGCATATGGCTTTTGTGTCTGGCTTCTTTCATATATATATAGCATACTACTTTCAAGGTTCATCTGTGTTGTACTGAGCCATGTAGTGCTTTATTCCTTTTATTGCTGAATCTATCATATGGCTATGGTTCATTAATTTATTTACCTACTACTGGCCATTTGGGTTACTTCCAATTTCTGCTTATTATAAATAAGGCTGTTGTGACTGTTCATGCATGAGTCTTTTTATGGACATATCCCTTCATTTTCCTCTTATATATCTAGCAGTGGAATTACTGGGTCATATGATAATTCTGTGTTTAAAATTCTTGATTTTCTTTGCTTGAATGTTAAGGAGATGATTTTTGTGGCCACCAGGATGTGGAGAAGTTTTTTTCTTTAATTATTTTATTATTTGAATTTTTTATGAAGTAAGCTTTTGTATACTGAAAGAAAAAACACTTAAAGTGACTTTAATTAGTGTGAAATTTACTCAAAGTTTCTAGTTTTAAAATCTAGTTTTTCTTAGATTAAGCTTAACACTAAATATCATATAATAATTTTATTTATAAATGTAATATTTTGTTATAGCTTACAATTAATTTATAAATATGATAAAGTTCCCTAAACATTTATTTGTCACTTGATTAAATTCTTAGATATTTCAAACTACAACTACAATATAATATATTTGGTTCTCTAAAGCACTTCAAAAATTCAACAAATCTAATAAACCAATATTTCTAAGCACTTAAACTCTATTCATAAATCTAATAACTCAAAAGTTATAGAATTAGGATCTCAGATTCTCTGAAAAATTCTAACACAGTTTACAAACATAATCAATTCAATCTTTTTACATCTCCAGTTTAAATCTCCAGTTTACTATCAATTAAATTGCTTTAAACATTTCAAATTAAAATCACATGTCTAAATTCAACATTTCAAATACCTTGTCTGTCAAACAAAGTACACCAAAATTGTCCAGATGATTAAAAAGTAACTTATTCTTGAACTCAATACAAAAAGTAGTTTGAAATAATCTAACTCTTAGATTTGAGTCACTTCTCTCTTATTCGGAGACTGTAAGTTTGGTTAGTAGGAAAATTTAGTTAAAGTGAGGAATCATAAATAATAGTTCACACATAATTTATAACATTTTATATAAGTGTTTATTTAAGAACATGTAACTATACATTCATTTTCCATACCTAGTCTTTGAATGTGAGTTTGTTAATTGGAGTTCTAAAACATCTTTCTTGCATAAATCACTCTCATGTTGTATCCTTTATGATAGCGACTTTCAACCTTTTTCATCTCATGGCACACATAAACTACTAAAATTCTGTAGCACTCCAAAAATAATATTTTGCAGACCTGATAAAAAAATAAGTGTAATTTTTATTGATTTACATGCAAAAAATAATAATTACCTACCCTTTTTGCTCCAAAGTGACTTTTAAAAAAAATCAGGGTGACTATACTTGTATATAAAGATTTCATAATAGCCCCAGACTATAAATAACCCAACATTCTTCAACAGGTAAACAGTCAAATAAATTAACCAAGAATTAACCAATCAGATGCAAACTTATTATGTGACATGACCAATAGGATGCAACTTTATTATATGGCATATATATATATATATATATATATATATATATATATATATATATATATATATATATATGGTCCAAGACAGGGGATTCACATGGAATAGCTGTTATGTTGGCTGTGGTCATTTTTAAAATTTGACAATCTAAGAGAAAAGAGGTCAATATCTCTGATTAAATAGCTAGGTATTGCATGTTTTAAAAATTGCACACTGGTTGAAAATTGCTGCTCATGATCTCTAGTTTGGATTATGTTAAAACGGGGCAAAAACTTGAAGTCAGTTGCAAAACAATGTAAATGTGGACTGATTTTTTTTTTTGTATTTTTCTGAAGTTGGAAATGGGGAGGCAGTCAGACAGACTCCCGCATGCGCCCGACTGAGATCCACCTGGCATGCCCACCAGGGGGCGATACTCTGCCCATCTAGGGAGTTGCTCTGCTGCAACCAGAACCATTCTAGTGCCTGAGGCAAAGGCCACAGAGCCATCCTCAGCGCCCGGGCCAACTTTGCTCCAATGGAGCCTTGGCTGCGGGAGGGGAAAAGAGAGACAGAGAGGAAGGAGAGGGGGAGGGGTGGAGAAGCAGATGGGCGCTTCTCCTGTGTGCCCTGGCCGGGAATCGAACCTGGGACTCCTGCATGCCAGGCCGACGCTCTACCACTGAGCCAACTGGCCAGGGCCTGGACTGATTTTTAACTTTTCTTTGTAATCTTTCATTAAAGCTTGTTTACTTTTAGTTTAAGATATTTTTTTAGTAAGTTTTCATTAGGTAGTTTTTCCAAAGCATTCATCCTAATTGTCACAGAAGCAACAATTTTCCTTTCCATACTCATATTTCATAGGCTGTATCATCTTTAATTAAATTAGGAAATATAATAATAAGCACAACTTACATTTATAGATTTGGGAGCAAACACAACTGAATTTTGGTTGTGCTGTGGTCAACTGGTAGAAGCAGAAAATGCCAGTATGCTAGAGAGGAACAGCTGTATATACTCAGCTACAAGTCTCCTGGATACCAACTGGTATATTTTACAGAAGGAATAGAGAAAGTTGGTTAATTTAGTAATTGAGCTAAGTGGAATTTGGTTTGAAAAGCTTACTTTATTTTTCATGTTTCTAAAAATTAAGTTAAATTTACATACAGTAAAGTCTACCCTTTTGAATATATAGTCTGATGAATTTTGACAAACGCTTGCAGTCGGGTAAGCATCACTACCATAATCAAGATACAAAATATTTCTGTCACCCACTCAACATTCCCTTGAGCTTCTCCTTTGAAGTCAATTCCTCTTCCCTATCTCCCAGTCCCAGCTCCTGGCAACCTCTGATCTCTGTATACTTCTCTGGAGGTGTTGTATGCATCATTAGTTTGTTCCTTTTTATTGCCAAGTAGTATCCCATGGTATGGATGTACCACAATTTATTTGACTGTTCACCTGTTGAAGAACATTGGGTTGTTTAGTCTGGGGCTATTATGAAAAAAGCTAATAGGAATATTCACATATGGGTTTTTATGTGAACATAAATTTTCATTTCTCTGTGTGGTGACATGTCATTGTGCTTTAAATTTTCATTTCCTTAATGGATGATGACATTGAACATCTTTTGATGTGCTTATTTACCATCTGTAAATATTTTGTTTGGTGAAGTGTTTATTTACATCTTTTACCCATTTTTTATTAGATTTTTTTCACTGTTTATATTGAGATTTGTTTTTTTTAATTGATTGATTTTAGGGAGAGAGAGAGAGAGAGAGAAGCATTCATTCATTGTTCCACTTAGTTGTGCATTCATTGGTCACTTCCCGTATGTGCCCTGAGCAGGGATGGAACCCGTAGCATTGGTGTTTCAGGATGATGTGCTAACCAACTGAGCTAACAGTGCAGGTCTGAGGTTTCTTTATACACCTATTCTAGATATTAGTCTTTTGTAGGATATGTGGTTTCCAAATATAATATTTTCTCCCTGTCTGTAGTAGCTTGTATTTTCATTGTCTTAATAGAGATTTGTTTTTAGAGTAAAATTTTCTAATTTTGAAGAGGTCCAATTTACAAATTGTTCCTTTTATGGATTATGCTTTTGGTGTTAAACGTAAGAACTGTTTGCCTTGTCCTAGATCCTAAAGATTTTCTACTATGTTTTTTCTAAGTTTCATAGCTTTATATTTTACATCACATCCATGATTCATTTTGAGTTATTTTTTTAAACAGTACATAAGTTTTAGGTTCAGGTTCATTTGTTTTTTTTTTGTTGGTGGTGTTTTTATTTTTATTTTTTGCTTATGAATGTCCAATTGCTACAGCATTATTTGTTGAGATCCATTGTCTAGATCTGAATGTTTGTCAAAAATCAGTTGAGCCTGACCTGTGGTGGTATTGTATAAAGTGTTGACTTGGAATGCTGAGGTCACCGGTTCAAAACCCTGCGCTTTCCCAGCCAGGGCACATACCAGAAACAACTACTGTGAGTTGATTTTCCTGATCTAACCTCCCTCTCCTTTCTCTCTCCTTTTTTTCTAAAAGTTAATAAAAAAAAATCTTAAAAAAATCAGTCATGTATTCCAGTAGCAACAAGTATACCTAGAGCTTAGATCAGGGGTCCCCAAACTTTTTACACAGGGGGCCAGTTCATTGTCCCTCAGACCATTAGAGGGCTGGACTATAAAAAAAAACTATGAACAAATCCCTATGCACACTGCACATATCTTATTTTAAAGTAAAAAAACAAAACGGGAACAAATACAATATTTAAATTAAAGAACAAGTAAATTTAAATCAACAAACTGACCAGTATTTCAATGGGAACTATGGGCCTGCTTTTGGCTAATGAGATGGTCAATGTCTGGATCCATATTTGTCTACTGCTAGCCATAACAAGTGATATGACGTGCTTCCAGAGCCATGATGTGTGCATCTGCGTCACTGGAAGTAGTACTGTACCTGAGCAACACTGCGCTTTGCGGCACCGCCACATACAGTACTCCAGGAGCACAGGATGTGGATGCATCTTGTGCTCCTCTCACTGACCACCAATGAGAGAGATGCCCCTTCTGGAAGTGCGGCAGGGGTCGGATAAATGGCCTCAGGGGGCCGCATGCGGTCCGTGGGCCGTAGTTTGGGGACCTCTGGCTTAGATTGTGGTTTCAAATATCATTCTCCAATAAAAGGAATAAAGTTCCTTAGAAAAATGATTGACTTTAGGACTGGGGAAGGAAATACATCAGATGATCCTGGAAGATCTTGTTTTAGAACGTCAGGAAAAAATTAGAAAAAAGCAATACTGCATTAATGGGGTATGTCAAAGGTGTGCATGAGCAAACTGGAAGCCAATGGCGAAAGTTAGAATAATTTGAGCATCAAAATAAATACAATGGTATTGGATTGCAGCTCAAAGTATAAAATAAACACCCAAAAAGGTCCGTACTGAGATGAATGGTTGAATAATAAACAAATAGGGGAGAATAGACAAATCTCCTATACAGGATTCCAAATAATTGATGCAGATATGCTGCCCTCAAGGAGAGGAATATAATTCCTCATTCCTTAGGTGGATGGGAGTGCATAATGACTTCTCTCCAAAGAGTACAGTCTGGAAATAGGGGAAAAGTAACTTTACAGTGGAGATATCTGACAATAACTCAGCTAAGTGATCAAACTCAACATCAACAGTCATAAATGATCTATAAATGATCTAGTAACATGTATTCTTCCTTTTCTTTTTAGATAGACAGGAAGGGAGAAAGATGAGAAGCTTCAACTCATAGTTGTGTCACTTTAGTTGTATATTGATTGCATCTCATACATGCCTTGTGCAGGGAGCTCAAGGCAATCCAGTAACTCCTTGCTCAAGTCAGCAACCCTGGGTTCAAGCCAGCAACCTTTGGGCTCAAGCCAGTGGCCATGGGATCATTTCGATGAACCCACTCTCAAGCTGGTAATCCTTCGCTCAAGCTAATGAGCCTGCACTCAAGCCGAATGAGCCCATGCTGAAAACAGTGACCTTGGGGTTTCAGAGCTGGGTCCTCAGCATCCCAGATTAACACTCTATCCACTGCACCACCACCTTGAGCCCAGGCTGGAGCCCCTCGGTCAAGGCTGGTCAGGCAACATATGTTCTTGATATCATGTAATAAAAATGGCACTTTATTTCTGTGTTCTTCCTCCCAATAACTCATCACCTTATCAGGAGAAAAACATCAGACAAATTCCAATAGTGGGACATCCTACAAAATATATGACCTATACGTTTCAAAGCTGTCAAGGTCACGAAAAACAAGGAAAGTCTGATTACTGTCACAGCTAAGAAGAGCTTAAAGAGATATGACAACTAAAAACTAAGGAAATCAGAATACCCTATGACCGTGATGACAAACCTATGACACGCGTGTCAGCACTGACACGCATAGCCACTTTTGATGACATGCGGCCACATGCAGCTGCATACCAGAGAAATATGGGGCCACATGCCGAGAAGGACATTTCGTCCTTGGCTTCTGCACAGCCAGGTGCAGGAGCTGAGGATAAAATATTTGCTGTAGTGTAGACACTCTGTGCTGGAGGTCTGTAGGCCAAAACAACAGAACTCTGGCACAGAGCATCTAGTTCTGGGACTTCCGGTTAGGCCATCAGGGGATCTTTGACCTCACTTCTGGCTGGCAGAGCAGGGAGCAGCAGAATGCACCGGGGGACACATCTCTGGGGGCCCTGTGATTGCCATTACCAGCAACCACATAACCACAGCAACCATCATCCAATATACTGTTCTTGGGTGTCGTGGACTTCTAATTGACCATCATTACTGAGATAAGTGAGGGGGAGGCTGGGAGAGGCAAGGGCCTGTGCTATGGGTGCTGTTTCCCGCCATTAGAAATAGTGGCAGCCATCTTAATTTACATAAGATGCAACTTGCAGAATTTCAAGACAGCATCTGGGCTCAGGTGTTTGTCAACTTGAGGTCAAAGCTTGAGAATCTAGAAAGGTGCCACTTGGAGAATCAAGAGGAGTGCCACTACGAACAGGAAATTTGGAGTGCCTGGAACCAATTACCAGACACTTTTAGCACCCTGAAAAATATAGCAATGGCTTTACTCACAGTTTTTCCCTCTACATACTTTTGTGAGACCTTATTCTCAGCGTTAAATAATATCAAAACCAACAAAAGAAACAGATTGACAGATGAAGTTAGTAGTGCTTGCTTGGGCTTGAAGTGTACAAAATACCAACCTTCAATTAAAGATTTAGCCAATAAAATTCAGCAACAAAAAAGTCACTAATAGGCAGGTTAGTTAAAGAATTCCCCCTCACTTATCTTAGTTCACAGCACCTCACACAAGTTAAATAATATCAAGACCAACAAAAGAAACAGACTGACAGATGAACAAAGAAGTCACTAAGCAGGTAAGTTAAATAATTAGGTTTTGGTTTATTAAATACAGTTATATATTACAATTATACATTTTTGTTATTTAAACTATAAATATCACGAAATTATGGTTTTTTTCTCGAAGTGACACACCACCTGAGTTATATTCGGTTTTTTGGCGAATTTTGACATACCAAGTTCAAAAGATTGCCCATCACTGCCCTATGACCATCATTTAATACTGTTATCATACCCTCATATTGATTTCTTAATTGTAACAAACATATCATACTAGTGTAAGATGTTAATAATAAGGGAAATGGTACAGGGTATGTGAGAATTATTTGTACTATTTGTTTAATTTTTCTGTAAATCAAAAACTGTTCTAAAAACTAAAAGTCTCTTTAAAAATATCAGTTGGTCATATTTGTATAGCATTATTTCTGAATTCTCCTTTCTGCTCCATTGATCTGTTTGACTATCCTTCTACTAATAACACAGTCTTGATTACTGTTTGGTATTGTCAGGGATAGCTATCCAGTAGACCTTAATAATTGGGTGTTTTTTAGCCATTTTTAATTGAGTTTTCTTTTTTTTTTTTTTCTGAAGCTGGAAACGGGGAGAGACAGTCAGACAGACTCCAGACTCCCGCATGCGCCTGACCGGGATCCACCTGGCATGCCCACCAGGGGCGACGCTCTGCCCACCAGGGGGCGATGCTCTGCCCCTCCCGGGCGTCGCTCTGCCGCGACCAGAGCCACTCTAGTGCCTGGGGCAGAGGCCAAGGAGCCATCCCCAGCGCCCGGGCCATCTTTGCTCCAATGGAGCCTTGGCTGCGGGAGGGGAAGAGAGAGACAGAGAGGAAGGAGGGGGAGGGTGGAGAAGCAAATGAGTGCTTCTCCTATGTGCCCTGGCCGGGAATCGAACCCGGGTCCCCGGCACGCCAGGCTGACACTCTATCGCTGAGCCAACCGGCCAGGGCCTTGAGTTTTCTTATTATTGAGTTTTGAGAAAGTGCCAGTGCACTAGAGAAAAATCCACTGTCTGTAAGCACTCAAAGTGCCTTGGGACAAGTTGGTAATTTTTACAGAAGGAATGGAGAAAGTTGATTTAATGATTTGGTTAAGAGAAAGTTGCCTATGAAAGTTTGTATTATTTTTGTTTCTAGTTTCCTTCCTAGGGTTGAAAGGACGCTTATCCAAATGACTTTACATGAGTTATTTGGCGGAGATGTGGGACTACAATATATATATTTACAGACTTGGGTTACCTGTTGGAGGTTAGGGTAACCTAAATCCAGGGGACACTGAGTCTAGATTAACCTTCTAGAATTATTTCTCCTAACCCCCCTTTGACAAGCTAGATCCCTATTTAAATAGTTTGACTCTTTAACCAGAGAATCCCTTAGGCCATATCTTTAGCTAGAATTGAACTTGTTTTATAACCTAGTGAATTGCATAGTCCATAGGTATACCTGAAGTTATCTCTTTGCCCCTGTCCCCTTTTGTTCTGAAAACCTTTTAAAAATATTTTTGGAAATGGGTTGATGGGATTCTGTTCTCCCTCAACTTGTCTGCAATTGCCTAATTAAAAGAGTTTCAACCCTTCCCCTGCTCCCATACCTCTGTGGCAGTCTGATGAAGCCTATAGATCTCTTCTTAAAAAAGTATTCTAAAGTCTATTTCATAAAATACGTAAGATCACAAAGGAAGCCAATTATTGAAATGCAGTTATCAAAATATTAAAACAAGCCTGACCAGTGGTGGCACAGTGGATAAGGTGTTGACATGGGTCGCTGAGGTCCCAGGTTTAACTTTTTTTTTTTTGGTATTTTTCTGAAGCTGGAAACGGGGAGAGACAGTCAGACAGACTCCCGCATGCGCCCGACCGGGATCCACCCGGCTCGCCCACCAAGGGCGACGCTCTGCCCACCAGGGGGCGATGCTCTGCCCCTCCGGGGCGTCGCTCTGCCGTGACCAGAGCCACTCTAGCGCCTGGGGCAGAGGCCAAGGAGCCATCCCCAGCGCCCGAGCCATCTTTGCTCCAATGGAGCCTTGGCTGCAGGAGGGGAAGAGAGAGACAGAGAGGAAGGAGGGGGGTGGGGGGGAGAAGCAAATGGGCGCTTCTCCTATGTGCCCTGGCCGGGAATCGAACCCGGGTCCCCCACACGCCAGGCCGACGCTCTACCGCTGAGCCAACCGGCCAGGGTACTATGAGGTCCCAGGTTTAAGCTCTGAGGTCACTGCCTTGAGCTTGGGTTCACCAGCTTGAGCGACGGGTTGCTGGCTTGAGTGAGGGATCATAGACATGATCCCGTGGTTGCTGGCTTGAACCCAGAGGTAATTGGCTTGAAACCCAAGGTTGTTGACTTAAGCCCAAGGTTTCTGACTTGAGCAAGGGGTCACTGGCTCAGGCTGGATTCCCCCAGTTAAGGCATACATAAGAAGCAATCAATGAACAACTAAAGCGCCACAACTATGAGCTGATTATTTTCATCTTTCCCCCTTCCCGTCTCTCTGTCTCAGTCTGTCTCTCTCTTTCTTGCTAAAAACAACAAAAAAACCAAATCAAAACAAGTTGTATATTATATATGCTTCTTTATTTTATTTTATTATTATTATTTTTTATCCAGTGAGAGGAGGGGAGGCAGAGACAGACTCCCACATGTGCCTCAACCAGATCTACCTGACAAGCCCATAGGGGGTGATGCTCTGCCCATCGGGATGTTGCTCCGTTGCTCAGCAACCGAGCTCTTCTTAGCGCCTGAGGCAGAGGCCATGGAGCTATCCTCAATGCCTGGAGCCTACTCGCTCCAATTGTGTCATGGCTGTGGGAGGAGAAGAGAGAGAGAGAGAGAGAGAGAGAGAGAGAGAAAGAAGTGAGAGAAGGAGGGGTGGAGAAGCAGATGGGTGCTTTTCCTGTGTGCCCTGGCCAGGAATCAAACCCCAGACATCCACATGCTGGGTTGATACTCTACCACTGAGCCAACTGGCCATGGCCTATATGCTTCTTTATAAACAGATTAAATATCAAGATCTAGTGACAAATTTAATTGCTATCATAATTTCAAACTAATGATAAGCAAAAATGATACTTCACAATGTTTGCAACAACCATAAAGTTAATTGAAAACATCTGTGAATTTTATTGGTGACAAAGACCTTGGTACTACTGATGCTGCTGAGGTGTACTGCCTCCACTTATAACAGAAAGAAGTGCTATATTTTCAGTTACAGGTTAGTGAAAATAAAAATGTGATTTTTTTCTCCATCTGGGTTCATGGCTTCATAGAATCCCATACCTGTTCTGTGAGATTATTCACTCTTTTTATATTTTAAATGGTCTTGTCTACTACCATTTTTTTTTCTTAAGTGAGAAGCAGGGAGGCAGAGAGAGAGACTCCCATCTGCGCCCCTACCAGGATCCACCCAGCAAGCCCTCTACCGGGTATACTTTGCTATCTGAGACCATTACTCTGTTGCAACCAAGCTATTTTAGTGCCTGAGGTGAGGCCATGGAGCCATCCTCAGCACTGGAGGCCAACTTGCTCCAATTGAGCTGAGGCTATAGGACGGGGAGAGAGAGAGAGAGAGAAGCAAGAGGGGACAGGGTGGAGAAGCAGATGGTCACTTTTCCTCTGTGCCCTAACCGAGAATCGAACCCGGGACATCCACACACCGAGCTGATGCTCTACCACTGAGCCAACTGACCAGGGCCTTCTGTTCATTTTTATTAACCCCTCTGGGATGAGGGTTTTTTTAATACATTTTTATTAATTTTAATGGGATGACATTAATAAATCAGGATACATATGTTCAAAGAAAACATCTCCAGGTTATCTTGTCATTCAATTATGTTGCATACCCATCACCCAAAGTCAAATTGTCCTCTGTCACCTTCTATCTGGTGTTCTTTGTGCCTCCCCCCACTCCCCATAACCACCACACTCTTGTCCATGTCTCTTAATCTCGTTTTTATGTCCCACCTATGTATGGAATCATGCAGTTCTTAGTCTAATTTACTTATTTCACTCCATATAATGTAATCAAGATCCATCCATTTTGTTGTAAATGATCCGATGTCATCATTTCTTATGGCTGAGTAGTAGTCCATAGTATATATGTACCACATCTTCTTTATCCAGTCATCTATTGAAGGGCTTTTTGGTTGTTTTCATGTCTTGGCCACTGTGAACAATGCTGCAATGAACATGGGGCTGCATGTGTCTTTACGTACCAATGTTTTTGAGTTTGGGGGGCATATAACCAGTAGAGGGATTGCTGAGGCGAGTGAAGGATATCAGCAAATGCAAATTTGACTCCTGGAACTGCCCCTGTCAGTCTGCCTCGTACCCTTCTCTTACTCCCACATTGTATGCTCAGCCTACTGGGTCCTCAGGCTGTTGTAAGCAGCGCCCCAACCAGGAAAACCAGCGGTAGTCACAGGAATTGGACTCTGTGTTGGTTTCTCTTTGTTTTGTTGATTTATCTGTAAGACCTACCCACTATTATTTGTTCTCGCCTCTTTATGAAGCTTGTGTTGTAAAAGTGTTTTTGCTTCAGACATCCTGAATCTGGGCAGGCCCTTTGGAATGTGTGAGAATTCAAATGATTTTCCAGTTCCAACCTCTGTAGGTCCTAAAAGGCAAAATAGAACCACACATTTTAATCTTACCAATAAAACAGAATATTAACTTTGCTATGAAAAATGAGCACTCAAGGATATAAGCAACATATTGCCAGTATTGTGAAGCTAAACAATGAAGGCAATTATTTTATTAAAGTGGGGACAGTTATTTAGTTAGCCTCTGCCACATTCTTGTCTCTTCAGTTCCTGTGCCTGCAGACAGGCTGTACAGTGGGACCCTCACTGAGGACAAGATGTGTTTTCTGCCTTTGGTGACACAGCTGTTTTTAAAGTGCTTTTCTTGCTGTGGGACTCTTGTTGATTTTTGCCCCAGAGGTTGAGGGCAGAGATGTTCCAGTTCTCTTGACAAGTTCCCAGGGGGTTGAGAGTGGACTGGATTCTGGCCAGGGTCATTTATTCTTGAAGAAATTAGAAACTAGTGTGATACTGCTCTGCTTATTCAGGAGTAAGAAATAAACCAACATGTGACAGGACCAGGAAGTTTATCTCCATCTAGGCAAACTTTTATGTTTATAGGTCCATAAAGGTGATAAAAATGAAAGCCAGGAGAGCAGAAATGGCTAGTAGTAAAATGAGAGAGAGAGAGAGAGAGAGAGAGAGAGACTTACAAGGCATGTTTCTAACCAGCAAAAGTTATTTTCATGTAGAGTTAGAATTCTTTCCCTTATTCTGTTCCATATTGCTTATTTACTTAAGAAATTTTAGAAACTCTAAAGATGCAGAAAAGTAGAGTTAATTGTATAATAAACATCCATGTATTGACCACCCAGATGGAAGAAACATTTCAAATACCTGAAGGGACATAGAAACCTTGATGTGCCCATGAAGATGTCCAACACTAAAAGGATTCCAGTTAACCATCCTCCTGGCCCAGATAATGAGAAGCCACCAGCCAGGTAGGAACTGGTCTATCATCCTCTTCTCTCTTGCCAATCCCCTTTCATTTTGGGAGAGAAAAGAGCAGCAGGTATTAAGGGGACAAGGAAGACAGGCAGGGAGAGCAGAGGCCCTATTTCCCTTTTTTACTGCAAGCTGCCAGGCCTACGCCGATGAGGGGAGGAAGTTTTACCACTAAGTGAAGTTGTGGGTTTGGATTATTGCAGAGGATTATGCATTCTAGTTGCTAAACTGAGACTGTGTTCTGTAAAATGACTGTGGGATTTGCCCATTATTTAAGAGAGAACAGAGAAGCCATGGCACTCACAGAGTTTTTGTTCAGGAGTAGGGAAGGTATCATCCACTGAATAGATGTTTAAAGGAAAAATAATGGGAGAAAAAGCCAAGTTGAATTTGATTGCCCGGAGTCACGCTTGTTCCACATACCACATGGAAAACATTTAGCTGAATTTACAATGTCATCGATACTAAGGCAAACTATGATTTTAGATGCTGCCAAAAAAGAAATAAAAATTGCAACCTCTGATACATCAAAATTAAAGCAAAACTTTGTGATGAACAAAACACCAAATTGTATATAAATATAGACAAAATCAGTATTACTGATTTTTCCTTTTGCCTCTGGGTTTAGTATGTCTCAGCATGGCACTGCCACTGATATTTATTTAAAATCTTGATATTTTATTCATTATGGCATTTTGGGCAACAATTTTGGTTTAGGAAAATATTCATTAAAATATATTTATCTTGATTATTGAGCTTTTTGGCACGTACTTAACTTTTTATTCTGAGGCAAGTGTCTCACTCATCTCTTTTCCCTCACCTAGTTCCTCTGGGAAATAGAGATAGTGATAGGAAAAAAAGAAGAAGGAAAGAAAGAAACAAAATAAAAGACAGATCCTTTGTTTATTTTCTTGCCCATGTAATTGTAAATGGGAGAAATATTTTCATAAATTTCCCAAACAGAGATGACTTTAAAATTCTTTTTTAAAAAAATTATTTAATTTCTAGGGATGACAATGGTTAATAAGATTATATAGGTTTTAGGTATACAGTTCTATGATATATCCACCGTATATTGTATTGTATGTTCACCACCACAAGTCAAGTATCCTTCCATCACCATTTAACCCCCCCCAAGTTTTCTTTGGATATATTCCCAGAAGTACATTTGTTGGGTCATAGGGCAGTTCCACTTTTAATTTTTTGAGGAAACTCCATACTGCTTTCTACAGTGACTTCACCAATCTATACTCTCACCAACAGTGATAAAGGTTCCCTTTTCTCCACATTTGTTTGTTAGCATTTGTTTGTTGATTTATTAATGATAGTCATCCTGACAGATGTGAGGTGATATCTCATTGTGGTTTTAATTTGCATTTCTCTGATGATTACTGATGCTGAGCATTTTTTGTATGTCTATTGGCTATCTGGATTTTCTCTTTGGAGAAATGTCTATTCAGGTCCTTTGCCCAATTTTTAATTGAATTGTGTTTTTTTATTTGTTTGTTTTACTGTTAAGTTTTATAACTTCTTTATGAACTTTGAATATTAACCCCTTATCAAGGTATCATTGGTGAATATGTTCCATATTCAATGAATTGTTCTTTCATGTTGTTGATGGTTTCCTTTGCTGTGCAAAAAACATTTTAGTTTGATGTAGTCCAGTTTGTTTATATTTTCTTTTGTTATCTTTGCTCAAGGTGATATCTCAGAAAAAATTTTGCTATGAGAAATGTCCAAGATTTTACTGCATATATCTTCTTTTAGGATTTTTATGTTTCAATCTGACATTTAAGTCTTTAATTTATTTTGAGTTTATTCTTGTATATGTTGTAAGAAGGTGGTTTAGTTTCATTATTTTTGCATGCATCTTTTCAATTTTCTCTACATCATTTATTGAATAGACTATCTTTATCCCATTGTAAGTTTTTACCTCCTTTATCAAATATTAATTGACCATAAAAGTGTGAATTTATTTCTGGGCCCCCTATTCTGTTCTGCTGATCTATATGTCTGTTTTTATGCCAGTACTATGCTGTTTTGTTTGTTTTTTTTGTAGTTTTCTATCTTTTGGAAGTTAGAAGCGGGGAAGCAGTTAGACAGACTCCTGCATGCACCAAACCAGGATCTACTGGTGTGCCCACCAGAGGGTAATGCTCGGCCCCTCTGGGGCACTGCTCCGCTGCAATCAGAGCTATTCTAGCACCTGAGGCGGAGGCCACGAAGCCGTCCTCAGCACCTGGGCCAACTTTGCTTCCATGGAGCCATGGCTGCGGGAGGGGAAGAGAGAAATAGAGAGAAAGGAGAGGGGGAAGGATGGAGAAGCAGATGGGCACTTTTCCTCTGTGCTCTAGCTGGGAATGGAACCCGGGACTTTCACATGCTGGGCTGACGCTCTACCGCTGAGCCAACCGGCCAGGGCCATCCCATGCTGCTTTGATTACTATGGCCTTGTAGTATAGTTTGATATAAGGTAATGAGATTCCTCCAACTTTGTTCTTCTTTTTCAATATTGCTGTTGCTATTAGGGGTTTTTTGTAAGTTTTTGGAATATTTGTTCATAAGTTTTTGTTCCAGTCCTATGAAGTAACACCATTGGTATCTTGATAGATATTGCACTAAATCTGTAGATTGCTTTGGGCAATGTGGACATTTTAATGATGTTAATTCTTTCTACTCATGAACATGGTATATACTTCCACTTATTTATATCTCCTTTAATATCTTTCTTCAATGTCTTATAATTTTCTGAGTGCAGATCTTTTACATCCTTGGTTAAATGTATTCCTAGATACTTTATTTTATTTATTTTAGTGCAATTGTAAATGGGGTTGTTTTCTTACTTTTCCTTGTAGGTAGTTAATTACTAGTGTATAAAAATGCAATCAATTTTTGAATATTTATTTTGTATCCTGGCACTTTTACTGAATTTATCAGTTCTAGTAGTTTTTTGGTAGAATCTTTAGGGTTCTCTATATACTATCATGTCATCTGCAAATACTGACAGTTTTACTTCATCCTTCCTAATTTGGATGCCTTTTATTTCTTCTTCTTCTCTGATTACTGTGCCTAGGACTTCCAGTACTATGTTGAGTAAGAGTGGTGAAAGTGGACATCCCTGTCTTGTTCCTGATCTTAAGAGAAAGACTTGTAGGTTTTGCCCATTGAGTATGATGTTGGTTGTGGGTTTGTCACATATGACTTTTATTTCATTGAGGTATATTCCCTCTATTTCCACTTTGCTGTTATTTTTATCATAGATAGGTGTCATATTTTATCAACTGCTTTTCCTGCATCTATTGATATGATTATGTTTTTTATCCTTCATTTTGTTCATGTGGTGTATCACTTTTATTGATTTTTGGATGTTGCTCAACTTTGCATCCCAAACATAAAGCCCACTTAATCATTGTGTATGATCTTTAAAATGTATTGCTGGATCAGGTTTGGTAATATTTTGATGAAGATTTTAGCATTGGGGTTTATCATGGATATTGGCCTATAATTTTCTTTCTATGTAGTGTCCTTATCTGATTTCAGTGTTAGAATAATGCTGTCTTCATAAAAAGAGCTTGGGAGCCTTTCCTACTCTTGAAATTTTTGAAATAGTTTGAGAAGGACAGGAATGAATTATTTTTTGAATGTTTGGTTAAATTTACCTGTGAAGCCATCTGGTCCAGGACTTCTGTTTGTTGGGAGTTTTCTTTTATTACTGCTTCAATTTCATTAGTTGTAATATGTCTATTCAGATTTTCTGATTCTTCCTTATTTAGTTTTGGAAGATTGTATGTTTCTAGAAATTTATTCATTTTGTCTAGATTGTCTAATTTTTTTTGATATACAGTAGTTCATCATATTTTCTTACAATCCCTTGTATTTCTGTGAAGTCTGTTGTTATATCTTCTCTTTCATATCTGAATTTATTTATTTGGGCCCTCTATCATTTTTTTTGCCAAGTCTGATGAAAGGTTTGTTAATCTTGTTTATCTTCTCAAAGAACCAACCAGCTCTTGATTTCTTTGATCTTTTGTATTTTTTTTAGACTCTATTTTATTTATTTCTGCCCTGATCTTTATTATTTCCTTTTTTCTACTCACTTTGGGCTTTGTTGCTCTTTTTCTAGTTCTTTTAAATGTAAAGTTAGATTGCTTATTTGATATTTTTCTTGTTTCTTGAGGTAGGCTTATAATGCTATGAATTTTCCTATTAGGACTGTTTTTGCTGTGTCCCATAGATTTTGGGTTGTTGTGTTTTCATTTCCTTTTGTTTCAAGGTATGTTTTGATTTTTTCCTTGATATCATTTTAACCTATTCATTGTTTAGTAACATGTTGTTTAGCTTCCATGTCTTTGTGTCTTTTTCAGTTCTTTTCTTGTGATCAATTTCTAGTTTCATATCATTATGGTCAGAGATGCGTGATATGATTTCAGTCTTCTTAAATGTATGAAATTTGTTTTGTGTCCTAGCATGTGGTCTATCCTAGAAAATGTTCCATGTGCACTTGAAAATAATGTATATTCTGCTGCATTTGGGTAAAATGCTCTGATTATCAATTAAATCCATCTGATCCTATTTGTCATTTAAGGCTGCTGTTTCCTTGTTGATTTTTTGTCTGGAAGATCTATCCATTGATGCCAAGATTTTTTGTTTATCAAGATTTGCTTTATATGTTCAAGTGCCTCTATTTTGGCTGCATAAATGTTTGTGAAATCCTCTTGTTGGATTTCTCCCTTTATCATTATGTAGTGTCCTTCTTTTTCTATTACTATAGCCTTTGTTTTAAGGTCTATTTTGTCACATATAAGTATTGCTTCTCCAGCCTGACCTGTGGTGGCGCAGTGGGTAAAACTTCGACCTGGAATGCTGAGGTCACCGGTTCAAAACCCTGGGCTTGCCTGGTCAAGGCACATATGGGAGTTGATGCTTCCTGCTCCTCTCCCTGTCCTCTCTTTATCTCTGCCTGACCAGGTGGTGGCGCAGTGAATAGAGCGTCGGACTGGGATGCGGAAGGACCCAGGTTCGAGACCCCGAGGTCGCCAGCTTGAGTGCAGACTCATCTGGCTTGAGCAAAGAGCTCACCAGCTTGGACCCAAGGTCGATGGCTCCAGCAGGGGGTTACTCGGTCTGCTGAAGGCCCACGGTCAAGGCACATGTGAGAAAGCAATCAATGAACAACTAAGAAGTCGCAACGCGCAACGAGAAACTGATGATTGATGCTTCTCATCTCTCTCCATTCCTGTCTGTCTGTCCCTGTCTATCTCTGCCTCTGTTAAAAAAAAAAACAAAAAAAAAACAAGTATTGCTTCTCCAGGTTTTTTAATTTCCACTTCCAAGAAATATTCTTTTTCATTTTTTTACTTTTAGTCAGTGTGTATCTTTTATTCTGAGGTTGGTTGTTTGTAAACAGCATATATATGGGTCTTGTTTTCTTATCCTTTCACCTACCCTATGTCTTTTGATCAAAGCATTAAGCCATTTATATTTAAAGTGATTAATGATAGATACATATTTATTGCCATTCTATTCTTTTAACCATGTTTTTCTGTATTTTCTCTTCTTCCCCCTCCTCCCCCTCTACCACCTCTTTCTTCTTCCTTCCTCTTTTTCTTTTTCTTCAATAAGACCTTTTATCATTTTTTTCTTTTATCATATTTCTTTTCATTTCTTTTTTTGTGGCAGAGAGAGTCAGAGAGATAGATAGATAGGGAAAGACAGACATGAAGGGAGACAAGAAACATCAGTTCTTCATTGTGGTTCCTTAGTTGTTCATTGATTGATTTCTCATATGTGCCTTGACCCGGGGGGCTACAGCAGACCAAGTGACCCCTTGCTCGAGCCAGTGACTTTGGGCTCAAGCTGGTGAGCCTTGTTCAAACCAGATGAGCCTGTGCTCAAGCTGGCAACCTCAGGGTCCTCCACATCCCAGTCCAACTCTCTATCCACTGCGCTACTGCTTGGTCTGGCTCTTTTCATTTCTTGTAATACTGATTTGTTGATAACAAACTTCTTCAGCTCTTCCTTGTCTGTGAAGCACTTTATTTCTTCTTCAATTTTAAATGATCGACTTGCTAGGTAAAGCCTTGATTGTTGGTTTCTTCTTTTTATCACTTTGTATATTTTATGCCAGTTTCTTCTGGCCTGAAATGTTTTTGTTGAGAAATCAGTGGACAGTCTTATGGGAGCTCCCTTGTAGGTAACTAACTGTCTTTCTCATGCTTGTTTTAAGATTCTCTCTTTGTTGTTAACCTTTGATAATTTAATTATGATTTGTCTTGCTATAGCCTCTTTGGGCTCATCCTGTTTGGAACTCTCTGCACTTCCTGAGAGTATGTCTTTTTCTTTCCCTAAATTAGTGAAGTTTTTAGTCATTGTTTCTTCAAATAGGTTCTCAATTCATTGTTCTCTTGCTTCTCCTTTTGGTATTCCTATGATGTGGATGTTATGCTTCATGTTGTCCCAAAGGCCCCTTAAACTAGCCTCATTTAAAAAAATTTCTTTTCTCTTTTTGCTGCTCTGATTTGGTGTTTTCTGCTACTTTGTCTTCCAAATCATTGATTTAGTCCTCTGTTTCATCCAATCTACTGTTTATTTCTTTTAGTGTATTCTTTTTTTTAAAAAAAGATTTTATTTATTCATTTTAGAAAAGGGTGAGAAAGAGAGAGAGAAAGAGAGAGAAAGGGAAAGAGAGAAGGTGGGGAGGAGCAGGAAGCATTAACTCCCTTATGTCCCTTGACCAGGCAAGCCCAGGGTTTTGAACTGGCAACATCTGGGTTTCAGGTTGATGCTTTATCTACTGTGCCACCACAGGTCAGGCTCTTTTAGTGTATTCTTTATTTAAGGTGTTGTTTTACTCATTTCTGACTGGTTCTTTTTTATGGTTTCTATGTCCCTTTTTATTCTTGCTATCTCTTTGTTGAAGTTCTGACTTAGTTCCTTGAGCACCTTTATGACCATTTTTTTGAACTCTATATCTGATAACTTTTTTCCCTCTATTTCATTTAGCTCTTTTTCTGGAGATTTCTTTTGTTCTTTTATTTGGGTCCTGTTTCTTTGTCTCCCTATTTTGGCTGCCTCTATGTATCAGGTATACCTGCTATGACTTCCAATCTTGGTAGGGTGGCCTTATGTATAGGTGTCCTTTGGGACTCTTTGATGTAGTCTCCTTGATAACCTGAGGTGGGTGCTTCAGAAATGTCCCTTTGTGGCTTATGTGGGCCCCCCTGTTGTAATTGAGTCTTGATTTCATTTGGCTAATTTATGTGTGACACTCTGTCTGGTTGACTGTGAGGATTGACCCATACCTCATTGTAGGAGCTGCTATGCAGGTACTTACCACACAAAGTGGAATTTGCCTCAACAGGGTCTGGTGCCTGTCACAATCTCCCTTTTGATATGCTACTTGTAGATCCTGATCTGATATTATCTAATGCTGGCCACTGGGTGCATTGGTTCTGGTCTTTTGTGAGGCACTCTGATGCAGGCCAATATTAAACACTGCCTATGACTGGCCCTGGGCATCTTCTTTGGAGCTACAAATGACCCACAGTTTTTTGTTGCTTTTGGTGGGCCTGAGTGTTTTTAGGATAGACCAAACTGCACAGCAAGGCCTGCTTTTTCTAGCACTGGGCCTGGGGGCAGGTCAGGAAAAGTCCCAAGGTACCCCAAGATCTGCCTTCACCTGCCTCTGCCTGGCTCCGTCTCTCAGGTGCTTGTTAGGCTCTGTCACTGAAAGAGCCTCTGGCATGTACTCAAGTTGCATGAGGTAGATTCTCAATGAGTGACCAGGTAGGGCACATGGTATTTTCCAGATTGATACAGGTTCAAACTTGGTGCCAATACTGGGTCTGAGGCTACTTAGCAAATGTCCCAGGTTATACTGAGTCTAGCTACTACCTACTGGGTACTTGTGCACCTCTGTGGTGAGACAGGGCCTCAGGGAGTTGTCAGAGTGGGACAGCAGAGTATATCAGGCTCAAACAGACCAAGATTTGGCCATGTGAAGGAAGTGCTCTGCACTGGTCAGGTGCACAAGGGTAAAATAGCTTCCACCGAGAGCCATACAACTCAGTTTGTCCCAGATTCTGCCAAGAGCTTGATCTCAGTAGGGTAGGGCCACTTGAAGTTGGAAATATGGGTCTTGTGGATATAACAATGAGAGGACTGTGCTGGTCATGCTATACTATGGGAATGTGGGGGGAATGGCCCCCATCTCAGTGCCATACAACACAATCTGTCTCAGATACTGTCCAGACATACACAGGGTAGAGCCACTAAGAGTTGGGAGTGTGGGGCCTCTGGGAGCCCAGAGGGTGGGGTTAGCAGATCTCCCTCGAAGGAAAAGGCCAATCAGGTCCATGGGGAAATGGGGAAATGACCCCCTCCCTAAAGCTATACAGCTCAGTCACTGACATCCCCTGAGTTAGCCACTACTGCCCACCCCAGGCAGCTGACTTTTCAGCAGGGTGCAAGCTCCACATAGTGGATTGACAGGGAGACCAGTGAGTGGGGTTATTGCTCTCTCCCATGCTGATGCTCAATGGAAGGGAGTACTCCACCCAAGAAAGATGCTATCTGCTTGTGGGAGAGGGACTCAGCACAGGGATCCTGGCAGCTGTCCGTTCAGCTCTTTCCCCAAGAGAAAAACCTTAGTCTCTCCTCATGTGACTCTAGTCCACACTATTTTCCCTACACTGGAGACCAGGGTGAGTGGCTGCAAATGAGATCTTGTGCATTGGCCCTTTAGCAGGTTGCCTGTGTCTCTGGCAGATTCCTGTGTTTCTCTGCTAGACAGAAGCCCCACTGATTTTCACAGCCAAGTGTTATGTGGGTGCTTCTTCCTGGCTTTGATGCTCCAGCTTGGAGTTGCGACCCCATGCTCCTCAGTAGAAACATTTGCAGCTGAGATAGCCCTTTGGAATCTCAGCTACCACCCATTGGAGGAGGAATAGCCCTTTTTGTGTCTCTGCCCTTCCTACCAGTCTCAATGTGGCTTCTTCTGTGAATCCTTGGTTATATGACTTCTCTTCAGCTAGTCTTCAGTTGGTTATTCAGGTTGATTGTTCTATATTTTAGTTGTAATTTCAGTTTGGTTTTGGGAGGAGGTGAGTGTTATGTTAACCTACTTTGCTGCTATTCTGGATCTTCAATCTTTAAAGCTCTTAATAAAAAATATGAGATGATCTCATTGGTACCCCCAGATAACACCAAAGAAGGAAACTCTAATCTTTTTGATAAATCTCCAATTTACTGGCTGAATGACAAAAGTCCCCAATAACCAGCTAAATTGTTGCTCTCAATGCTGTTGATATTAAAATATGAAGCAAAATTCCTGTATTTATTTCTTCATTCCTGTCATTTAAAGAAATTCCCTCTTGTACTAATGAAAATGTAAAAGGAGATTTATGATACCTGTGTGTAATGATAATATCTGGTACACAGCTTTCTGTCATCTCACTTAATTCTCATCATATTACTCATTCAATTCCCAAAACTACCATAGAGAGTATGCAGGAAAGTTATTGCCCCATTTTATGCAAAAGGCATCAGCTTCATTTTTCAGAGGAGGCTGACCCAACTGAATGGGAACCAAAACCCTGATATCTCTACTTCAAGGACAGTCTCTTTCCAATATAGTGCTGTGTACCACTGAAGACATGTGGAGTGACACTTTAAGTGGCCACGTTTGAGGGATTGCAGCTATAATCTGCGCTGATTAGCAGCTGATCTCCCTGAGGCTATATCCAGTCTCCTAATGCTGTTTCATATTAAACAGGTTTGAGAGTGAGTCACTTTGGCTGGCAGAAACCAGCAAAGTGATTGCTTCAGACTTGCTTTGAAACTTGAAGTCCTCCCTTTGCCTAGAGGTAGCAAACTCAATGCAAACCTAAGCTATAATACTGCAACTGCTCTGGGGCTGACTTTGTGTTTCATTTATATAATTTCAGGCTTCATTTAACATTCACCCATTTTCCCTTTCCATGCTTACATGATTTAGTATAGCACACTCTTATGCTAATGGCTTTGTTTAGGTAATATTGGAATAGAAAAGAAGACACACCCTGCCCAGGGAGCTCTTAGTCAAAAAAAGAAAGGAAGGAGGAGGTTGGTGGAAGATAGAGAAGGGTACAGGGAGGGAAAATGGTGGCAGACAGAGACTTGACTTAGGGTAGTGAACACACAGTACAATGTACGGGTGATATCTGGTAGAATTGTGAATCTGAAACCTATATAATTTTGTTAACCAGTGTCACCCCAATAAATTCAATAAAAAATGAAAAACAGAGAAAAGAAAGCCCTCAATTAGTCCATGTGGGCTGCTGTTTGACACACAGGTGAACCTTAGCAGTGATAGAATTTTGTTCAGTTTGAGGGAGGAATTTGGATTTTCTGCTTCTTCTGGTCCAGGACTGAGGAGGTTGTTCTCGGTAATTGATTTGGGAGCTAAAAAAAACAACCACAAACCAAAAACCCTTCTGAGCTACACTGGTCTTTTATTTTTATTAATTTTAATGGGGTGACATTGATAAAATTGTCTTCTGTCACCTTCTAACTGGTTTTCTTTGTGCCCTTCCCCTCCCCCAAGCCTCCCCTCCTTCCCTCCACCCTGTAACCCCAATACTGTTGTCCATGTCTCTGAGTCTCATTTTTATGTCCCACCTATGTATGGAATCATATAGTTCTTAGTTTTTTCTTTTTTACTTATTTTGCTCAGTATAATGTTATCAAGGTCCATCCATGTTGTTGTAAAAGATCCGATGTCATCATTTCTTATGGCTGAGTAGTATTCCATAGTATATATATAGTAAGCTTTTTAATCCACTCGTCCTCTGACGGACATTTGGGCTGTTTACAGATCTTTGCTATTGTGAACAAGGTTGCCATAAACATGGGGGTGCATTTCTTCTTTTCAAACAGTGCTATGGTGTTCTTCAGGTGTATTCCTAACAGTGGTATAGCTGGGTCAAAAGACAGTTCGATTTTTAATTTCTTGAGGAATCTCCATACTGTTTTCCACAGAGGCTGCACCAGTCTGTATTCCCACCACCAGTGCAGGAAGGTTCCCTTTTCTCCACATTCTTGCCAGCACTTATTCTGTGTTGTTTTATTGATGAGCTCCATTCTGACTGGTGTGAGGTGATATCTCATTGTGGTTTTAATTTGCATTTCTCTAATGATTAGTGATGTTGAGCATTTTTTCATATGCCTATTGGCCATCTGTATGTCCTCTTTGGAGAAGTATCTATTCATTTCTTTTGCCCATTTTTTGATTGGATTGTTTGTCTTCCTGGTATTAAGTTTTACGAGTTCGTTATAAATTTTGGTTATTAACCCCTTATCAGACGCATTGTCAAATATATTCTCCCATTGTGTAGTTTGTCTTTTTATTCTGTTCTTATTGTCTTTAGCTGTGCAGAAGCTTTTTAGTTTGATAAAGTCCCATTTGTTTATCCTGTCTTTTATTTCACTTGCCTGTGGAGACAAATCGGCAAATATATTGCTGCGAGAGATGTCAGAGAGCTTACTACCTATGTTTTCTTCTAAGATGCTTATGGTTTTATGGCTTACATTTAAGTCTTTTATCCATTTTGAGTTTATTTTTGTGAATGGTGTAAGTTGGTGGTCTAGTTTCATTTTTTTGCAGGTAGCTGTCCAATTTTCCCAACACCATTTGTTGAAGAGGCTGTCTTGACTCCAATGCATGCTCTTACCTCCTTTGTCAAATATCAGTTGTCCATAAAAGTGTGCGTTTATTTCTGGGTTCTCAGTTCTGTTCCATTGATCTATATGCCTGTTTTTATGCCAGTATCAGGCTGTTTTGAGTACAATGGCCTTATAATATAACTTGATATCAGGAAGTGTGATACCTCCCACTTTATTCTTCCTTTTCAAGATTGCTGAGGCTATTCGTGTTCTCTTTTTGTTCCATATAAATTTTTGGAATATGTGTTCTATATCTTTGAAGTAAGTCATTGGTATTTTAATCAGTATTGCATTGAATTTATAAATTGCTTTGGGTAAATATAGACATTTTAATGATGTTTATTCTTCCTAACCATGAGCATGGTATATGCTTCCACTTGTTTGTATCTTCCCTGATTTCTTGTATCAATGTTTTATAATTTTCCGAGTACAAGTCTTTAATCTCCCTGGTTAAATTTATTCCTAGGTACTTTATTTTTTTGGTTGCAATGGTAAAGGGGATTGATTCCTTAATTTCTCTTTCTGACAGTTCATTGTTAGTGTATAAAAATGCCTCTGATTTCGGAGTATTGATTTTATATCCTGCCACCTTGCTGAATTCATTTATCAGGTCTAGTACTTTTTTTACTGCGACTTTAGGGTTTTCTATGTACAATATCATATCATCTGCAAATAATGATAGTTTTACTTCTTCTTTTCCAATTTGGATGCCTTTTATTTCTTTTTCTTGTCTGATTGCTGTGGCTAAAACTTCCAAAGAACTATGTTGAATAAGAGTGGTGAAAGGAGGCACCCCTGCCTTGTTCCTGATCTTAAAGGGATTGCTTTTAATTTTTGCCCATTGAGTATGATGTTGGCTATGGGTTTGTCATAGATGGCCTTTATCATGTTGAGGTATGTTCCATGTATTCCCACTTTGCTGAGAGTTTTGATCATGAATGGGTGCTGGATTTTATCAAATGCTTTTTCTGCATCTATTGAAATTATCATGTAGGTTTTCTTCTTCCTTTTGTTTATGTGATGAATCACATTGATTGATTTGCAAATATTGTACCAGCCTTGCCTCCCAAGAATAAATCCCACTTGATCATGGTGTATGATTTTTTTCATATATTGCTGGATCCAGTTTGCTAATATTTTGTTGAGGATTTTTGCATCTAAATTCATCAGGGATATTGGCCTATAATTTTCTTTCTTTGTGTTGTCTTTGCCTGGTTTTGGAATCAGAATTATGCTCACCTCATAAAAGGAGCTTGGAAGTCTTCTTTCTGTTGAATTTTTTGAAATAGCTTGAGAAGGATAAGAGTTAGTTCTTCTTTGAATATTTGGTATAATTCACTTGTGAAGCCATCAGGCCCAGGACTTTTCTTTTTTGGGAGTTTTTTGATAACTGTTTCAATCTCATTTGTTGTAATTGGTCTGTTTAGGTTTTCTGATTCTTCCAGATTAATTTTTGGAAGATTATATGTTTCAAGGAATTTGTCCATTTCATCTAGGTTGTCTAGTTTCTTGGCATACAGTTCTTCATAGTATTTTCTTACAATATTTTGTATTTCTGTTGTGTCAGTTGTTATTTCTCCACTCTCGTTTCTAATTTTATTTATTTGAGTCCTCTCTCTTTTTTTCTTGGTGAGTCTGGTTAAAGGTTCATCGATATTGTTTACCTTTTCAAAGAACCAGCTCCTGGTTTCATTGATCCTCTGTATTGTTTCTTTAGCCTCTATATCATTTATTTCTGCTCTGATCTTTATTATTTCCTTTGTTCTACTAGCTCTGGGCTTTACTTGCTGTTCTTTTTCTAGTTCTTTTAGATGTAGGGTCAAGTTGTTTATTTGAGTTTATTCTAGCTTCTTGAGGTTTGTTGGTAATGCTATGAACTTCCCTCACAGGACTGCTTTTGCTGTGTCCCATAAATTTTGAGTTGATGTATGCTCATTATCGTTTGTTTCTAGGAATTTTTTTTTTCTTCATTTTTCTGAAGCTGGAAACAGGGAGAGACAGTCAGACAGACTCCCGCATGCGCCCGACCGGGATCCACCGGCACGCCCACCAGGGGCGGTGCTCTGCCCCCCAGGGGGCGATGCTCTGCCCATCCTGGGCATTGCCATATTGTGACCAGAGCCACTCTAGCGCCTGAGGCAGAGGCCACAGAGCCATGCCCAGCGCCCGGGCCATCTTTGCTCCAATGGAGCCT
Source organism: Saccopteryx bilineata (assembly GCF_036850765.1). Taxonomy (NCBI): domain Eukaryota; kingdom Metazoa; phylum Chordata; class Mammalia; order Chiroptera; family Emballonuridae; genus Saccopteryx; species Saccopteryx bilineata. The sequence goes on along the minus strand of NC_089499.1, from coordinate 39,545,592 downwards.
TGGCTGCGGGAGGGGAAGAGAGAGACAGAGAGGAAAGCGCGGCGGAGGGGTGGAGAAGCAAATGGGTGCTTCTCCTATGTGCCCTGGCCAGGAATCAAACCCGGGTCCTCCGCACACTAGGCCGACGCTCTACCGCTCTAGGAATTTTTTAATTTCTTCTTTAATCTCATTGTTTACCCATTCGTTATTTAATAACATGCTATTTAGTTTCCAAGTGTTTGAGAATTTTTCATTTTTTCTGTTGTGGTTGATTTCTAGTTTAATGTCATTGTGATCAGAGAAAGTTCTCGATATGATTTTAATTTTCTTAAATTTGTTGAGACCGCTTTTGTGCCCTAACATGGGTCTATTCTATAGAATGTACCATGAGTGCTTGAAAAGAATGTATATTGTGCTGTTTTAGGGTGAAAGGTTCTGAAGATATCTATTAAATCGAGTTGATCTAAGATGTCCTTTAAGTCTGCTGTTTCTTTGTTAATTTTCTTTCTTGAGGATCTATCTAATGATGTTAATGGGGTATTGAAATCCCCTACTATTATAGTATTGCTGTTGATCTCGCCCTTTAAATCCATCAAAGTCTGCTTTATATATTTAGGTGCTCCTATATTAGGTGCATAGATATTTATAACGGTTATATCTTCCTGTTGGATTGCTCCCTTTATCATTATGTAGTGACCTTCTTTATCTCTAACTATAGTCTTTGTTTTAAAGTCCATTTTGTCTGACATAAGTTTTGCTACCCCAGCTTTTTTTTCATTTCCATTTGCGTGAAATATTTTTTCCATCCTTTTATCTTTAGTCTATGTGCATCTTTTCATTTAAGGTGTGTCTCTTGTAGACAGCATATGTATGGGTCCTGTTTCTTATCCATGCAGCTACCCTATGTCTTTTGATTGGATCATTTAACCCATTTACATTTAAGGTTATTATTAATATGTAATTGTTTATTGCCATTTTATTCTTTAAAACTGTATTCCTCTTTTGCTATATTCTTTTTCTCCTTTGATCTGTTTACAACAGGTCCCTTAGCATTTCTTGCAGCCTTGGTTTGGTTGTAGTAAATTCCTTGAGGTTTTTTTTTTGTCTTAAAGCTTTTTATTTCTCCTTCAATTTTAAATGATAGCCTTCCTGGATAAAGTAGTCTTGGTTGTAGGCTCTTGTTCTGCATTACTTTGAATATTTCTTGCCATTCCCTTCTAGCCTCAAGTGTTTCTGTTGAGAAGTCAGAAGTCATCCTTATGAGGGCTCCTTTGTAGGTGATAGTCTTTTTTTGTCTAGCAGCTTTTAATATTTTCTCTTTATCACTTAGCTTTGGTATTTTAATTATGATGTGTCTTGGTGTTGATTTCTTTGGGTTTCTCTTTAATGGAGTTTTCTGTGCTTCCTGAACATGTGAGATGTTTTCCTGCCTTAATTGAGGGAAGTTGTCAGCTATGATATGCTTGAACAAAGTCTCTATCCCTTGTTCTTTCTCTTCCTCTTCAGGAATCCTTATGATGCGGATGTTATTTTTCTTCATGTTGTCACAGAGCTCTCTTAGAGTTTCCTCAGACTTTTTGAGTCTCTTTTCTTTTTTCTGCTCTGCTTCCATGCCTTCATTTATCTTGTCCTCTAACTCGCTGATTCAATTCTCAGCTTCATCCATCCTGCTTTTAATTCCTTCCATTGTGTTCTTTATTTCAGATATTGTATTTGTCATTTCTGACTGATTTTTTTTTATTATTTCAATGTCCTCTTTTATATTTGCTATCTCTTTATTTAGGTGTTTGTAATGACCATCTATTGTTGTTCTAATATCTTTGAGCATCCTAACAATCGTTATTTAAAACTCTGCATCTGGCCTAACCTGTGGTGGCGCAGTGGATAAAGCGTCGACCTGGAAATGCTGAGGTCACCGGTTCAAAACCCTGGGCTTGCCTGGTCAAGGCACGTATGGGAGTTGATGCTTCCTGCTCCTCCCCCTGTTCTCTCTCTATCTCTCCCTCTCTCTCTCCTCTCTCTCTAATAAAAATGAATAAATAAAATCTAAAAAAGTAAATAAACAAAAATTTAAAAAAAATAAAAAATAAAAAAATAAAACTCTGCATCTGGTAATTTGGTTATATCTGATTCATTTAGGTCCTTTTCGGGGGATTTCTCTTGGTTCATTTGTGTTGCATTTCTCTGCCTTCACATTTTCTCTGTGTAAAGGAAGGTTTTGGCCACTGGAGTCCACTAGGTATGGCCTCTGTTCCCTAGGTATGGTCTGTCTGCAGGCCCGCCACCCCCTCTTCTGTTGCTGTGTAGGGCTTTCAGGTTTGGGCGTTGTTGGTGCCTGCCCACTGGGGCTGTTGCTGTGGTTTCCATCTCTCCTTCACAGTAGTGGCTGTTATCACATGCTCGGGTGTACAAGCCTTGGTAGCCTTGGCCTTTGCCCCACCCCAGTGTGTGGTGTTATGCTCAGCCTTGAGGGCAGTGGCGATCACCTTTGTTCAGTTGCAGGTCTCTTCCTGTTTCCGGACTTTCGCCCCACCCTTGCAGGAGGAGCCTGCTCGTGGAACGGCTGCTAGCCTTGGCTCTACCGGCCAGGCAGGACTGTGTGCCCATGCTCAGCTCAGTAGCTGAACTCTGCCTGTCCTGGGCTTTTGGCTCCACCTCCGCGGGAGGAGCCGGCTCCCAAGTCAGGCCACAAGCCTCAGTTCCATGGGCGGGGCAAGGCTGTGCTCCTGCGCCCTTGCTCAAGGGCTGGTCTCCACCCCTTCTGGGGTTCCCGCCCTTCTCCCGCAGGCTGGATTGCAGGCTGCCAGCAGCTGGGCTTGACTGCTTTTGCACGTCTACTCCTCCCCAGCTGGGCAAGACTGAGCTCACACATGAGCCCAGTGGCAGCCAGTAGGCTTCTGCCCCTGCCGACAGAACCGCGCGTCCTCGTCCTGCTGCCGCCTGCCCTCGGGGGAGCCCTCAGCTGCGTGGGTGCGGGTGCTTCAGCTCAGACCTTAACACTCACTACTGTAGTCCTGAAAGCTCCCTTTTTCTAAGCGACTCTGCTCTGAGTGCCGCGGGAGAGCTTGTTTGGCTGGTGTCCTGCTTCCCTTTGCTGGTATTACTGTTTCCAGGGGAAATATTCACTTCATATTTGGGGAGTGACTCGTCCCAGGGGTTAGGGTGGCAGTCTCCCAAAATGTTTCTCCCTGTGCCTTCTAGATTACACTCTCTTCCTGATACTCTGGTACTCTCTTCTCTCCCCGTCCCCTGGAGCCCCGTTTGAGTGGTTGTGAGAGAGGTTTTCTGCACGGTCCCTTTAAGAAGAATCCTGGGTCTGAGAAATCAGACTCTTTCTCACAAACAGTATCCTGACTTGTTTCCAGCTAAATACTGTCCTTAGGCCTCTTCTGGGCTCTGGTACTGCAGGCTGGGGCTTTGTTCCTGGGATTCAGGACCCTCCCCTCTCTGCTAAACTCACTTCCTGCCACGCAAGTCTCTCCCAGCTGCCATTCGCTCTGGGGAGCTGGGAAGCCCTCTCCGCGTTTCTGCTTTTCCTGCCAGTCTTGGTATGGCTTCTTCAGTGTTCCTTGGTTGAAGAGTCCTCTTAGTTTAGTCCAAAGTTGGTTTTTCCAGATGATAGTTCTTAAAATTAGTTTGTAATCCACTTTGGTTCTGGGAGGTGGATGTTGGTATGTCTGCCTACTCCAGCGCCATCTTGTCTTCTCAGCTACACTGGTCTTACTGCTGTGAGAGCGTCTGCCTATCCTAGATAGTCCATGGGGCCTAAGTAGATAAGATAGTGAAAGCAGATGGGAGATAGTTTAGAATAAAATAGACAGATGGGTTAGCACTGTAAGTGAAGTCAAAGAGTAGTTGCTTTTGTTTGTTTTCCTGAAAAGAGAGAATTAGAAAATGGGCTGGTAATGTTTTTTGGTGGGATTAGAATCTAAATGGTCAGAGTTGAAACAGTTCTAGGTAATGACCGTTGTTGGGCAAACAAGTGTTTTGGGCTTGCTCGCTTGTACTTTGCCTGATTGGTGCATGAGCACGAGGCAGCATCCCACATGTATAGTCCTTGTAAGGCCACAGGTGCTTGCCCTCAGGGTGCCAGATTGTAGATTTTGGATTGCCTACTGGCATTGGGAGAAGCCATTGCTTGCTATTGTTTGCCAGAGAAAGGTCCTCCCCCACCTGCCTATTTTACTTGTGAGAACTGAGAGAGAGAGAAGAAGTTTGTCCTGCCTGCTTGCTCATCAGCCATTGCGGGACCAATAAGTGGAATGGCTCACCGTCCTCTGGCTCCACAATTCCTTTACTGTCTGCCCAAATCCAATGGGAACCTGCATGGCCACAGCCACCTGCCTTACAGTCATATTTAGGGTGAAGTCACAGAAGTGGCTGGTGAAGTGGAGAGAAGGTGAAGGTCACTTGTAAACTTGGAAGGACTGAGGTCTTGTGAATATAGTGTGCGTAACCAAGAGAAGGATGGACAACTACGATGACTACAACAAAGTGTTGAGCATTTTAATAACTGAATGAAGAATAATAACTGAATGTTTGAATATGGTAATATGGAACCAGAAGAATAAATAATCCCCTTTTCCCAAATAGCCACAGGGTATAGGAAGAAAGGAAGAATAAAAACATCCTGATTCCCATGGGGTAGTAGGAAAGGCAGTGTCCTTCAACAGAGGTCATGTTTCAGTTAAGGCTAGAGGGAAAAAAAGTGTTTTGGGTTTTTTTTGCATTTTTTTTTTGCATTTTTCTGAAGTTGGAAACGGGGAGGCAGTCAGACAGACTCCCGCATGCGCCTGACCGGGATCCACCCAGCACGCCCACCAGGGGGCGATGCTCTGCCCATCTGGGGCGTCGCTCTGCTGCAATCAGTGCCATTCTAGCGCCTGAGGCAGAGGCCACAGAGCCATCCTCAGTGCCTGGGCAAACTTTTGCTCCAATGGAGCCTTGGCTGCGGGAGGGGAAGAGAGAGACAGAGAGGAAGGAGAGTGGGAGGGGTGGAGAAGCAGATGGGTGCTTCTCCTGTGTGCCCTGGCTGGGAATCGAACCCGGGACTCCTGCACGCCAGGCTGACGCTCTGCCACTGAGCTAACCGGCCAGGGAGAGGAAAAAAAAGTTTAATGAAAAAGCCTTACATTGTAGAGGAGAGAGTTTACCAGTGGATGAGGAGGGCATCAGAGGGGCAGCAGAACAGGTTGCGCTGTGGAGCAGGGAAAAATAAAAGAATGAGCGAAAGGAAAGAGAAGGTGATGATAGCAGGAAAAGACAGGCCATCAGAGTGACTAACATTCAGGGTGGAGGCAAGGCATGCCAGAATGGAGAGGTAGGTAAAGCAAAATTAACTAGTCTGGACAGTCTATTTGGGCCTCTGGTATAAGGGGTTTCTAAACCAATGTGAAGAGGGTACCAGGTGGTATCTAAGACTAGGTATTGCCCACCCTTGTGATCTAGTTGGCAACGAGAGGTCTTTGCCTAGGAAAGTGCATCTGGGAATGGGTCTTGATAAATTAGCCAAACCTCTCCTCATTTTGGTGACATACCCTTATCCCTAGTGTTCCTTCAGAGGCCTTGGGCTTCAGCCACAGAATCCTCAGGTTTAGGAAAGAGAGGAATTCAGTGCCTAAACTACTTGGCCAACCCAATTTGACCTGGTGACCATAAAATAAAGCCATTTCCAAGAGTCTTAAACATGCCAGGAGTTGGATCTTCCCAACACTGCTTCCCATTGCTAGGGTGACCATACCTCATCCAACCCTGGGCAAGAGGCCAGTTGCTAGAGATTTACATATGAAGCTGGGAACTTGGTCAAAGAGAGAAAAACTGTAAACTCAGGTTTTGGGAAGATGGTTATTAAATCAAGACAGGAAAAGTAGCTATAAATACAATGCTGAACCAGTTGAGTGACTGATCTAATCTTTTATTTTTTTTATTTTAAATTTTATTTAGAAAATTAATAGGGTGACATCAATCAATAAGAATACATAGGTTTCAGGTAAACATTTCTATAGTATTTGAACTGTTGATTATGTTGTATACTCATCACCCAAAATCAAATAATTTTCTATCACCTTATATTTGTCCCTCTTTATACCCTCCACCCTGCCCCACATACACCTTTTCTCACAGCCTCTTACCCCTGGTAACTACTTCACTTTGATCTATGTCCCCAAGTCTCAGTTTTATATCCCACTTATGTGTGAAGTCATACAGTTCTTAGCTTTTCCTGATTTACTTATTTCACTCAGTATAATGTTCTCAAGGTCTATCCATGTTGTTGTAAATGTAACTGTCATAATTTCTTATGACTGAGAAGAATTCCAGTGAATACTTCTTCTTTATCCAAACGTCTATCAAGGGACACTGGTTAATTTCTATGTCTTGGCCATTGTAAATAATGCTGTGATGAACACGGGGGTGCATGTGTCTTTGCATAGGTATATACCCAGTAGAAGCATTGCTGGGTCATATGGTAGTTCTATTCTTAATTTTTTGATGAACCACAATAATTTCTTCCAAAATGATTGTATTAATTTGTATTCCCATCAACAGTGAATGAAGGTTCCTTTTTCTCCACAGCCTCTCCAACACTTATTATTACCTGTCTTGTTGATATGATAATAGCTAATCTAACAGGTGTGAGGTGGTATCTCATTGTAGTTTTTTTTTTTGTAGCAGATAAGTATCTTTTTTTAAATATTTTTTATTTATTGATTTTTTAGAGAGAGAGGAGTGAGAGAGAGAGAGAGACAGAGAGAGAGAGAAGGGGGAGGAGCAGGAAGCATCAACTCCCATATGTGCCTTGACCGGGCAAGCCCAAGGTTTCGAACCAGCGACCTCAGTGTTCCAGGTCGACGCTTTATCCCACTGCGCCACCACAGGTCAGGCAAGTATCTTTTTTTTTTTAATAAATAAATTTTTATTTTAATGGGGTGACATCAATAAATCCGGGTACATATATTCAAAGAAAACATATCCAGGTTATCTTGTCATTCAATTCTGTTGCATACCCATCACCCAAAGAGAGATTGTCCTCCGTCACCTTCTATCTAGTTTTCTTTGTACCCCCTACCCCCCTCCCTCCTTCCCTACACCCGCACCCCTTAACCACCACACTCTTGTCCATGTCTCTTAGTCTTGTTTTTATGTCCCACCAATGTATGGAATTCTGCAGTTCTTGTTTTTTTTTTTTTTTTTTTCTGATTTACTTATTTCACTCCATATAATGTAATCAAGATCCCACCATTTTGTTGTAAGTGATCCGATGTCATCATTTCTTATGGCTGAATAGTATACCATGGTGTATATTTGCCACCTCTTCTTTATCTAGTCTTCTATTTTTTTTACAGTGATTAAAGCCTTTAAGCAAACTCTTGGCCAATACAGCAAGAATCCATAAAAGAGTAGTGTCCTTAACATGTTCACCAAGTCCAAATTGGCCCCAACAACTTGCATTTCTCAAATAGCTAGTGAAGATGAGCATCTTTTCATATATATGTTGGCCATTTGTATGTCCTCTTGGGAGAAGAGTCTGTTAGGTACTCTTCCCATTTTTAATTGGGTTGTTTACTTGTTTATTGCTGAGCTTTGTGAATTCTTTATATATTTTTGGATATCAACACCTTATCAGAGCTGTTGTTTGTAAATATCATCTCCCATTTGGTTGGCTGTCTTTTTTTTGTTGTTGTCAGTTTCTTTTGCTGTGCAGAAACTTTTTAGTTCGATATAGTCCCATTCCTTTATTTTTACCTTTACTCCCCTTGCCTTTCTGTCAAATTCATACATTGATCTCTATGACCAAGGTCCATGAGCTTAGTACCTATGTTTTCTTCTATGTAGTTTATTGTTTCAGATCTTATATTTAGGCCTTTGATCCATTTTGAATTAATTTTTGTGCAGAGGGACAAACTGTAGTCAAGTTTCATTCTTTTGCATGTGGCTTTCCAATTTTCCCAGCAATATTTCTTGAAGAGGCTTTCTTTTCTCCATTGTGTGGTTTTGGCTCCTTTGTTGAAGATGATTTGTCCATGTATACGTGGTTTTATTTCTGGGCTCTCTATTCTGTTCCATTGGTCTATATGTCTGTTTTTTTCTTTCTTTTTTTTGCCAATACCATGCTGATTTTTTTTTTCTTTCTGAAGCTGGAAATGGGGAGAGACAGACAGACTCCCGGATGTGCCCGACCGGGATCCACCAGCATGCCCACCAGGGGGCGACGCTCTGCCCACCAGAGGGCGATATTCTGCCCCTCCGGGGCATCGCTCTGCCATGACCAGAGCCACTCTAGCGCCTGGGGCAGAGGCCAAGGAGCCATCCCCAGCGCCCGGGCCATCTTTGCTCCAATGGAGCCTTGCTGCGGGAGGGGAAGAGAGAGACAGAGAGGAAGGAGAGGGGGAGGGGTGGAGAAGCAGATGGGTGCTTCTCCTGTGTGCCCTGGCTGGGAATCAAACCCGGGACTTCTGCACGCCAGGCCAACGCTCTACCACTGAGCCAACTGGCCAGGGCCAATACCATGCTGTTTTGATTATCATGGCTCTGTAGTATAACTTGAAGTCAGGTAGTGTGATACCTTTGATTTCATTCTTTCTTCTCAGGATTGCTTTGACTATTCGGGGTTTCTTATGGTTCCATACAAACCTGGTAATTTTTTGTTCCATTTCTTTAAAAAATGACATTGGGGTTTTCATGGGGATTGCATTAAATTTGTATATTACTCTGGGTAATATGGCCATTTTAACTATGCTGATTCTTCCAATCTTTGAACATGGAATATTTTTCCATTTCATTGTGTCTTTTTCAATTTCTTTTAATAATGTTTTGTAGTTTTTAGTATATAGGTCCTTCACATCATTTGTTAAGTTTATTCCTAGGTATTTTATTCTTTGTTGTTGCATTGTGAAAGGAATTTTTTTTTTTAGTTCATTTTCTGATGTTTCATTGTTGGCATATAGGAAAGCAGTGAACTTTTGTATATTGATTTTGTATCCTGGGTCTTTACTGTATTGGTTTATTGCATCTAATAGTTTTTTGGTGAAGTCTTTGGGGTTTTCTATATACAGGATCATGTCATGTGAACAAAGTGATACCTTTACTTTTTCTTTCCCGATATGAATGCTTTTTCTTTCTTTTGCCTAATTAGTCTGGCTAAAACTTCCAACTTCCAGAACTATGTTGAATAAAAGTGGAGAGAGTGGGCAACCTCATCTTATTTCTGATTTTAGAGGAAAAACCATCATTTTTTCACTATTTAGTATGATATTAGCTGATAGTTTGTCATGTATGGGCCTTATTATGTTAAACTACTTTCCATCTATTCTGATTATCTTGAGTGTTTTAAACATAAAGGTGTATTTGTATCTTATCAAAAGCCTTTTCTACATCTGTTGATAGGGTCATATGAGTTTTGTTTCTTGCTATGTTGATGTGGTATATTATGTTGATCAATTTCCATATGTTGAACCATCCCTGTGTTTCTGGAATGAACCCCACTTGATCTTGATGTATTATTTTTTTAACGTGTTGTTGTATTTGATTTACTAGTATTTGTTGGGGAGTTTTGCATCTGTATTTATTAGAGATATTGGTCTGTAGTTTTCTTTTTTTGTGTGTCATCTTGCCAGGTTTTGTTATGAGGGTTATGTTGGATTCCAAAAAATGTATTGGGGAGTATTGCTTCTTCTTCTATTTTTTAGAAGACTTTGAGAATGATAGGTGCCAAATCTTCTTTAAATATTTGATAGAACTCACTAGTATAGCCATCTTGTCCTGGACTTTTACTTTTGGGGAGGTTTTTGATAGTTGTTTCTATTTCCTCCCTGCTTATAGGTCTATTTAGGTTTTCCACTTCTTCATGATTCAGTCTAGGAAGATTGTATAATTCTAGGAATTTATCCATTTCCTTTAGGTTATTGAATTTGGTGGCATATTGTCTTTCATAGTATTTAACTATGATCCTTTGTATATCTAAGATGTCTGTGGTTATTTCTTCTCTTTCATTTTGGATTTTGTTTATATGAGTCCTTTTTTTCCTTAGTGAGTCTAGCAGTGTTTTGTCAATTTTATTAATCTTTTCAAGGAACCAGCTCTCTGTTGTATTAGTTTTTCGATAGTATTTTTGTTCTCTATTTCATTTAGTTCTGCTCTAATTTTTATTATTTCCTTTCTTCTGCCGACTTTGGATTGCCTTTGTTTTTCTTTTTCTAGTTTCTTAAGATGCGATGTTTGGTTGTTTACTTGTGATCTCTCTTGTTTCTTGATATAAGCCTGTGATGATATAAACTTCCATCTTATTACTGCTTTTGCTGCATCCCAGAAATTTTGATATGTCATGTTGTCATTTTTATTTGCCTGTGTATATCTTTTGATCTCTGCTTTTATTTATTTTTTTGACCCAGTCATTTTTTAGAAGTATGTTGTTTAATTTTCACATTTGTGTGGGTTTCTTTACTTTCTTTTTACAGTTGACATCTAATTTAAAAGTGTAATGGTCAGGAAATATGCTTGGTATAATTTTAATCTTCATAAATTTGTTGATGTTAGTTTTGAGGTCCAACATATAGTCTATCCTTGAGAATATTTCATGCACATTGGAGAAGAATGTATAATTTAATGTTCTGGGATGAAACGTCCTCTAAATGTCTATTAGGTCCATTTGGTCTAGTATGTCATTTAAGGCTGATATTTCTTTATTGCTTTTCTGTTAGGATGATCTGTCTAAAGCCATCAATGGTGTGTTGAAATCTCCAGGTATGATTTTGTTATTATCTGCTTCCATTTTTAGATCAGTTAGTAAATGTTTTATATATTTTGGTGCTTCCTGCTTTGGTGCATATATATTAAGAAGTGCTATGAGCCCTGGCCTGTTGGCTCAGTGGCAGAGCATTGGCCTGGCATGTGCAAGTCTGGTATGTGCAATTCCTGGTCAGGCTACACAGGAGAAGCTCCCATCTGCTGCTTCATGCATCCCTTTTTCCCCCTCCTGCAGCCATGGCTCTAATGAGCAGGTTGGCCCTGGATGGCTCCATGGCCTTACCTCAGGCACTAAAATAGCTCAGTTGCTGAGCATTGGAGCAATGACCCAAGATGAGGAGAACATCAGCCCCAGATGGGCGTTGCTGGGTGAATCTGGGTTGGAGCACACACAGGAGTCTGTCTCTCTGCCTCCCTGCCTCTCACTTGATGAAAAAGGAAAGGAAGTGCTATGTCTTTTTATACAATGTCCCCTTTATCATTATGAAATGTCCATCTTTGTCTTTGGTTACCTTTGTTGTCTTGAAGTCAGCATTGTCAGATATGAGTATGGCTACACCTACTTTTTTTTGGATATTATTTACTTGGATAATCATTTTCCAACCTTTTGCTTTGAGTCTACGTTTGTCTTTTCAGCTTAGATGTGTCTCTTGAAGACAGCATATGGTTGGGTTTTTATTTTTGACCCAATCTGTTACTCTGTGCCTCTTTATTGGTGAGGTCAGCCCATTTACATTTAGGGTAATTATTGACAGTTGAGGATTTTCTATAGCCATGTTATGTTTTGTTTTCTGGTAGCTTTGTGTCTTGGGTTGTTTTTTTTTTGTTTGTTTCTGTGAGTTGTTTTTGTTTGATGGTATTCCATACTTCTTCCCTTTGTTTCTTCTTTTATTAAGCTACATATTCCAGTAGTGGCTTTTTTGTGGGTGGTTACCATTAAGTTATTAAGAGAAAAATGTTCATGTGTACAAGAGTCTTTTGTCTTATGAGTGCTTCTGCATATCTTTATTCTCTCCCCTTTTATGTTATTATTGTCACAGATTATCCTTGTTTTTATTGTGACCTTTTCATAGCTTTTACTTGTAGTTTTGATTGTTTTATTCTTTGTGTCTGGTTGAATAACCCACTTGAGTATTTCCTGCAGTGGGGTTTTCTGGTGATAAATTCCCTCAGCTTCTGTATGTCTGTAAAATTTTTATTTCTCCAGAGGACCCGGGTTCGATTCCTGGCCAGGGCACACAGGAGAAGCGCCCATTTGCTTCTCCACCCCTCCGCCGCGCTTTCCTCTCTGTCTCTCTCTTCCCCTCCCGCAGCCAAGGCTCCATTGGAGCAAAGATGGCCCGGGCGCTGGGGATGGCTCTGTGGCCTCTGCCTCAGGCGCTAGAGTGGCTCTGGTCGCAACATGGCGATGCCCAGGATGGGCAGAGCATCGTCCCCTGGTGGGCAGAGCATCGCCCCATGGTGGGCGTGCCGGGTGGATCCCGGTTGGGCGCATGCGGGAGTCTGTCTGACTGTCTCTCCCTGTTTCCAGCTTCAGAAAAATGCAAAAAAAAAAAAAAATTTTATTTCTCCTTCATATATGAAGGATAACTCTGATGGATAGAATATTCTTGGCTGGTAATACCTCTCTTTCAGTACTTTGAATGTTTGGGTCTACTCCCTTCTGGCTTGTAGAGTTTCAGCAGAGAAATCTATTGATAACCTAATAGGCTTTTCTTTATGCATTATGTTCTTCTTTTCCTTAGCTGCCTTGAAGATTCTTTCTTTGTCATTGATTTTTGACAGTTTTATTATGATGTGTCTTAGAATAGGTCTCTTTGGGTTGAGGTAACGCGGCATTCTGTTTGCTTCTTGGATTTGAGGCTCTAACTCTTCCCATAGGCTTGGGAGATTCTCATCAATTATTTGTTTGAATAGGTTCTCCATTACCTTCTCTTTCTCTTTTTCTTCTGATATACTCATTATTATTATATTGCTCTTTCTGATGGAGTCAGACAATTCTTGTAGAACTCTTTTAGTTTCTTTAATTCACAAGTCTCTCTCTCCTTCTTTCTGTAACATCTCTAGTTGCCTGTCTGCAATGTCATTGATTATTTCCTCCCTCTGGCTTATTCTATTGGCTAAACTTGCTACCTCAGTCTTCAATTTATGTATTGAGTTCTTCATCTCTGTTTTTAAAGTTTTGGTCTCCTTGGTGAGGTTTATTAATTTGTTTTGTGAGCTCATTAAGTTGTATATTGGTGTCTTCTCACATCTTATTGAGTATTTTCAGAATTTCAATTTTGAATTCTCTATTATTTAACAACAAAGTTTCCATGAGATTGAGAATTTTTCTGGAGATTTTTCATTTTCTTTCTGAACTACATCTCTGTCTTGTGTAGCTATAGAATTTGATTTATTCTTCCTTGATGGTATATGAGAGTGGTATTGTTAAGAACCTTAACAAAATAAAAAAAGTTGTAAAAGTGAAGAATTAAAATAAAAATACAATAAAATATAAAAATTTAAAAGATTATGACAAGAAGAAAAACCACAGAAAATAAGATTGAGGCAAACAAATAAATAAAACACCCACAAAAAAGAATAAAATATATAAAAATTAAGGAAAATAATATTCAAAAGAGGAAAAGCAAAGAGATTGAGAAGAAAAAAAAGAAAAAAGTAAGAAAAAAGGGAAAGAGTCTACTGTGGGGTTTGTCCTCCACTCTCAGTACCATGAGGTGAGGCAAGCAGGATCTGGGGAGCTGGAGGCTGCACTTTTAGCTTTCTCTGTCTCTTCTGAGTGTGGGCTGCAGGTAAATTGTGGGAACACTGGCTTTGACCCCATGCTCTGACTGCTTTGGTTTATCTCCCCTCTGACCCTTTATCTCACTGCTTCTCCCAGCAGAAGGAGACCCAGTCACTCCAAGTTTCCCTCTCTGTACCCATCAAACAAAATCTAGAGATCCTGAGCTTCCCTCCTCCCCATAGTCCAGTAGAGAAAAAAAATATCAGTCACTCTGGGTTTGTCTCTTCTTGTCTCCAAAGCCCACTATGAATGTGCTTTATCTTCCATCCCCCTTTTCACCCTTTTCATCTTTATTCCATCTGGTGCATGGATGGATCTTTCAGGCCTGCGAGCCCAGCTGGGATTTCTTCACTGAGTTATAGTAGTTCATTCAATTTGTTAAAATTTCAAGAGGAGTGATCAGGAATATTTCTCATGCCACCATTACTCTGATGTCATCTCTGGCAGATCTAATCTCTATGTAACTCAGATGTCAGTTGTAGTTTCCCTGCCCCTTAATATCTGTTAGGATTGATTCAAGCCCCATCCAAGGGGAAGTACCTCCTCAAGTTCATGCACAGCCCCAAGGACTAACAATTTCTTAGTTTCTCATTCTCTGATTCCCATTTTTGGCTGAGTTCTTCTGCTTCCCAAAGGAAACCTATTCTTAGGATCTTTTTTCCTTTGATCTCCTCTAAAGCAGCACTCACAGCAGATAGAAGCATGTTTTAGAACTTCTGACCTGTGGTGGTGCAGTGGATAAAGTGTCAACCTAGAATGCTGAGGTTGCCCGTTTGAAACCCCAGGCTTGCCCAGTCAAGGCACAAATGAGAATTGATGCTTCCTGCTCCTTCCCCCTTCTCTCTCTCTCTAAAATGAATAAATAAAGTCTTAAAAAAAACAACTCCTGCTGGTGGGTGCTACAGATCAGTACTAGACAGTGGATGACATAGAGTTAATATCAAATAGCTCTATTTATAAAAATTCTCTTTGCCACTTCTGCCAACTCTGACTCCAGATTCCCACCACCTTGCTTCTCTTTTTTCTTCTCCTTTCTCCCATCTCCTTTATTCTTCATTCTTTTACTACTCCAAGTGCTTTTTCATTTTTTAAGAAGAGGTGTTCATCTCCTTTTCATTAATCACCTGCCTACCCCTATCCCAGGACTCACCTTCTACTCCCACATAGCTTTTCAAGATATTTTCCCAAATAAGATCATTCTTTTTCTAAAAGAAATTTTGGAGCAAGCTGGATAAAAACACTTCCCTTACTTATTTTTATTGCTCCTGTCAAAACAGCTGGCTCCCAGAGTCTTTAACGGGGCTTAACCTATGGGTTCACTTTAAGTTGATCATGATACAATGGGCCGAAGAGGCAGGTAGTAATACTAGGTAGGCAGCTCTGGGCTGTCCTGGTGATGGTCCCATCCAGTGCTGGTTCTTACACATTCCCAACATTGTAGCTCCCTGAGCAACTTCTCTCATGGAAACTTTCCAGGCCACCTGCATGCTTATTCTTGGAAAATGCATCAACTTGTTCGTCAGTCACTCTCTTTCAGGTAACAGACTGGTCCACCCTCAGCTCTCTCTCAACTCCTAGCTCAAAGATATCTTCTTCCCTCCCCTCCAGGAGGAGGTCAGACACAAAGCAGCTCTTTGTTTAAGACTTGAAAACTCAGTGTCTCTTTTCACCTAATTAGAAGGAAGTATTTTTCCATTCACTTCATCTTCTTACTGGAATTTACTAAATGGAGTTGAGTGGCTTTGTTTGCATGCAAGGTTTGTTCATTAATTAACAGCCTCCAGGCCAGGTTGTCCTTATCAAGACTTAATATTTAACTCAGCGCTGGCTAAACCTGAAAGAATGCTCTGAGTTGCTGGAAGGTTCTGTTTTGATGGGACAGGACCTCCAAGGTGGTGTAGCAGCCCTCTTTTCTCTGCTGGAAGCTATTCTGAAGACTAAGGCCCTGCAAGGAGTGTCACCTGAAATGTGTGGGGATCCTTGACAGAATCAGGAATGGCCACCACTTTGTCAGTGTCTTATAACAATTGACTGGGACAATTGACTCATGTTCTAAGAGTCAGAAAATAGGCAAAACAGTTTTTAAAGTTATTTTGTTCTAACAAGTGCTTTTTATTTTCTACTGAAGAAAGCAGTAAGTAATTGTCAGCTATTGCCTCACTGGTTTCTCCATCCTGTGGTATCTGACAGAATGCTGGCTCCAAGATTTCTGATATTACTCCTGTGTTTATGTTATATTTATTGGCAGAAGATACTTTTTAGATTTAATTAAGATTGCTAATTAATTGACCTTAAAATAGGGAGATTATCAGGGTTGGCCCAATGTAGTTATGTGAGCCCTTAAAAGCTGAGGGCAGAAGAGGAAGGAAGAGGGATTCCAAGCAGGAGAAGGATTTGATATACAGTTCCTGGATCAGAGGGAGGGGGGCTGGGTGCAAGGACCAGAGAGAGGCCATTCAGAGCTAAGGGCAGCCCTCAGTTGACAATCAGCAAGGCAACGGAGACCTCAGTCCTACAACAGCAAGGAAATGAATTCTGCCAAAAACCTTAATGAGCTTGGAAATGGATTCTTCCCCACAGCCTCCAGAAAGGAATGTAGCCCTGCTGACCTTGATTGGGCTTTGTGAGATCCTAAGCAGACAAACCAGTTAACCTATACAAACTGAGACAATCAATAGTGGTAGTAACTTGTTGTAGTAATAGAATATAATTACATGGGGTTTCTGTCTTTTGTCCAAAGGGTGTGAGCAGTGGAGACCCTCCTTTCTTAGGAAGAGGTAAGGGAGGGTCTTCATGGCAAGGGTGTGAGGGCAAACTTGGTCACAAATTTGCGCTTGAACATAAACTGTGTTCAGAGGGGTGAAGTGGCCTGGCCTCTTGTTTTATAATCTAGGTTTGAACAGTCCACTATGGTAGTCACTAGCTACAGATGGCTTATATTGAAATTTAAATGAATGAAATGAAATAAAACTTAAAATTCAGTTCCTTGGTTGTATTATCTCCATTTTACATGTTAACATCTATATGTGGCTAAATGGCTACAGACTCGGAAGGCACAGATATGGAATATTTCTTTTCATTTTTTTTTTTGAGAGGGGAGATAGAGAGACAGACTCCCACGTGCACCCCAACCAGAACCCCCATCTGTGCTGATGCTTGAATCACCAAGCTATCCTCAGTGCCTCAGGGCTGATGCTTGAACCAGTCAAGCCACTGGCTGCGAGAGGGGAAGAGAGAGAGAAGGAGGAGTGGGATGGGGAGAGAAGCAGATGATCTCTTCTCATGTGTGCTCTGGATGAGGATCAAACCCTGGACATACATCTGCATGCTAGGCCAACACTCTATCCACTGAGCCAACCAGCCAGGGCCTGGAAAACTTCTCTCTCTCTCTCTTTCCTTCCTTCCTTCCTTCCTTCCTTCCTTCCTTCCTTCCTTCCTTCCTTCCTCCCTCCCTTCCTTCCTTCCTTCCTTCCTTCCTTCCTTCCTTCCTTCCTTCCTTCCTTCCTTCCTTACCTCTTCCCTCCTTCTCTCCCTCCCTCCCTCCCTCTCTCCCTCCCTCCCTCCCTCCCTTCTTTCTTCCTTCCTTCCTTTCTTCCTTCCTTCTTTCCTTCCTTCCTTCCTTCCTTCCTTCCTTCCTTCCTTCCTTCCTTCCTTCCTTCCTTCCTTCCTTCCTTCCTTCCTTCCTTCCTCCCTTCCTCCCTTCCTTCCTCCCTCCCTCCCTCCCTTCTTCCTTCCTTCCTTTCTTTCTCTCTCTCTCTCTCTCTTTCCTTCCTTCCTTCCTTCCTTCCTTCCTTCCTTCCTTCCTTCCTTCCTTCCTTCCTTCCTTCCTTCTTTCTCTCTTTCTTTTTGTGACAGAGACAGAGAGGGGGAAAGGTAGGGTCAGACAGACAGGAAGGGAAATGAAAAACATCAATTCTTCATGGTGGCACCTTTGTTGTTCATTGATGCTTTCTCATATGTGCCTTGACTGGGGGGCTACAGCAGAGTGAGTGACCCCTTGCTCAAGCCAGTAACCTTTGGACTCAAGCCAGTGACCATGGGGTCATGTCTATAACCCCATGCTCAAGCCAGTATCCCTGCACTCAAGCTGGTGAGGCTGCACTCAAGCCAGTGACTTTGGGGTTTTGAACCTGGGTCCTCTGAGTTCCAGTCTGACACTCTATCCACTGCACCAACACATGGTCAGGCTGGGTCATTTCTGTATTGCAGAAATTTTTATTGGATGGCTTGGTCTAGATCAGGGGTAGTCAACTTTTTTATACCTACCGCCCACTTTGTATCTCTGTTAGTAGTAAAATTTTCTAACCGCCCACCAGTTCCACAGTAATAGTGATTTATAAAGTAGGGAAGTAACTTTCCTTTATATTAATAAAATTTATAAAGCAGAGTTACAGTAGGTTAAAGTATATAATAATAATTACTTACCAAGTACTTTGTGTCGGATTTTCACTAAGTTTGGCAGAATAAATCTTTATAAATCAACTTACTATAGTTAAATCTATCTTTTTATTTATACTTTGGTTGCTCTGCTACTGCCCACCATGAAAGCTGGAATGCTCACTAGTGGGCAGTAGGGATCAGGTTGACTACCACTGGTCTAGATGGTTAATATTCAATTGCAACTGTTTTCTTGTTTAGGGCATTGAGAGGTAGGATTCCTCTACTCTCTTGTAGAATTATTACAAAACAGAATGCATGCAGATTTCTTCTAACTGAAGCAAGAAATGTATGAATTTTGTAGAGACTTTTATGTCTCTACTTTTGTCCCTTGCATAAATTACCTCTTGAGGATAGAAAGCCCTGGACTTGTGGCAGAACACTCTAGGAATACCAGAGACAGGCTATCATACCTCACTTTTTCCCTGCAATGAGGGAGGGGTTACCATGTAGTAAATGACCAAGAAGTCTCCAGGCCTGAAATGCAGGATTTTTCAAGGGTTTCCTGTATAGTGAGACAAATGTAGTTGCTGAGGCAGAATATTAAGTAGCCCCTGGTGCAAACAAACCTGAACAGGTAATAGCTGTTAGACTTGCCTCCCTATGTTGGTTTCTAGTGCCCCAAAGTGACACTAACCTGTAGCAAAAAAAGGAGGCTTATTCTTTCAGGGGACAAGCATCTAGCTTCAGAATCAGAATGCTGCCTCAGCTCAACCAACACAAATGAGAATTAAGCCTTTCTGACCAAATTTACTTGTAACTGGTGGTCGTGGATGGGGGCTTGCAGGTGGTGAGTTGGAGTGTATGGCACAGGCCACAAAAAGAGCCTGGCGGATTAGAAGACCTGAGTCTGACTCCTGCATCCACATTGTGGTATTACCCTGAGCTAGTTAATAAAGATTTCTGAGCCTCACTTTTTTCATCTGTGGCACAGATGAAACAATTGGAGGCTCACAATCTCTAATTCTTGGGGTTATTGCAGAGCTGTTGTGAGGATTAAAGGAGAGAATTGCACAGATTGTCTGGCACACAGGACTTTCTCAGGGAATAGCAGCTACTGTTGTTACTCATGCAGGTTATATCAGGAATGACCATCTGTCTGATACCCTGGCCAGTCTTATGTGTGGTTTTTGTCTCTATTCCCTTTTAACATGACTCTCAACCCAGTCATTTCAACAATTTTACTCCCCACAAAAAAACCATACAATTCTAAACATCCTACTCTCTTACTTCTACTCAATATATTCCTCTGAACATCGGAGTCCCTATGGTTCTTATATACCACTGATATCTCCAATCCTTTATTTCACTGAGAAAGTAGAAACAACCAGAAAAGCACTTTCATAGGCTCCTACCACCAGATCTACCCACCTCTGTCATCTGTGCGCATATCTCTGACTTTCCTCCTGTTGTGATAGGTGAACTGTCTGTTATTCTATCTAATGCTGGTTTTACCATCTCTGCTGTGGATCCAGCTCCCTTTCCCTGCTCTATAACTTCACTTCACTTGGCCATCGCCCTGTGTCATTAAACTTCCCCCCTGCCTGACTAGGTAGTGGCGCAGTAGATAGAGCATCGGGCTGGGATACGAAGGACCCAGGTTTGAAGCCCCAAGGTTGCTGGCTTGAGCGTGGGCTCATCCAGCTTGAGCAGGGGTTCATCAGCTTGAGTGAGGGGTCGCTGGCTTGAGCATGGGATCACAGACATGACCCCATGGTTGTTGGCTTGAGCCCAAGGTCACTGGCTTGAACAAGGGGTCACTCGCTCTGCTGTAGCCCCCGGGTCAAGTCATATATGAGAAAGCAATCAATGAACAACTAAGGAGACTAAGGAGTACAATGAAGAATTGATACTTTTTATCTCTCTCCCTTCCTGCCTGTCTGTCCTTATCTGTCCCTCCCTCTGTCTTTCTCACAAAACAAAAACAAAAAACTTTCTCCTTTTACTGGATCATTTCCATTGTATCAAATATACAGTAGTATTTTTCATTTATAAAAAATCATTCCTAGACCTCTATTCTTCTTCAACTGTTACCTTTCTTTTCTGCTTCCCTTTATATTGTCCTTTACTCATGCTTTCTCATCTCCCTGAATTCTAAATGGTGGAGTGACTCCGGGTTTTATTCTCAGAACTCAACTGTTCTCTGTCTATACTCACCCCCAGGGGATCCACATTGTTCCATGACTTAAAACACCTTCCACATGCTGCCAAATTTATATGCTCTGTCTGGACCTCTCCCCTGAACTAAAGACTTACATATAGCTGTCTACTCATTATCTCCACTGGATATCCACTGGGTTTTCAGCCCCCAGCCTTCCAAACTGCACTCTCCATAGTTGCCCCTGACTCAATAAATGGAACTCCATTCTTCCATTGGCTCATGCTAAAAATCTTGGATTTACCTCAATCCTTTTTTCTTTTTACAAACCTCATTTACTCTATTAGAAAGCAAAGGGGGATCAAGAGGCTGAAAAGGCTCTTTCATCTAGGCCAGAGAATAGTCCGGAGTCACCGAAGAATACTCCCCTCTAGTGACCAGAATTATTACATAACCTAGGCATAGTCACCTTTCATTTGGCAAATATATTTGGAGCACTTACCATGTTCCAGGCTATATTCTAGGTGCAAGGGATATAGAAGTGAGATAAAACAGGTGAAATGTCATGGAGCTTACTTTCTGCTGGGAGGAGACAGAAAACTTGTTAGGTGATTGAAGTAAAACATGGTAAAGGGACAGAAGGGATGGGAGGAGGCTGTTTTAGACAGGATGGTCATGAAAGCTTCTCCAAGAGGTGACATTTAAGTGCAGACAATTAATCATTAAGCAGACTCAACCATGAAGATATCTGGGAATAAATCATTCATGCAGAAGGGGAATGAGCAGAGGTCCTGAGGCAAAAGCATTCTTGGGGTGTCCCAGGAGCAGGATGAAAGCGTCTGTAGCTAGAGTGGAGTGAGTGAGGGGGCAGTGTCAGGAAATGATCAGAGAGAGAGAGAGAGAGCTGGTATGAGAGCATGTAGACCTTGCAGCCCAAGAAAGTGATTTGGGATTTTATTCTAATAGGCAGGAAGCCAATGGAGGGTTTGAGCAGAGGTGCATCATGATCTGACTTACGGTTTAACAGGATCATCAGCCTGACATCTGGATGCAGAACAGAGAGACGGTAGTGGGGAGAGAGTGGAAACTGGAAGACCAGTTAGGGGGCCTATGTTGTTATAAAAGCACAGAAAGATGATGTTTGAATTAGATAGTTCCTCTGGAGGTGGCAGGAAGTACTGGATTTAGAATTCAGTTTGAAGTAGAGCTAACAGGTTTGCTGAGCCCTTTGTGGGTGCACAATTTATATTTGTTGAGTGAATAAATGCACAGAATATTCTAGAGTGAGGAGGGACTTTTCCCTGGTCTGGATGAAATATCCTTGTCATTGACACCCCACCCCATCCCGTTTTCTCTTTCCATGCTCATTTGCAGCTGCCTGATGACTAATACTTTGTTCCACATCCCGGGAGGAGTGTCCTGAACATTTAACACTAGGACATTGTCACTGGAAAATATCTACCACTCTTAGTAAACTGGGGTCTGGATTTTTTGTAACACTCTTGCCAATTTTTCTCAGTCTGACCATCACTCTGTGCTGATAAAGTTGAGTTACAAATCTGAAAACCCGAGGCCCAAACTCTGGAACATGGTGGTTCCATATGGTCCTCTCTCTGCAGGCGTCCCCAAACTACGGCCCGCGGGCCACAATGCGGCCCCCTGAGGCCATTTATCCAGCCCCCACTGCACTTCTGGAAGGGGCACCTCTTTCATTGGTGGTCAGGGAGAGGACCACTGTATTTGGCAGCCCTCCAATGGTCTGAGGGACAGTGAACTGGCCCCCTGTGTAAAAAGTTTGGAGACCTCTGCTAGGGGGACTCCTTATTGAGAAGTTTCTCTCATCTTAGGAATACATGCATCTTATTACTCTTCAAACTCATATTGTAAAATTTCTAATATGTAGAATTAATATAATTGGGGAGGAGCCTAGTTCTCACTGTCATAAGGTTTCTAGAACTCTCCTTTATTTCAGAGTTCTTTTGTTCAATTCCAAGGTCAGCAATAATGCCTCCCAGGGCTGGGACAGGGGTGAGGCAAGTGAGGTGCCTACAGTGCAGCCAGAAAGCTCTCACACTCAGGGCCTTATATGCCTAGGGTGAGACCCTGAGAACAAGGGCCTCCTGAAATGTTGTGCGCTGAGCACCAGGATGGCCTCACCCAGTCCTGACCTTGTTGCCTATAGAGAAGCATTTTGCATTATTAACCAGGCAGCTGTAGCATCAAGAGTAAGATCAGTTCCCGACTGTTTGGCCAAGAGTGCACAACAGATAGCTGCTCTCAGAGCAAGCACATGGTATGGAGAAAAGCCATGTCCAGGAAGCTCTGCCAATCTAGAATTTAAAACCAGTGGGAAAATCGGGATGGACATTATGGAGTTTTGCTTCATAATCAACTCAACAAGTCATTTGTATTCCATTTGTTGAGGGCTATCTGGATCTATTAATCATATCTATAGCATTTCTATCTTGTTTGCAACTCCTCAAATACAGCATTTAGAAAACGTGTATTCTCTATGATGTCTTTTTTTTATTTTATTTATTTATTTATTATTATTATTATTATTTGGTATTTTTCTGAAGCTGGAAACAGGGAGAGACAGTCAGACAGACTCCCGCATGTGCCCGACCGGGATCCACCCGGCATGCCCACCAGGGGCGACGCTCTGCCCACCAGGGGGCGATGCTTTGCCCCTCTGGGGCGTTGCTCTGCCGCGACCAGAGCCACTCCAGCGCCTGGGGCAGAGGCCAAGGAGCCATCTCCAGCGCCCGGGCCATCTTTGCTCCAATGGAGCCCTGGCTGCGGGAGGGGAAGAGAGAGACAGAGAGGAAAGAGGGGGGTGGGGGGTGGAGAAGCAAATGGGTGCTTCTCCTATGTGCCCTGGCCGGGAATCGAACCCGGGTCCCCTGCACGCCAGGCCGACACTCTACCACTGAGCCAACTGGCCAGGGCCTATTTATTATTATTTTTTACAGAGACAGAGTTAGAGAGAGGGATAGATAAGGACAGACAGACAGGAACAGAGAGAGATGAAAAGCATCAATCATCAGTTTTTCGTTGTGACACCTTAGTTGTTCATTGATTGCTCTCTCATATTGCCTTGACCGTGGGGCTACAGCAGACCAAGTGATGCCTTGCTCAAGCCAGCGACCTTGGGTCCAAGCTGGTGAGCTTTGCTCAAACCAGATGAGCCCACGCTCAAGCTGGCGACCTCGAGGTCTTGAATCTGGGTCCTCCGCATCCCAGTCTGATGCTCTATCCACTGCGCCACTGCCTGGTCAAGCTCTATGATGTGTTTAAAAAATTTTTTTTTAACATATTACAAAATTTAACAACAAATAATAGCTGCAATGTATTGTAAATGCTTTGGACAGTCAGTTAAGGGCTTATTTTTAAGGTTTTTGTTGACAAACTCCATTTTCAAAACGAGTCCAAATTGCTTGAGTGATTCTAAATTAGGTTTTTAGTTTTTACTCTTAACAGCTGATAATGCCACTATTAATTTTAATTATTTAGAGGCAACATTAATATGTGTGAAACAAGAACAGCAAGAAAGAACGGAATAAATTACTTGCTGCAAGAGAGAATGACATTTTGACTGGTACAGAGATTTTTTGTCTTTCACACACTTTGTGCTTTGACATTTCACTTGGCACAAACATTTCACAAATTCTTGACCTAATCTGATGTACTGTTGTTTAGCAATTGCTGACATGATACGTTTTAACCTCAGATCACTGGATTCCAAATGTTACCTTTGACTGTCAATCAGGGTTGGATGACCTCCAAAATACAGAGGAGGCAAGAGTCTATGTACCTAGGAAGTTAAGTGTGTTTGCTTAGAATGAAGAAAGAACAGATTGAAGTAGGAGTTGGGGGAGGGATTGAAGAGAAGTCTCATTCAGGGCAGTTGTGGGGTAAAAACAGCAGAAGACAGATCCCTAGGGAACCCCAACATCTTCAAGAGACAGCAGCCCCAAATATAGAATACCTAGAAATAAACCTAACAGGGAGTAGGTGGGACACATATATGAAAAGATATATAAAACTTAGGAATAGAAGAGATATAAATTATTGAGAAATACATTATCTTTCTAAAAGGGAAGGCTGTATTGTGTAAAAATGTCACAGTTCAAATTGATTTTAGGTACAACTTGACTGTCTCTAGGCTTTACTGCCTGTGGGTATTAGGAACAGGTCACATTCATACGAATACCCAGATTTTGCTAGCTCATTAGCTTTTATTGACATTTCTGCCTCTTTACTCAAGAATAAGCCAACTCACAATGTTCTGCTCTAATCTTTTTTAAGGGCTATATTAGTTAGAAATTCTTTAAGCTACAAGAAATAAAACAACTCCACCAACAGTGGTTTAAACAGTAGATGTTTAATTGTCTCCATCATTAGTCATGAGGCAGGCAGTTCCAGGTGTGATGCATTGGTTTACTCACCAGGATCATCAAGGACCTAGGATCTTTCTGTGTTTCCACTCTTGCCAACCTCGGAAACCTACTTATGTCCTCAGGCTGTTGTGGACACAAGTCGGAAGAACCACAGCTCCCAACATAATGTTCATACCTAACCATGTTCAGAGCAATAAGAAGGGCCAGAGCCACCCGCAGCCTACTTCATCTTATATCTCATTAGCCAAAGCAATGAGATTGGTCACATTGCCTACCTTTAGACTAATCACTGGCTTAGGGGGACTGCAACTGCCATGATGGGCTTTGATTAAACATGATTTATCTGGTTGCTGGGAACATGGCTGGCAGAACAAAACCGTGGTTCTGTTAGCATGAAGAAGGGGACATAACTGTGGCAGGCAACCAAGAGCATTTGCCCAGAGATGCGATACCTGCAGGCATTTGAGAAAGGCCCCTCAGAAGACTGCTGCTCTGCTGGCTGCTTCAGACTTCTCTTTGATCTGCAAGGCCCTCTCCCTAGAGATTGCCTCCAGTCCTCAAAGTATCAAACCTTCTTGGCTGACTGAAGCAAAGAAGGGCAGAGAGGCCTTCTAGGCAATGTGTACTGTGTCGCCTGGATCCCACAGCAACACTCTGTGACCAGTCTTGCACAGATGCTCACAGGAACAGCTCTGCAGCTACTATCCCTGATCCCTCTTCCACGGTGACTTTGCAGCAGACCCTACAGGTGGGCTCATTCAACATCCATTCTGTTCTCCCTTTGCCCATCCCTTTTCCATTCTAGAGAATGGAAGCTAAACATCATTTTGTAGCCTTCCTTGCAGGGAAGGTTAGTCATGTGTGTGACAGTTTTGGATTATGCAATTTAAGTAGAAGTTTGCTAGGGGTTTCCAGAAGAATCTTTGCTTTCCTGGTAAAGGCCTTGGCTTCAGCTTGGATCACTGTGCTACTTATGTTTAACATGATCTAGTCAAAGTATTAATAAGGTTTTTTAAGGGAATTATAGCAAAATTATTTTCAAGTTTATCTGGAAGAATACACAAGTGAGACTAGTTAGGATATTAGCTTTATTTGAGGAGGGATTATATAAAAGTTATTTCTGTTTTGTTTCTTTCAATGCTTTTATGCTTTGAAAACACTTCTTAATTTTGAAATTTATTAAATATTTATCTTATTTTTCTTCTGGTTTTATTTTTTCTATTAAAAAAACTGTATCAACAATCACCATAAGTGTCAGATGGGTACTAGATTTATCAAGGTGAACACTTCATAAGTTATATAAATGTCTAACCACTGTGTTGTATAACTTAAATTAATATAACATATGTCAACTATAACTGAACAAAAGTCCTAAAAATCACCATAAGCAAACTTATGATGCAAGCAACAGCCGGGAGAAGTACCCCTGTTTCGGCAGGGTGACACAGGCACATGCGGTCAGGAGTGGAGGCGAGAGCCATGTTACTGGAGTGTGGGGTCTCCTTTACACCACAGGCTGGTGATATTATTATCCCCATGTAGTATTATTATTATTTATCTCCATTTTATCAATGAGGAAGTTAAGAAGCTAGGTAACTTGCCCAAGTAGGGTGGACTGCCATCTAAATAAATCGAGGTGTTTCTGAGGATAAAAAAACTGAAAGTCTGTATTCTTTCTATGTCCCACTGCCGATGAACTTTAACTGAGAAAGGCTGAATTTCCAAGTGAATTAGAAATCATCAGAGGAGTAAGGCAGCGAGGACGACTTGAGGGAGATGGAGAGCAAGAGGAATGTACTAAAGGGGAAAGATAAAAATGAAAAAATTCTATATACACTGTCCAAGTTGGGTCTAGGATCCTTCAGAATGGGCAAGTAGGAAGGATAGACCCCCAAATCTGTATTGCCTATCACCTGGCCTGAACACTTGGTCATGCGCAATGAAGGCAGTGTATCGTGGAAGGTGCACAGAACTTATACACGCAATAGATCTTTGTTGAGCTCCTTTCGTCACTTACTAACCACATGTCAAAATGAAGATAAAACGGAATCTTTAGGAAAACCAACCAATGACTCCATCACACTGCAATTTTCTCTCCCCCAATGATACTGAGGTTGGGGCTCTTGCTCCCTGATTCTCATTCCAGCCAGATTGTACTCCCAGACACCAGCGGGATACTTCCAAGAGCTCCAGTTAAAGATGTAGGTGTAGCGGTGACACTTGTTGCCCTCAAGAACCTAATAAGCACAGCTTTATTTTCATTGTAAGTATGCACACATACTTGATGCATTAAATATTCCACACTGTTTTCCTGGCTTGACAGTGCATTGAGATTGCATGATTGCATACCAGCAGCCATCCTGAGAAGAGTATTTTTTTAATAGGTGTATTGTATTTAAACAGGAGTGGCCATTGTGCATTGACAAAGGTTAAATGTAATTAAATGAAAATGATTGAGCTCACCATGGATAATTTCTATCTGTACTATTCATGTGGCTGAATAATAAAATCCATGATGGAATAGTTCTATTTAAAACTAATGTTGCTCAATTTATGGCCAGCTTTTCAAACTCTTAACTTCAATCACTTTCTTAACACAATTATAGCCATAAATAATTCAAATTGATTAAATTTGAAAATAAAAAAATTCAATTTATGAAAGGTTACAAAACACAGTAAAATGTAGCACATTTTAATTTATAAGTACAGATCAGACAACTCATGAAAATTGGCTTACATTGTTTGCAAAGAAATTCTTAATGCAAGTAATATAATAAAACAGCAGCTTATCAAACTGATCAATGCATAGAATGAAAGATTATCACAATAATTTTTATAAGTAAAAATGACTGACATGAGAAATTATATTATTTATCTTATTATATTTAATAATGAACAAAAACAATTTAAAAGTCACAATCTTTTCCTAGTTTAATGTATTGGTTTCTTATTTTACAATTACTCTGAGCTATTGCTTTGATGTCTGTAAAAGCTATAATTTTTCTACAAAACTTGAAATTAATTTAGAAACAATTTGGCCCTGGCCAGATAGCTTGCTTGGTTAGAACATCATCCCGAAGAGCTGATTGCCGGTTCGATCCCCGGTCAAGGCACATACAAGAAAAGATGTTCCTGTCTCTCTCCCTTACTCTCTGTAGCAATCAATAAAATAAATATTTAAAAAAGAAACAATTTGATTCAAGTTTTCAGTAAACAATTAAAGGAACAAGCAGGAAAAACTAATCACAGTGCATTGATATGTATTGTACATATATATTTAAAGAGTGTGTGTGGATGGAAAAACATATTCTTGCTTCAGATCGTTCTTAAATATTTGTAATACCATATTTATATGTGAGACATGCCTATCAAGGCAGT
Organism: Saccopteryx bilineata; assembly: GCF_036850765.1. Classification (NCBI taxonomy): domain Eukaryota; kingdom Metazoa; phylum Chordata; class Mammalia; order Chiroptera; family Emballonuridae; genus Saccopteryx; species Saccopteryx bilineata. Next base: position 39,517,769 of record NC_089499.1, on the reverse strand, counting down.
TCCTGGTACATTATAGGTGCTTAGAAATGTTTGTTGAATGTTAACACACTTTACCAAACAAATAAGTGCACAACACTGTGTCATAGACACATTCTTCAAAAATTATGGATTTTTTTTTTCATTTTTCCGAAGCTGAAAACGGGGAGGCAGTCAGACAGACTCCCGCATGCGCCCAACTGGGATCCACCCGGCATGCCCACCAGGGGGGATGCTCTGCCCCTCTGGGGCGTCGCTCTGTTGCATCCAGAGCCATTCTAGCGCCCGAGGCAGAGGCCACAGAGCCATCCTCAGCACCCGGGCCATCTTTGCTCCAATGGAGCCTCGGCTGCGGGAGGGGAAGAGAGAGACAGAGAGAAAGGAGAGGGGGAGGGGTGGAGAAGCAGATGGGCGCTTCTCCTGTGTGCCCTGGCCGGGAATCGAACCCAGGACTCCCACACGCCAGGCCGACGCTCTACCACTGAGCCAACCGGCCGAGGCCAAATTATGGAATTTTAAACATTAAAAAATTACCCTAATGATGTGTGGCACGTTTTCTAGATGGGGTAAGGCACATAATTTTCAGACAAATGTCACCTCACATCTGTTTTGCATGTTGCACAGCGTGTCAGTTATTAACTACCTTTTCCAGACCCCCTTCCATTTCTGCACCTGTGAATGTAAACTCATAATTATTAGAAGGGTTCCATCCTTCCCTTAAGGAAGCCACAGTTCTCCCTATTTTAGAAAGAATCTCTGTTAGATTAGGTGCACTTGTACAATTTTCTTTGGCTTTTCAAAACTTCTTATAAAACTTCTTACATTGTGGGCCCCCGGACCTGAAAAAACACTATATAGTAAATTCTACTTTCATTTTACAGTTTATTCTACTGCTCTTTAGTGGGTCATAACATTTTGGTTTCCTACATTCATTTTAAGTTCCTCCCAAATCTTTATAATTTTGTCTCATGCCTCATTCTTAAATGTTTAGTAAATAGCCAGTCAATCCAACTGCATATTTATATTACTAGAGTTAAAAAGGACTACTTCCTTTACTTTACTACTCGTATTGGCCTAACAGGTGTTCTTGTTTGAGGACATAGAAGTCATCACTCCTGCAAGGAGTGTCATTGGGGACCACCAGGAATGCCCGAGTAAAACAGGCTGGGATAGGAATGGGGTACAATGAGCAGGCCTTGGAACACCTGGGATTCAGCTATGAAGAGCTTGGATAGAATTCACCTCATATTTTTACTTTTGCAACTTGTTGGGAAGTAGAAGGGGTGGAGAGACGGTGGTCATGGGAAGTGTCACAGTATGGAGTACTTGGCTTCTGTCTCTCAGCTTCTCTTTCCTGAGGGCCTTGAGAACACCCAAGTGAGCCCCAGACAGCGCAGTGCTGCTCTCCCCAGCCACCATGTATTGGATGCTGGATTGCTCATCCATTTTCCCTTTCACCCTTCACCTCTCTTCTGCCACTCCCCCATAGCCTACTGCTCAAGGGAAGCTGACCCTCCCTCAGTTCCAGATCTGGGCCTGATGGTCCAATGAGACTCTCACTCTCTTTGTCAGGGATTAGGTAATGAATGGGCGCATGAGACCATTTGAGCCAATGAGGTGTGAGGAGAGGCACTGAGACTTCCGGAGAAGGACTCCAATATCCAGGGGAGCTCCGGCAGCAGCTGCCTTTCTCATCCTGTAGCTGCTGTTACACACAGTTTGTGAGGCCAGGCTGGCTGCAGCCCTCTAGCCTCCAGCCTGCAGAGGAAGCCAAAGCGCAGGGGAGACCACTGCTGGAAGGCTAAGGAGGTAATGCACCCCTACTTTTAATCTATAATTTACAAAGACAGTCTTTGGCTTTTCTTGCCTCCCCCCTTTTTTTTTCCACAAAGAAAGACTTTTTTAAAAAAAAAGTTGTGGTAAAATATATGCAACATAAAATATGACCATTTAAATTATTTTAAGTGGATAATTCTGTGGCATTGAGTACATTTGCACTGCTGGGCAACCATCACCACTACTCAGCTCTAGAACTTTCTCATCATCCCAAATTGAAACTTTGTACCTATTAAACATGAAGAGAGACTTTTAATCAGGCTGGATTCCAGGGTGTAGACTGGGCCCTTTCTTCCCAAAGGGGGAGGTCACGGTGTGTTTACATATCATAAGCACAGGAGTGGCTTTCTCTCTGGGTTTTCTCTGCCATCCACATAGCAGGAGGGATGAGTTGTGTCAAGCCCTGCCTCCATAGAGGAGGACTGGACATCTTGGTCCTCCACCTCCACTTTCATGAGAAAGTACTGAGATAGGGCCACTGGTTGGTTACATAAAAAAAAAAAGTCACTTATTGTTATCTGTAATTCAAAGTTAACTGGTAATCTGATGGTTTTATTTGCTAAGTCTGGTATCTCTAGGTGAGGAGAATGCAGCTCATTGACTAGAGGTCTTGAAGGACCCCTGATAACAGTAGAGAACACCAGTGTCTGGCAATAAGGCTCTGACAAGAAGCTGGCTATCTGGGAAGGGACATGGAGAAAGGATTGTGGGCCCAACCGACACTCCACTTCTCATTCCTGCTGCCAGGATGGAGCACACTCTGCACCTCACATCCCGCATGCACGGTCACTGTGGTTCGGGGGAGGAGAACGGACAGAGAATCCTAAACTAGTTGAGTATTAACCCAAAAGGACCTGAGAGAAAAAACCTGAAAGTTGACTGAGTTACTCTGCATTGGCAAGATTAAGCAGAAATGAGAACTTAAGAACTAAGGTTAGTTATAGTGTAATAAAGTCCCATTTTTCAAGTTTGGGGTCTGTGAATGAAATTTCATACCTGCTACAGATAAAAAATGGGACCAATGAGATTGTCTCCAAGGTCCCTTTTGTATCAACAATTTCATAGCTGTAGAGACAAAGCTTGAGACCCTTGAAGGAAAAGGAAGACATAGGTTAGGCAAGGGTGGGAGCTTTCAAAACCTATTGCATGCCTGGTTACAGGAGACCCAGCAGATGGGCATGGGGGGGGGGAGTGGGAGGAAATAATGACCATTGTGTTAGTTGTCCCTGTGTGATTTGAGTTTGCTGCTCCTTAGACACTTAAAGTTGATGGCATACTATGCAGCTGTAAGAAAGAAGGAAATCTTACCTTTTGCGACAGCATGGATGGACCTGGAGAGTATTACGCTGAGTGAAATAAGACTGTCAGAGAAAGACAAGTACATATGATCTTGCTTATGTGTGGAATCTAATGAACAAAAGAAACCGACAAGCAAAATATAGAAACAAAGGCATGAACACATGGAACAGATGGACAGCTGTCAGAGGGAAGGGGACTGGGGAACTGGATGAAAGAAGGTGAAGGAATTAACCAAAAAACATATATACATAACACAAAGATACAGACAACAGTGTGGGGACAGCCAGAGGGAAAGGGGGTGGGGTAGGTGGAGGTGGACAAAGGGGAATGGGGGTGGAAGGAGACTTTGCTTGGGGTGATGGCCACATGATGCAGCAGGCAGATGATATTTTAATAAGTTGTACATTTGAAACCTGTATGGTTTTGCAAACCAATGTCACCCAATAAATTCAATAAAAGAAGATAAAGTTGAGTGCTTGCTAGAGTTAATTATTATTAGCAGTGAGAGGTAGCTAATTTACATTGATTAAGCTGATTCAAGAGCTATTTTCTTAAGGGAACCATAAATGGGCTGTCTAGGGAATCAAGTGGTGAACAAGCATGTTTTTACAGGGAGAGCCCCAGAGGGCTCTTGACGCAGGGAGTCAAGAAATTGACTGAGAATTATTGCAGAATGAACCATGTTCAGTTTCGCGCCTGAGTGATCAGTACATGCAGCAAGCACAGTGGGTCCTCCTTGCTCAGAGAGAGGGTGAAAGGCTTGAGGGAGGATCCCCTAACCCTGCAGAAAAAAGGGTGCCTAGACAGTTGTGAAGACACGTGCCAGGAAGGAATCCAGAAAGAAAGCTTTTCTAAAAGCAGAGGGATGTCAAGAGTCTTGAGGGGAAAGCGGTGAGCCAGGGGAGGGGCCAGTGGAGGAGAAACAGCTCTACCTGGGCCCAGGGGCGGCTCTGCACTCCTCCCCAGCAGCGCCCCACTCTTGTCAACTGTCAGAGAGCGCTGCCTTGGAGGGCACTGGCAGGAGCAGGATCCAGCAAGGCTGTTGCCGCCCAGTGAGGAAGAGCTGAGTCACAAACGGTTTAATCAGGGGAACCCGTGGCCTGACACAGGGAGCAAGGGTTAACTGTGGTGCTGGAGCACGCAGGCAAGCAGGATGTGGCCTGCTCCTACAGTCAATATCAGTCCTCTCAGTCAGTAGTCACACCTGCAGATTTACACATGAAGGAGTAAGCTTTGGAGGTAGAAGCACCCTGCCATATGTATCTTTAATTGGCTCTGAAGGCCCTTATAAAACAACTAGAAGGCTAGCATGGAGGTAGTCAGAGGCTGCGAACATGTCACCCTCCATTTTAAAGGTTGCCACTTGTGAAGAATAATGAGAACTGAAAATTGAAGTCTTGGCTACTCCTGGCGTTACCTGGCAGGCTTTGGTTTTCCAGATTGTGGCTTTTGATATCAGTGCTTCTGGCAGAGATTACGAAGTGCGTTGCACCGAATCTGGGAAGACCTGTTTGACAGGAAACAACTACTTAATTGAAAGAGTCCACTCAAAACTGGAAACAATGGGGAAAAATTGGTTTAATAAAACCACAAAACCAGGTATCATATAGGATAACCACATCACAAAAGGAATATAAAACCAGAGAAATTTTCAGGTGGAAGTATCCAGTAAATGGTTCAAGCAATGTCCATAGGCTTTGAGATCTACTATTTAGTATGGGGCAGAATCTGGGAAACAAACCAGATGTATTTAACCTTTTACACAGTGAGGTAAGCATAATCCCATAGAGACTGGGTGCAAGGGGAACCAAAGGCTCTCCCAGGTCTGTCCTACCCATGAGGAGAGCGTCAGGAAGGCTCAGAGCAAGCCAAAGCTTGTGGAAAAGAAAAAGTGCTAAAGATGAGCAGAAGGGTTTTTAAAAAACAGGAGGAAGGCGGCCATGGAAGCTGTAGGCCTGCTGTTTGGGAAATTGAGTGCAATGTTTGCAGATGTTAAAGACCAAAGGAGACTGACACTGTCTGAGTGTTGCTCCTGTCTCCTCCAACAGGAGAATGCTTTTCAAGCTCCATGGAGCCCAACAACACACAGAGGGGAAGGAAGGATAAGGGAAGTGACTCAGGCTCTAAATACTTACCTGTCAGGAATGTGCATGCTGGAAAATTGTTAATTAACTTGGTGCAAAAAAAGAAGAATGATGAGGAGATAATAAAAGACCTCTGCACAAAGGGATCTGAGTACTTATTTTAGACAATCCCCTTAATGTGGACTACCCTTTCCCACTGCTTCAGGGAGTTATCTGCTAAATGTAATGGACTGGCCTTGCCCTCCCCCTTGAAACCCTCTTAATGATAGGTTCCAAAGAAAAGCCATAACAGAGTTAGAGCTGCGGATTACCAATCAAGGTCAAAAGCCGGGCCAATTTCCCACTCTTTAGAGGTAGGTACATGGAGCAGAAAAGGTGAGAGAGCAATAAGAGGTTCTCAGGTCCTGGGGGGAAGGGAAGGAGCCACCTTGTCATTCTTTGCTAAGCTGACACCTCTTCCCAGCAGGTGACTTAATCACCAATATCTTAAAATAGCAGCTTGTTCCCTAAGCATTCTGGGTTCCTGGTAGAAAAGGCTCCTTAATGGCTTCTTTTAAAGAGTCACAGTATGAAATTTGGGAAAATACTTTGGAAAGCACAGAAGAATTTAAAAGATCAACTTTGACCTCACTTCCTAGAGATAGCTTCTGCTAGCATTGTCTTTTATAATGTTTTATTATTATTTTTCTCTGATAGGGTATACATAGGATTAAAATTTGGAATATATAGATAAAATCTTAAAGAATAAAATAAAAACCGCCTATAATTCTACCACTGCTGATATTTTGATGTTTTTCCTTCTAGTCTTTTTTCTTTACACACACACACACACACACAACATGTCTTTTTAATAAAATGTGAATCATACTGTGAATGCAATTTTGTATTCTTTTTTTTTTTTTTTTTCATTTTTCTGAAGCTGGAAACAGGGAGAGACAGTCAGACAGACTCCCGCATGCGCCCGACCGGGATCCACCCGGCACGCCCACCAGGGGCGACGCTCTGCCCACCAGGGGGCGATGCTCTGCCCATCCTGGGCGTCGCCATATTGCGACCAGAGCCACTCTAGCGCCTGAGGCAGAGGCCACAGAGCCATGCCCAGCGCCCGGGCCATCTTTGCTCCAATGGAGCCTTGGCTGCGGGAGGGGAAGAGAGAGACAGTGAGGAAAGCGCGGCGGAGGGGTGGAGAAGCAAATGGACGCTTCTCCTATGTGCCCTGGCCGGGAATCGAACCCGGGTCCTCCGCACGCTAGGCCGACGCTCTACCGCTGAGCCAACCGGCCAGGGCTATGCACTTAAAATTATGCTGTGAACCTTTTTTTTTTTTTATCATTAAATGCTGTTCAAGAACCTGATTGTAATTGGCCATCTGCTATTTTACTGTGCCACAGTTCATCTAACCATTACTTGGCTTGGTTCCAGTTCTTTGCCATTTAAAAATAATGCCATTATAAACATCCATGGATGAAAATCTTCACTTAGGATCAATTTCTAGGTTAAAGACCATGGACATTATTGAGGTTTTAGATATATAATGCTGCCTTGTTTTCTAGGAAGGTTGTGCCACTTCACGCCATCCCCCACCCCCAATGGACAACTGAGGGTGCACTGCTTGTCTGATTTTATTAGATTTGCAGTTTCTGTCTGGTGCTTCAAGGTCTCCCTGCTTTGTGCAATCCCATCACACCACTGCCATCTTGTGTTCTTCCTCTGTGGCTTTTCCAGGGAGAGAGGATGTTCTGGTCCTTGGAATATCTGAAATGCTCTTTTTGTATTCCTCTCCAGACCTTGATTGCTGTGTGGCTGCATTTATGTTTGCTTTGAGGTGATGTGGACTTCCCTCAGATTGACCAGCTGGATAACTCCTAGTTGTCCTGGACTTAGCTCTGAACTTTTCTTCTCTGCAAAGCTTCCTGAACTTCCAGGCTGCCGTAGGAGGCTCTCCTCTGTATTCTTCTTAGTCCTTCCCTTCAAAGACTTGTCACATTGTATTGTGTGCTCAGCCATCTGCTCTCCAGAAGTGAGTCTCCTGAGGGTAGAGACCTGTCCTTTTTTTTTTTCTTTTTTCTTTTCTGTATCTTCAGTGCCTGACACTGCACAAGGCAGACATAGATATGCAATGGATGCTAAATACTGATTTATTCAATGTTTTTGAAGGTTCACCTCTATTTCCAGACCCTGTATTCTATCCCATTTCACCTGAATATTTACTGAGACTTTTTCTCGATTGTATAAGCATCTAATAGTTCTATTTATTTATTTATTTTATTTTTTCTAGTTTATTGAGTTATAATTAACATATAACGTATAAGTTTAAGGTATACAATGTAATGATTTAATACACATATATACGATATATTGTGAAAGGATTATTACAATGAGGTTAGTTAACATATCCATCACTTCACATAATTACTATTTTTTTCTTTTGGTGTGTAGTGAAAATTTTTTTAATTTTTAAATTTTTAGTTTTTTTAACTTGAGAGATGTGGAGGCAGAGAGACAGATTTCTGCATACACCCCAAATGGGATCCACCTGGCAAGCCCTCTATTGGATGATGCTCTGCCTATCTGGGGCCACTGTTTTGCTGCTCAGCAACTGAGATATTTTTGCACCTGAGGCGAGGCCATGGAGCCATCCTCAGCACCTGGGGCCAACTTGCTTGAACCATTCATACCGTGACTGCAGGAGGTGGAGGGGGAAGAGGTGGAGAAGCAGATGGTTGCTTCTTCTGTATGCCCTGACTGGGAATCGAACCTGGGACTTCCACATGCCAGGCTGACGTTCTATTGCTGAGCCAACCAGCCAGGGCCTAGTGAGAACTTTTAAGATCTGCTCTCCTAGCAACTTTCAAATATAAATACAGTGTTATTAATTAGAGTCTCCAGCCTGTATATTAGATTCCCAGGACTTATTTATTTTACAACTGCAAGTGTATACCTTTGACCAATATTTTCCCATTTCGTCCACTCGTTAGTCCTGACATCAACCATTGTACTCTGTTTCTAAAAGTTCGACTTTTAGATTCCATATATAAGTGAGATCATATGATACTTGTTTTTCTGTCTGACATTTCGTTTAGCATAATGCCCTTAAGTTTTGTGGATCTTGTTGCAAATGGCAGGATTTCCTTGTCTGTCATGCTAAGCAATAATCCATCGTATATGTATACCAGGTTTTCTTTATCTATTCATCTGTCAATGAACCTGTAGATTCTTTCCATGTCCATGCTGCAGCGAACATGGGAGTATAGTTAATGCTTTGAGACACGTTATTTCATTTCCTTCAGATATATATCCAGAAGTGAAATCGCTGAACCATGTGGTAGTTTATTTTTAATTTTTTGAGGAGATTTTATACTGTTTTTGATAGTGTACCAATTTACCTTTACACCAACAGTGTACAAAGGTTCCCCTGTTTTTCATTTCTTCAGGATAACATTACTGGACTTCATTACTATGTTGAAATTCATTCCAATTCTTTTTGTTGGTAAGTAGTATCTCTGTTAGGAGAAAGGAAGGCCAGGCTGGCAGGTAGCATGGAATAGGATTACGTGATCAAATACAGACCTGAGATCCTGGGTCTGGATTTAGAAGTAGGAACTGATATGGGTATGGCTTCTTCTGTACCTTGGAAGAAGTCCTTTTGGGGAAAAGAAGCAGAATTATAGTATCCATGCCCAAAAACTCCCTCTCTCCCACCTTAGAGGCATTTTAGGTTGTGAACTTGAAAACTGCATCCCTCTAATGAGCTCCTTATTTGGCAGAATGGGCCACCAGCAGGACTGTGGCAGCCATTTAGCCCCTTATTCCTGGCATTTCAAGGCCACAATGTGGATGAGAGAGAACCCAGTGTTGGGGTGTTAGTGGATAGAGCATTGGCCTGGGATGCTAGGACCCAGGTTCTGAACCCCAAGGTCATCGCTTGAGAGTGGGGTTGCTGGCTTGAGTGTGGGATCAAAGATATGATCCCATGGTAGCTGGCTTGAGCCCAAAGGTCACTGACTTGAAGCCCAAAGTCACTGGCTTGAGCCCAAGGTCTCTAGCTTGAGCAAGGAGACACTGGCTCGGCTGGCGTCCCCTGGTCAAGGACACATATGAAGCACAATCAATGAATAACTGTGGTGCTGCAATTATGAGTTGACGCTTCTCATCTCTCTCCCTTCCTGTCTGTCTGTTCCTCTCTTTCTCTCTCTAAAAAGAAAGAAAAATCCCCAACTTGAATAAGGAAACAGATTTCCAGGTCCAGGAAGGCCACAGCAGTCCAAATAAAAGGAACCAAAACACATTTATAACAAAGGCAACAAGTCCTGGTTATCTCAATTGGTTAGAGCATAGTCCTGATACCAAGGTTGCAGGTTCAATCCCCAGTCAGGGCACATATAAGAATCAACCAGTGAATGCATAAATAAGTAAAATAAGTTAATGCCATTGCTTCCTTTCTCTAAAATCAATAATTCCATTCACAGCTGCTTCAAAAAGAATAAAATATCTAGGAATAAATTTAACCAGGGATGTAAAAGATCCGTACTAGGAAAATTATAAGACAATAAAGAATGAAAATGAAGAAGTTAAAAATAAGTTAAAGCATATATCATGTTCATGGATAGGAAGAATTAACATCATTAAAATGTCTATACTACCCAAAGCAATCTATAGGTTCGATGCAATTCCTATTAAGATACTAATGGTGTATTTCACAGAACTAAAACAAATATTCCACTGAATGACCACCTGGTCTGGCAAAAACTCTATTTTAAAAAATATTTTATTTATTGATTTTTAGAAAGAAAGAGAGAGAAAGAGGGAGGTAGAAGCAGGAAGCTTCAACTCATAGTAGTTGCTTCTTGTATGTGCCTTAAACAGGCAAGCCCAGGATTTTGAACCAGTGACCTCAGCATTTCAGGTTGACACTTTATCCACTGCACCACCACAGGTGAGGCTCAAGTTGGGGATTTTTAAAACTGTTATTTCTTCAAGTAAGATTTATGACCCTTTCTTTCTTAGTTTTCTGAGACCTTTGTGGTGCAAATGTTAGTTTGATGATGTCCTAAATCCCATAAGCTGAATTTGTAGTATTTTTTCCTCTTTGCTGCCCTGATTGCCTAGTCTCAAGTTGAGTGCTCCTTTCCTCTGCTTCATCTTGTGTGCTGTTTAATTCCTGTAGTGTACTTTTCAATGCAGTAATTGTATTCTTCAGCTTTGTGGCATCTATTTGGTACTTTCTTGTATTTTTCATATTTTTCTTAAAGTTCTCACTGTGTTCATCAAGTCAGATGGATGACATAATCCATATTATAGTACTGTGGCTCCAGGAACACTAGCTTCTCTAACCTCCAGAGCTAGGCAATCAAGGGTTATCTCCCAGGCAGAAGCTGCAAAAATTAAAACACCCAGTTCCTCTCCAGGAGATACTGGTACTCAAGAGCAAGGCAAAGGGAGAGTGTGATTATTTGCATCACAAAGGTCTCAGAAAACTAAGAGAGAAAGGGTCATAAATCTTACTTGAAGAAATAACAGTTTTAAAAATCTCCAACTTGAGCCTCACCTGTAGTGGTGTAGTGGATAATGTGTCAACCTGAAATGCTGAGGTCACTGTCTCTGTCCAAGATTCTGTTAAGAGCTGGAGCTCAACAAGGTGGGAATCACTTGGAGTTGGGAGGGTTAGGCTAGTGGGTCACCCATGAGGAGGAGGTGCTAGTCAGGTTGGTGGTAGGTGGAAGGAGTGGCCCCTATTTTATTTTTATTTTTTATTTTTATTTTTTAATAAGTTTTTATTAATGGTAATGGGATGACATTAATAAATCAGGGTACATATATTCAAAGAAAACATGTCTAGGTTATTTTGTCATCAAATTATGTTGCAAACCCCTTGCCCAAAGTCAGATTGTCCTCCGTCACCCTCTATCTAGTTCTCTGTGCCCCTCCCCCTCCCCCTAACTCTCTCCCTCCCTCCCATGTCCTCCCTCCCCCCACCACCCTTGGTAACCACCACACTCTTGTCCATGTCTCTTAGTCTCATTTTTATGTTCCACCAATGTATGGAATCATGTAGTTCTTGTTTTTTTCTGATTTACTTATTTCACTCCTTATAATGTTATCAAGATCCCACCATTTTGCTGTAAATGATCTGATGTCATCATTTCTTATGGCTGAGTAGTATTCCATAGTGTATATGTGCCACATCTTCTTTATCCAGTCTTCTATTGAAGGGCTTTTTGGTTGTTTCCATGTCTTGTGTGGCCCCCATTTTAAATCCACACAACTCAGTCTGTCCAAGATTCTGTCCAATCTCAACACACCAGAAATCTGGTGGGTGGGGCCAACTGGAGCCTGGAGGGTGGTGTTAGAGTATCTCCCATGAAGGAGAGGCAGCAGTCAAGTTAGGTTCATAGGATAGTGGGGGAATGGCTCCCATCCCCAAAATACAGTGACACTCCCTGGATCTTCCCAGACTTGCACACCCTGGTCCAGACAGCTGACTCCTCAGAAAGCACTGAGCTTTGCAAGGTGGGAAAGCATGGAGTTAGAAGGTGGGGCTATTCCATCCCGCCAGGTTGATGCCTCTGGAGAGGAGTGCTCTAACCAAGAAAGATGATGTCTGTAATGTGGGACAATGATTTAGCACAGGTGCCCTGGTGGCTGTCCCCTCAGTTCTCTCCTCAGAGCCACAAATCCCAGTCTTTCTTCACACAACTACAATCTCTGTGTTGGTGCCTTCAGAGGGGGCTTGTGTCTCTAGCAGACTTGTTTTTCTTCCTGGCAGACAGAATCCTCACTGATTTCCACAGCCACATGTTACATGGGTGCCTTTTCCCAGCTCTTGTGCTCTGGGTTTGGGAGCCTGACATGGGACTGAGACCCCAGGTCCTCAGGAGGAAGCTTTGCAGCTAAAATGTCCCTCTGGAATCTCAGCTGCCACCTGTGGGAATGGGGCTAGTCCTTTTCGTAGCTTTGCCCTTCCTACAGTCAGGATGTGGCTTCTGTAACTCCTTGGTTATAAGACTTCTATTCAGCTATTCTTCATTTGGTTATTCAGGTTGCTTGCTCAATATTCTAGATGTAATTTCAGTTTGGTCCTGGAAGAAGGTGAGTGCAACATCCACCTAGCTGCCACCATCTTGGATCTACAAGTACTTCCCTTTTTGGAAAAATTCTCTAACTATCTCTTCTGATCCATGCCATGATGGATCTTAATTTATACTTTTGTCTAATACAAACTCTGCTTATATTATAGTTGCCTGTGCTCTAGTCTTATCTGTCCTCCTTGACTTGTGCTTGCCAACATGGTAGCCACTAGTTACATATGGCTATTTAAATTAATTAATATTAAATTAAATTTAAAATTCAGTTCTTCAGTTTCATGAGCCACATTTTAAGTGCTCAATAGTCCTTATAGCTAGCTAGTGGTTACGGTATTGGACAGCTCACATGGAGAACATTTCTATCATCTCAGAAAGTTCTTTTGGACAATGCTGGGACCATGTGTCATTCACTCCCTCTTATGTTTATTGAATAAAAATTTATCACATTGAATCAGTTAGAATTTATTGGTTGTTTTGTCTTGCTTTCTTACCCAGAATTGGAGCTTTATATTTTTAACTTTAAAAGGGCATATGGTACTACCTGTTCCTTGCTCTCTTTTTTGAGGATGGGCTATGTTCTACTGAGGTGAAGCCCCATTTCCTCTTTCCGTAGGTTGCTTTCATTGCAGGGCCTTTCTGAGAGTTGTTAGTGTCCCAGGTCACTTTCCATGATCTACCTCTTGAACAACATTCCTTAGTAATGAGGCCCCTGCCTTGGGAGAAAGAGCAAAAGCCTCAGGGCTACACTGCTACCCAGGAGAGGCTGCCTGTCCTTCTACACAGACCTGTATGCCTGCAGGGGTCAAAAGGCATGGACACAAGTATGTGCATGACAAATAGCAATGGCATTTTGAGTAATCCTTTCTCATTAAGTCAGTGGTTCTCAAGGTGTACACCCTAGAAGATTTCCAGGTGCGCTCTATGGTATTCCAGAGAAATATGTGCCTGCTGGGGACTGTGAAGCCAGTATCCACGGCTCCATCACAGCCTCCTGGCCCATGCAGATTCACATTAGATTTGGACAGACAGTAATGAAACAACAGAGCTAAGAACTGGTGGGCCATTAGCTTTAATCCTAGCTTGCACCCGGCGGGCAAGTAAAAACACACACTGGACTCCAAAACCCACTCATTCAGTGCTCACAAAGCTACTGACTTTTCCGAGTTTCCTAGAATCAAAGGTTTCTAGCTTACTAGACTTACTCACCTCTGTTCCCCATCTCCTTCTCTCTGCACAAACTGGTTTCTTCTTCAACACTCTGCCATCTTGGCTGCTTCTTCTGGCCTCTCTCTGCTCTCCTCTCTGCTCTCTCCTCTAATGCTAATCTCAGGAACTGAGAGAGCAAGCTCAAGGTCTGCCCCACTTTATAGTGCAGAAATCAAAAGCTTTAATCCAATATACAAAATAGGGAAGTCTCTAATACAAAGTTACTTATCTGAGGCATGATGGGATTACACCACCCCACATCAAAAAGGATGGGAAAGGCTTAGTCCTAAAACCAAGCCCCAGGCTACAAGGATCCTGCCTGCCCCCAGCCCACCCCCAACACACATGAATACAATCATGCCCATCCCAAGCAATCACCTGGGCGACGGGCTTCCATGTGGGCAGCGCCATCTTTAACAAAGTGGGCATAATATATTTTATCTGCCCAACAGGGACCAAAACACCAACAGGGTTTTTGGAGTTTAGATTTTTGGAGGACAGGTGTGGAGAATTGGCAGTAAACTGACAGTCTGCCCAACCCCCCACCTCACTTGCCTGATTAGGTTGCAAAAGGTTGTTAAGCTGTGGTGCTGGATTGTTTACACTACCCCTCATGTTCCCCAGAAAGATTGGAGGCAAGTTTCTTCTATCCTTTGTTTGGTGTAAAGTTAAGATGATATATATGTATGGTGGGGGTTTTGGATTGATGATTAAACATAAGGAATTGTCTTTTGAAGCCTTTTGAATTTCTATAAAAGAAGAATATGCGGCAATATCTAAAAAAGCTTTGAACATCTTACTACAATTTTCAACATCCTATTTATGCGAATTAGGATTTTCTACCCTCAACACAATTAAGAGTAAAAAGAGAGGAATTCTTTAATATATTGTTGAGGAAATGGGAGTTTACCTTTCAAATATGTTCCCAAACATTGAAGAAATCGCTAGGACACATCAGGCTCATGTTTCTCATAAACACAAGAATGAAAAAACTTAACACATTTGCCCTGGGACCTGATGAATGCATCTCTATGTATAAAAATATAACTTTTTTGTCATTTTAAAATTTTTTAACCTCTCTTTTTGAATTCTAAAAAGCATAACTCAAAAATGTAACATAACAATGTTTTTTAATGTCAGAATAAATTTAATTTTGTCATATTTATTTTAATTACCATAAAAGCACACTTGGACTCTATATATTTTTTCTTTAATATCTGACTTAATTATAACATATTCCTCAGAAATTTGTACATAGTGTGCCTACAATTATTTGTAGGATTTTTAATGTGCCCCAACTTCAAAAAGTTTGAGAAACACTGCATTAAGTTCTTGCAATCTCAGTTGTATCGAAGAGGCTTCTGGGAAGGAATCACAAGGCCAGAGTAACCACGAGAGGGCACCAGTGCACCTTAAACAGCCTTTACCTCCAAAAACCTCGGGAAGGTTTTCTTGTTTTGCAAAGGAAGGATAGAAAGAATACACATCAGATTGGAAAGAAATAGAAAAAAAGGAAAGAGCATCATCATATTGTTATGTCTAACTGGAAGATCTGCTTGCCATTTATTTATGCATCCAGGATTTCCTTAAATATAGGTATTACAAGAACATTAGACAATAATAGGCAGAAAAGGGATTAGATTGAAAATACATCAAATGAGAATGTGAATAGGTCAGCAGACTTTAAAACAGAATAAACCTCACTTCGAAGCAAGGTAGCTATGGAAACATTACCAAAATCATTCTGTTAGTTCATGGCTGCAGTGGTTTCTGCAGCTAGGAAATGCTGTCAAGGGAATGCAGAATATTATTTTCTTATAAATAATACAACACAGGATCCTACACGGAAAGTTACAAGAAATTAGATTTCAGATGTAGAGATGTTTCAACAAAAATACCCAACTACTTTAATTTGGTTTCTGATAACTTACCTCCGGGTTTGCAATTGTTAAGTTTTTCTCTGTTTCTGTTTTCTGTTGCAGAAAGGGAGCTGGTGAGAGATTTATTTCCATGTATCTGGATATATTATATGTACACATATGCATGCAAATTTAGTATGGCCAGTGGAAGTCATCTGTTCATTGCTGGTACGCCCAAGATGAAGATAGGTGACTTATATATATTTAGCACTTAGACAAGGGATTTACTTTCTTGTACAGGATATACCTGAAATTATGCTGCCTAAGCCACAGGGTTCTGCCAATGACTCTTGGACCAATATTCATGCTTCCTGGGAAACCCCTTGAGCACATACATACATGGCTGTTCCCCGAACATGCTGATCAAGTAGGTGGAGGTGTGGGTAAATTAGGTCAGTTGATGTAAAAGGGATAAATTTTTGGTGCACAGGGCAAATGTGATACCTGTTCTGGAGATATAGTATTATAAATGTCAATGCTGGTGAAATTTTGATGATAGTGTGAGGCCATTCAGCCAGGGGCCCAACAGGCCCCCATCAAGGCCTAACAAGTACCCTTTCTCCCCTCAGAGTTTCAAGGGAGCTATATATGCAAAGAACAATAACAAACTGGGAATCAAAAATACCCAATATGACAATGCAGCATGCTCTGGATAGAAAATGAGTTGTCAATGTGCCTGAGGTCTTAAGACTATTAAGTAAGATCTCCCAGCTCCCCCTAAATCTGAATATTGGAATATTACCTCTACAAAGCTGGCCACATAGAGAAGGAATTTAAAGAAATGGGGTAGGTAGCAATATGCAGAGCAGGACATGACTTATCTGCATGTGTGGAAGAAAAAGAAAGAAAAAGAGCAGAATAGACCTGCTAATTATTTAGTAAGAAAGTGGCCCATTCAATATCCTGAGGGTGGGGATAAGGAGGAGTTTTCGCAGTTAAACTTGTCCTAGGGAAAGAGATCTTAGGTTCCTCTTAGCTCAGAGAAGTGGACCTAACACTTTAGTGTGCATCAGAATCACCCACAGAATCACGGCTTACTGAAACACATGTTGCTGGGTTCCACCCCAGGGTGTCTGATTCAGTTGGTCTGGAGTGGGGCCAAAGAATTTTCTGGCAAATTCCTGGAGATACTGATGTGGCTGGTTCAGGAACCATGCTTTGAAAACCACAGCTCTACAATACTGTTTAAGTGATTTAGGCAAAAATATCAACATTGTGGGTATGATACAGATTTACTTCTGTTCCTCAAACAGAAACCTAGCAAAGAGCTTATTACTTTAAAAAAATTTATAGTCCACACATCATACAATTAATCATTTAAAGTGCATAATTCAATGGTTTTTAGTATGTTCACAGAGTTGTGCAACTCTGTTGGATAACTTTCATCACCTCCAAAGGAAATCCATTCCTCAAGTCCTCTACCCCTAGTGAACCATTAATCACTTTCTGTCCTTATAGATTTGCCTATTCTGAACATCTTGTGTATTTTCATTTTATTATTATTATTATTTTTATTAAGTGAGAGGCAGTGAGGCAGAGACAGAATCCTACATGTGCCTGCACTGGGTTCTACGCGGCAAGCCCCCTGGGGTGGGGTGCTCTGCCCATCTGGGGCCATTGCTCTGTTTCTCAGCAGCCAAGCTATTTTAGCTCCTGAGGTGAGGCCATGGAGCCATCCTCAGTGCCCGGTGCCAACTTTGCTTGAACCAATTGAGCCATGGCTGCGGGAGGAAAAGAGATAGAGAGAGAGAGAAGGGTGAGGGGGAAAGAGAGGGATGGAGAAGCAGATGGTCACTCCTCCTGTGTGCCCTGACTGGGAATTGAACCAGGGACTTCTACACACTGGGCCAATGCTCTACCACTGAGCCAACCAGCCAGGGTCTGGACATCTTATGTAAATGGAATCATTCAATGTGCTTTGTGTGTGTGTGTGTGTGTGTATGTGACTGATTTCTTTCATTTGACATAATGTTTTCAAAGTTTACCCATGTTGTAACATGTACCAGTAAGTACTTCATTCCTTTATATTGCCTAATAATATTTCATTGTATATGTATATATCACATTTCATTTATCCGTTCATTAGTTGATGAACGTTTAGGTTGCTTTCACTTTTTGTCTATTGTGAATAATGCTGCTATGAACATTCATGCGCATTTTCTTGTGTGGATATATAATTTCATCTTTTTGGGGTACATACTAAGAATGGAATTCTATGGGTTTTAAAATAACTCTATATTTAGCATTTTAAGGACTAGTCAACTTGTTTTCCATTTTATATTCCCATCAGCAACAAGGGTCCAATTTCTCCATATCTTCACTACCCTATCTTTTGGGCCTTAAGTGTTATCTCATGTAGTTTAGATTTATATTCCCTTGATGGCTAACAATATTGAGCATCTTTTCATTTTCTTATTGGCCATATATATATATTTTTTGGAGAAATGACTCTTTTGATCATTGACTACTTTTAAATTGGGTTATTAGTCTTTATATCATTCAGTTATATAATACAGTCATATACCATTTGATGGGGATGTGTTCTGAGAAATGCACTGTTAGGTGATTTTATCATTGTGTAAACATCATACAGTATATTTACACAGTCTAGACAGTATAGCCTACTACTGTGAATGTATGTGCTGTAATTGTTTTTTTTTTTTTTTTTGAGAGAGAGAGACAGACAGACACAGAAGACAGAGAAAAAGGGAGAGAGAAGCATCAACTCATAGTTGCGTCACCTTTAGCTGTTCATTGATTGCCTTTCATACATGCCTTGATGGGGGGAGGGATGCCTCCAGGCTGAGCCAGTGACCCCTTGTTCAAACCACTGACCTTGGGCTCAAGCCAGTGACCCTTGGGCTCAAGCCAGTGACCATAAGATCATGTCTCTGATCCACGCTCAACCTGGTGAGCCTGCACTAAAGCCAGAGACCTCAGGGTTTTGAACCTGGTTCCTCAGTTTCCCAGGTTGACGTTCTATCCAGTGTGCTACCACTGATCAGGATGCACTATACTTTTATATGACTGGCAGCATAGTAGGTTTGTTTATAGCAGCATCAGCACAAACACGGGTAATGCATTGCACAATGACATTAAGACAACTATAAGGTCACCAGGCAATAGGAAATTTTCAGTTCCATTATAATTTTATGAGATCTCCATTTTATATGTGGTTTGTGTTGACTGAAATCTTATGTGATATATGACTGTAATTCTTTATATTCTAGATATAAGTCTTTTATCAGAGTTATCACTTCAAACATTTCTCCCATTATGTGAGGGTTGTCTTTACTTTTTTGATGGTGTCCTATGAAGAACAAAGAATATTTAATTTTGGTAAAGTCCAATCTATTCATTTTTTCATTTATCACTTATGCTTTTGGTGTTATAGCTAAGAAATTATTGCTTAACTTAATTCAATGTCATAAAGATTTCTATGTTTTCTTTTAAGTTTTCTATAGTTTTAGATCTTACATTTATTTACATTTTAGATCTTTTTCATTTATCTGAAATTTTTAAATTTTATTTGTTAAAAAATTTTATTTAGAAAATTAAATTTAATAGGGTAACATTGATCAACAAAAGGACAGCCGGTCAGCTCAGTGGTAGAGCATCAGCCTGGCGTGCGGGGGACCCGGGTTCGATTCCCGGCCAGGGCACATAGGAGAAGCGCCCATTTGCTTTTCCACCCCCCCTTCCTCTCTTTCTCTTCTCCTCCCATAGCCAAGGCTCCATTGGAGCAAAGATGGCCCGGGCACTGGGGATGGCTCCTTGGCCTCTGCCCCAGGCACTAGAGTGGCTCTAGTCGAGGCAGAGCGACACCCCCTGGTGGGCAGAGTGTTGCCCCCTGGTGGGCGTGCCGGGTGAATCCTGGTCGGGCGCATGCGGGAGTCTGTCTGACTGTCTCTCCTGGTTTCCAGCTTCAGAAAAATACAAAAAAAAAAGGACATAGGCCAGGTAAACAATTCAGTAGCATTTGAATTGTTAATTATGTTGTGTAACCATCAGCCAAAGTCAAATAATTTTCTGTCACCTTATATTTGTCCCTCTTTATTCTCCTCTGCCCACCCCTCCCCACAACCCTATATCCTTGTAACCACCTCACTTTTATCTATGTCCATGAGTCACAATTTTATATCCCACCTATGTGTGAAATCATACAGTTCTTAGCTTTATCTGATTTACTTATTTCACTCAGTATATTGTTCTTAAGATCCATTCATGTTGTCATAAATGGTAGTATGTCATCATTTCTTATGGTTGAGTATTATTCCATTGTATATATGTAACACAACTTCTTTATCCAATCCTCTATTGAAAGACACTTTTGTTGTTTCTGTGTCTTGGCCACTTTGAATAATGCTGCGATGAACATGGGGGTCCCATATGTCTTTGTGTACCAATGTTTTTGAGTTTTTTTGGTAGATACCTGGTAGAGGGATTGCTGGGTCAATATTGTAGATCTATTCTCAATTTTTTGATGAACCATCCTACTTTCTTCTATAATGGCTGTACCAGTTTACATTCACACCAGCAGTGAATGAGGGTTCCTTTTTCTCCACAGTCTCTTTTTACTTCTTCTTTCCCAGTATGAATGCCTTTTAATTCTTTCTCTTGTCTGATTGCTCTGGCTAGAACTTCCAGCAATATGTTGAATAAGAGTGGAGAGAGTGGGTAGCCTTGTCTTATTCTTGATTTTAGAGGACAAGCCTTCATTTTTTTCACCATTTCATATGATACTAGCTGATAGTTTGTCATATATGGCCTTCACTGCATTGAGGTAATTTCCTTCTATACACATTTTGTTGAGTATTTTAAACACAAAGGGATGTTGTATCTTATCAAAAGCTTTTCCTGCATCTATTGATAAGATCATATGATTTTTGTCCTTTGTTTTGTTGATGTGGTGTACTACATTGATCAATTTCCATATATTGAACCATCCTTGTGCTACTTGAATTAATTCCACTTGATCATGATGTATTATTTTTTAATGTGTTATTGTATTCAATTTGCTAATATTTTGTTGAGGATTTTTGCATCTGTATTTATTAGAGATACTGGTCTGTAGTTTTCTTTTTTTGTGTTGTCCTTGCCAGGTTTTGGTATAAGGGTTATGTTAGCTTCATAAAATGTATTAGGGAGTATTGCTTCTTCTTCAAATTTTTGGGAGACTTTGAGAAGGATAAGTACCAAATCTTCTTTGAATGTTTTGTAGCATTCACTAGTGTACCCATCTGGTCCTGGACTTTTCTGTGGTTTGGCATAACTGATACTTAATTTTTTGTTGAGTTTGGTGAACCAGTTGTTAAAATGGCACTTGTAATCAGGGTTCTTGCTAAGGTGGCACCTGGGCAGCCACCAAATGTGAAAATCACCAATTTACTTTCCTTACTTTTTTTTAATGTCATCTGTACAACAGTGTAGTCTAAGTGCCCCATAATGTTCATTCCATCTGTAGGTGAAAAGAATTTGATGGAAGTATACCTTTAATATTTATTTATTCATTCATTTCATAAAACTCATTATACCTTTGATGAAATACTACATTTTAATTCCTTCCTATTTTTTTTTTACATCAGTAAACAAACATATAATGTAAAGACAAAAGGTGCCAAACAACCAGGGAGTAACAAGCTGTCATTTGTTCCAATTTTGTGTTACACAATATGGAAATACTGTAAATAACAGTTTTATTGTTTATTGTCAGGTATTATTTAATATTTTTTCATTAATATTTAAAACTCTTTCTTATAACATAATCTAGTTTTGTGTACTTCTTTGATTGCTCTTATTTAAGTATTGAATGCATTAAATAATGAAGTATCTTTTGGTTTATCTTTTTTATATTTAAAACCGCCATTAGGGCAGAGAACTGGTTGTTAAATTATTTGAATCTCAGAATTGTTAACTTCCCTACCTGGCCTGTTCTATTATCTAAACTTGCTACCTCATTTTTCAATTCATGTATTGAGTTCTTCTCTGTTTTTAAAGTTTCAATCTCTTTGGTGAAGTATTTATTTTTTTTCCATTAATTTGTTTTTTGAGCTCATTAAATTGCTTATCAATGTTTTCTTGCATCTCACTGAGTATTTTCAGAGCTTCACTTTTGAATTCTCTATTGCTTAACTCCAAGGTTTTCATGTAATTAAGCTTACTTTCTGTAGACTTTAAATTTTCTTTCTGACTATGTCTATTTCTTGTGGAGCTGTGGTATTCATTTTCTTCCTCCTTGATGGCATTTGAGAGTGGTCTTTTTAACAGAAATCTAATAAAAAAATGAAAAAAGAAAAATGTTAAAATAATGAAAAATAAAAAAAGAAAAATCATAGAAAACAAAGAAAAAAATAAATAAAAATAAAAAACAGAGTAATGGTGGCATGAGAAATACTCCTGATCTCTTCCCTTGAAATTTCAACAAACTAAATAACTATAATGCAGCAAAGAAACTCCAGCTGGGCTCACTGGTGCACCTGAAAGATCCAAGCACCGAATGGGCTAACGGTGGGACTGGGTGAAAAGGGGGGCTGAAGATAAAATGCATTTGTGATGGGCTTTAGAGTGGAGAGGAGACAAACCTGGAGTGACTGGGATATATTTTTTTCTGCTGGACTGTGGGGAGGAGGGAAGCTCAGGCTCTCTGAATTTTGCCTTAGGGGTACAGAGAGGGAGAATCATAGTGATTAGGTCTCCTGCTGGGAGAGAGGGGCAGAGGGGGAGGTAAACCAAAGCAGCCAGAGCATATTGTCATGGCCAGTGTTCCCACAGTCTGCCTGTAGCTCGCACTGAGCAGAGGCAGAGAAAACTAAAGTGCGCCCCTCCATCCTCCCAGATCCTGCCTCCCTCACCTCATGGTGGCAGAAACAAACCCCACAGCTAGCTCTGCAGAACAGAAGCACTCCATATCCTGTCCCCAAGTCTGTTGAGATATAGAAAGTAGTGCCTGAAATCCTGAGATCACCATTTCTAGAGCCATAAAGCCATAAATCTGAAGCCATAAGGCCAAGCTGTAAAGCCCCCAAAACACAGCCACCCACCACGTGACTGAGGACTGAGGCCCCACCTATGTCATTGTGACAGCAACATTTCAGTGGAAGACAGCCCAGGAACTTCACAGAGCTAAAAGCTTTAATACAGTGACACCTACTGGAAGAAACCTCTCAAAACCAAAATTTCTTTTTTCTTTATTCTTTTTTCTCTTTATTTCTTTTGAATATAATTTTTTTTAATTTTTATATTTTTATTCTTTTTTGTGGGAGTTTTGTTTTTGATGTTTGGTTTGCTTTTGATTTCTTTTCCTGTCATTTTTCATCTTGTCATAATTTAAAAATTTTTTTATTTTGTATTGTACTTTTTCTTTTAATTTTTTATTTCTTTTAGTTTTTTTAAATTTTAGGGTTCCTTAATAATACCTCTCTCAAATGCTATCAAGGAAGAAATAAATCTAATATCATGGCTAAACAAGAGAGAGACATAGTTCAGAAAGAAAATAAAAAATCTCCAGAAAAAAATCTCAATCACATGGAGACGTTGGAGTTAAATGATAGAGAATTCAAAACTGAAGTTCTGAAAATACTCAATGAGATGTGAGAAGAGACCAACAGTAACATGACCAATCATCCTCCTTTAGGGAGGACAGTCCTTCTTTTGTAAGTTCCATCTTACCTCGAAAAGTGTCTTCCTACATGTCCTCCTTTTTGATATTGGAAGACTAATCTGTAAATGTCCATATTCAGTCAATGCAGAGTAGATCCATTGTGTGTGATGTGACGTATTTGTATTTGACATGACGAATTGTCAAGGATCAGTACAGTGTGGTGAAATGCGATTATGAGACACATGCATTCCTCATGAGAGACCTTGAGAGAGTGTGCAAATGGCTTGTGTCCTTCTTACTGAAACACAACACAGCACATACGACACTGTAGACTCACGATTATTTCTTTCTCAGTGAATATTCAAACAGACAGGTAAGGACAATTCACATTTTATTAATTCATATCTATTTAATATATAATTTCCAAATACATATAATTTTATTTACAAGTATTTTCCCAAAATTTGAGTTTTAAAGTAGAAATCTAACCTCAAACTGTATCTATTAATAACACATTTTGATTAAATAGTTGCATAAAACAGATGTTTTTTAAACTAGAAAATGATAAATACACACGAATATCACTCCAAATTAGTGCTTTTGATATTTAGTTTTGTTAATTAAGCTTCTGGGAAATTTGCCTACCATGATGTAACATTTTTTTTTGTATTTTTCTGAAGCTGGAAATGGGGAGAGACAGTCAGACAGACACCCGCATGCGCCCGACCGGGATCTATCCGGCACGCCCACCGGGGGCGATGCTCTGCCCCTCCGGGGCGTCGCTCTGTTGCGACCAGAGCCACTCTAGCGCCTGGGGCAGAGGCCAAGGAGCCATCCCCAGCGCCCGGGCCACATGATGTAACATTTTAAATTCCTAATGTACTTGCATCATTTGTGTAGCTGTATATTTTATTTTTAATTTTAAATTTCATTTAAGGGCTGGAAAAATCAAAAAAGAGAAAATGCCATTTCAATGATAAATTGAAAAAAGAATTTCCATTCCTCATATTAAAGAAAGATACCATTGTTTTCTGCAATATTTGCAGTGGGGAATTTTGTATTGCAGTTGGGGGCAGAGCAGCGATAATGAAACACTTGACCGCCAACAAACATAAGTAATCATTAGACGCTTCAGCTTCCAGTTGTAAAGTAACAAGTTTTTTTAAAATTTCAAATTATTCTGAAGATGATAAATAGTTGGCTGCAATGGAGGGAACATTTGAATATCATACCATAATTCACAATGTTTTGATAGTATGGATTGTACAGCTAAATTATTGAAAAACTTTCACATGCAAAATTTTCACATGCCAGGACAAAATGCGAGGCTATTTTGAAATCAATATTTAAAAATTACTGTGACAAAATACTTGTGGAGGACTTGGAAACTGCAGCATTTGTAACAATTTTATCTGATGCATCAACTTGAAATGAAATTAAATTATGTCCAATAATAGTAAGATATTTTAATGTCACCGAGGGCATTCAAGTAAAAATTTGAAATTTAGAATCCAGAGAGGGCAAAACTTCTGAAATTTTGTCAAACCATTTATACAGAGTAATAAATGAAAACAATTTAAAATCCAAAGTTGTTGCACTAATGGCTGATAATACAAATACAAATTTTGGTGGGTGAAGATGCAAAGGGGTGAATAATCTGTCTGTAAAATAACAAGAGTTACTTTAAAAGAAAATACTAGGAATAGGTTGTAATGCACATATTTTGTCAAATGCAATCAACACAGCATCATGTGCCATGCCAATTGATGAGAAGTAATAACTACAATTTATTTGCATTTTAGTCATTTTACCATTCGTGTTGCTACTTTAAAACAATTTTGTGAAGAAGCAAATCTTAAATACAAAAACCTTTTAGGATATTCAAAAGTTAGATGGTTTGCTCTAACACCTGCTATAGAGCGTGTTCTACAATTATTTGAGCCTCTCCGTTCATATTTTTTAAGTTTAGACAAATGTCCTAAAACCCTGGAATCATTTTTAATAATAAAATATCTGAGATATTAATGTATTTTGTACATAATCAAGCAACTATTTTTCACAAAACCATTCAAGAGATTGAAAGTGAACACATTTCAGCTACGGAAGTTAGTCTTATTTTGAATGACTTTATCCTTCAATATACATCTCCTTTTGAAGAAAAACTTTTTCTTTAATGCTAAAAAAAATTTGTCAGACTTAGAGGAATCAAATCCAGGCATAACAGAAAAGTTTTTCAAAGAAGTGCAGAATTTTTACCAGACATATTTTTAATATATCAAAGAATGGTCTGAAACAAACATCACAAGAAATAACAGTTTTCAATGGTGTTTTTTGACTCCATCGCAAGTATACTGGACAGATATTGAATCTTGTCTTGAGTTTTTATCTAAAGAAATGCCAGACACCAAAATAGATGACAGTTGTCTCTTTGAAGAAATTAGAAGACTGAATGTATATTTAAATTCTGAAAAATTAATACAATGAAAAAATAAATATGGAAAAATTGATAAAAGATGAGTGGAAATACTCAGCCATTTCAAAAATGAACATATTCCATGTGAAAATTTATTTATTCTTGTTCAATTTACATTGTACTGCCCTGGAACTAATGTAGCAGTTGAAAGAGTTTTTTAAATTGCTAATAATTTTTGGACAAGTGAGAAATCGAGATTGAATATTGATACTCTAGCTGCAGCACTTGCCATAAAATTTAATATGAGAAATATTTCTTGTTCAGATATTTCCAATATGTTGTTACAAGATGATACACTGACAAAAAATTCATCCAATGGATATTTACAACTATTATTAAAAATTAACAGGCATGTAAGCATAATTACAATATAAGATATTACAAATGCTTTTATTATGCATTTATCATATTATAGTGTATTGTTGCAATGAATAAAATGTTTCTTTTATTTACGATATTGGTTTTTTAAAATTTATTTTTGTCCTTTTCATTGTAAAAAAAGTTGGTCACCTTACCAATAGGCAACTTAATAAGCTCAGAAAACAAATTAATGAACAAAACAAGTACCTCATCAAAAAGACTAAAACTTTAAAAACAGAGATGAAAAACTTAATACATAAATTGATGACTGAAGTAGCAAGTTTAGCAAATAGAACAAGCCTGATAGGGGAAAGAATCAGTGACATCAAAGACAGGCAACTAGAAATGCTACAGAAAAAAAGAGGAGAGAGACTCACAAATTCTTGTAGAGAGAGCTCTACAAGAGCTCTTAGAAAGAACAATATAATAATAATAAGTATATCAGAAGAAGCAGAGAGGGAGAAGGGAATGGAGAGCCTATTCAAACAAATAATTGATGAGAATTTCCCAAGGGAAAAAAAAGAAAGCTTCAAATCCAAAAACACAGAATTCTGAGTTACTACAACCCGAACACAACTACTCCAAGGCACATTGTAATGTCAAAAATCAGTGACAAAGAAAGAATCCTCAAGACAGCTAGGGAAAAGAAGAACAAAACATATAAAGGAAAGCTTTTTAGGTTATCACCAGATGTCTCAGCAAAAACTCTACAAGCCAGAAGAAAGTGGACACAAATATTCAAAGTACTGAAAGAGAGGAATTACTAGCCAAGAATACTGTATCCATCAAAGTTATTCTTCGAATATGAAGGAGAAATAAAAACTTTTATAGACATACAGAAGCTGAGGGAATTTATCATCAGAAAACACCCAGTGTAGGAAATACTCAAGGGGCTTATTTGACCAGATACAAAGAACAAAACTACAAGTAAAATCTCCAACAGAATCACAATAAAAACAAGAATAATCTTTGACAACAATAACATAAAGGGGAGAAGATAAAGACTTGCAGGAGCAAAGGAGGATGGAGTGCAGAAGCACAAATAAGACAAAGAACTTTTATACATATGAACATTTTTCTCTTAATAATCAAATGGTGACACCCATGAAAATCCACTACCGAAACACCTAGCTTAAAAAAAAGAAACAAGGGAAAAAATTTTGGAATACTACCAAACAGAAACAAATGACAAAAACACAAAAGAGAAGAACTAAACAAGACACAAAGCTACCAGAAAACAAACCATAGAATGACAATGGGAAATTCACAAGTGTCAATAATTACCCTAAATGTAAATGTAGTGAACTCACCAACCAAGAGGCACATCAAGTAACAGATTGGATCAAAAAGTAAAACCCAACCATTTGTTCTTTTCAAGAGACACCTCTAATCTGAAAAAACAGAAGTAAACTCAAAGTGAAAGGTTGGAAAATGATTCTCCAAGCAAATAATATCCAAATAAAAGCAGGTGTAGCCATACTCATATCTAACAATACTGACTATAAGACAACAGAGGTGACCAGAGACAAAGATGGTCATTTCATAATGATAAAGGGGACACTGAATCAAGAAGGCATAACACTTCTTATATATGCACCAAACCAAGGAGCACCAAAGTATATAAGACATCTACTGACTGATCTAAAAATAAAAACTGACAAAAATACAGTCATACTTGGAGACCTCAATATACTGCTGATGGCTCTAGATCATTTATCCAATCAGAAAATTAATAAAGAAATATTGGCTTAAACAAAACACTAGAACTATTGGATATGATAGACATCTACAGGTCATTACATCAGAAAACATCAGAGTATACATTTTTCTCCAGTGTACATGGAACATTCTCAAGAATTGACCATATGTTGGGACACAAAACTAACATTAACAAATTCAGAAAGATTGAAATTATACCAAGCATATTCTCTGACCATAAAGCTTTGAAACTAGAATTCAACTGCAAAAAAAAGTAAACAAACCCACAAAAATGTGGAAATTAAACAATATACTTCTAAAAAATGTGTGGCTCAAAGAGGAAATAAAACCAGAGATCAAAAGATATATATAGACAAACGAAAATGACAACATGACATATCAGAATCTCTGGGATGCAGCAAAAGCAGAAATAAGAAGGAAGTTCATATCATTACAGGCTTATATAAACAAACAAGAGAGAGCCCAAGTAAACAACTTAACATCACATCTTAAGGAACTAGAAAAAGAAGAACAAGGGTAACCCAAAACCAGCAGATGAAAGGAAAAAAATAAAAATCAGAGCAGAAATAAATGAAATAGAGCAGTGATTTTCAACCTTTTTTTTTCATGGCACAAACACACACTAATTACTAAGGTCAGTGCCCCTGACTAAATACAACCATTTTCATCTCATGGCACAAATAAATTAGTTACTAAAGAAGAAGAGGTCAGGGCCCCTTTTTCTTTTGTAATTAGTTTATGAGTGCGTGAGAAACAAAGGTTGAAAATCACTGAAATAGAGAACAGAAAAACTATAGAAAGAATCAATAAAACAAGGAGCTGTTTTTTTGAAAAGATCAACAAAATTGACAAACCCTTGGCAAGACTCACCAAGGAAAGAAGAGAAAGGACTCATATAAACAAAATCCAAAATAAAAGAGGAGAAATTACCAGAGATATCTGTAGTAGACTGCAAGTGGCAAAAAGCCTTTGTAGATTTGAGGCTTAGCAAAAGGCTAAGTTCTCACCCCCACTGCCTCCATATTGGTTATGAAGCTGAGTATTTGCGCCCACTTCACTTGCTTGCTTAAGTTGCTGGAAGCAATTTACATGCCCTTCCTCTCACTCTTTGTTTGTTCAGCTGTTGGTTGATTTCACTTATGCATGGTAGGGGGATTCCTGTTTATGCCTTGGGAGAGTTCCCGGTTTTGCCTCAGATGTGTAACTTTGTATCAAGGACTTCCTTGTTTTGCATATGGCTATATAATAAAGCAAACTGGAACTATAGGGCACTTGGATATTGCCATCAGCATTGAAGAGGCCTCCCAATCCCATCCTTTTTTCTTAATAAGTCTGTTTTCTTAATTCTGCACCGTTCTCCTTCAAGACCTAGAATTATGAGCCGCACTGGTTCGCAGCAGATATCATAGATATACAAAGGATTATTGTAAAATAATATGAAAAACTATATGCCACCAAATTTAACAATGTAGAAGAAATGGATAAATTCCTAGAAACAATATAATCTTCTTAAATGAATCATGGAGAAGTAGAAAACCTAGATGGACCCATAAGCAGGGAGGAAATAGAAACGACTATCAAAAACCTCCCAAAAAATAAAAGTCCAGGGCCAGATGGCTATACCAATGAATTCTATTAAACATTCAAAGAAGATTTGGTTTCTATCCTACTCAAAGTCTTCCAAAAAACTGAAGAAGAAGCAATACTTCCAAACACATTTTATGAGGCCAATGTAATGTGCATACCAAAACCTGGCAAGGACAACACACACACAAAAAAAACTACAGACAAATATCTCTAATGAATACAGATGCAAAAATCCTACACAAAGTACTAGCAAACCGAATACAACAACACATTAAAAAAATAATTCATCATGATCAAGTGGGATTCATCCCTTAATCACAGGATGGTTCAACATATGTAAAACAATTAATGTAATACAGCATATCAACAAAAACTATATGATCTTATCAATAGATGCAAAAAAGGCATTTGATAAAATACAACATCATTTTATGTTTAAAACACTCAACAAAATGGGTATAGAAGAAAAATATCTCAACATAATAAAGGCCATTTATGACAAACCATCAGCTAACATTAAATGGCAAAAAACTGAAAACTTTTCCTCTAAATTCAGGAAGAAGACAAGGCTGTCCACTCTCTCCACTCTATTCAATGTAGTGCTGGAAGTTCTAGCCAGAGCAATTAGACAAGAGAAAGAAATAAAAGGCATTCATATTGGGAAAGAAGAAGTAAAAAGGTTTCACTTTTTGCAGATGATATGATCCTGTACATAGAAAACCCCAAGGACTCTACAGAAAGACTATTAGAAACAATAAACCAATACAGTAAGGTTGCAGGATACAAAGTTAATATACAGAAGTCTACTGCCTTCTTATATGCCAACAATGAAACTTCAGAAAATGAACTCAAAAAAATAATTTGTTTTACGGTTGCAACAAAAAGTAAGATACCTAGGAATAAACATAAAAAAGAATGTAAAGGACCTATATAATGAAAACTACAAAGCATTGTTAAAGGAAATAGAAAAAGACACAGTGAAATGGGAAAATATTCCTTGTTCTTGGATAGGAAGAATAAATATAGTTAAAATGACCATATTACCCAAAGCAATATACAAATTTAATGCAATTCCCATAAAAATTCCAATGTCATTTTTTAAGGAAATAGAACAAAAAATCACCAGGTTTATATGGAACTATAAAAAACCCCAAATAGCCAAAGTAATCCTAAGGAAAAAGAACAATTCTGGGGGCATTATAATACCTGACTTCAAATTATATTACGGAGCCCCAATAATCAAAACAGCATGGTATTGGCAGAGAAATGGACACTCAGACCAATGGAACAGAATAGAGAGCCCAGAAATAAAACCACATATATATGGTCAAATCATCTTTGATAAAGGAGCCAAAAACACACAATGAAGAAAAGAAAGCCTCTTCAACAAATGGTGCTGAGAAAACTGGAGAGCGACATGCAAAAGAATGAAACTCGACTACAGTTTGTCTCTTTGTACCAAAATTAATTCAAAATGGATCAAAGGCCTAAATATAAGATATGAAACAATAAATTACATAGAAGAAAACATAGGTACTAAACTCATGGACCTTGGCCATAGAGAACATTTTATGAATTTGACTCCAAAGGCAAGGGAAGTGAAGACAAAGATAAATGAATGGGACTACATCAGACTAAGAAGTTTTGCACACCAAAAGAAACTGACAACAAAACAGACAGCCAACCAAATGGGAGATGATATTTCAAACAACAGCTCAGATAAGGGCCTAATATCCAAAATATACAAACTCACCAAACTCAACAACAAACAAGCAAACAATTCAATAAAAGAAATGGGAAGAGGACATGAACAGACACTTCTCCCAAGAAGAAATACAAATGGCCAATAGATACATGAAAAGATGTTCATCTTCATTAGCTATTAGAGAAATGCAAATCAAAACTACAATGAGCTACCACCTCACACTTGTTAGATGAGCTATTATCAACAAGACAGGTAACAACAAGTGTTGGAGAGGCTGCGGAGAAAAAGGAACCCTCATTCACTGTTGGTGGGAATGTCAAGTAATACAACCATTATGGAAGAAAGTATGATGGTTCCTCAAAAATTAGGACTAGAACTACCATATGACCCAGCAATCCCTCTACTGGATATATAGCCCCAAAACTAAAAAACATTTGTACATAAAGACACATGCAGCCTCATGTTCATCACAGCATTGTTCACGGTGGCCAAGAAATGGAAACAACCAAAGAGCCCTTCAATAGAAGATTGAATAAAGAAGGTGTGGTACATATATACTATGGAATACTACTCAGCCATAAGAAATGATCATGTAGGATCATTTACGACAACATGGATGGACCTTGATAACATTATACTGAGTGAAATAAGAAAATCTGAAAAAACTAGAACTGTACGATTCCACATAGGTGGGACACAAAATTGAGACTCATGGACATAGATAAAAGTGCAGTGGTTACCAGGGGGAGGGGAAGGGAGGAGAGGGAATGGGTGGGGGAGGGTAGGGGTATACAGAAACTAAATAAAAGGTGACAAAATTTGATTTCTCTTTTAAAATATTTCTTGAAGCCTATATTAATGTGCATTTTGATTCTTTAATAATTAAAAATATGTGGTATTTCCCCCCCCCAATGACATTGGGATTCTGGTGGGAGTTGAATTAAATTTGTATATTTTTTGGGTTAATATGGCCATTTTAACTATGTTGATTTATCCAATACATGAACATAGAATTTTTTAAATTTCATTGTGCCTTTTTCAATTTCTTTCAATAATATTTTGTAGTTTTCAGTATATAGGTCCTTCACATTTTTTGTTAAAATTATACCTAGGTATTTTATTCTTTTTGTTGCAATTGTAAAAGGAATTGTTTTTTTAGTTCATTTTGGAATTTTATTATTGGCATATGGGAAAGCAGTGGACTTTTGTATATTGATTTTGTATCCTGCAAAATTACTTTATTGGTTTATTGTCTCTAGTAGTTTTTTTTAAGGAAGGGGGGACAGGGAGGGGGTGGGGGTGAGGAGTAGTATAAAGAAAACCAAAAGAAGGGTGACGGAGGACAATTTTACTTTGGGTGATGGATGTACAACATAATCGAATGTCAAAATGATGTGGAGATGTTTTTTCTAAATCTATGTGCTCTAGTTGACCAATGTCACCTCATTAGAATTAATTGTCTAAATAAAACTATATAAAAAATGTTTACCTGAAACCTATGTACTCTTATTGATCAATGCTACCATGTTAAATTTCTAAATAAAATTTAAAAATAAGAAACAAAAAATAAATTTAAAGGAAAAATAAAAAACAAACAAAACACCCACAAAAATAAGAATAAAAACTATAAAAATTAAAGAAAATTAAATAAAAAAGCATTTCAGTTTTAAGAGTTTTTTTGTTTTCTTTCATTAGGTGACACTGTATTACAAGTTTTAGCTCTGTGAAATTCTTGGGCTGACCTCCACTGAGTTGTTGATTTTTCAATGATGGAGGCAGATCTTCAGTTGCTATGATGGGTGTGGTGTGTTGGCAAGGTTTTACAACTTTAGTAATGGCAATCTCAGGTCTCTGGTGCTTCTTTCCATGTCTCAACAGACCAAGGGATCAGACTCAGAGCACCTCTGTTCTTCATGGGAGAGAGTGGCTTTGGAGAGCTGGCTTTAGGGTAAATCTCTGCCACTCTCTGTACCCTGTGAAGTGTTGGAGGTGGGGTCTGGAAGGCTGGGGGTGAGGCACACTTTGATTTTTCTCAGTCTCTGTGCCAAGTGTGGTCTGCAGGCAGTCTGCAGGAACACTGGTCGTGACCCCTTGTTCTGTCACTGGTTTGGCTTTGTATCTTCCCCTATGCCCTTCAATCTCACCATTCCTCCTGGCAGAGGACCCAGTCACTCTGGGCTTTCCTCCTCC
The DNA here is from genome assembly GCF_036850765.1 of Saccopteryx bilineata. Lineage (NCBI taxonomy): Eukaryota > Metazoa > Chordata > Mammalia > Chiroptera > Emballonuridae > Saccopteryx > Saccopteryx bilineata. Next base: position 39,484,730 of record NC_089499.1, on the reverse strand, counting down.
GGGCAGATAAAATCCAGACAGTTTGGGTCTCTCTCCTTTTTGGGATTGTAAGTGCTCTTATCTTTCACTCCCGTTCTCAACCTTTAGTTGATTCCACACGTGGATCTTTCAGGCAAGCCTGCAAGCCCAGCTGGGGTTCTTTTGCTGTGTTATGGCTGTTCAATTTGGTGGAATTTCAAGGGAAGAGATCAAGAGTATCTCTCACACTGCTATTACTCTGACATCACCCTCTATGATAAATTTGAAGTTAATTTTTTGTGTATGATACAAGGAAGGGGTCTAATTTGATTTTTTTTTTTTTTTTGGCTTAAGGATATTCAGTTGTCACTCAGTACTTCTAAAAAGTGGTAACTTAAGAAAAAAAACTACTAGAGCAACAAAACAGCCTCCTTTTTTGTGGAAATCTTTTGAGTGTTGATGTGGTTAGAACAGTATTTATTTCTGTGGCCTTTGTGCCAGGCATGTCTAAGTTGAACGATACAGTAATAAATAAAGTCCTTCCCTATATGTAGCCTACAGGCTAGTGAGGAAGGTGAGTATAAGCAAATTAAATATATACTTCATTGTAGTTGTGATAAGTATTATTAAAAAAAAAAACAGAGTAGGAAGGTATAAGTGATGTGGGGGCTGGGGAGAGAATGCTATTTTATATTGAGTAAGAATGTCAGGGAATGCCTCTCTAAAGAGATCACAGTTGTTCAGTGACCTTAATTAAATAAGGAGAAAACCATGTAAATATCTGGAGGAAGACTGTTCAAGGCAGAGGGAAGAGTAATGCAAATGTTATGGGGGCAAGAGTGTGCTTGAATTCTTCTAGGAAGAGTAAGCAAGGTAATGAGGTTAGGGTGTGGCTCTTGAGGGGAAGATGAGCAGAAAACGATGTTAAAGATGTAATCAGGAACCCATGGAAAACTTGACTTCCCAAGAGTTTTCTGATTTTTTTATTTTTTTTTTGGTATTTTTCTGAAGCTGGAAACGGGGAGAGACAGTCAGACAGACTCCCGCATGCGCCCGACCAGGATCCACCCGGCACGCCCACCAGGGGCGACGCTCTGCCCACCAGGGGGCGATGCTCTGCCCCTCCGGGGCATCGCTCTGCGGCGACCAGAGCCACTCTGGTGCCTGGGGCAGAGGCCAAGGAGCCATCCCCAGCGCCCGGGCCATCTTTGCTCCAATGGAGCCTTGGTTGCGGGAGGGGAAGAGAGAGACAGAGAGGAAGGAGGGGGTGGGGGTGGAGAAGCAAATGGGCGCTTCTCCTATGTGCCCTGGCCGGGAATCGAACCCGGGTCCCCTGCACGCCAGGCCAATGCTCTACCGCTGAGACAACCGGCCAGGGCCGAGTTTTCTGATTTTTTTGACTGGCAGAGCATTTTAACCTTAATATTTGCATTGGCCTTGAACAAAAATCAATACCATTCTTCCAACCATTTTGAACTTAGTTCCTGCCTCAAAACTTTTAGTAGATAGCCTGACCTGTAGTGGTGCAGTAAATAAAGCGTCGACCTGGAATGCTGAGGTTGCCAGTTTGATACCCTGCGATTGCCCGGTCAAGGCACATATGGGAGTTGATGCTTCCTGCTCCTTCCCCCTTCACCCTCTCTCCCCTCTCTAAAAAGAAAATGAATAAATAAAATCTTAAAAAAATGTTTAGTAGACAAATTAAGAATAAAGAATACAAATAAATATATACTATATTTTTTGCTCCATAAGATGCACCTGAGCATAACACACACCTAGGGTTTTAAGGAGGAAAATAAGAAAAAAAATCTAAACCAAATGGTGTGTTAAAATATTTAATAAAATACCATATTTTTCACTCCCTAAGATGCACAGGCATTTTCCTCTCCACTATTGAGGGGGAAAAAGTGCATCTTAGGGAGTGAGAAATATGGTAAACATAATTCTAAGACATAGATTTTCTTGAAATAAACTCCAAAGTAATTTAAAAGGAAAAGTATTTCAAAAAAAGGAAATTTAGTCTTCTTTTGTTTTTGTTTGTTTTAGTTTTCTATGTGATTTATATTAACTAAATGATCCCCTTTCTTTGTTTAAGGTCCCTGGCCAGGTCTACTGGCTGACCCCAAAATATTTTCTCCCTTTCAACTTTGTAATAAGAAGCAGCTGGCCAGTCAGAGACTACATTTCCCATAAACTCTTGCAGTAACTGGGGTCATGTTACTAGTTCTTACCAATGGAATGTGAGTGGAAGTGTGTACCACTTTTAAACTATGACCTTTAACAGGAAGGTGGACCTCTCTGTAGTCTTTCCTTTTTCACTACCTGGATGCAAAAGTCGCAGTGGATGATGTGGCTCTGGGAAATGTGTAGCCAAAAATTGGAAGGAGCCTGGATCTCTGAATCAGTGGGCAGAGATGGTGCCTGACCCAGGGACAGTCACTGGGTCCTGAGTATGTCTATCAACTATGTCTACTGGTAAACTGAGGATGACAGGCCATATACCATAAACAGAACTTTCTAGTTCAATGGCATGTGTAATTTTTTTTAACTAAGAGAATAAAGATTTAAATTAAGCACTATAAATAACATTCAATAGATTTACCTTATCCAAATCTAGCTACAGTCAATCAAAGTTGTCAGTAGTTTGTTCTGGCACAATTCATGAGTTAGGGCAAAAATTCCATCAACTTACAGTAATACGTAAATACCTACTTACCTCTTTACGTCAAGGAATGAAGAGCTATACTTTATTTCTGATTAATGGAGAGCACATCAACTGATAATGGAAAGAGAAGTTGTGTGAGGCACAGTGAATTCTGGGCTGATGGCACGGGCCATAGTGGCCCCATGATCATTAGTGAATTTGGCCTCAAACTTTGCTGAGAAGAACAAGTAAAAGCATATTAACATTGGACAAGTCAAATAAGTAACAGGTGAATTTTGATGAGTGCAGGAAATGGTGTTAGCCAAATAATTTTGTAGAGTTTGATAATTTTTTTCTTTTAGATTTTTTATTTATTGATTTTTAGAGACAGGAGAGGAGAGAGCGAGAAAGAGAGAAAGAGAGAAAGAGAGAAAGAGGGGGGAGAAGCTGGAAGCAGTTGCTTCCTGTATGTGCCCTGCAAGTCCAGGGTTTTGAACCAGTGACCTCAGCATTCCAGGTCGATGCTTTATCCACTGTGCCACCACAGGTCAGGCCAGTTTGTGGTAATTAAAAAAAAATTAAATGAGAGGCAGGGAGGCAGTGAGACAGACTCCCACATGTGCCCCAACTGGGACCCACATGGCAAGCCCCTATAAGGATGCTCTGCCTATCTGGGGCTGCTACTCCGTTGCTCGGCAACTGAGTTATTTTAGTGCCTGAGGTGAGGTCATGGAGCCAATCTCAGTGCCTGGGGCCAACTCACTCAAATCATTCGAGCCATGGCTGTGGGAGGTGAAGAGAGAGAGGGAGAGAAGGGAGAGAGGAGGGGTGGAGAAGTAGATAGTTGCTTCTCCTGTGTGCTCTGACCAAGAATTGAACCCAGGACTTCAACATGCCAGACCAATGATCTACTACTGAACATACTGGCCAGGGCTGAATTTGGTAATTTAAAGATGAGAAATCTGCCTGTAACTTCACCTGTGCATGTACATGTGTTTTGTGTTTTTTTTTTTAATTTTATTTTTGTTTCTTTTTTTCTCGAGTTTTTTTGTGACAAAATTTTAAAAGATTTTTCAGCTGGAAAAAAAAAAAGAAGAAAAATACCTATTAAAATCTAAGCCAGATAGGTAGGAAGAGCAGATTGCCATCAGAACAGTTATGATGCTGGAAGTGGTCATCTCTTTTAGGGGAGTGAGAAGGCTGGGATAAGTGGGGATGTGCTAAAATCTGGAGGAGGGTTCTAGATGGATATAGTTGGTCCTTTTACCCTCCTGGAGTTTTCCTCACGAGATTTCCTCTGTGTGTGTTGTTGTTGTTGTTTTATTTGAAAATAATTTTAGACTTCTAGTAAAGTTGCAAGAATTTAAATATAGGACATCCATATACTCTTTTCCCATATTCACCAATTGTTAATATTTTGCTGAACTTGCTTTAACATTTCCTATGCTATGTACTCTTTCTATAATATGTGCTCACACATAATTGTTTTTCCTGAACAATTTGAATGAAGGTTGTATGCATCATGGCTTTTTACCTCTAAGTAGCTCTACAAGTTTCCTACGAATGTGTATTTCCTACAAATAAGAATAGCCTCTTAGCCACAGTTATCAATTTCACTATTATTTATTTATCTTATTTATTATTTAGTGAGAGGTGGTGAAGCAGAGAGACAGACTCCCCTATATTCCCTGACTGGGATTCACCTGGCAAGCCTCTACAGCTGCAGTTCTGAACCTGTGGGTCACGACCAATGTATGGAATCATGTAGTTCTTGTTTTTTTCTGATTTCACGACCCACAGGTTCAGAACCGCTGCTCTACAGGGATTCTCTGTGCATCTGGGGCCACTGCTCCATTGCTCAGCAACTGAGCTATTATAGCACCTGAAGGAAAGCAATGGTGCCATCCTCAATGCCTGGTGCCAACTTGCTCGAATGAGCCATGGCTGCGGGAGAGGAAGAGAGAGAGAGAAGTGGGAGGGGAAGGGTGGAGAAGCAGGTCATTTCTCCTGTGTGCCCTGACTGAGAATTGAACCCCAGACTTCCACACACTGGGCTGACGCTCCACCACTGAGCCAACCCAGCCAGGGCCAATTTTACTACATTTAACGTTGATGTAATACTTTGATCTAATTTACCTCTGTATTCTAGTTTTTTTCAGATGACCTGACAGTGTCCTTCATAACATTTATGCCCCCCTTTCCAGTACTGAATCCAGTATAGGATCAGGCATTGCATTTAGTCATTATGTCTTTTTAGTTTCTATTAATCTGGAAATTTCTATAGCTTTTCTTTGTTTTCCTAAGAATATTGGCATTTTTGAAGAATTCAGGCCTTTAAAAAAAAAAAAAAAAGAATGTTTTTCATTTTGGGTTTCTCTGATGTTTCCTGACGTTTAGGTTCAGTTATGCATTCCAGGCATAACCTTCAGATGGTACCACATTTGAAGACATTCAAAGTCCATCTGCCTTTCATTGGCAATGCTAATTTTGTTAACCCACCTTTAAGGAGATCCTTTAAGACCATGCAAATATTCTACTCCTCATCAACATTCTTGTCTAGATTTAGCAATAATTGATGATTCTTGCTCGAGCCAATTTTTGCCATGGTGGTTGCAAAATGATGATTTTCCAATGTTAGCCCTCCCTGCCTTTACCAGTCAGCAGTTGGGACTTTGATTCTGTTGTAAGAGAAACTTTCCTTGTAGAACTCAGAAAGAACTGAAACTCATGATGCACAAATTTGAATTCTATTTTTGTACCTAAAAATAGGGTGTTTTACCCCTATATCTGACAACATCTTAAAATAAGATACTGTCAAAAAACTTCTCTCAATCTTGGTTTAAAAATATTATGTTCTGTTTAGATATCATGTAGGTAGAAGGAGTGTGAGTCAGTTGGAAGTCTTTAGCCCTACTGAAACAAACAAGCAAGTAAGAAAGCAAACAGTTGACTATCAGGGACAGACAGAGGGGCTAGTTAAAGAAGGCCTTCCCCTTGGTGTCAAATCACCCCTTTTTACTCAAAGAGGAGAAAAACTACAGTGTGTGTGCATGTGTGTATGTTCCATACCACATATATTATGTGGCTAAGTCTAATCACTTTCTCTTCTTGGCTGTTGGCAAATGATGTGGGATAGAAGGTCAGTCTCTCATGCAGAATAACAGACTGTTAATTAGAATGCTAAGATGCAGTGGACACCTTCTCACTGATATGCTGTGTGACAGCAGCTAAAATTGTGAAAAGATGGAGAAAAACCGTGTGGAATATTTGTTGGTGCCAAAATCTCTAATGCTCCAAAGGGAAAAAAAGAAGCCAAGTATCAACCCCAAACAGGATTTAAACTCTAAGGAAAAAAACATAGAGTAGATTCTGGTTTAAGCTTTGAGAAAGTGCCAGGGTTAGATTAAGCACTGAATGATTACTGTTTGTAGCTCTTTAAATCTTGCTCTAAATGCTGTTATAAATTTTTATGTATAATAATTTGAGATAAATTGTTATGCTTTGTTAACTTAATAAAATATTCTATTTCTACAGAAGAACCCAGAGGTGGGGAATAGCAGGTTACCTTCTTTTTCCTGTGGGAAGCCTTTTGTTCCAATGTATGATCACAGGCCAAGGCTGGGTCTGCTCCAGGAGTAACCTGCTCCAACTATTATCATAGTTATAAGAAGGAAGAGTCCATATGTGCAAAATCTAAAACCCAAATGTAGAGAGGAAAGTAGCTAGCAAGTTCCTTGGAGGAACGAGAAACAATGAGAGGGGTTACAGAGGTGCCAGGAGCCCGTGGTGCCAGGATCCTGTCCTGCACACCTCATGGGCTCTGAAGTCAGTGAGATGGTTTTTGGTACTGACATCAATTGAAAAGTTGGTGAGGCCTTGAAGACACCGTCTTTTTCTTTTTATAAATTTTTATTAATGGTAATGGGATGACATTAATAAATCAGGGTACATATATTCAAAGAAAACATGTCTAGGTTATTTTGTCATTAAATTATGTTGCATACCCCTCGCCCAAAGTCAGATTGTCCTCCGCCACCCTCTATCTACTTCTCTGTGCCCCTCCCCCTCCCCCTAACTCTCTCCCTCCCTCCCTCCCATGTCCTCCCTCCCCCCACCCCTGGTAACCACCACACTCTTGTCCATGTCTCTTAGTCTCATTTTTATGTTCCACCAATGTATGGAATCATGTAGTTCTTGTTTTTTTCTGATTTACTTATTTCACTCCTTATAATGTTATCAAGATCCCACCATTTTGCTGTAAATGATCTGATGTCATCATTTCTTATGGCTGAGTAGTATTCCATAGTGTATATGTGCCACATCTTCTTTATCCAGTCTTCTATTGAAGGGCTTTTTGGTTGTTTCCATGTCTTGGCCACTGTGAACAGTGCTGCAATGAACATGGGACTACATGTGTCTTCACGTATCAATGTTTCTGAGGTTTTGGGGTATATACCCAGTAGAGGGATTGCTGGGTCATAAGGTAGTTCTATTTGCAGTTTTTTGAGGAACCACCATACTTTCCTCCATAATGGTTGTACTACTTTACAGTCCCACCAACAGTGAATGAGGGTTCCTTTTTCTCCACAGCCTCTCCAACATTTGCTATTACCCGTCTTGTTGATAATAGCTAATCTAACAGGAGTGAGGTGGTATCTCATTGTAGTTTTGATTTGCATTTCTCTAATAACTAATGAAGCTGAGCATCTTTTCATATATCTGTTGGCCATTTGTATCTCTTCCTGGGAGAAGTGTCTGTTCATGTCTTCTTCCCATTTTTTTATTGGATTGTTTGTTTGTTTGTTGTTGAGTTTTATGAGTTCTTTGTAAATTTTGGATATTAGGCCCTTATCTGAGCTGTTGTTTGAAAATATCAGTTCCCATTTAGTTGGCTGTCTGTTTATTTTTATATCAGTTTCTCTTGCTGAGCAAAAACTTTTTATTCTGATGTAGTCCCATTCATTTATCTTTGCCTTCACTTCTCTTGCCATTGGAGTCAAGTTCATAAAATGTTCTTTAAAACCCAGGTCCATGATTTTAGTACCTATGTCTTCTTCTATGTACTTTATTGTTTCAGGTCTTATATTTAGGTCTTTGATCCATTTTGAATTAATTTTAGTACACGGGGACAGGCTGTAGTCGAGTTTCATTCTTTTGCATGTGGCTTTCCAGTTTTCCCAACACCATTTGTTGAAGAGGCTTTCTTTTCTCCATTGTGTGTTGTTGGCCCCTTTATCAAAGATTATTTGACCATATATATGTGGTTTTATTTCTGGGCTTTCTATCCTGTTCCATTGGTCTGAGTGTCTATTTTTCTGCCAATACCATGCTGTTTTGATTATCGTGGCCCTATAATATAGTTTAAAGTCAGGTATTGTAATGCCCCCAGCTTCATTCTTTTTCCTTAGGATTGTTTTGGCTATTCGGGGTTTTTTATAGTTCCATATAAATCTGATGATTTTTTGTTCCATTTCTTTAAAAAATCTCATAGGGATTTTGATGGGAATTGCATTAAATTTGTATATTGCTTTGGGTAATATGGCCATTTTGATTATATTTATTCTTCCTATCAAGAACAAGGAATATTTTTCCATCTCATTGTATCTTTTTCGATTTCCCTTAACAATGCTTTGTAATTTTCATTATATAGGTCCTTTACATTCTTTGTTATGTTTATTCCTAGGTATTTTATTTTTTTTGTTGCAATCGTGAAGGGGATTATTTTTTTGAGTTCGTTTTCTAATATTTCATTGTTGGCATATAGAAAGGCTATGGACTTTTGTATGTTAATTTTGTATCCTGCGACCTTACTGTATTGGTTTATTGTTTCTAATAATCTTTTTGTGGAGTCCTTCGGGTTTTCGATGTATAGGATCATATCATCAGCAAAAAGTGATAGCTTTACTTCTTCTTTTCCGATATGGATGCCTTTTATTTCTTTGTCTTGTCTGATTGCTCTGGCCAGAACTTCTAGCACCACGTTAAATAAGAGTGGAGAGAGTGGACAACCCTGTCTTGTTCCTGATTTAAGGTAGAAAGTCCTCAGTTTTATGTCGTTTAATAGGATGTTGGCTGATGGTTTATCATATATGGCCTTTATCATGTTGAGATATTTTCCTTCTATACCCATTTTGTTGAGAGTCTTAAACATAAAATTGTGTTGTATTTTATCGAAAGCCTTTTCTGCATCTATTGATAAGATCATGTGGTTTTTGTTCTTTGTTTTGTTGATATGGTGTATTACGTTAACTGTTTTGCGTATGTTGAACCATCCTTGAGATTCTGGGATGAATCCCACTTGATCATGATGTATTATTTTTTTAATATGTTGTTGTATTCGGTTTGCCAGTATTTTGTTTAGTATTTTAGCATCTGTATTCATTAGAGATATTGGTCTGTAGTTTTCTTTCTTTGTGCCATCCTTGCCAGGTTTTGGTATGAGGGTTATGTTGGCCTCATAAAATGTGTTTGAAAGTATTGCTTCTTCTTCAATTTTTTGGAAGACTTTGAGTAGAATAGGAACCAAGTCTTCTTTGAATGTTTGATAGAATTCACTAGTATAACCGTCTGGGCCTGGACTTTTATTTTTGGGAAGGTTTTTAATAGTTTTTTCTATTTCCTCCCTGCTGATTGGTCTGTTTAGGCTTTCTGCTTCTTCATGACTCAGTCTAGGAAGGTTGTATTGTTCTAGGAATTTATCCATTTCTTCTAGATTGTTGTATTTGGTGGCATATAATTTTTCATAGTATTCTACAATAATTCTTTGTATATCTATGATGTCTGTGGTGATCTCTCCTCTTTCATTTTGGATTTTATTTATTTGAGTCCTGTGCCTTTTTTCCTTGGTGAGTCTTGCCAAGGGTTTGTCAATTTTGTTGATCTTTTCAAAGAACCAGCTCCTTGTTTTATTGATTTTTTCTATAGTTTTTCTGTTCTCTATTTCATTTATTTCTGCTCTGATTTTTATTATGTCCTTTCTTCGGCTGGTTTTGGGTTGTCTTTGTTCTTCTTTTTCTAGTTCCTTAAGGTGTGAAGTTAAGTGGTTTACTTCGGCTCTCTCTTGTTTGTTCATATAGGCCTGAAGTGATATGAACTTTCCTCTTATTACTGCTTTTGCTGCATCCCAGAGATTCTGATATGTCGTATTTTCATTTTCATTTGTCTGTATATATCTTTTGATCTCTGCGCTTATTTCTTCTTTGATCCATTCATTTTTTAGAAGTATGTTGTTTAGTTTCCACATTTTTGTGGGTTTTTCCCCCTCTTTTTTGCAGTTGAATTCTAGTTTCAAGGCTTTATGATCAGAAAATATGCTTGGTACAATTTCAATTTTTCTAAATTTGCTGATATTGTCTTTGTGGCCCAACATATGGTCAATTCTTGAGAATGTTCCATGTACACTAGAGAAAAATGTATACTCTGTCGCTTTGGGATGAAGTGTCCTGTAGATGTCTATCATATCCAGGTGTTCTAGTATTTCGTTTAAGGCCACTATATCTTTATTGATTCTCTGTTTGGATGACCGATCTAGAGCCGTCAGCGGTGTATTGAGGTCTCCAAGTATGATTGTATTTTTGTTAGTTTTTGTTTTAAGGTCAATAAGTAGCTGTCTTATATATTTTGGTGCTCCTTGGTTTGGTGCATATATATTAAGGATTGTTATGTCTTCTTGATTCAACTTCCCCTTAATCATTATGAAATGACCATTTTTGTCTCTGAGTACTTTTTCTGTCTTGTAGTCAGCATTATTAGATATGAGTATTGCTACACCTGCTTTTTTTTGGGTGTTGTTTGCTTGGAGTATTGTTTTCCAGCCTTTCACTTTGAATTTGTTTTTATCCTTGTTGCTTAGATGTGTTTCTTGTAGGCAGCATATAGTTGGATTTTCTTTTTTAATCCATTCTGCTACTCTGTCTTTTTATTGGTAAGTTTAATCCATTTACATTTAGTGTAATTATTGACACTTGTGGGTTCCCTACTGCCATTTTATAAATTGCTTTCTGTTAGTTTTGTATCTAGTTTGATTCTTCTCTTTTGTTTTTCTATCATTTGTTTTTGTTTGTTTGTGTTCCATACTTCTTTCCTCTGTTGCTACCTTTTTTAAGTCAAGTGTTTTTGTGGTGGTTTTTTCAAGGGTGGTTACCATTAAGTAATGAAAAGGGTACCTACCATATTCATTGTAGTACCTTATCTTATAAGTATTTCTGCACTCCATCGTCCTTTGCTACTGTTAATTTCCATCCTCTCCCCCCTTTTTTTCCTTTGTTGTCACAGTTTAAGTTTGGTTTTATTGTGTTCTTGGTGGAGCTGTTACTTGTGGTTTTGTTTTCTTTTGTTCTTTGAATCTGGTTGGAAAACCCCCTTTAGTATTTCCTGGAGTGGGGGCTTTCTGTTGATAAATTCTCTCATCTTTTCTGTATTTGTGAATGTTTTTATATCTCCTTCATACTTGAAGGATAGCTTTGATGGGTATAGTATTCTTGGCTGAAAGTTCCTCTCTTTCAGGGCTTTAAATATTGGGGTCCACTCTCTTCTAGCTTGTAGAGTTTCTGCTGAGAAATCTGATGATAATCTAATAGGCCTTCCTTTATATGTTGTACTCTTCTTTTCCCTGGCTGCCTTGAGAATTTTTTCTTTGTCATTGGTTTGTGTCATCTTTATTATGATGTGCCTTGGAGTGGGTTTGTTGGGGTTAAGAAAACTCGGTGTTCTGTTTGCTTCTTGAATTTGAGGCTTTAGTTCCTTCCACAGGCTTGGGAAGTTCTCGTCTATTATTTGTTTGAGTATATTCTCCAATCCATTTTCTTTCTCTTCTCCCTCTGATATACCTATTATTCTTATGTTATTCTTTCTGATGGAGTCAGACAATTCCTGTAGGGCTTTCTCGTTTTTTATTATTTTTGAGTCTCTTTCTTCTTCTCTCTGTTGTGCCTCAAGTTGTTTGTCTTCTATTTCACTAATCCTATCTTCAATTTGGGCTGTTCTGTTAGCTAAGCTTGTTACCTCGTTTTTCAGCTCGTGAATTGAGTTTTTCATTTCTGTTTGATTTGTTTTTATAGTTTCAATTTCCTTGGTAATATATTCTTTGTGTTCATTGAGTTGTTTTCTGATCTCCCTATATTGCCTTTCTGTGTTTTCTTGTATATCTCTGAGTATTTTTAAGATTTCTATTTTAAATTCTCTGTCATTTAGCTCCAAGGCTTCCAATATGTTAAGTCTTTTCTCCATAGATTTTTCCACATCTATTTGTGTTACCTCTCTTTCTTTTGTATCCATAATATTCGATTTCCTCTTTCTTATCGGCATCTGAGGGTGGTCTTGTTGATAGCACTAATTAGAATTAATAAAGAGTAAAAAGTAAAAAAAAAAAAACAGTAATAATTTATTATTTCCCCCTTTTTTCTTTCTTCTCTTTCTCTCCTCTCCCCTCCTCAGGGAAATATCGTGCCTATAATGGAGGGCCTGATTTGGGGTGAAGAGTTCAAGGGGCAAAAAAAAGGGCGTAGGGACCTATTAAATGCAAAAAAAAAAAAAAAAAAAAAAGAAAGAAAATCTTAGACAAGGATAAGATGATTTGCTTGTAAGTGATGGTCAACTAAGAGATATAATGAGAGGGATAAGAGGGAACCAGAAAAAAGGATAAAAAAAGAATAATAATGAAGAGAAAAATAAAAATAATAAGTAAAAATCTGTTGTATTAAGTGGAGGGAAGACTAAATACAATGGAGACCTTGGGTTGGGAGGACCCAAAATGCCACAAAAATAAACAAACAAGAAAAAAATAAAAACAAAAGCAAATAAGAAAAATAAAGCCAACAAAAGCCTTGAGTCCCAAATTAACTAATTTGTTCGTGATTGAGGATTAAATGAGAGGAAAGTAAAATGAGAGAAGAAAAAATGAATAGAAAGGAAAAAATAAGAAAAAGAGAAAAACGAAGGAAGAAATAAAAAAGGAAAAGAAAAAAAACAAAATAAAGCAAAACAAAGAAACAAAAAAAAAACAATAGAGGAGAGAGTGAGAGTTAAGTGTTTTGGAGTATAACCTTAAAGGAGGGTGAGGATGAAGAAGAGAAATAAAATGTAATACTCATGGGTAGTGTAGTTCAAGAAAAGGGAAGCATAAGATGGGCAGAGAATAGAAGGATCGAGGTGGAGGAAATAAAGGCAATAAGATAGAAGAAACAAACAACAACAACAAAAAAATTAGTGGAACAAGTTGTAAAGTCTGTGGATTTTTCTTGATTTTGAGAGGTTAACTTCTTCCTTTTTCTTTTCTCTCCCTCTTCCTGGTCGGTGACTCTGTACCCCAGGCTCTGCCCCTGTGTCACACCCAGGCAAGGATTTGCAGTTGATGGGATTCTATGGCAATGTCCTATAATTGGCTTTAGTCTTGCTGGTAGTCAAGGCCTGTTGGAGTTTGCAGGGTCCAACGATGAGAAAGTTTGCTTTCCTGGATTCTCTCTCCTAGTCCCCCCTTTCTGAGTTAGCAGCCTGGTGATCCAGCTATAAGGCTGCAACTGCTTCTGCCTGGGGAGTAAGAGGCTGAAAGAGCTGGGAAATCCCCACTCTATCCCCACTCAGTGCAAGGCTTTGGGAAAGGCTCTGGTAGTCAGGGCCTCCAGTGTAATCAGGCGGGGGTGGGAGTCAATTGTTGTCAAGGTGACTGTTCAGCGCCTATCATTCAGTTGGACCTCTGTTGGGCAGATAAAATGTATTATGCTCACTTTGTTAAAGAGGCCGTTGCCCAGGTGATATTAATGTGTGTTGAGAATTGTTGTAGCCTGGGGCTTGGTTTTGGGATTAAGCCTGTCCCACCCTTTTTGGCGTGAGGTGGTACAATCCTATCATGCCTCATAGAAGTGATTTTGTATTAGAGACTTCCCCATTATGTATATTGGATTAAGGGTTTGGATTTCTACACTATAAAATGGGAACGGAGCGGGAGTTTGCTCTCTTGGTTCCTGAGGTTAGCATGAGAGAGCAGAGAGAATAGAGCCAGCAGCGGGAGGAGGCCACGTGGAGGAGGCCAGGAGAAGCAGCCAAGATGGCGGAGTGCTGAGTGAGATGCCAGTTTGTGTAGAGTTTGTATCTGGGATAAGGAAAGGAGATGGGGAACAGAGGTGAATAAGTCTGGTGAGCTAGAAACCTTTGATTCTAGGAAACTCGGATAAGTCAGTAGCTTTGTGAGCACTGAATGTGACTGGGTTTTGGAGCCCAGTGTGTATTTTTACTTGCCCGCCGGGTGCAAAGCTAGAATTAAAGACTGTGGCCCACCAGTTTTTGGCTCCGCTGTTTCTTTGCCGACTGTCCGAATCCAATGCGAACCTGCATGGACCAGAAGGCTGCTGTGATAGTGGCTCTGGCCTTGGCTTCTGGCTTTACAACCTCTCAACCCAGGCTTTCCACACTTTGTAGCCTGTTTTTGCAGGGAAGAAGAGGCACTAGTCTCTGCTTGCGACTAGTGTAGTATAGATCTTATTATCTGCCAAGTCCTTCTTGTTAGCGTTTATCCCTGAATATGGAGGCTCTATCAATCAGAAGTTGCCCCCGCCCCTTTAGCGAGAGGCACTAAAAAGTATCACGCCTCTTGTCTTGGGTCGCTGAACTGAGAGAGATCTTATCAATTAGAACCGAGGGTGCACAGATTTCATGGGTTAAGCTAATTTCAGTGATTGGGTCACAGCTGTGCTCCCGAAGGTATTTTAGGCTGCCTGCGCACGCCCCTCCCCCAACGCTTGATTGTTAGCTTGAATGGCTGGGTGAGGTGCCCCGCCCACGGAGAGAATCTCCCAAGTAGAAGACCACCCTGGTGCCTCTCCCGCTCGCCCTGCCGCTGGCGGCTGGATCGCACCAGGCGCAGGATAATGGGGCACCCTGGGTGTGCGGTCCAGTAGGGCGCTCTGGGCGCGTGGAATGCCCAGGGCACGCGCGCGAATGGGGTGCTCCGGGCACCGGTGGCTGGCGACTCTCACTCGCAGTGCGGGGGCCACTGGGAACGTTAGCGGTGCTCGCTCTGCAACCGTACTGGGCGCGCCCCCGCGGCGGCTCGCGGCGGCGGCTCGCGGCTCCCGAGTGTGGGCTGACTCACCACAGACGCACAACCTCGCGGCTTGAATGAATGTCCCTGCGGTAGCTTCCTCCACACCCTCATCTCTCAGATTCAAGTGATAACAGTCCTTTCGCTTTCAGTTTGTGTGGAACTCCGGAATGCTCCGAGGATAAATTTTTCTGTTTCTAGTTGATAAATTTGTTGTGATTTAGGGGAGAGCTGTCGGACGCGCTGCTCACGGCGCCATTTCCGTGACATCACTCCCGTCTTTTTCTTGATGTAATTTCTTGCCATTTTCCAAACCCTTTCTGCCAAGCTCTTATTGATTTCACACATTCTAAACTACTAAGAACTGAAGCCCTGTTAAGAGAATACTTTCCCCAAAGTGTTATAAAAAGGTAAAGAGATGCCTTGGAAATGGTTGATATACACTGTAAAGTGTAGGGGTAAAACCCTTTCTAATTAAAAAGAAAGATACTGGGAGGATAGGCAGGGAGGGTGAGCATTCAACACAAAAGCCCTGGCAACAGAAGTGGTGGGTTTGAATCACAGTCCACTGTCCCCAAGCTGTGTGATCTTGAGTTACCTAACCTCTTTAAATGTCAGTTTGTCATTCTCATCATAGAGTTATAGTACTTACCTCTTGGTGTTGTGAGGATTCAAGTTAATAATTGATATAAATCTGTTGGTACAAAGCTTGAAACACCATCAGCATTAGTAAGTGTTAGTAGCTGTTATTGTCATGCCAATGTTACGTTATGGAAGTTTCTGTGCAATCTGCCTCCTGCCTGCCTACTTACCTCGGTCCTGACCATTCATTTGTTCCTTCATTCCTGTAGTCATGTGCGTCACGATCATGCACCAAGCTCCAGTCAGGCCTTTGCCTGTTTCTTCTCCTTATTGTCACCTTTGTCCTTACTGTGGCTTCTGAATGAAGTGCTCCTTTCCATCCGCAGGGGCTCAGCTAGCCTCAGTTCTTCCCTGAAGCCCCTGCTCACTATTTCTGCTCACTTTGGGCTTTTTCTGAATCACTATTGTAATTCATGTTCGTGCCATCGAGTTTTGTGCTGAGTTATACAGAGAAGAACTTTTTGTGATGATGAAATTTTCTATTGCTGTGCTGTCCACCCAATTCAGTAGCCATGAGCCAGATCTGGGTATTGAACATTTTAATGGGGATGGTATAATAGAAGAAGCTCATTTTTAATTTTATTTAATTTTAACTAATTACACTTTAAATTTGGAAGGCCATCTTGGCTTAAAGTGTCAAGCATTTACTCTGACCAAAGATCTTGTGAGAGGTAATGCTCATGTGTTCCCACTGGCTTTCTGGGGTCAAACCTATCTTCTCTTCCCATGGGGCCCCCTATGGGGTCCTCTTTGCTCTTAGGTAAGTCAAGGTATAGACTTAGAAGAAGAGGAATGACATGGCGGAGAGGAGCAGTGCTCAGTAAGAGGGGCTTGGTATGAGTTAGACTGAAGTTGGTGAAGGGGACCCAGTCTGGTGCTTCCTTTCTATTTGTGAGTAATCCTCTAGAATTGGCTGTACTGTTTGGCAGGATTTACAGGAGCCCTGCCCTGGTGATCTGATAGTCTTTGAAGCTTCACATATCAGTGAGGTATCTACTGGGGGCCTGTAATGCTGGTGATTAATGTAGATTCAGTGTACCATCTACACTGAATTCGGGCAGATGGTAGAGGAACTGTGGAGCCAGAGTGTCGAGCCATTACCTGTTTATTAGAGTCTCGCAAATAAACAAAGGATAACTTGCTTTCTGCAGTGAAGAGCAAGGGATCGGGAAAACCGCACCTCGCAGTGGTGGGAGGGTCATCTGGGAGAGTTGTCCATGATGGAATGCACCCGTAGACTTACATAGACTATCAGCATGTGGCACTGCCATGTGCTCATGCACTAGTCTGGCAAAGTGCTTGGAGCCGGTATAGTAGCGAGCAAGCCTAACACAGCTGTTTGCCCCACAGGGCCCTTGAGTCACTATAGTTGACCTGTGAACCTGACCCTTGCAGGGATCACGGAAGTTGTGCTGTGACATCCCACTTGGCCTAGACCAGCTTTCTGCTCAACTCTTTCTTGGAGAATTCTTACCCTCTCATTCAGCTTTGGCTACTGATTTCAGACTCTTCAGAACTGCCTCTGACTCCTCCCTGTTTATCTTGAGTCTATCCTGCGTTTCCTAGTGGTTCATGAACTATTAGAGGTCATAGACCCCTTTAAGAAGCTGATGAATGTAATGGACACTCTTAGAAAAAGACGTATGGCCATATTCCTATGGATACTAATTCAGCAGGGTCACAGACTCTTTGAAGCCCAGGTCTAGGTCTGAGAACCTTGATTAAAAATGTTTTCTTTAATCTGACTTGAGTAGTTCCATATGCTATTCCTTTCTCTCTAAGCACCAGCTCAGCACTAACTAATTTGGTACGCATTAGGTAACTTTCAATGACTGGTTCAGGGCTCTAGTTACCTTAATAATAGGAACAACCACTCTAAATTGCTATGGGGAGTATTTTAGTCACTATAAATATCTATCCCCATTGTAGGTTAATTGACATTATGGCTAATAAATCCTTCCTCCCTCCCCTGTCCCCAATTGCAAAAGAGTTTTTAGAGCCTGGCTATATCTAGGTGAAATAATAAAATTCATAAAAGTGCAGTACTGAGTTCCAGAGTCTGGACTGAGAGTGCCCTCCTCACTCCCACCCTCATCATCTCCAGCTAATTAGAGGTTTCTTGCTCTCAATCTGTCATCAAGTACCATTTATATCCTCAATTGAACTTTGAATTTGCTTCTCTCACTCAGCTGGGCTTTCTTCTGATCTGGCCTGATCTCATAAACCACAAAGGTTTAGAATTAGAGGACACATTGAGACCATTTCTTGCAGAGAGACCAGGCGAAGGAAGCGGTTGGTCCAAGGTCCTACAGCAGGTGGTGACAAGGCAGAGCTAGAATCCCTCTGCTTTCTATTCCAGTTCAGTCTCTCCATTTCTCTATGCTCTGTGGCCGATTAGTTCTTCAGTTTTTGATAAAATGATGTAGGATGTAGAGCTTGTATCATACGTATAAGGAGACCTCATTGCACGTCTTACATATATTTTTGTAAGCTGGATAATAAAGCAAATTTCAGTAAATTATTATATATATTTTATCATGTTTTTCAAAGATTAGAGATGAAATACTTCAATAAAGGCTTTTAGCCTTATTCAGTTATATATAATAGGAAAAATTATATGTGCTTAGAGGGAAAAGGAATTTTGTGATGGAATAGTAAAATGATGTTCAGAATAAGTTAACAAATATTAAAGTGTCATACAACAACCCTCTTGTCTAGAGGAAGAGATAGCCTATTTTGTTAAATTTAATATGTATTTTTCTCTATTCACAGGTAACTAATTTCTTTTGAAAAGCTTGAACTTCATTTCTTCTTTCTGAAAGGTTTACCTTGTGTGATCACTATTAATTGTTTAATAGCTTAGATTAGCTTGCTGCAATGTTTGCTTAGTATCTTGTGTAAATTCATTACCATTCAAAGTCGGTTTTCCTCATGGCATTATTAAAAGTTATTATTTCTGTAAGTATGACTTTCTCGGAAGTGGGGTTTCTGTAAGTGAAATAGACCAAAAAAAAAAAAAAAGAAGAAGAAGCAGTTATTTTAATTTTTACTAGTTCTAAGATAGGCTAGAAATGATCTATTTTATAATTTAATAAAAATAACTCTACAAGGGTGTAAGAGATAACATAAAGTTTCAGAATCTTTAAGACAAAAGTGTGAATCAGTTTTCTTTCCTCATGATGATGCCATGATGATCTCTCCTCTGGCCAACACCATCCTAGTAACCCCCTTAGCCTAGTTCCCCAGTCAGTACATTTTGTGCTAAAGATGTTTCAGGAGGGAGGAAGTACTTCAACAAAAAAGCTGCAGAGACAGTCCTCCCATTTTATATTAATTTATCATTTCAACCTGCTCCCCCACTAAACTTTTAAGTAGAGCAGCTAATAAGAAGCAAACGGATGGGTTTGAATTTCATCTCCATTTGTTTTCTCTGCTCACTCTCTGGAAAAAGGGCCTGCTGAGCAGTGAAATGGATGGGCGTGAGGCTCTGGAGAGAAGGGCCTGCGTGGAGCTGGCCGCCAAGTGCCCCGCGGTTTTACGAAGGCGTCTAAAATACCCAAGATGCAACGTTTAGGGGAGTAAGGATAAGAAAAGATGGTGTTCCAGCTGGCACGATGTTCACTTTATCCATTGGACTGGACGGGAGCTGTAACCTCAAGGAAGGCTCTTTAGAGAAAGAATAATAATAGAAGGCAAATGTTGGTGTGCAAAGTACAACAAACCTGTTAGTGTTTACAGTGTAGATGCTGACACTGCTTAACCTGATAGCAAGCTGTTGCCTAAGCATCTTTCAGAGGAAAGTTATAAGGTTCCTACATGCACTGAAACCAATTATATTAGAATTTTATTTATAGGGCGGGCTCAAGACGTCAGCTAAAAATACCCAGAATCTATAACCCAACCAATAATGTCTTCCTGTCACAGGCCCCGGGATGCCACTAAGGAGACCCAGATTAAAGACCAGGGTTTGGTTACAAAGGCCGTCACCTCATCTCAGTTTTTCTCTGACCCACCCAGCATTACTTTAATGAGGGACTCACAACATCATTAAATAGAAATTAGAAGAAAGAAACAGTTACTCTTCTGGGAAAAGAGACCAAAGAAAGAGTGTTGGCCTGCTTGAAAAAGTTTCAGTAGCAGCGGACTGCGAAAATCAAGGTCGAGAGGGCTCTGAGAAGATGCTTTCTTTCTGGACAGTTGCATTCGTCAGGCATAATGAATGGGTCATGTTTGCTGTTTTTATGTTTGCACTTTGTCAAAAAATTACCAGGTCAATCTGGATGTCCCAGCTGAATTCCATCTGAGACACATCAGGAGATCCAGCTGCTCATTCTGAGACAGCCACTGGCTGGCTGAATGACCTCAGAGAAGTCACTCCCCTGCTCTGAGCATCAGTTTCCTAGGATCTGTAAAGAGAAAGGACCACTTCCAGCTCTAAAAAGAATCAATCCTAATGTAATAATACTTTGGGTTCAGAAAATGCCTCCTCCTCTAACCTCCAAATTTGGAGAATGCTGTCAGTCCTTAAAACCCCTCTGTCATTCACCAGTATGTTTCCTCTTACTGAAGTTGGAGTTAGGGGGAGTCATGAAGTTAAGCGGCAGGCTCAAAGTGACCTTGTCACCTTTCAGAGGAGAATGGAGAACTGTACCTCTGACTTCAACTCAGAGCTTGAGCCATTCAGGCCAGAATTGTATGGAAAATGGAAAAGTGTGTGATGAAATTTGATGTTTGGTGTTTTCTACAGAATCAACTACATCAAATCAACTCATTCATATGGGTCTTTTCATTTTCTTAACCAGGGCTCTTTGCCTTTTTGTACTTGGACCAGAATTCATCAACAGTAGCCAAAGATACCAAGATGGAAATGTTGTCATCTTTTTATGTCGTCTTTTGCTACATCTGTGGGGTGGGGAATGTGACATGAGGGCCTGTATATGTGGGGAGAGTTCATCTATAACAAACTTTCTTCCCAGGAAAATCTATTAATACCCATTCTTTTTTCTTCTTTCCTTTCCTTTCCTTTTTCCTCTTCTATTCTTTCTTCCTTTTTTTTTAGTGGGAAAGAGAGGGACAGACAGAGATAGACAGACAAAAAGGGAGACAGGTGAGAAGCATCAACTCTTAGTTGGGGCACCTTACTATGGTCATTGATTGCTTTCTCATATGTGCCTTGATGCGTGGCTCCAGCAAAGCCAGTGACCCCTCAAGCCAGCAATCTTGGGCTTCAAGCCAGCGACCTTTGAGCTCAAGCCAGCGACCATGGGGTCATGTCTATAATCTCACACTCAAGCCGGCAACCCCTCACTCAAGCTGGTGAGCCCATGCTTACACCAGATAAGACCGCACTCAAACTGGCGATCTTGGGGTTTCAAACCTGGGTCCTCAGTGTCCCAGGCTGATGCTCTATCCTTTGTGCCACCACCTGGTCAAGCTGATATGCATTCTTTACAGTACCAGCCAGGCTGTCTCTTACATCTGTGTGAAGAAATGCCTTGGGCCAGAGGCGGATTAAGGTCAGTTGAGGCTCTGGGTGCAGAAGAAAATATTGGGCTTCTTACATTAGAAAAAAGTGTCAAGTTGGGGTTTTGTGGGGCCTTTCAGAAGTCGGGGCCCAGGATGTGTGCCCAGTGTGCCTGCCGTTAAATCCGCCTCTGCCTTGGGCTGAAAAAATGGGGCCTTTTGAAAGAAAGTATCTTTGGTTGGAAGCTCTCACACATGTTTCTTGGCCCCATCAGTGAGAAGCAGCCAGAAGTCAACATTCTCTCTTCCAGTTCTCTGCCAAAGTCCTCACAAGTGTCTCTGGGAGTTCCTGGGGGAATCTCAGATATGATTGGCCTCTGGGCATTTGATACTTTTACCACCTTCTCTCTCCAGCCCTGACTCAGGATGCTGACTCTTGTTACTCTTATTCTAGGTCTTAGTATGAATCCCTGGGCCTAGAATGGAGGATTGAGTGTATCACTTCTAATTGTAGCCTATTAATCTTGAAGCAAACCTCTGTACCTCCTTTCTTTCTTTTCTCAGGATAGGACTTACTCAGGAGGGTCTTTAGTTCTTCACATAAACAGTCCCCTCATGTTTCAGTCTTCAGCCTCAAGCTGGAGTTCTCATTTCCGTGGGTTCTAGATATGCAGTCAAAGCTGACCTACTGGCTCTTCATATGAGGGTCCATGATGCCCAAAGACAGAAGAGAAAACCCTCAGTTCACTGTCCGCCCCCCGCCCCCTGTGTGAGAGCTCCCATTATGGGACAGTAGATGAGGAGAGTATTTATGGTTCTGTAGCCTTGCTGTTCTCCAGTAGTACATCCCAGGCTCCCTTTGACCAAGGTGAAAAGTGGAGAACTTGCTTTTGTTATGGGGCTCTCATCTTTCTCTGCTTCTGCAACTTTTCAATGCCTGTTATAGAGGTATAGTGTGTCCTTAAGCTCTACCTGCCTGCTAGGACTCTCCATGGTGCTGCGTGACCTTGCTTGACTGCCATAGATAGGGCCCTGTGCTGTAAGCCTCTCTTCTTCCTTTCTTTCCTATCAAAACTTACCCATCCAGGGTGCCATTCCATCAAGAGCTTATCTTTTCTGGGAAATAATAAACCACTTTAAGCTGAGATGTTGGGTAATGATAACGACTTTGCATTACCTCTTCAGCAGCTGTTCCTGAGGAAATGTAATCAGAGCTAAGAGGTAATACCCATATTTTGGATTTTGGAACTAAAGACCAAAAAATCCTTGCCACAAACAAGAAAATGGCAGTTCATCTGGGAATGGGTGGGGCCCCTGCCTTTGGCAATTAACACGTGTGACCTTTCACTTACCTCTTCCTCATCCTCTAGGGATCTTTATAACCACAACTTGTGGTTGGATGACTGTTTAGACCCAGAGCTTACTGCCTGTCTGAAAAGGCACCTTTGTCTGATGATATTTGAGATAATAACACCATTGTCTGTCTGCCAGGGTAAGAATGGCTAACTGAGGAGATCAAATCTGGGCTTCAGTCAGTATTCAAAATAATAGTTGAAGGTGGAATAATGGAGTTAAAATAGTGATGTATGGAAGCCATGGAAGAAAGAGAACCAGCTGAGGATATCAGCAGACAGAAGAGGGTATTAGACAACTTTGACCCCAGTATGGAGACCTGGGCTATGAACATAGAGAAGTTTAAGGAGAAATAAGGCAAGTGGGTGGGAGGAAAGGTACTGAGTCGATTGGAATGAATGTTCTTTCTACTTGGATAAGCCAAGGTTAAGGTCATTTGTAGATAAGAACGAGGACAATGGTAATTTCTGGAAGTGCTGTGTGCTCATACCCACAGCAGACCTTGTTGAGCATATGGAAGAAAGGACGACTGAAAAAAATGAATGAATACTGCCAGCATATTCTCGTGCTTACAAAGACTTGTTGGGTGAGTCAGAGTTATTAATATAAATAGTTACAGTGGCAGTAACAGTCCTATTTTAAAAATTAACTTTAAAATCTGTTCTAAAATGTTGTTCTAAATCCTATGCACATTTTCTTTTGCATTCTTTTGAGGACTGAAGTCTGTTATTTGCAATGTTTATTACTTTTAAGCATATGGGGGTACATATGATGTCTGTCCACTTTTTTTCTAGAGCTAGTAAACAGAGTGGGAACAGGACCAATATGATCACATTCACTTAGCCATTGACCTTGTGTAGCTTCTCCAAGGTCAGCCGTGGTGGTTGGATTTTTGTCTGAATTGACTTGTCTCAGCAGAAGCTGGGTCTCCCACCTGCCAACATTTGTAATCTTTCCTTACTATCTAGCCTGCTGTAAAATGACTAGTACAGTTTCCCCAGGCAATGACTTTGTGATTTTCTACTTTTTTTTTTATTGATCAATAAACAGTTTTAAACCAAAAAACCCCACAGTGAGAATAGCAACTTATTTGGTACTTGTAACTACCTGCCTTGGAGAAGAAAGAGGATTGCAAACATAAGAGCCTCAGGCTCCTGCTGCCTTCTTGAGGCCAAGGCTGCTAGATGAAAATAGAAAAGTGCAGCCATAGGTTAACCGAACAAAGTCTGTCTATGTTATGCTAAGGAACTGATTGTTCCACCCCCACCAAGTTAACCCATTGTTTCTTTGACCACCTGGATATATGCATCACCCTCTATAAACTTGAAGAAGGCAGGCTTTGGCTGTTACATTCACTGCTGTTTTCCTAGTGCCAAGCATGGTGCCTGGCATAGAGTTATTGTCCGGGAAACAATTGTTGAATAAATTATTGAAATTAAATAAGATAGCTATCAGGCTTCAGAATAAGAAGGTGAATTTATTTCTCTGTTATTTTGAGGTGGATTCCAGTAATTTCCTTGCATGAGTCCAACCTCTACAGCTAGACTTAAGGAGAGACCCTAAGCCATATGTGTTTTGTTTCCCGCGGCAGTAATTTTAGTTTTTTGTTTTTTTTTTAAAGAGTTAAGCTTTCTTTTTCTTTCTTTCTTTTTTTTTTTTTTTTCATTTTTCTGAAGCTGGAAACAGGGAGAGACAGTCAGACAGACTCCCGCATGCGCCCGACCGGGATCCACCCGGCACGCCCACCATGGGGCGATGCTCTGCCCACCAGGGGGCGATGCTCTGCCCATCCTGGGCGTCGCCATGTTGCGACCAGAGCCACTCTAGCGCCTGAGGCAGAGGCCACAGAGCCATCCCCAGCGCCCGGGCCATCTTTGCTCCAATGGAGCCTTGGCTGCGGGAGGGGAAGAGAGAGACAGAGAGGAAGGTGCTGCGGAGGGGTGGAGAAGCAAATGGGCGCTTCTCCTGTGTGCCCTGGCCGGGAATTGAACCCAGGTCCTCCACACGCTAGGCCGACGCTCTACCGCTGAGCCAACCGGCCAGGGCAGTAATTTTAGTTTTTGACCATGGAAATAGGTCTAGGAAGTAATAATGACTCTGTCTCCAATGGTTATGGCTTCCCATCATAATAATTGTTTTCTTTCTGTTTTGTTTTTGGGTAAATAGAAGTTAGAAAATAAATTTAGAAAATAAAGCAATATTTTTAGTAAACCCAAATCAATAACTAGCTAAGGATAACAGAAAATGTGTGATCTAAATTGAAAACTGTCCACATGGGTACATTTTGAAACCCGGGAGATGTTTCTTCTCACATCTATTGATATCATTTGTTTAATCCAAGGAGTGTTTGGAGATATGATGAAGTTAAAGCATGCTTTTTAAAAAATTTTTTTGAGTAATGTTCTGTCGTTTGCTTTTCTGATGAGGAATGTTGAGGAACAGCTGACTTCTGGTTTTCTTGTTTTCCATGGTGACATCGACTGACCACACCTGCTGTCTGTGTGATGATTATGACTCAGGAATAGCAAATTCAGTGATAACACAGGTAGGGTATCCCAGAAAAGGGGAAGGTTAGTTTATAGTTCACAAAAGTAAATATATTCTTTTCACAAATCTTCCTTAAATAAAAATATGTGCTTGTATTCATCAAACACAGACAGCATCACAGACATTGGGACCTGGTAGGGCGGTGGGGCCACTATTTTGGTCTGTTTGTTTTACACACAAAGAAACATCCAGAGGAGCTCATGGCTGTCTGATGTCACATGGCGAGTCAGTGGCAGAGCCCTCCCACTCTGGACCTCTGCCATGGGTTGTGAATAGGAATTGCAACCCCTGGTTGTCCTCTATACCCGCAGGAAACAAATACGCATTCCAGTTACAGATGGACGCTCAGGTAGCCATTTTCCTTCCATGCCTTTGCTGGTCTATTCTCTTTCAAGTAGCCTCCTCAGGTTTCTGGGTATCGTGGGCCCCAGGGAGGCCCTCTCCAGGTCATCAACAGAAGTCTGGGGATGCGGCTGGGAGTGAGGTTCACTGCCATGAGGCACCCGACTCACCTTCCACACCGGGAATGTTGTCCAGTGCCTAGGGGTTCCAGCCCAGCATGCTTAGTAGCATAAGGTTCTTCATTCAGCCAACTGATAAAAACTGTTCTTTCCAAAATGTCCCAGAAAGCCAAAATAACTCATATTTCCCATGCAACGTTAGAGCAGATTTATGCCCCTTTACGAACACATGTGGTGTAAAAAGATGGAGGAGGGAGTGCCTAAAGTTTTACATATGGCACCAAGGTAATCCTAGCTGAGTTGGCTTCTCTCTGGAGAGTGCCTGCAGGGTATAATTAGAACCAAGATAGCTATCCCAACAGATCTATACTTGAGCAAATTGTGGCTAAGACAAAATTGGAACCAAGGCTAAATTTATCAATAACAGGGTTTGAGAAAAGGAAGAAAAGACAAATGAAGTTGAAATCTCTCCTTGTTTATTTTAATGTGCAAAACACTTTCTAGCTGATTTATGCCACCACTTCAGTGTATTTTTCATTTTTTATTTATTTTGCAGTTAATTGGATTTCTAGGCTTTGCAGCCAGTCACTACAAATTGATCCCTGAAAAGATGGATTTATTGCTTAGACAGGCAGAATTCTGACAATCTTCAGAGGATGGAAAGTAAAAGAAAACAGCCCACACAGAGCACCGTGGGTCACCATTGGGTCAGACCAGCGAGATATGTTATAGCTGCCAGGCTTATGCCAGAACTTCAGCACAAGTGATCTTGTTAAATGGGCAGCACCAGGACCCAACAGAATATTTGGCAGGATATTGTCAGCGATCCACGTAGAGGAGGAAATGTAGTCTAGGTTGGAGATCCTATGGTAGATGTCATATCTCAGACAGATTAGACTCATGGTTAGAAAACTAACTAAATTTGAAACAGCTCATACCTTTGACGGCTCAATCTGGAATGGGACCTTATTTTTGCCTGGAGGGTAGCTCTCTTAGAATGCCACAATGGCTCAGGGTGTGAAAACAATATGAGACTCATGCTTTTAGCTACTCTTTGCAAAATGTCCTGGAAATTTGTCAGTTGAGAAGTGGAACACTGCCCTTGGCTCTGTAAAAGTCTGACATCCATTCACGCATCTGCCCCATCCATCCATATGCCCATCCATCCACCCACCCACCCATCCATCCACTCACCCATTTATGTAATAACTTTTTATTGACCTCCTCCTACTTGCTAAGAATTTTGCCTGGTGCTAAGCATAGAGGAATTAATAATAAAAAATATATAGTTTTTTATATAAGCTGTGGAGCTTATACAATATTGGAGAAGTAATTACAAGTTTACTGAGAGTTAGAAAAGAGAAATTTGGAGAGCTGAAGGAACATATTATAGGTAGACCTACTCTGTTCTGGGCCTTGAGGAAGGCTTCCAGGAGGAAGTGCTGTGAGCTGAAACCTAAGAGACTATATTTACTAATGGACAATGCTTAACCATACATAAAATAAAACTCTGACCTACAAACTGTGAAAACCAGCCTGGAATACCAACCCATTATCTATAGTAACTAGACTAGGCACCCAGCCTGCTATCTGTAAGTGAAACCACTATCTCTAGCAATCAGTCCAGGAAGCCAAACAATAACCCCTTTACCAATCTGACTTGATTAATAACAGACAGCTTCTCTAATTTGTGTCCCTTTTTGGAATATAGGACCAATTATAGAAAGCCAGATATATACCCTTAACCAATCACTCAGGATGCCCCACCTCTAGTTATCCCCATCTGCAGATTTTCCAGGCCAACAGCCTCTGATCAGGGCACACCTGAAGCCTTACACATTTTCCCATTATAAAGCCTTGTCACTGCTCTTTCTGCCTTTGAGTCTGTGCCAAAACTCAAGTGATGGTGACTGATGCCCTTGCTACAGCAAACTGAATAAACAGCCTCTGCTTTTCTCATTCGATTGGTTTTTGTTTATCATACAGAGACTATGGGTCACTATTGGGTCAGACCAGCAAATATGTTACAGTTACCAAGTGTATGCCAGAACTTCAGCATAAGTAATCTTGTTAAATGGGCAGCACCAGGACCCAACAGAATATTTGGTAAGATATTGTCAGTGAAATGTAGAATAGGTTGGAGATCCCAAGGTAGATGTCAGATGCCAGACATACTGGACCTATAGATAGAGAATGACCATGTGCAGGACAGGCATTGGTGGGAAAAGTATTTCAAGAGATGGAATAGCACATAGAAAGACCTTAAGATAAGAGACTAAAGTACCCTCTTAAAAAAAAAGAGTTGAACATGTCTGAAATGTGGAGGGTGAGGGAGAGACTGGCATGATAGGCTGCTGAGTATAGAGTAGGGAGGTTTGTTAGGATCATGCAGGGCCTTGTGAGCTGTATTGACATTGATCTTTATCCTAACCACAGCCTCATTTGTGGCTAATTCTTGTAGTTCTCCTTTTAACTAGTATGTTTCCATTGTGACTTACCTCCAGCTCTTGTCTGCTGCTCTTTATGTAACCTCCCACTGCCTATCTGAGACCTCCGGTTTTCTTTTCTTCCTTTCTTTCTTTCTTTCTTTCTTTCTTTCTTTCTTTCTTTCTTTCTTTCTTTCTTTCTTTCTTTCTTTCTTTCTTTCTTTCTTTCTTTCTTTCTTCCTCTCCTTCCTTCCTTCCTTCCTTCCTTCCTTCCTTCCTTCCTTCCTTCCTTCCTTCCTTCCTTCCTTCCTTTTTTTTATTTTATAGAGACAGAGAGAGAGAGAGAGTCAGAGAGAGGGATAGACAGGGACAGACAGACAGGAACGGAGAGAGATGAGAAGCATCAATCATCAGTTTTTCATTGTGGCATCTTAGTTGTTCATTGATTGCTTTCTCATATGTGCCTTGACCGGGGGCCTTCAGCAGACTGAGTAAACCCTTGCTCAAGCCAGCGACCTTGGGTCCAAGCTGATGAGCTTTGCTCAAACCAGATGAGCCCATGCTCAAGCTGGTGACCTCGGGGTCTTGAACCTGAGTCCTCCACATCCCAGTCCGATGCTCTATCCACTGCACCACCATTTTTGCATTTTATACTAACTTTTTTTGTGTGCTATCATGGGGCCAAAGAAGGTGAGTGTAAAGGACAGCGGTGAGAAGAAGAAGAGAATGATGTCGATAGAAGTAAAGCAAGAAATAATAGAAAAACATGAGTGTGGTGTACGAGTGATTGAACTGGCAAGGCTGTATGACCGCAATACATCTACAATTTGTACCATCCTTAAACAAAAGGATGCCATCAAAAGCGCAAATCCAGTGAAAGGAACTACAATTCTGTCCCAATTAAGGACAAATATCCATGAAGAAACGGAGAAGCTTTTGCTGGTGTGGGTGAAAGAGAAAGAGCTGGCAGGAGATACAGTGATGGAGACTGTAATATGCGAGAAGGCACGTATTATTTTCAGCGACTTGAAGAAGAAAGAACCATCAACCTCAAAAGAGGCAGAAGATACATTTAAAGCAAGTCACTGCTGGTTTGAAAATTTCAAGAGATCTGGCATCCACTCGGTGGTGAGGCATGGCGCAGTTGTGAGTGCTGATGTTAAGGCAGCTGAAGAGTACATTGCACGTTTTGCTGCACTTATCGCAAAGGAAGGCTACATCCCCCAACAAGTGTTCAACTGTGATAAAACAGGATTGTTTTAGAAAAAAATGCCCCGGAGGACTTTCATCACTGCAGAGGAGAAGAAGCTGCCAGGCCATAAACCCAAGAAGGACCGTCTGACCCTTGCATTGTGTGCAAATGCTAGCGGTGACTGTAAAGTAAAGCCACTGCTAGTGTATCATTCTGAAAATCCTTGAACCTTTAAGACTCACAAGATTCTTAAAGAAAAACTGCAGGTTATGTGACACGCCAATGTTAGGGCATGGGTTACGTGGCAGTTTTTTGTTGAATGGGTAAATCTCATCTTTGGTCCTGCAGTAAAGAAATATCTTCAAGAAAATAAACTCCCGATGAAAGCATTACTAATCCTTGATAATGCTCCAGCCCACCTACCTGGTCTTGAAGATGACATTCTCAATTAGTGCAAATTTGTTAAAGTCCTCTACCTCCCATCCAACACAACTTCAATCTTGAAACCTATGGATCAGCAGGTCATTTCCAACTTTAAAAAGCTTTACACAAAGCACTTGTTTCGCTGCTGCTTTGAGGTGACTGAGAATACAATTCTAACCCTTCGAGAGTTTTGGAAAGATCACTACAACATTGTGATATGTTTATGAATTATTGACTTGGCATGGCAAGAGGTTACAAGAAGAACCTTGAACTCGGCCTGGAAAATGTTATGGCCTGATGTTGTTGCAGACAGGGACTTCGAAGGATTTGAACCAGAGACCAAGTCCGAGGTAGAAGTGTTGAAAAAGATTGTGTACTTTGGAAAGTCGATGATGGGTCTGGAGGTAGATGAGGGTGACGTAAATGAGCTCGTTAAGGAACATGAGGAGGAACTCTCAACTGAGGGGTTGAAGGAGCTACAGATGATGCAATATACGGAGTTTCTACAAGAGATTAGTAGTGAGGAGGAGGTAGAGTGGGAGGAAGTGATTTCTACAAGTGAAATTAAAGACATGCTGGCAATGTGGGAGGAGCTTTCAAATTTCATTGAAAAGAAACATCCAGAAAAAGTTTCAACTGGTCATGCTTCAGCATTTTTTAATGACACTTGTTTGTCACATTTCCGTAACATTTTAAAAGGCAGGCAAAAGCAAACCTCTTTGGATAGATTTTTATTCAAAAGTCCTGCAAGTGGAAGTGCCGAAAGTGCAGCCAAAAAGGCAAAAACAGGTGATGATTATATGTAATGTTAGGCTTAGGTTAAGTTTAAAGTTAAGAAAGTGCATTTTTTTTACAATTAAGTTCTTGTGGTTTCATTTTAAGTAAAGAAAGTGCAGTTTTAGTTTTGTTTAAAGTAAAGAAAATGCAGTTTTAGTTTACATTTAGTGTTAAGAAAGTGCAGTTTTAGTTTACGTGTCTACAGTGCCTGCATCCCTTCCTCCCTCCCTCCTCCTCCGCCATTCACCTCTGTTAGCCGCACTTGTCTGTCTCCAAGGTAAGAATGCCGTACTAAATAACACTTTTTTCTTTTATTTCATATATTTTGTTATGCATTGGTAAAGTATACATGTGTGTTTCTTAATTAAAAACATGTCTTTTTTCATAATTTAGGATGGTTTGGGGATGTTTCACAGGGCTGGAATGGATTAAATCTATTTCAGTTATTTTAAATGGGAGAAATTTGTTTGATATACAAGTTGACTGACTTATGAGCTCAGTTACAGAATGAATTTAAACTCTTATCTCAAGGTACCACTGTATTTTGGTGAGACAGATGCTCAGGCATAGACATCTTGCTGTGTGAGTCCTGCTCTTTGCCAGGGCCAGCTCCATTTCCTCTGCCCTTCTGGTGGTGAAGTAAGCCCTGGCTTGTCCAAGCTCCTCTCTGGGAACGTGCCAGCAGAACCTAGGGGGAAAGGTCAGTGTAACAGAGACTGGGAATTATCCCCATATCCGTCTTCACCTTCTTCAAAATCCTGTGATAGAACATATGGCCAACTAGATTGGCAGTATTCCCCAGTCTCATGTGCAGCTCAATAACAGGCTCTTTTTGCTCAAGGTCAGGCCAATAGGATGTGAGAGGAAGATATATGTACAACTTCAGGGTATGCTCTCCCCTTTCTGCTGATTGGAATGTGGAGGTGGTTCTGGAGGAGCTGTTTTGGACCAGGTGTACCAAGGATAGCAGAGCCACCAGAAAGAGTGACTGATGGAGACTGCTTATATCTGGAAAGTTAAGTGAGAGCAAAATATATTTTTTATCTTATTCAAGTCATTACTATTTCAGTCTCTGCAAGCACAGATGACCTATATAGCTTAATTGAGCAGTACTTGAAGTGTGGTCCTGGAAACCCTTGGGGAAGTGGTCTCTGAGACTCTTCCAAGGGGCTGGTAAGTTCAAAACTATTTTCATAACAGTATGAAGCCTTCATTTACTTTTTCATTCTCATTCTCTCACAAGTGCATAGGTGAGTTTTCCAGAGGCTACTTGATGAGGGATATCACAAAAGATTGAATGTAGAAGCCAACACGTGAAGACAGCTGTCTCCTGTTATGCCAGATATTAAAGAGGTTTACGAAAGTCTTCTCAATAAAAGTTTCTTTGAAAATATAAAAAAATAGTTTTTAAAGTTAAAATACTTATGTTTACATGTTTTCTATTGTTATTTTTAAACAAATTAAAGAAGAAATATAAAAAATTAATCCATTTTAATTTCTTTCATTCTTTTCTAAGTGAGAGCAGGGGAGATAGAAAGACAGACTCCCACATATCCCTGGACCGGGATCCACCTGGCAACTCCCATCTATGGCTGCTGCTCATAACAGAGCTACTTTTAGTACCTGAGGTGGAGGCTCCACAGAGCTATCCTCAGTGCCTGGGGCCGATGTGCTCCAATCAATCGAGCCATGGCTATAGGACAGGAAAAGAGAGAGGAGAGCAGTAGGAGGGGGAGGGGTAGAGAAGCAGATGGTTACTTCTCCTGTGTGGCCTTGATAGGGAATCAAAACCAGGACATCCACACGCTGGGCTGACACTCTACCACTGAGCCAATTGGCCAGGACCTCCATTTTCATTTCTAATGGTAAATATGGAAAGATGTAACCCACATATATTGAAGGACTTCAGGGTTGTCAATAATTTTTAATACTACAATGAAGCCCAAAATGTTTAGGAACCACTGTCCTAACTAATCCAGGCAGCTAGATAATCCCTGCTCTGGGTCCCATGGAGCTGTTATTTTGGAGATCTGCTTGGGTAGCTGCCACATCTTTCTGGACCATGCTTTTGATTTCTTCTCTTCTGGTTTCTCCTGATTATTGAGGGATTGGCTTTAACTTACATAGACTCTATTGGCTATTTCCTCCATCCTTCATTGATTCATCCAGTCACTCAACAATGAAACTGTTAATATGGGTTAGGGATTGTGCTGGGTGTAGGGGTCAAGGATGACCAGACATGGTTCCTACTTGGTTTGGCTCACTGTCTAGTGGTGGAGAGAGGCTGTGAATAAAAAGTGGCAGCCCAGGGGCACATCAGCGCAGAGTGAAACGTGTGGGGTGTGGGAGTGAGGCAGAGAAGAGAGTGATGAGTCAGGAAGGTTTTAAGGCAGAGGTACTCTGAGAGAAACTGAAAAATAAATATAAATTAGCAAATTTATATGCAAGGAGAAGGAAGGGCACCTAGGCAGAGGAAACTGTAGGGGTCAGGGTGCTGTGACTTCATAGGACAGGCTGTTTTTTGGAAAAGGCTAAATGGTTCATTATGGGATGAGAAGCTGGAAAGGGACCGAGATCCATTAAATACTAATAAACAATTTGGCCTTTAGTCTTAAGGCTGCGGGGAATCATGGAATAATTTTAAGCAGAGAGTGCTGTGATCATATTTGATTTTAGAACCGTAGTAAAGGTTCTTCAACTTGTTTAGGGGGTCGTGTTCACTTGCTTCCAAGAAATGCTGCTATGCTGGGGCATGACAAGGGGTGGGGCCCCTCTGGAGAGAAGCTGTTATCATCCCCCCAAACAGCCCCTTCATTTCTGAGGGGAGGTGAGGGACAAATAATTCCAAGGATGAATGGCAAAGCACGTGTCCTTTCGAGTCATCTGTCTGCATGGACCTCTGGCATCAATGTCTAAACTATAAGGAGGGCGCACTGCACAATACGTGAAAGTTCTTTTTTTTTATCTGTAATTATGAGTACTTAGAAGTTATAACTAGTTATAACTAATTATAACTCTATAACTTTGTAACTAAGGGGGTCCTTGGGTTACGAAACAGTTTTGTTCCTACTACAGTGACGTAACCCAAATTTTGGTGTAAGTCAAAACACTCCCTGGCCTGTCACTTACCTATCCTAACACAGTTGTAAAATAATCTAGAACATTAAAACACAACTAAGCCACAGAAAAAGGAAAAGGACATAAATATACTGTACTGTACGTTGTACTGTAGTAGCAGAAAAAAAATGACAAAAAATGAGTGTAAAAAAATTCTTTACCTTTATTCCTGTGGTTGGCTTGCACACTGGAAGGGGCATTGCAAGATGGGAGAGTGACCTAATGGGAGGAGGAAGCTGGAGAGGCAGGAGAACCTGCAGAAGGTGCTGGAGATACTGGGTCAGTGAATCAAGATTTCCTAAGGAGCATGTAGGAGATGCTGGAGATGATTCTACCTGTGCTACAGGTGTTTCATCTCGAGAAGCTGCTGATGTAGAGGGCACAGGATCTGTTGCAGGCCTCTCTTCCTTCTTATAGAATTGTTCCAGGTTAGTCTGGAAGGTTGATGACTTCTCTTCCAAAATCTTCCTATAGCATTGCAAAGCATCCATAACAGCTCTGTAGACCTTAATGAATCTGTCATTGCTGTACAACACTAATGGTATAAGCCGAAACACTCACATCTCAATTTTTAAAAGTTTTTATGGGAGTGAGTGTCATAAACTCAAACATTGTATGTCGAAACTATCGTAACTCAAGGACCCCGGTAACTGTCAGTATTTTTGAGCACTTAATATGTACTTGGCACTTTGTATGCATGCTGTTTGTATTAATCCATGTATTCTTCACAGCAACCTTGTCAGGTAGGTCATATGCTATCTTCCTTTTAATGAAGAAAGTATTGAAGCACAGGGAGTTAATGGGATTAAACATTGCAGCCTGAACCCTG
This sequence comes from Saccopteryx bilineata, assembly GCF_036850765.1. Lineage (NCBI taxonomy): Eukaryota > Metazoa > Chordata > Mammalia > Chiroptera > Emballonuridae > Saccopteryx > Saccopteryx bilineata. The sequence goes on along the minus strand of NC_089499.1, from coordinate 39,450,861 downwards.
AGCCTACACTCTTGACTGTGACCCAATACTACTTCTGGTCAGGAGCAGGGGACTCCCTGTAGTGGGCTGGAGGTCCTGCAAGATGTAAGTTCATTTACTGTAGTAACTTTTCCCTTCTCACAAAGGCCTGAGTGATTGGAGAATGCACAAGTTAGAAGTCCAACCAGCAGTTTCAGCATGGCCTAGGAAAACTTGTTAGAAAGGCATATTCTTGGGCCTTGCCCCAGACCTACTGAATCAGAAACTCTGGAGTTGGGGCCCAGCAGACTGTTTCTAACAATTGCTCTGGGTGATTCTGATGTAAAGTTTGGGAAGCACTGGATTAGAGCTAAATCTCTGGGCGTGGGGCGGGGTGGCGATGGGTGTGAAGGGAGCAGTGGAGAAGAGATGGAAGGAAGAGACTGGAAGCCAGCAGCCCATTTCTGAGGTCGTTGTCATCACCTCAGTAAGAAATCAGAGCCTGAAATCAGATTCTCAAACAGGACTGCACTTTAGAATCACGGGGGAGCTTTTAAAACATACCAGTGCGCTGGCTTTGCCCCAAACCTATTAGATCAGAGTCTCTGGGGAAAAGAACCTTGACATCAGTGTTTTTTAAAAGAACTATTTCCCCAGGTGATACTAATGTGCAGCCAGAGTTTAGAACCAGTGAGGACACATTGAAGTCTCCTGGAGGGCTTGTTACACAGCAGCAATTGAGCCCCCCTCCCAGAGTGTTTGATTCAGCAGGTCTGGGCTGGAGCCTGAAAATCTGCATCTCTAACAAGTTCCCAGATGATGCTGACATTGCTGGTCCAGGGACCACACTTTGAGAATCCCTGACTTATATGTCACCAATAGCCCTAGCAGGTTAAGCTAGTCTGGGGTGTGGGGGCAGGAGCTGGAGGGCCCCCTCTGTCTACAGATAACTGGGCCAAGCCAGTGTTTCCATAAATAAAAGCCAATGTATCAATTTGTCTACGATGTGATTTATCTAGGTGAAGAAGTGAAAGAATCTAGTTACTTATGTAGCTATCTTTACCTGGTAGACATGTTTATTATTGAAATTCTTAGACCCTAAAATTTGTCTTTTCCTAGGACAATAGCTGCTTAAGATTTGATTTTTTTTTAAAAAGCCTTATTTTCAGATATTTCTGTTTTTGCCCATAAAGGATTTCCCTTCCACATGAACTTACAGAATGCAAGAACTCTGAGGGGAGTGCTGAGGTTTGAGTTCTCATTCGAGCTCTGCAGTCAGAAATCAGGTTTTTAGAATGATCACAGTTATAGGGCATTTGATATAATACTCATTGCTCACACAACTTCTGAAAATAGTCCAAGGCAATTTAACTTTTATTTTCTCTATAGAGCTTGTCACCATTTATTAATCTTAATTTCCCTCACCATCGGATATCAGATGAAAGACCGATTTTTCTCCTCTGTTTCCATAACATTAATATTTAAATGGCAGAGTGTGACACTCACAAACAGCTTCCGAGGAGAGGGGTGATATTTCTAGGAAGGGAAACCTTGACTAAATGCCACATCAAGGCTCCTTCCTTAAAAAACGCTCAAAACAGAGCCGAGAAACCATGCAGGTGTGCCTTGTAGTACAGAATAGAAAGATAAAAAGGCATTGCCTGTGAAGTGAATAACATGTAAAACGCATAACATTGTTTCTGACTCTTCTGTTCCCAAACTGAAGAGGCATTTGGGGAAGTGGTGGTGGAAGGCTGTGCAGGTGGAGATGCTGGCACAAAGTCTTTCTACTTTGGATGCTAAATGCAGCTCACAGAACACCCCAGAGCACGTTCTCAGCTTGGTTTGTGACTCCAGGAGGGAGTTCAGTTTCATGACTTTAGATATTTATTTGGCATCAGTTATGTGCTAGGCTCTGGGCTACAGGTGGCAGGACACCAAGATGAATGAGGCACAACCTCAGCCTTCAAGAAGCTGGTGAAGAGACTCAGACGAAAACCCAAGTCCTGTGGGACACATGCCAAGGAAAGATATAAACAAGGTGGTTGGCACGTCCTGGAGGAGGTGGAGATGAGGAAGGCACTGAGAGGAATTTTGAAGGGTAGAATTTTTAGTAAATGAAGATTAAAGATTGGGGTGAAGGAAGCAGCACTGATTCACTATACATTTCCAAAACATTCATTGAGCGCATTGAGCTCTTACTGGTGTCAGTTCTGGGTGTCATTTATTTATAAACATAAATAAAACTTTTTCCTTCCCTCAAGGAGTAGGAAAACCAGGCAAGGTCATTACAGTACAGCAGAGGCTTCCTGGAGGAAGTGTTGTCTAAGCTGAGTCCTAAAGGCTGCGTGGAGGCTATCCAGAAAAAGATGGAAAAAATGGGGAAGAGAAAGCACAGTAATAAGAGAGAAAACAGCAAGTATAGCAACTTAGAGAGAAAGAGAAGACCAGGTGATTGTGGAACTGCACAGACCCCAGATGGCCAGAGAAAAGTGCGTTAGAACAAGGAGAATGGGAGATAAGGCTGAGGTGTCATGGAGGCCAGATCAAAAAGGGCCTATCTTTTAGATATTTGCCCATGCAAAGGGTTTTAGGCTTTTTCTATAAATCATGGGGAACCATAAGGGATTTTAATATAAGCACCATGTGAGATGATTTAAAGCTTAGAGTGTTTTTTCTGGCGATGGCATGGAAGAGGTTTTGGTGGATGGCAAGACTGGATACAGGTAAGGGTTCAGAAACTTCTGGCTGTGTAGCAGGTGAGAGATGATGGGGTTTGGCAGAGTGGGTAGAAAGAAGAGTTGGGTTAAAGTGATATCAACAAACTAGAATCAATAGGACTTGATGTCTGAGAAAGTGTGTGGTAGGAAAGTCAGGGTCAAAAATGACTCCATATTTTTTTTCTTTGGGCCACATAAATGGTGGTGCCATTAATTCAGTCAATAAATGAAGGAGGAATAGGCATCAGTTGAGAGATGAGAGTAGATGATGAGTTTTGGACAAATTGAGTTGGAGGTGCTTGTGGAACATTCAGATCAAGAGGACCAAAATTCACAGTTGGATAAATGAGCCAGAACAAGGATCTAGATAGTGATTAAAGCCATGGAACTAGAAGAGATAAACCAGCATGAGTGCATAAAATGAGAAGAAATAAGAAAAGGATGCTTTCTGTTACCACTTCCTTTTACTACTATGTTTATGCTTGTAGATAGTTCAATAAGGTAATGTTAGAAGCGTAAGAATTGGAAAGGAGGAAATACAGCAGTCTTTATTTGCAGATCATATGATAATTTACCCAAATTACTCTACAGACAGATGAATAGAAATAATAGAGTTTAGTAAGTTGGCTGAGTATAAGATTAATATAAAATATTATAATATAAAAACTATAAAACAACTTATAAAGAAAACAATATCCACAAAATTATCATAGAACATCAAGTATCTAGGAGTATTATAGCATAGGCTTTAAAAGGGAAAATTATAACACCTTGTTAAGAGATATCAATGAAGATCTAAATAAGAGAGGAAGATATTGTGAAGATATAAGACTTAGTATCATAAAATTTTAATTTATCTGTACATTCAATATATTTCCAATACAAATACCAGGATTTTTTATGGTACTTGACAAAATGATTCCAAAATTCACAAAGGGGGGGGGAGTAGAAGGTCAAAAGTAGTCTGGATATTTCTGAAAAGGAGGAGCAGGGAAGGATAATGTGGATTGGTACAGGGGCAGAAAAATAGATCAGAGGAATAGACTAGAAAACTATAGATGAAACTTTAGTATGTGATAGAGGTGACAATAAGTGGGGCTGAAAAAAAAATGATCTACTATTATTCATACGGAAAAAGATAAAATTAGATTCTTGCCTTATACTATATCAACTCCAAATGGATTAAAGCTTTCAAGATATGTTAAAGAAAGTTGAAAGACAAGTTATATACTTAAGTAAAATATTCAGAATATACAGAATAACAAAGGATTAATGTAGGTAGAGTGCAGAGCGCATTCCTAACAGCTGTGGCTGATGCAATGCTGTGAGAACCCTCCAGTACTTGAAACCCTCCTAGACATACCCAGGAGGGAGCTCACCCACTATAAGGAAGTGACTCAGTGCCAACCACGCAGTTCCGTGATCTTTTCAACCATTGCTGTGAAGGACACATTGTAACATCCTATTGGCTGGATCTGTGTATATAAGCTAGTTTATTTCCTGAATAAAGTGGATCTGCATCACTGAACCTGGTCCCCAGAGTCGGGTCTCTGCATCTCTGTTGTCCTCACCCCCAGAGAGCCTTGTCCACAAATTAGCATAAACATATGTAAAGCACTCCTACAAATCAGTAAGCGTGCGTGCGTGCACACACACACACACACACACACACACACACACCAGTCGAAAAATGGGGAAAAAAATCTGTAAACAGAAAAACCACCATATGACCAATAAACTTGTAAAAGAACTTCAGTATCATTAGTGATCAGGGAAATGCAAATCAGAGCCATGGTGAGATATCACTTTACACTTGTTTAATTGGGTAATATTAAAATGTCTGACAATGACAAGTAAGAGTATATTAACTTTGGAAAAGAGTTTGACATAGTCTCCTCAAGTTAAATATGCAATCAGTTTAGAGAAAACTTTAGACTTGCCTTCTAAAGTGGAATATTCACATTTCCTATAGTCTAGCAATTCAATTCCTAGGTATGTATATATATCCAAGAGAAATTCATGTACCCGTACAACAGGATACACATACAAGAATGATCATAGCAGCATTGTTCACAATAGCAAAAACCTGAAAACAACTTAAATGCCCAACATTAATAGAGTAGGAGAATAAATGGTAGCATATTCACAGAACAGATTATTACCTGTTATTATCCAAAAATAAATGAACCATAGTAACTTGCAGCAATATGGTAAATCTAAATAGCATCATGTTAAAAAAGGTAATTCTCCAAAGGCTACTTACAGAATGATACTCCTTAAAAATAAAGTTAAAAACACTAATATATATATGTATATATGCATCTTATATGGATATATATAATAACATTAAATGCAATAAAAATATATACAAATAAAAGGAAGGGAATGAACCTGGGTGAGAAGAAGAAGCAAGAGGATAAAATGAGGCAAATGGAAAGCATACAGTTAGGTGTAGATCTAGTATTACTTTTTGTCAAGGTTCTAGTTTTATTTTTTGGATTATGCATTCATGAATGCTTAATATATTATCAAAAATAATTAAGTAACAGTAGATCAGACATAGACCAATTATGAGAGCATAATCAATCATGGGTAATGGTGAATTCTATTCTGTGCATCTTAGGTCCAATTAGAGTCAAATAATTTTCTTGAATGGATAAATGAATGAATGAATGAATATAAAATCATCAATGACAATGATCAGAAAGAAACCTGATACAGGCAGATCTTTATCACATTACCGAATTCTGTAAGAGAATGGACTTGCTAGGGCATTTCTTTAGGGGATTATAAGTGAACTGAAGGAAATTTTGGAAAAAGAAGTTATTAGGGTAGGTTATGCCTTGCCTAAATCTGTTCCTGGTTCATTCCTAAAATTTATACCATTGTCATCCTTCCAGCTTTGGGGATGCAGTTCTCTTGTATTTTCCCCTGCAATTAAAATGAGCTGCTTTTGGATGACTTGCAGTTGAGTTATATGGTCTAAGTCACGTGATCCAAAGGAGACACATTTAAAACCCAATCTTTCTGTTTTAAACTGTTGAAAATAGCTAAAGCATTCAGAGAATTAATGGAATCCCAAATTTCTAATATGACACTTTCAAAGTACTCAAAATTTTCTCCAAGTCATTTTCCTACTCACCATTATTAACAACTCAAATTTGATTCACTTGGATTCCATTTCCAGTTTTACTACTCTTACTTTCTCCTCTTGAATCTTGTAATATTGCAGTTGGACTGCTTAGTTTGAACCACTCACTATGTCCTGCCCACTTCATGTGACCAGCAGAGAGACCTCAATAATAAGATTTTCTCAGCTCATGGAAGTGCAGGCTATCTGTGGTTGACTTGTTGACCCAACTTTATAAGAACAATTCAGAAATAGTTTTCTTGTTACGCAGTAACACCTGCCTTTTACTTGTCCTAAAGATTTGTTCAAAAGAATGAGGGGCTAGAAATGAAAACTCTTCTGAAGGAAGCAGACTTAAACATTCATCATGTCATTTGTCCCCACAGTTTCCTTGGTGGCGGGAACTTTTCTTCTTAGGCCATAATGGACTCTAATAAGTTCATTCACACACTTTTGCCTTGAACTCTCCCATTTTGAAATTGGAGAGCATTGGAGAGTGGGAGCCACGCTGACACTTCCTGCGTCTGGACATTCTCATAGCCACCAGACCCCTCAGTTCTGAGCTCTTGTCTTCTCCCATTGAAAACAGCCAGCCAGTCACTGGCTGGTGGTTTCCATTTCTCCAAAGCTCTGCCTGGGCATTTTGGGCTTGTCATAGAATTATATCCTTTAGTTGGTGATTTTATTTCTCCCCTTTTACTAGTTAGTAAAGTTTTTGAAACAGAGTCCAAAAAGAGGATCCAAACAGTGTATAATACAGGTGTTCTGGCCTCACTGTTGCAAATTCCCAAATTTCCACAATCAAATCCCTTTGAAACCTTACTTAGATTTCATATCAAATGTTCTTTAATAAAGGATAAAAGTTCTTTCAGCTAACGACAATGGAAACTTCACTTCCACAAGATTGTAAGCTTCTGGAGGAAAAGGTTGAGTTTCATACATTGGTCTCCTCAAGTCCAGCACCAGGTATGATACATAGTAAATTTTAGAGACTGGAGGTGAGATTTTGGCTAATATGATGATTTCATAGCCTAGATCAGGGGTAGTCAACCTTTGTATACCTACCACCCACTTTTGTATCTCTGTTAGTAGTAAAATTTTCTAACTGCCCACCGGTTCCACAGTAATGGTGATTTATAATAAAGTAGAGAAGTAACTTTACTCTATAAAATTTATAAAGCAGAGTTATAGCAAGTTAAAGCATATAATAATAATTACTTACCAAGTACTTGTTGTAATAGTATGTCAGATTTTTGCTAAGTTTGGCAGAATAAATCTTTATAAAACAACTTACTATAGTTAAATTTATCTTTTTATTTATACTTTGGTTGCTCTGCTACTGCCCACCATGAAAGCTGGAACTCCCACTAGTGGGCAGTAGGGACCAGGTTGACTACCACTGGTCTAGATACTCAAATCACACCCTGCTAATCTTTCCTATTTTCCAAGGTTTTCCTGGGTAAACTGATGAAGAGTGCTACTCAGATAAGCAACCAGTAACTCTCAGGATAGGACTCTGATAAAAATGGGCAACATGGCTTAAGTCTGAGAAAAGAGTGGAGCCTCTCACCTTCCCAGCACCCTTAACCAGAATCATTGGATTGTAATGCTAATGTATGTCAAAGACAAAGAGTGAACATTTCCCAGCCAGCCCTGGGAATAAAAGAGGAAGACTAATAAGGGTAGCTGACCCACCTCAAGCACTAGGACCTACTTGGTCTGAGGCAGAAAGGTAAGCACTACACCTGAGTGTCGATTTTTGGAGCAAAGTAACCCTGCCCACTAGGAAAAAAGTGGTTCCACTGAATGTCCTAATCAATCAAGATTAGTAATTCCTCCTCTTTTAAGGAGAGAGCTAGTAAAAAGAGCAGTTGAACAGGAGCAAAGATGGTGCATTCCCTCCCCCATGGTGAGCACTCAATAGTATTTGTTAAAAAAATGAATGAAGTCAGAAAGTGTTGCTAGGGAGTTGTTACTATGAGAAATGCCATTTGCATGTAAATTTTACATTATTAGTCACTAGGGGCCTCTAGCAAGGATGCTGATAGAAGGGCCAATCTGTTGCTTTTCTGAATACAGCGTGAATGGAGAGGAACACCAGTGGTATTCTAAAGAGGCCTGATAGAGAAGCTTGGCTTTACGTATGTTATGTTCAAGACTATGATATCAGGTAGACTGGTTCTGGAGGGACTACAGAACCATGAATGAATTTCATGTGAAATTCAGAATATTGGATTTTCTCTTCTCCAAATCAGTCTCCTTTTCCCCACAAATGGAAATAAAAGAAAATCCAGGCCATAGCTCTGACAAGAAACCATACTAAGCCAGAGCTATTTGTGATGTTTGGCTTCCACATTTGAAAAGCTATTAGAAGCTGGAGACAAACCAAGAAATAATATGTAAATGATTGAACAGTTGGGAAGTAATTGGAGTAGAAGTTATGTTATCCAAGGGAGAGGGGCAGCTCTATCTGTTCGGGAGAGTCTTTATCTCGGCTAAAACACAGTAGAAGAAAAAGTCTGGAGCTGCATCAAGATAAGTTTATGATTGGGAGATATTTCTGATGTAGGGATTATGAAACAATCAGGAAACCCACTTGCATATTTCCACTCCAGTGCATCGTGCTTATGAGATGATAAAAAAGTTTTTCTGAATGAATGACCAGGTCATGGAGTCATTATTCTTGAAGACTTTTATGACTTGTACACATTGCTTTGCATTTTCTGATGTTTAGAAATAAGAAAAAATTGTCTAGATGATTTCTTACATCCTTTCAGTTCCTTAATTTTACAAATGTCCCATATTGGTTGATTATTTACTCCAAGAGTCACTTAGAAGTATCAAGAGGCCACAGGTAATCTCATTTTGGTAGCACAAATCTACACTCGCATCATGCTTTTCCACCAGAAACAGACTTTCTTCTCCACTGGAAAATTGCTGTCATTGTTTCCTTTCTATAGTGTGTCATTATTTATTCTAATCACGGAGGCTGTGTTATTCAGGTCCCTCTGATAAACATCAGTGTAAGTTATACATATTCTGCAAGGAAAGGAGAATCAACCTCTAAACTATAGCCAGATTGGTTTCCGAAATGATGCTGCACGTTTTAACGGGAATTTGTGTAGTATTCTAGTGCAAAAAAAAAAAAAAAAAAGGTGGGGGGGTAGAGGGAAGGGTTCTTTGGTTTTCAGGCTGTTAACTGTAATTAGCCTGGTTTCTGAGATGTAATTATTTTGCAATCTCAAAGCAAATACCCTGGAGGAAATTGCACTGTTAAAGACAGCATGGCATTAAAAATAAATTATTACCCTGGTGCCTGCTATTGCTGTTTATGATTTGTGATTTGTCAGGGTTTCCGTTAGCAAGTGCTTGGTTAGGGCTGTTGTTGCGCAGCCATGTTGCCAATGTTTGTACTAAATGGGTGAGAGGCATGGTTTGCTAGTTGTAATAATGGTGTGAAAACTTACCATCAGGGTGGTGAAGGCTGGAATTGTACCATCCATACTCTTCTCACCTATTCCCAATCACCAAAATGGCCCATGGCCAAAGAAAGAGAGCACTGGGGTCCTCTTCAGTAGTGGACATTGATGAATGAGTAGAGCATCATAACTGAAAGCTCAGGCAATTCAAACTACCCATGAAGAAAATTTCAAATTGTTTGTAAATGACTGAGAGGAAACAAGCAAATCCTAACCATTCTGGGGACAAACACTGAGGGATCATGAATGATCATCACTGACCAATCACGGTGGTTGGAAAGACCACACCATGGGTTTGGGAATCAGAGACTTGTAGGCTTGAACATATTATTGTACACAGGCTGTATACTGCACAAAGGTTCCCTACTGGGGGAAGAGGTAGAGGCTGAAATTCTGCCAGTGTCTCCTGACCAAGCTATGTGTCTATGGGGCTGTACCCATGTAGGGGAAGAACACATTTTCCAATTTTTCTACCTCATGGCAATGCTTTATAAAATTTTTCTGCCCGGACTATTTACAAAGATGTCATATAGACCACTGTTTATACTCAGTGCGATCTTTGTCAAATTACTGATTCTTTCTGAAACTCTGCTTTCTCTTGTATGAAAAGTATAGTGATGATGATGATGATGATTTAATAATAATAATAATAATAATTCTCAGGATTATTTTGTGGACTCAAAACTGAATCTGAAAAGCACTTGTTCAAAAGATGTCAAGAGTTTTGATAATAATGATGGCTATGACCAAGACAATCATTATTATCAAGTATGTACAGATTGGAGCAAGCCCTGAGCCAGCCATAGGAACTTGCAAGAGGCATGAGAACTTGGCTTCTTCTCTCAGAGCTGAGGGCTTAGTTGTAGAAAGGCAGACAGCAACAGGTAATTAATTGTGCCATACTTTTGTGTCAGTTCTATAAGGTAAAAATCCCACAGCCCCTGTGGCAAATTATCTTTGCTGTTAATTCACTGCCAGGGCTAGATTTCCTTACATATCAGAAAGAAGAAAGGGAGAAAACCCTATAGAATTTGGAGTTGAAGATACGACAGTACAAAAAGGGAGGATATGGCCATAGCAAGATAGAGAAGGCTGAAAAAGGAATGTGGGAGCAATCAAAAATTAAAAATAAATACTAACTAGAAACATTTTCTTTTCATCCAATGAGCCACACTGATTTGTAGAGAAATAATTTGAATAACTGAAACCCACAGGTTTTTACTGTAAAAACTTCATTTTAGCCAACGTCACTACTTTTTCCTTGTTAAATTTCATCCACACCTCTGATGTTTAACTAAATAAACCATGAAATGGGAGGCAAGTGAAGTCTACCCAGGTTTACATCAGGAATATAAAGTTAAATTTGCTCAGAGCTATTAATCATGGGTTATTAACAAAATAGACAAAATATCCACCCTGGTTTCATAAGCTTTATTACTAGAATAGAATATGTGCCTGGAGATCATTTTCTAAGTTACTTTAACTCTGAGAGTGATCATACTGGCCCACTAGATGCCTTATTTGATTCTTAAAGAGTAAAGGGCAGGAGGAAAGCTCTTTATTTCCGTTTCAAACAGACTTATGTCAGTATTTAACATAGTTTGAAAAGAATGTTTTGTTGGTAAGCCTAAATTATTTATTTATTACCTTTTTGGTAGGTTCTTTTAAAAATTAAAAAGAAAATTCTTTGAAAATTAAAAAAAGTTCTTATTCTTTTGGTTAACTTACATTAATAAATAATTTTTCTTGTTCAACAATCTGAGCAACAGTGCAAATTACAACCCTTCTTCCCAAAGTTAGAAGGAACATGCATGGGGATTTCTATTCATGGCAAGTCAGTGAACTTTATTGATAACCTAAATTACCTTGAAAGCCTTTTGTGACAAGAACAAAACTAAAATACTAAATAAAATAAAAGGAAGATTCTGTTAAATGCATAGCAGAGTTTTTAGGAGGTTAGGAAAAGAAAGACTCAGAGACCATAACATGAAAAGGAAGATGAAAGTTAGAGTAGCAAGTAGGCACTCACCTCAGCTGTCCTAGGATGTATTGCCAGTCTTAGCAAGCAGGTGACTTCAATTTAAAGACCACAAGGAATTGAAGCCTTGGGCATTCCTATAGTAGGGTATTTGAACTGAGACCCCTTCCCCACCATGTTCCTTATATAAATTCCTGAAAGGGCCACACCCTCAGTGAAATGGTGGCTGAAAACATCTGAACATAGGCAAAGAACAAATCAAAGCAAAATAGAACACCTGATAAAGATATTTGGCTGATTTTGCCTAGTGGGAAAATATGTCTCATGAGAATTCATAAGGACTCTCTTATTATCCTTACTTGCATGATTCAGGAAATCCAAGCAAAGAAGTTAATATAAAATTGGTAACAGGCTAATAAAACCTATGGGATACCACTCTGGAAGGAGATCCTTTAAAATCAAATCACACAAGATTCCTGCGGCTAAAATCCTGACAGACTCATGATCATAATTTAAAATTACAACATACACAAAGAACCAATCCACCACAAGAAGAAAACCCACCACAAGGGACAAAAGAAGTCTTTAAAGCTTCAGAGTTATTGGATACATCCTATAAATAAAGATGTTTAGATTGATTAAATACACAAAAGGAAGAATAAAAAATATAATAAAGTAGAGCTTATCTAATTATCAGCCAGTTTTGTAAAGACTATAACTTATAGAGGTTGAAAAAATAATGGAAAATAACCTCCCCTCCAAAAAACAGAGCAAGTAGCAGATTATGTAGGGGCAAAGCATAAACAAATGAAGTGAAGATCTTTGAAGAAAGATAAAAAGAAGAAAAATAATGAAAGTGAGATTAAGAGACAGGGGCAGTAGAATAAGAATAAAAAAGACTGAGGTACATAAAATGAAAAATTTTTTGAGGACATAATAGAAAAAATGAGGGAAGCATAATAGTAGAAGAAATAATGCCTGGAGAATTTTCCAAAATATTTTAAGACATAAATGTCATCAGATTCAGGAAATAAAATAAATTCCAACATTTTTATTTTTTAGTAAAATGAATTCCCTATTCCCTATTCATATAAATATCAATAAGACTTGAAAATCTCAAAGACAAAGAGAAAATAACAATAACCATAATGCAAATAAAGATTGTCTACTAAGCCTGACCAGGCGGTGGCGCAGTGGATAGAGCATCGGACTGGGATGCTGAGGACCCAGGTTCGAGACCTTGAGGTTGCCAGCTTGAGCGTGGGCTCATCTGGTTTGAGCAAGGCTCACCAGCTTGGACCCAAGGCCGCTGGCTCGAGCAGTGGGTCACTCTATTTGCTGAAGTCCCACGGTCAAGGCACATATGAGAAAGCAATCAATGAACAACTAAGGTGTCGCAACAAAAAACTAATGATTGATGCTTCTCATCTTTCTCTGTTCCTGTCTGTCTGTCCTTATCTATCCTTCTCTCTGACTTTCTCTCTGTCTCTGTAAAAAAAAAAAAAAAAAAAAAAAAAGATTGTCTACTAAGGCAAGAAATTAGATTGACATCTGATTGTACACAGGGACTATAGAAACCAGAAGACATCTCCTGCTTGCAAAAGAAAATACCTGTCAATATAGAATTTTATATTCAGTTTCATTATTATCCCATAATGAAAGTAAATATTTTTATAAATATTTTCAGACAAAAACAGAGAAGAGTTATTTCTAAGAGAACTTTGCTGAAGGACTTTCCAAAACAGAGACACTCAGCTCTGGCTGCTCATTGGAACTACCACAAGAGACTAACAAAATACTGATGCCTGTGTTATACCTTAGAAATTTATATTTCATTTTTCTGAGATACAGAATGGGAATTGGGATTTAAGAAATATCCCTGGGTGATTCTAGTGTGATGTCAAGTTTGAGAACCACTGGTATAAAAAGGATGCACTTCATGAAGAATAAAACTGAATGCAAGAAGTAATAATGAACAAATAACTATTAAATATGTGGGTAAATCTAAACATTTATTGACTGAATAAAGATATAATAATATTTACCAAGAGAATATAAAAGCATCATAGAACAGATTACTGGACAGAGACAACATGTAAGAGGAGAGGGAAGTGATAGAAGTTCAAGGCATTTAAGGTCCTTTTATTATTCAGGATAGATATATTGATTAACTTTGTTAAACTATATTAAGTATTTAAGGGTAATACTGAAAGAGTAGGAATGCAATTTGTAATTGCTGAACTGGAAGAGGCATTGATTTGGCAATCTTCTTGTTCTGCTCTCGTTTGATATTATGGATGAGGAAAACAGGAAGAACTCACCTGAGCTGTTTCCCTTTGAAGCACATATTTTCCGCTGGGGCAGCCGGAACAGGATGATCACTTAGTTTCTTCACTCACATGTGTGAAAAGGGGGTGCAGAATGTAGGGAGGTCTGTAGCAGATTTAGTAACATGTATCAGGCATGTGGTGATAAAGGTTCAATAAAGTAGAGCAGTAGAAATAGGAGAGGGTGAGACAGTTTCAGGAGATGCTACAAATTAAGAACTTACATGACCTGGTAACTAATTTGCTAAAGGGTATGTAGTTGGAGGCGGTAGAAGGAGGACATCTCCACCTTCAACACAACATGCCAAGGTTTTTGGTCAGGGTGACTGTAAGGCCAGTGGCCATGGCCATGTGGATTCACATTGAATGTGGGCAGACAGTAAAGGAACAGTGGAGCTGTAGGATGGTGGGCCATTCCAATTGGAGGCTCACAAAGACAGGCAAGCCAAAAGAAGAAAAAAAAAGAAAAAAATACAAAGGGAAAGGAAAACCTGCTTTTCACAGTGGAGGGCAAGGGATCAGGAAACCAACTGCACCTCTCAGTGGTGGGGTGTGATCTCTGTTCCGAAGAGCATGAGGCCATTCACCCCTATGTCCCACAACTACAGTAACCAGAATACCAGGGCCTCAGTGGGTTTCTGCATGAATTGTGCCCCCAACTTCATCAGCTCTGCCTGGGTTAGGGCTGGACCATAGAGTTCTCCACTACCTGTGGAGGAGGCAGTGGTTGCCCCTGAGGGACTCTTTGCTGCTGGTTTGTTTTTTTTTTTTTTTTTTTTTTTTTTTTTTTACAGAGGTAGAGATAGACAGGGACAGACAGACAGGAACGGAGAGAGATGAGAAGCATCAATCATCAGTTTCTTGTTGCGCGTTGCGACTTCTTAGTTGTTTCATTGATTGCTTTCTCACATGTGCCTTGACCGTGGGCCTTCAGCAGACCGAGTAACCCCTTGCAGGAGCCAGCGACCTTGGGTCCAAGCTGGTGAGCTCTTTGCTCAAGCCAGATGAGCCCGCGCTCAAGCTGGCGACCTCGGGGTCTCGAACCTGGGTCCTTCCGCATCCCAGTCCCATGCTCTATCCACTGCGCCACCACCTGGTCAGGCTGCTGCTGGGTTTTTACCTTCTGGGTGACTGCTGGCTGGGCTCTAAGTCTGAGGATGGCAGCTTCAGCCCAAGCCTCCTCATTCTCAAAAGAGGAGTTGGAAACACCTGCTCTCACTGACTCAAAGCCACTCCACCAGCACAGATGCTGCTGCTCCTTCGGTGACTGTTTTGATTCCTGCAGCTGTCAGTTCTAGGCCTGAAGCTGAGGCTTGAACTCTTGAACCTGCTGGGGCCAACATTCACCTTCCAGGGAAAACTGCAACTTGTGAACCTGTAATTCCTTCTCCAGAGATTGTTCCAGTTCCAGATGCCATTGGTGCTCAGTCTGCATCTCATGTTGCAGCTCTCTTACCCAGTTGGCCTCCTTCACTGCTCGCTCCAGTTCAAGCTGTTGTTGCTGCTCTGTCTGCAGCTCAGTGAAAAAAAAATGAGGGCAAGAGAATTGGAAGTGAAGGGGCTGAACAGACTTTGTGATAGATTGACTTCACACATTCAGAGGTAGCATTTAGGTAGTAATGTTTGGCAGCTGAATTGGATCTCATGAGAGCAATGACTGATGTAGGTGGAAAAGAATTAGACCATCTCTCTAAGAAGAGGGTAGAGAGATAGAAAAAAGAGCAGAGGCTCCATGTGGGTGTCCCCATTTAGGGAGCATAGGGAGGAAGTTACACCAGGGAAGGAAAGAGAGACTAACTCTGGTTCACATAAATGGGGAATGTTCAAACAAACCTTTAAGGTGGAGAAAGCATAGAACTGCCTTCCAGACAGTTTACATCACTGCCTGCCTTTTATTGATGGATGTAAGTGCTTAGAATGTCACTGCTTATACTACTCTTTATTTTTTAAGTGAAAAAGGAGTTTTGAATGGTTATTAAAAAGAAAATAAAAAGGCTATCAGCTGAGAACTTCATTGCTTTCCTTTTCAATTTAACATATCATATTACTTCGTCCAGCCTCATGGTGGATTTGTGGTGGATTAAACATGGCTAAAAATTGTTTGATACTTCTCTCATCAAGAGATAAGGCTTATTTTATTCCCCTTGAATACGGGTTGGTTTGTGATAGCCTTGCCCAATAGAGTAGAGCACAAGGGACACCATGCCAGTTCTTAGGAGAGAGTTTAAGAAAACTGGCAGCTTCTGCCTTGGTCATTTGGAGCCCTAAACCACAGTG
This sequence comes from Saccopteryx bilineata, assembly GCF_036850765.1. NCBI lineage: Eukaryota > Metazoa > Chordata > Mammalia > Chiroptera > Emballonuridae > Saccopteryx > Saccopteryx bilineata. The sequence continues at coordinate 39,434,992 of NC_089499.1, read as the reverse complement.
CAAGAAGTCCAACTATCCTGAAGTCACGGTGCTTTGAGAAGCTCAAGCCATATGAAGAACACCTGGAGGATGAAAATCCACATAGAGACAGAGCCAAAGAGCAAAGATATGCCACACATGTGAGTGAAGAAACTATCTTGTAAGTGGTCATCCTGTCCCAGCTGCCCCAGGGGAAGATACGTGCATCAAAGGGAAACAGCCCAGCTGAGTTCTTTCTGTTTTCCTCATCCATAATATCAAATGAGAGCAGAACAAGAAAATTTCATCAGGCCACTCAATTTTGGGGTAGTTTGTTACATGGCAATACAGAAGCAGAATAAAACTACTCCTTTCAAAGGCTGATCACTATAGGGACCCCAGAGCCTACTACTTAGAAACATCACCACTTGGCTTTCTTTGTCTTTTCCAGTATTTCTTTATTCTCTCTTTCTTTTCATACTTCAAACCTGTGCCCTCAGATTACAGCACAGCTCAAAACATTTCCCCCATGGTTTTGCTTTTGTCTCCATCTACTGAAATGTTTTTAGCTCTTCTCATTGGAAGATCTGTCATTCTTACCACTTGTAGTTCAAGTTTTATTTACAAAAATCTTATTATATCAGCCTTGTGGAATGAATCAGTTTGTGAAAAATAAATTGTAGACTTTGTGCTTATAATATAGACATTTTTAAAGGAATGCCATTTTTATTTGCAGATAACACAGCAATTCACACTTACTGATAAGTACTTTAAAGTTGACATTCATCTAAGCCTGCTTTAATGAACAGATAACTCATTTATAATTAGCAGTGCCAATTAATTGGTATGCAAACAATTAAAGTGATTAAAATGGTAAAGTTCTTTAGAACAGTTTTTCCTAAGTAGGTTATAGACAAACCCTCCATGACCCTGCATCTTGTTTTCATGATTAAATTGCTGAGGGGGCCTCTCTTTATAGATAGCACATGAGGAAATTTTAACTTGGCCATCCTCAGATAGCCCCGATTTGGAATAAGACCCACTTATGAAGAATTTATTGTATTCGGATTTTTCAAACAAACACCTTATTTTTTTTGACAGAGATAAAGTCAGAAAGGGACAGGACAGACAGGAAGGGAGGGATGAGAAGCATCAATTCTTTGTAGCAGCTCCTTATTTGTTCATTGATTGCTTTCTCATATGTGCCTTGACGAGGAGTGGGGGCTACAGCAGAGTGAGTGACCCCTTGCTCAAGCCAGCGACCTTGAGCTCAAGCCAGTGATCATGGGGTCATGTCTATGATCCCACGCTCAAGCCAGCAACCCTGCACTCAAGCTGGTGAGCCCGTATGCTCAAGCTGGATGAGCCAAACCTGGGTCCTCCGCATCCCAGTTCAACACTCTATCCAGTGTGCCACCACCTGGTCAGGCTCAAACAAACACTTTTTAAAAAAACTTTAAATTATGCATGTTTTTCAGCCTCCTGTTATCTATTACCCTCCCCACCCTTCTCCTACAGCCACCACCCAGGGCCTCAGGAAACTTGACACCATCAAAATCCCATGCAGATCACTTGTCTTTTCTAGTTCTTACACCTATCTTCTACCCTAGAAAATAGATAAAGAGAAAGGGTTTTATTTTAAATGACTGTGACTCGTTTTTAACCTATAGGATGTGCCAGAAATTACATTGTGTGATTCCTGAGGCTAAACCAAAAGAGACATGGCCGTTCCTGCCTTGTCCACTGGGGCATCTGATTTTGAGGCCCTGAGGCTGCCAGGTAAAACTCTCAGTTCCCTTGAGGCTGCCACACTGTAAGGAAGCCCAGGCCACTTGGAGAGGCATGTGGGGGTTCTCTGGGGGTCAGTTCCAGCTGAGACCCCGGGTAGCAGCTCGCATCAACACCAGACATAAGTGAAGATGCCTGGGGATGATTTCATACTTGTGCTGTGCAGGAGGCATGGTACAGAGTTGCAGTTACTGACGGATGGATTTTAGGGGGAGATTTATTATGATTAATAACAATAAGAAAAAAACCAAAGCAAAATAAAAAAATGGTTTAAACTTATGTAACCTAAAGTAGAATAAAGAAAAAGAAATCAATGCAATGATGAGCTACACAACATCACCAGACAAAGAAACATCAGCCTGGGCTCTAACTCTACACAACATCACCAGACAAAGAAACATCAGCCTGGGCTCTAACTCTACACAACATCACCAGACAAAGAAACAAAGCAATAGACTAAGAAAAAGAGAATTATGAGTATATATAAATCTCACTAAACTGTGGAGGAACAGGTCACCAGAACGGGAAGCTTCAGCCTGGGCTCCAAAGTTGGCCACTTCTGTGCACATAGAGGAGGAAGAGTTCTCTAGAGTTTCAGGGGCGGTCTGAGAAGGGTCTCAAACCCCTTTTTTATGGGAGAATTTTGGCTGGGGGTTATTGCATGAGGGCCCTTCATGCACAGCCTCAAGGAACAAAGAAAGGTCACCACATTCCAGAATAATTAACTAGGCCAGCAATCAAGTGATTAAGAACATCCTTCTGGTTTCTGGGGAAACTACAGCAGGACATCTCATCCCACCCTGAGTAAATAACTCAATCATTCCTGCAGCCATTTTTTGTGACCATTATTGTTCATGTTCAATTGAGTTCAAATTTGTATTTTTATTTTTTATTTTTTCTGAAGTTGGAAACGGGGAGGCAGTCAGACAGATTCCCGCATGCGCCCAACCGGGATCCACCCGGCATGCCCACCAGGGGGCATTGCTCTGTTGCAACCAGAGCCATTCTAGTGCCTGAGGCAGAGGCCATGGAGCCATCCTCAGTGCCAGGGCCAACTTTGCTTCAATGGAGCCTTGGCTGCGGGAGGGGAAGAGAGAGACAGAGAGGAAGGAGAGGGGGAGGGGTGAAGAAGCAGATGGGCGCTTCTCCTGTGTGCCCTGGCCGGGAATCGAACCTGGGACTCCTGCACGCCAGGCCAATGCTCTACCACTGAGCCAACAGGCCAGGGCTCAAATTTGTCTTTTTTTATATGCTGTTCCTCCACAATACTCCAGCCACTGATTCACTCCTAGCCATCAAGTCTTTCCAGTGGAGGCCCCAGAAAAGCTGGAGCAGAGACAAGCCATCTCTGCTGCACCCTTTTAAAATTTCTGACTTGCAAAAGTAGTGAGCAGAATGAAACAGTCACTGTTTTAGTCTACTAAATTTGATTTGGTTTATGCTGTAGCGGTAGCAACTGAAAGAAAAGCTTTTCTTCCTTCTGAGCTTAAGGTTCTATACAATGTCCACCTCCTATTTCTTTCCCCTTTCACATCTTTTTCTTTTGTTTTTTTATTTTTTTATTTTTAAAAATCTTACCCTCTGCTGTTTTGTTTACTGGGTTTTAATAACATTTCCTTCAAGCTCAATTAGAAGTGGTTGGAATTAAAATCCTCTTTGGTGAGTTATTAATCCCCTGAGTCTCAGCTACTTTGATGATAATAGACTTCCCCACTGTTGGTCAAATAAGTTTGTAAAATATGATTTTTACGTTTGCTCATTTATAGCTTGCATTGGGGGCTGGGCAGCGCCAGGTATATATGGTCTGTGAAATTGCAAATTACCTTCCTGCTTGGGAAAGGCCATTGTTTTGCTAATGTTTGCTGGAGGAGAGGTTTTTGCACCAGAAAGTTTTGAAAAGAGAGAGAAGAAGAGGCAGAAAGAAGCCATGTTTGCAGAATGAGAGCAGAGAGAATGCAGAGTGCTGAATAAGAAGCCATGTTTGCAGGGAAAGAGAAGGTGTGCAGATGGGGAACCACAGGTGAGGGGTTTTGTGAGATCCTCTGAGACTGGTGAGGCCTTTGATTCTAGGAAAAACTAGAGAAGATCCTCCTGGTTGTGGAACTAGAGAATGTTTCAGGGCTTTGGGAGCTCTGAAATGTGTTTGCTCTCTGGCCAGTGCAAGACTTTAATAAAGCCCACCATTTTTTGGCTCCACTGTTTCTTCACCATCTGCCGAATTCAATGAAAACCTGCATGTGAATGGCTGCAGTGGCAGTGGCCCCTGGCCCTACACCCACCTTGTAGGGTTGTTGTGAGAATTAGAGATATTGTAGGGAAAGTACCTGGCATACAGGAGACATCCACTAGATAGATGGTCATTGGTATTAGAAATTTTCAGAGACAAATTATATAATCCCAGACCTCAGTTTCCCTTTTGCACATTGCTCTAAGAGTGTATAATGTTCTCAGGGGGAGTTTGTGTGTATGTGAATGCACACATGTGTCTGTCGAATAAATGACCACATGCCCTTATTGTCTATCCATCACTCCATAAGGTTGGAAAACAACGGCTATAATCAAATCAAAGCAGACCGACTAAAACAACCCCAAACTCTCATCATGATTATTCTTTTCAAAAAAAAAAAAAAATGTTCAAATCATTGAGGCCAGATATTTAACAGAACTCACTGGGTGGTCTGGTCTGTGGCCAAGACTCAAGTCTGGAAAAAAAGGTCTGACTCCTACCCTGGCTGGAGGTATGAGCTTTGCTTTCTGGAAGGGTACATTCTCTATAGACTTTTGGCATTTTGTTGGGCCCAGGACATTTTTAAAAGCTGTAGATCTTCTCTGCAGAAAAAGGAACACACATTTGCATACCATATTAGTGTTCCTAGTTGCTATAAACAATAGATGTTGGAGCCTGGTGAAGGAACCTGTAAGAATTCAGTTGCTTGGCTTTGTCACCCTGAGATAGTGGCTCTGCTTCTGATCAAAACAGGGAGAACTGTCATTGTTGGCTGCCCTGTAGGTGCTGCCTTGTAAGGGAAGAAGCCAACGTCTACCAAGCATCTTCTGTGGGTCAGGTTCTTTCCTAAGGGCTTTACATATCACATATCCAGGAGAACCCTGTGGGTAAGTGTTTTATTTCTACTTTATTATGAAGATGAGAGAAGTTAAGTGAATTTTCCAAGGTTTCAGAGCTAATAAGTAATGGGGACCCAAATTTGAGAGATGCCACCATCTAACGATTTTCTGTTACTTTTTTTTAAATGTCTCGGGGTGTTGGCCGAGATCCATTTCTCCAAACAGATGAGTAATGAAGAATTTTAGTCCTAGGCTTGCTGCTTTCATCTCTGTGCCCCTCCTTCTCCCTCCTTGTATGGCCAGTGGCTACTGCTGCCGCGGTCAGGCAGATTCTCATTGGATTTGGGCAGACAGTAAAGAAACAGTGGAGCCAAAAAATGGTGGGCCATGCCATTTATTAAAGTCTCGCACCAGTAGACAAGCAAACAGGCAGGGAAGACCGCTTTCCTCTCATTCAGAGCTACCAAAGCCCTGACTCATTCTCCGGTTCCACAACCCATAGAATCTTCTCTGCTTCCTCCTGGATTCAAAGGCCCCAACCAGCCTCAGCGGAGCTCCCAAAGCGCCTCAGCTCCCTGCATCTGCACTCCTTCTCTCTCTGCAAAAACTGGCTTCTTCTTTACACTCTGCATTCTCTCTGCTCTCCCTGCAAAATTGGCTGGGCCCACAAAGACCCCTCCTCCAGCAAACATTAGTAAAACGATGGCCCCTCCCAAGCAGGAACACAATCCTCAATTTGCAATCAACTGCTCTGCTCTGAGGCCAAGCACACATGTCGCTGCCCAGTGCCATTTTTTTTAACAATAAAAAGTGAGCAAACTAAAAAAATACACATTTTAAACTCATTTGCCCAACACTCCCCCATCCCGATCTTCCTCTAGCCCCTTTGGTTGCCAGAGCATAATGTGGGCTGTGGGTAGAGGGCACACTTTGCTGCTGGCTAGGTTTAAGAGAAGCAGCATAAGATAGAGGTGTGAACAAGGGCCCCAGAGTCTGTGTGCTTGTGTTAGAATCCATTGAGCCTCCCCAGGCAAGGCATAACCTCAACACTTATTTAGCACCTTTGCTTTACAGAGAGCTTTTTCATCTGTAATACAATAGGCACATGAGACATTTCTATCTCCATTTTATAACTGTGGATACAGAGCCATTTCTAAGGAGGTTGCCTTACTGGGTCTTCCAATTCTGGTTCCCGGTGTCTTTCCATTACCTTCTAGCTGTCTCCTCTGGAGAACAAGTTAAGAAATGCTGTTCTGGGATATTGAAGCTACCACAGTGAAAATGTGAAGGCTTGGAGTAGTAAGTCATAAGTCATTGTGATTGGGAGATGGCTCTCCTTGCTCCTGTTCTGCGAAGTGGCCGTCACTAATGTAGAACAAGCGGTAATCTAAGAAATTGTAACATGAGATCACAATGGCAGTGGCTTCTGAGAGATAAGGTAACTAACTGATAAAGGATATTGAGAAAGGAACATAGGAGACTAAGAATTTGAAAGATGAAAAATTTCCTCTAATGCTGCCCGAAGAGAGCGTGATCTGACTTCAGATGACCCGTACTGGTTCTTCAGACTAAAATATTTTTTCAGTGGAGAAAGGCGATTCATCAAGCAACCAGAGCTGAAAAAAGTAATTCTCCAAAAAAGCACCCAGCTGCCCCGGTTCACGTTCTTTACTCACCCAGCAGAGAACTTGCCATTTGGCCTCCTGAGTGCTGATGACCAGCATGGGTTCTCTCGAGGAGGACCCTCCTGCTGGGAGCTAACGCGGGATATTGCTCTATCAATCATTCTCTGGTGAGTTCAGCGCTCACAGTTCAGTTTCTTGTCTGATCACCTCTGCTGGGGCTGATAAAGACCCTGAGGCTGCTCAGCTATTGAGATTTGGGCTTTGCATTTCCACTTTGGCATAGTCACCCTTGGGATGCCCTTACCTGAAGAAGACAGAGTCTTGCCCATTATGTGGTCTTGGTAGCTTGTGAGGACCATAATCTTGTTTTGTCCAAGGACTCAGCATGTCTGTCTAGTCCTAAAACTTCAAAGGACAGGTGCTTCACAGAGCATGAGTATGTATTTGAGCAATCTTGCAGAAACATTTCTGAACACAGCCTCTGTGTGTGGGATCTCAAACTTACTAAGGTTTGTACCCCAAAACAGAAATGGAACAGACCTTCCTGCTATGAAACTAGATGTCTGGGAGGCCCTTTTGAGCTTAGGGTGTCTCGAGGCTTTGAAGGAAGCACCTCACCTGAGTAACCTGAAGGGGAAGAGCAGTGTCTCCGGAAGCCACCTGTAAGTAATTTTTTTGGGCAACAACTGAACCTGGGACAGATGGAAAAGAGAACAGGACAAGGGGAGGCAAAGGAGACATTCTCATTGGTCTGGAGTCTGGTGAGAATTCCAGTCAGCTTTGGCTCCTGCGTGTTCTTTGTAGAGAGCCTTGCCATGGTCCACTTATCTAACCCTCACGCATTCCCACCTGTGGGCAATTTCCTGAGATAGGTTGGGTTGGGGGAATAGATCTCTAATCAGTGGATATAGCACCTGAGATTCTATCGTAAAGAGGCCACAAAGTAAGTGGGCCAAGGACTCTGGCTGGATGGAACTTGACAATCCAGACAAATGGGGAAGGGGCAGAAACTCGATGATCTGGCTGCTAAGGTGGTATATTATATAGTGTCCTGTTGGCGTAATGAGGTTTGGTGAGTCCCAGCATAGTGGTGGGAGGGAACGTCTCACCTGGTGGCTGAAATTGGGTGAAAGTAGGTGATACCTAAGTCAGATGGTATCTGTATCAGGGCTCCATACCATTTATCAGGATTTTAAGTGAGATAACACACAGTACAGCCTTTATACTACGCCACTAGCATCACTATCATCATCATCAGCAGCAGCAGTAGCATCTTACATAGTACCTTACACTCATATTCAATGTTGCATTCAGAAAGTCTGAGAGTTGACTGCAAAAATTAGTGTAAATTGTATTACAATTTTACTCAGTTCAGAGTTGGTCCATGGTAAAGAATGGACCCTCAGTGATTTCTCAGAGTTAGAAGAGCCCATGAAATACCAAAAGTCAGATACTCAGGATAAGAGCCAGGAAGTCAATACATATGTTATCCAAGGATGATGCAGAATTACCGGGAGGGCTGGGGACTGTGGGGGAACCGGGGAGGATATGCCAGGCCAAGGGGCAGTGGCTCCCTACTCTAGCTGGTTGTTGCCATGCAGCGATCTGGGCACAGGGATTATAGCTCTTCTGATTATTTGTGAGAGACAGAAATCCAGATTTTAAGGTGAAATTTTAGTTTAAAAAATATTATTGGTCTGCCTGACCAGGTGGTGGCACAGTGGATAAGTGTCGACCTGGGATGCTGAGGACCCAGATTAAAAACCTTGAAGTCGCCAGCTTGAGCGCGGGCTCATCCGGCTTGAGCACAGACTCACCAGCTTGAGCGTGGTCACCGGCTTGAGCCCAAAGGTTGCTGATTTAAAACCCAAGGTTGCTGGCTTGAACCCAAGGTTGCTGGTTTGAGCAAAGGGTCACTGGCTTGGCTATAGGCCCCTCCTTATCAAATTAGAAGCAATCAATGAACAATTTAAGTGTGACAGTATGAGTTGATGCTTCTCATCTCTCTCTTTTCCTGTCTGTCTGTCTGTCTCTCTTTGTATCTCTCTCTCACACTTGAAAAATATTTTTAGTCAATAAATTTGTCTATAGAATCTATTAGCTGTCATCTGGGACACTCTTTTCTAAGGCTAGAATCTAAGGAATTTATGGCCCTCCTACCCCATAATTATCCAGTGAAACCCCCATAGAATGGTCTGATTGTCCTTTCTAAGTCCTACTTCTATGGCAGTGTGACAAGTTCCTAAAGTCACAAATCTGGAACAGGGCTGGGTCAATAGTGCTGTGACTGCAAGCACTTGCTGTCGCTTACCTGCTGCTTCAATAATAATTGAATTGGACACAGACTCTTGCCTTCCACCCAACATCATCCACGCCAGGTCTGAACTCATGTTGGAACAACTGAGGAAGTTACTTTTTTTTTTTAAATACAACCTTGCTGCTGACACAAGCTGAAGCTGACCCTCATAAAACCTACAGAAAACAGAAGGCAACTTGAATCAGCAAACCCTGGGCAAATGTAAATGCAGACTGGCCCCATGGATATGCAACTTGTGCAGTTGCACAAGACCCTGCACTCAGAAGGGCCTCACACTTGGTTTAATGCTCTGTTCTTGCTGTCTTGAGGACCTGTGTTTTCATTTTGCACTGGACACCCTTCATCACTGTGATCAGAGTTGGAAGCAGACCACATAAGTAGAATTCTTGTTGTTGTTGTTGTTTGAAACTTCTTACAACTTGTCAAGTTTTCACTTTTATTGTAGTTGAAGTAATGTCCATGGAAACCAGGGAGCAGGAGAATGTTTTCCTGACCCTTGTAAAAGATGAGGATGTTCTCCCCTGCTGTATGGTGAGTGCAGAGGGTGGGAAAGGAGTTAATCTCCTGTGATGTGGTCATCTCCAAGGGCTTTCCTTCCTTGTCTCAAGTGTTGGGTCAGCTTTAGCTGTTAGGCAAAGAAGATACAGGTTAGCATGGAATTAGTTGTGGGAATGGCTCTTGTGTTAGCATTAGAGGGATCTGGAGAGTAGACAACATCCCATGGGTAGGAGATCAGGAGACTCAGACTTTTCACTGATTATTTTCAGGTCAGCACAACTCTGGAACCACTGAGGAATGGGTAAGTGTTGGACGTTAGAACAGTTTCATGATGCATTTTAGTTGGTGCTATGAGATCAAAACATAAGGCACTGAAAAGCTGCTAAGAGGTCCCTGTAGTAGAACCTTTGCCAGAGATTCATTGGTGCTGGAACCATAATTAATTCCATTTATATTGTTCCCTTATTCATTATACATATGGTCTGTTGCAGAGATTCAATTGTGGGACTTTAGGTACAGTTGTGGAGTCCGATAGAGCAAGCCTTAAAGATGAAGGCTTTGTCTTCATACTTTGGCCTTTTAGCAAAGGACTCAGGGGCTGCAGCTATAGAACTTGCTCTTAGTGAGAAAGGAAGCAGAAGTCCAGGAATCTGTCATACTAACAACCTCCCCCCATCACAGACAGTTGCAGATCAAGAAATTGCTTTGCAAACTTAGCAAACTAGTTAGAATGGCCAACTAATGATGACTAGAACAACCCATCGATCTAGAGCTCAATCAATACAAGCATTACCCTGGATAATCACCCCTCCCCTCTGCAAACTTGAACACCCTAATCATTGGGACCAGAATTACATTGACTGTATAAATGAATTTGGTGAGAATTGACATCCTTACTGTGGTGAATTCTACCTAGGAACATAGGCTATTTTTTAGCTGATTCAATTCTAATTTTATGTCATTTAGTGAAACTTTATGGACCTTTTTATTTAGTCCTGAATATGTCTTGTTAACCTTGTCTCTGGATATTCCATATTTTTCAATGCTATTTGAATGTCATCTTTTTCCATTATAGTATTTTCTTTTCTTTTTTTCTGTGTGTGTGTGTGTGTGTGTGTGTGTGTGTGTGAGAGAGAGAGAGCGAGAGAGAGAGAGAGAGAGAGACAGAGAGAGAGAGAGAGAGAGAGAGAGAGAGAGAAGGAGAGACAGGGACAGACAGGCAGGAACGGAGAGAGATGAGAAGCATCAATTCTTCATTGCAGCTCCTTAGTCTCCTTAGTTGTTCATTTCATTATAGTATTTTCTAACTAGTTATCTAGTTCCTACTGTTATATTGGAAAGCTATTTTTGTATATTTATTTTATATTTACTAATCAGCTCTCTTATGTTTTATATAATATGCAATATGTGGCATAAATTCTGCAGGTACTTTCTCCAGTGTCAGTGCAGAAATCACTAACTGATTGCTTCATTCAGCCTGGGTGCAGTAAGTTCCTCTCAATCTCCACTCTGTTAGGAGACAACTCCCTATGGATGTCATGTTTCTGCAAATCTTCTGAGCAGGACAGTCACTGTCTGTTGTTCTGAACTATCTTTTCAAGGTTGCTTGTATAGCAAACAGCCTTGAAAGATATAGATAGTGACTCATTCCAAGGGAAGGACAAATTTGCTTATAACCTTGGAAGCTAGAGATAGTATCTCCCTCATGAGCAAAGGGCAAGTATGCTAACAAGGATGAAAGATTCAGATTCGTTAAGCTCAGAGTTCTTCTATAACACACATTATTGAATGTGCTAGTGTCCTCTGGCTCTCTTTACATCATCTGGTGGGAATTGGGGTTCTGGGAACTGGTGCAAAAATGTTGTTACTCTGGCTTGGTATTGACATGAGCACTAAATGATTTTTCATCTCTGATCCAGGAGTCTTGTGTCTTCTACTACCGTCCATGAGACTGTGTCAGGCTAACTCAGCCTATAAGTAGGGTAAAATCTCAGACCCTCTCATCTGTTGATAGTTTTGGTGGTGAGGATGAGATGTTGAAAGAAACATGACTTCCCAGAAGATGAAAGATGATTGTCTCATGGGTTGAAGATGGGATCTGAGAAAAGAATTGATAACAAACATATTTACTATATCGTATAGTCAATGGGACAATAGATAGTCCTCATTATTGAGGAGAAATTGGGGAATTGGTTACAGACTAAGTATTAGGAAATAAGTTCAAAGATAGCAGCCTGAATGATGCCTGGCTATTGCTAATTCTCCCCTAGGGCTTTGTCATCAATCCAGTGGCCAGCCTCAAGTGCACCCATTGTAACAGCTAGTATTAAGATTTGTTCTATAGATGAAAAAACATTTCATTATACCAGAGCCTAATAGTGATACTAAATTTGATGATTAATTATCACTTTTATTTTAAACACATTTGTCATGTGCTTTACAAAATGCCATGGCTTCCAGTGGCTAGCAAGAGCATGAACTCTCAACCAAGCTCATTGGATATAGGTCAAAGAAGCTTTAAAGTGAGCTTGGGTAAGTAGGAGGGAAAGAGGGTGCAGGAAGGTGGAGGAGGGGAGAGATGGGATAGATGGTGTCATAGGATTACTCGATTTAGGGTGGTAAACACACAATGCAGTACATAAGTGATGTATTGTAGAAATGTGCACTTGAAACCTGTGTAATTTATTAACCAATATCACCTCAATAAATTCAATAAAAAAAGATTTGTTCTGAGCTGGAAGGAGGTTCCATTCCTTTCAGACAACAGTTACAGAGGTGCACACCTACACTGAGCCTGAAAGGAGGGAAATGTGTGACTGCTGTGGGCAGAAATCATTACAGCTTTGGTTGGCCACTTGGGAGATAAGGGATATTGTGTATTAGGGAGAATGGCAATAGCTGAGACTTATGGCTCAACCTCCCCTGCAGTCTATTACATCAAACTGCTACTGGAGACAAGAGTGAAAGGTCTCAGAGATATTTTTTTTTTGCAGTGGGCTCTGGCTGCTACAAGACAGCTTTGGCTTTCTTAGAGAGATTTCCCTGAGAAAGACAAACAACTGCTGTAGGAAAACACAGTTGAGACATTGACTAGTATTTGGGCTCTTATTGCCCTGAATTGGGTTCCCAATGCTAATGAAGATGACCTACTTGAGAATGAGAAACTAAATCAGCATAATATATATATATATATATATATTTTTAAGCCCACCACCCTGGAAAGATTTTCATAGCCCTTTGGTTGAAATTGAGTAAGGTCATAAGGGATGTTATCTTGGTAATGGTGTATGTAGCACAGGGACCAACAAACTTTTTCTATAAAGGGCGAGGTAGTAAATATTTTAGGCTTTGAAGGCTATACTGTCTCTGCTGCAACTACTCTACTCTGCTACCATAGCACAAAAACAGCCACAGGCAATATGTAAATAAATGAATGTGACTTTGTTTCAATAAAACTTATTTATGAGAGCTGGAAGCAAGTTGGATTTGATCCATAGTTGTTTGCTGACCCCTAGTATAGCAGATGCTTGGATGGAGGTGGCATCCTTAAAGAAGGTTGCTATTGTACAAGCCAAGCCTGGGTCTGCAAGAGGGAGCAAACCCTGTTTTGACCTGGCTCAGGTCAAAAATCAACGTGGAAAAGAAGCTACTGAGTGAGGAGTTTTCCCAATACTGAGATAGATAGCGTCAACCATGAGAACCTCGTTGCCTGATTCCAAGTGTTAGGTGGGCACAAAACACTGGAAGTTCATTTGGTTGAGCCATGAGCTACTGCCATGATGCTCAAAATCAAAAGTAAATGAGAAGCCCTGTTTAATGGTCATTCCATTCCTTCACAGGCCCTGGTCTCCTCTCCCTACATACCCTGACCTCAACTACTTTCAGGAAAAAGATGATTAAAGGTGGGGCCCACATCTCTCTATCTTCAAGAGAGATCAAAGGTCATGCACACACTCTCCAAGCATGCTGGAGAATTTTAGGAAGGGGAGGAACTCACATTTTTATGGTTCTATTAAAAATGAGTGCCCAAATCATTAGCCTACTCAGACTTGTGGAAGGAAAAGGCACCCAGATTCAACTAGTATGTCTATTTCACAGACTGAGGGCACTTGGTATATTGTCTTAGGCACTGTCAACACTTTCTTTTATATACCACTGATTTCTGAGGATTAAGATCAGCTCACATTAATATGGCAATGTCTCCACTCTTTGTTAGTAGTATTCCTCCAGGTACACCTGTGCCATTTACTATCAGAATTTAGTGATTATGCCTCTACTCTTTCATGTCCACAGTTTTCACTGTATGGATGGTGGCCCATTGGTTGGTGTTATGAACTGAATTGTGTTCCTTCAAAATCCATATATTGAAGCTCTAACTAACCCTCAAAGTGACTGACGGGGCCTTTAAAAAAGTACTTATTGTTAAATGAGATACAAGGGTGGGGCCCTAACTCACAGACTGCTCTTAAAAGAGTGTCCTTATACAAAGAAGAAGAGGCACTAGGGTCAGAGTGCACAGAAAATGGGCCATGTGAGGACACAGAAGAAAGGCAACAATCTACAAGCCAAGGAGAGAGACCTCAGGAGGAACCTGTCAACACCTTGTTCTTCTAAACTCCAGATCTGTGAGAAACAAATTTCTGTTGTGTGAATACCCGGGCAGTGGTGTTTTGTTATGTCAGCCCTAGTAGGCTAATACAGTTGGCACATTAGACATCACAGCCTCCAAGGCCCCGACTGCAGTGTTATCCCATCTCTGCCAGCAGGACTGGCCGATGAACCTAGAAAAACTTTAGGGGTTTTCAAGAAAAAGAAGCAAAGAAAAATTCAGGGGTCTTCTCACAAAATAAAGATTCTTGGGGCTGTGTTGGCAGATTCACAATGCTCAACTTCTCTGTCAAGAACACTATGGTATACTACTCAGCCATAAGAAATGATGGCATCGGATCATTTACAACAACATGGATGGACCTTGAATACATTAACAACATGGATGGACCTTGATAACATTATATTGAGTGAAATAAGTAAATCACAAAAAAATGAGAACTGTATGATTCTATACATAGGTGGGACATAAAAATGAGACTCAGAGACATGGACAAGAGTGTGGTGGTTACGGGGGGGGGGAGGAGAGGGAAGGAGCACAAAGAAAACCAGATAGCAGGTGACAGAAGACAATTTGACTTTGGGTGATGGGTATGCCATATAATTAAATGTCAAAATAACCTGGAGATGTTTTTTCTGAACATATATACCCTGATTTATTAATTTCACCCCATTAAAATTAATTTTAAAAAAAGAACAATCAAGGAACATTGCTGTCTCTTCTGCCCCATTATCAAAAAGAAAACCTGTATTGAACTCTGAGACTTTCATTGTAAGGGTGGTCATAGACACTTTCAAATGTTTAGGGAACTATCGCCAGTAGATAATGGAGCCCTCACACAACTGTGGTGATTTCTCTGCAGTAAAGCTACTGTAGGTCCCTCAGGGGAGCTTCCTGGGGGGCGTCTGACTAGTTCCCTCTGCACACCTTGCAGGCAGTTATCCTTCTGATGGGAGTTATCCAATAGAAAACGTGGTATAAAACCTGTCCCTGATGTTAGCTAAAGTGGTTAGTGACACTATCTTGGCCCTGGAAGGCATTCAGATTAGTGTCAATGTATTGGCCAGGGTTGTTATATATAGTCGGTAAAATTGCCTTGGCCTTCCTCTTTGTGGGCCAAGGTCAAGTCTGGGTAGTTGCCATCCTGCTGTGCCTGATTCAGTATCTTGGGCTGAGTTAAAGGTTAACACAAAAAATAAAGGAGAAAGCCACCTAGCTCTCTAAGGTGGGCCTTGCTGGTTTATGGGATTTATTTAGCTGTTTGGGTTTGTTACTTGGATTCCTGTGATACTGGCCCTAATTAGATGTCATTTGTAGGAGACAAATGGAATGAATTTGATCTCAGCCTTATTTTGTCTGATTAATTGAAGGGGCCAACAGCGTGGGGAAGATTCTCCAGAAGACAAGATGCTATATAAATGAAGGATGGATGTTGTTTTGAGATAATCCTCTCTCTTGCATTTGTGATTGTCTCATGAGTGAGAGGCGGTAACTACCCTTTGTTTTAGAGAATTCTCGTATAGTGACCAGGCTTGGTAGATATAATGTCTCCTTCCAAGCACAGGCCAGGTTTGCTTACAGTCTTAGAAGATAGAGAAGACAGTGTATCTCTCTCTTGAGTAAAGAGCAGGCATGCTTAAATTCCATTATAAAAGATTTGGGTTCCCTAAGCTCAGGGGTCCTTTTCTGTAGTGTAACATATATTTGCAATGGTCTTGGCTTTCTCCAGGTCACCCTGTGGAAATTGAGGCTTGGAACTGGTACTAAAATGCGGATACTTTGGCTACTATTGCTGTGAGTAATAAATGATCCTTTATCGCTGACCCAAGAGTCTCATGTTTTCTATTAGTTTCCATAAAATGTGCCAGCCTAACTTATTAACTTGCAAGAAGGATAAAAATCTCGGACACTCTTCAGATCTTGACATGCTACATGCAGCCACTATCAAGCAGAGTTGGCATGTGAGAGGAAACCAATTTTCTATCCTCAGTCCAGAGAGTGTGAAGAGGGCAGTGGGCATGTGATAGATCAGAAAAGGCCTGGAGGAGTAGGTCAGGGCATGCGAGCCAGATGTGCCTCTTTTGATGGCTGCATCTGGCTTGCAGACAAATCTTTAATAAAAAAAAAATAACGTTAAAAATATAAAACATTCTCATGTATTACAATCCATTCATTTCCTACCGCTCATGTTCATGGTTGCGGGTGGCTGGAGCCAATCACAGCTGTCCTCCGGGACAACACCAAATTTTTATTGGTAAATGCATAATGTACACGGGTCGTTGTATGGCTCTCATGGAATTACATTTTAAAATATGTGGCGTTTATGGCTCCTAGGCATGTCACAGAAAGCTTTTCACTTAATACAAAACAGGATTCAGCCCTGACTTCTTCCCGCTTTTTTTTAATAGAGTAGTTTTGTTTGACCTGTCTTCAGTCTTGTTAGGGAAGGCCAGGCTGCCAGGAGGGGACTCAGGAAATCTTGTCCTCTGCTTCCAACCGTTTGCGTCCTTTTCTCTTTCCCAGGTACCCCCTTTCCATAATGAAAACCTGTTTGCACGGAAGAACCCATTCACAGTCAATTACACCCTAGTGTTGATTTCCATCGCTGAAGTATTATATATCTTAGAGAACATTTTTGAACCTTAGATGCATTTTCGGAAGAAACGACTATTCCATGTGGAAGACATGTACGGAGATATTAGCATGGATGTTCTGGTACCCGGCGCGCTGTACCACAGCAGCAGCTACTCCCTTCCGTCTATCTGACTGAGAGTGGGGCTGATGGCTGGCTCTTTGGTGCGGAGATATTAGCATGGATGTTCTGGTACCCGGCGCGCTGTACCACAGCAGCAGCTACTCCCTTCCGTCCATCTGACTGAGAGTGGGGCCGATGGCTGGCTCCGTGGTGCGGAGATATTAGCATGGATGTTCTGGTACCCGGCGCGCTGTACCACAGCAGCAGCTACTCCCTTCCGTCTATCTGACTGAGAGTGGGGCCGATGGCTGGCTCCTTGGTGCGGAGATATTAGCATGGATGTTCTGGTACCCGTCGCGTTGTACCACAGCAGCAGCTACTCCCTTCCGTCCATCTGACTGAGAGTGGGGCCGATGGCTGGCTCCTTGGTGCACCTCCCCGCTATAAACAATACTTAGCCTCCTAAAATAAAATTGCATTAACCTAAAACTGTAAGGAAAATAAATCTAGGTTTATTTTAGTTCTTTGCAAATCTCCATCAGCTGGGAAACCTCAGATATTAATTTGCATGCTAAGGAGCTCTTTTCAGAAACTTGTAGAACATCTGAAGGAAGAGAGATTTTTTTTTTTCCAGAGATTGTCACGCCAATTAACTTGGCTCATTTTTAAGAAATGGGAATGATTATCTCAGAGATGAATTAAGATTGCTAAAGGCGATGGTGGACAAGAACCCAAATGCTCCCATAAATCCTTCTCCCCTGGTTTAGAATGGGCAAAAGGGCAGAGGTTATTAAAGTGAATGAGGGGGTTGCCTTTTACAGGTCAATGGCGCCCTTTCATTTTGTGGCAGCAGGTAAAAGAGAGGAGAGATCTTCATTGCCTTCACATTTGGATATACAGTGCATTCCCTAATGTAATATGAAATATCATCCTAATGGGTTTAGTCTTAAACACGATGCTTATCAGAGTGATGAGCAGAGTGCCTGGAAGTCCAGGTCGGCTTCTGCCAGTGACATCAGAAACCATCCAGGGAAAGACATTCTCAATGCCTCATCTCAAAGGATTTACTGGCTTGGAAAGACCTGGGGAGGAATGAATTTATACTTTAGTAAGACATGCCTCTGAAACTTCTAAATTTTTGTTTTTGATTATGGAGAAAAAAATATTGTTCATTAGTCCTTAAAAGCACTTAGACATTTTGGCTGGAAGTGATGGATCCTGGAACAGCCCAGGGATTGAATCTTTCTAGCTCAGTGAGACTCTCTGATCATCCAGTACCTGGGAGGGCATCCAAGGGATAAGCTTAAGAGGATTCAGTTTCCACTCTGTCTCTGCCCTGGATAAACATTTCAGAAAGCGCTGTTCCTCCACAGTGACTCTTCAGAAGGAGTTACACTCCAGTGGGAGTCTTTCCCTGGCTGTCTTGACATTCTTGGATTGCTAGAGAGAGGCCCCCATGCATCCCTTGCCTACTAACAGGACTGGTTTTGTTTAGGTGTCCAGCTGTCAGGTGCTGGGTCTCTCCTGAGCCCTGAGAGGTGAATCTCTAGTAGGGCACATCCACCACATTTAATTGCATTCTATTTGTCAGTGATTGTTTTAGGAATAAACATGTGATGGAATTCTGGCCAATAGATGTGAAGTGTGTTTGCACTTGTGGGAATATTTTCTTTACTCTTAAAAAGAGCTACAAGGAAAGGATGTTCTCTCTAGGCATTTGGACATTGTTGAGAAAGGACACGATGCTTGGAGCTGCTGCAGCCACCTTGCCACCATGAGAGTTCAAGCCTGAAAGCAAAGATCAACATGAAGAGGATAGATTTCCGATGACATAAGTGAGCCAATAAGGTTGGCTAAATATGCCCCTACTTCAGACTTCACATTGTGTGAGATAAGCACCTTCATTTAATTTGGTCTTATTTATTCAGAAGCCTTTTTGAGTTTATTCTATTACATTCAGCCCAAAGGATTCCAAGCTGGTATACAATCACCATTATTGCCTGCCCTTTCTTTATTTTCTCACCTCATTTTATGAAGACTTATTTCTTATAAATAGCAGACACTTGCAAGCTCAGCATCCACATAGATTCTGCAACAGCTGCCCCTACCTCCCCACCCCCAGGACATACATGGGACAGGCCTTCTCTAAACTTTCGTTGAAACCTCCTTGATGCCTCAGAAAGAACCTTTAAAGTGGCAGCTTGATAAATGCCAGAGAAGTAGCAAGGAGCAGAGCACTTCACGGTGGTCTGTTTTTGTTTGTTTACCTGGCCCGTCCTCTACTGTTGGTATACAGTGTCTCATGCTGCAGGGCTCTGCTTGCCTAGAGGGGAGTTCGATCATTGTAAAGATGGGAAGACATCAAGAATTTTCACTTCCTGGAATGTTTTGCTTTTTTTCCTTCCAAACTGAAAAAAAAAACCCAAAAAATAACCCCCCACATATTTCTGAATTTCTTTCCTTCCCTAGTCCTCACAGTTCTAAATATATCTAACATGATAATTTTATGAGCAACCAAGTTATACATAATACATTTCATGTTCTTAAATGTATCAAGTGATTTTTTAGGTCTGCACAGGATGCTAAAAAACAAGAACAGACAGTGCCCAATTTGTAAATTAATTTGGGACTATAACTTTTTATTTTCAGTGGGTTGATTGAACTCAGAATGCTTTTTCTTGTAGAAACAATGCTGGCTGAGTCCAAGTCTGGACTGTGAAACCCACATAGTTCGCAGTGTTCTGCAGCCTTGTCATTTAGGAACCACCCTAATACAGTTAACATTTGCCAAGCTTCTCCTATGTGCTTGACTCTTTACTTCATCTTTATACATGTTATCTCAAGGATTTAATTCTCACAACTCTGTTCAAAGGGAACCAAAGCTTAGATAGCTTAAGTTACTTGCCCAAGGACACACAGCAGGTACATGGTAAAACTAGGACCCTCTGGTCTCTCTGGCCTTGGCTTTGGTTGTTTCCACATTCACCCTGTCCTTCTGATGGATCTCAGTCACCATCTGTATCAACATTTCTATGGAAAAATGCATTCCAAATTCTAATTGCAATGCCAAGAGCACATCTCAGCTCTGGCAGCTAAAGCTCCCTTTGCCCTTCCAATTCCCTCGTTTTCTTTTCAATAGCAGAGATGGATAGACAGAGAATGAATCAGAATCAGTGTGATAGGTTGGTCCAGCATGAAAGCCTCACACTGTCATTTGCCAGACAGCCTGTCTCCATCTCTGGCCTTGCCCATCCACTGGCTGCCCCTCCCTCACCAGGTAGCTAAGCTGGAGATGATGCACACACTCCTCAAATACTTCTGCTGCTTTTACCACCGGTTTATACCCAACCACTGACACAGGTTTGATAAAAGGCTGGGATTCAAATCCCAGCTTGGGCCAGAACATTGTTGGTAAGCATTCCACAAAATGTGACTTTAAAACAAGCGGGCAGGTTCCCGGCCCGCCCCCATCTGTAGCCCATAATTGGTATCTCACCTGGTGAGGACCATCATATAACCTGTATGCCTCATCTCTTGTTTCCTGTTCTGCTATTCCTCTTCCCACAAGGTTAGTGTCTTCTTTCCCTAATGTTTTTAAAACTATTAGGAATTAAAAAATGTCAGCCAAGCTGTCTTAATGCCTCTAGTTCCCTGCATCTCACCGAATGCGCTATCACCTTATTTATTTCTTATTTAAAAAACTCTTTCAGTTAAGTTTTGTACTGTAGTTCCCCAGGATAGCAAGTCCCAGTCCACCCCATTTCCTTAAAAGCAGGTTCTAATTTCTCTTGCTACCCTGTAACTCTCTTCTCATGTATCCTGTTCTATCTGGAAGACCTTAAACAACCCTGCTTGCCTGTGGTTGTTATTAATATTACACTGAGATTTCATGATTTAGTTTGTGGACTATCTTGGACCTGGCTAGCTGCTGCTCCTTTCCTTCCCCTGAATTCTTCCTGTAATTTCACTGCTTTTCTGTACTCCTGCCTAAGGGGAAAGACACAGCACAACGCTTGTAGGAGGGTGGGGACAGCTGCTGCTGCTGGGGCTGAGGAGGTATTTCCATTCTCGGTGGGCTCTCATCCTCCTGTTTCCACTGAGAATTGGGACTTGGCTTTATAAAGTGGAAATGACATGGAAAACAAAACAGAAAGACATTATCAACATAATTGACACTGAAAATATGCACAATCTAATGAGGTTCTTGGCTAAGAAATTATCCAGGATTTTTAGAAATGGAAATACAGAATGATTTAAAGTCATCACCAGTGTGAGTAAAAAGTGTTCCCTTTGGGAGCTGAGCATCCATGGTCTCTGAAGACCTTTGCTGCCATTAGTTGATTAATTAATTCATTAACACCTCGTAGAGCACAGGATATTGACTCCATATGGCACTGAACAGGCAGTTTGATTTCTTTAGAAAATTTCTCTTATACGAAAGCACAGAAATAGTAAATAATTAAGCTCTAAGCTGCCTCATTGTGATCTTTTATTGATCAAGGCAGGAATTTGAGAGGAGAAAGGCTTCAGGCAGTCACTCTAACCAGATTTTATTTGCCCCGGGATGACATGTTATCGTGAGATGCTTGGTCCTATTATAAAGCCTTTAAGGAAGAAAACAAGCCCACAACATGTTTATGGCTCAAGTTACTTCTGTCAGAGGTTAATCGCCCCCATCTTGAAGACCAAAGCATTTTCTGGTGGACTCCCCAGGGGCCAGAGGAAGTGAGATGATGATTGTGCTGCCTGTTGCCTTCTGAGTCCTGGCTTCATTAAGCTGGGTTTTAATGCCTTTTCTTTTCTTCTAATAAAGCTATTAGGACAATGACTTATGATGGTGCAGCTCAGTGAGACCTCCAGGGAGTGAAGGTGGGGGCATGAGCAGAATGGCTGAACTTGGATCAATGACAGAGAAAGTGGTCTGAGCCACTCTGCTCGGTGTTGCCCCCCGGCTCCTGTCCCCCATTCACCTGCTGCCCAGCTGCCCTCCTCTTCCAAGGTCTCCAGGTGGGTCCAGGTGGGAGGGAGGGATCAGCAGCTATCTTGGTGTTCCAAATTTCCACCCTCCCTCTTGTCCTGATCCAGTTCTTTTCATGCCCATGTGTTCCTT
This sequence comes from Saccopteryx bilineata, assembly GCF_036850765.1. Taxonomy (NCBI): domain Eukaryota; kingdom Metazoa; phylum Chordata; class Mammalia; order Chiroptera; family Emballonuridae; genus Saccopteryx; species Saccopteryx bilineata. Next base: position 39,413,326 of record NC_089499.1, on the reverse strand, counting down.
CAGGTAATACCATCTTTCCTCTTGTCAGCAGAGCTCCTTGAAGTATTTATCTATTCCTACTATTCCTACTTCATCAATCTACCTCTCCCCTCATTTCCGGCACCTCCAGTTTAGCTTTCCTGCATCCCTGTAGCTTCTGCTTGGTGACACAACTCACCTCACTACGGTGGGGGTTAATTCAATCAGCAATCACGTGACATATTTTCCTGCCCAGCTTTGGAAATTGTCTAAAACTCTTTCCTTAGTATCTCTTCTTTTGGCTTTTGTGACAACTCCTTTTTTTTTTCTTTTTAGAGAGAGGGAAGTGAGAGAGACAGAGACAGAGACGGACATTCCAGGAGACAGATGAGAAGCATCAACTCATAGTTGCAGTGTTTTAGTTGTTTGTTGATTGCTTCTCATATGTGCCTTGTACACAGTCGAGCCAGTGACCCCTTGCTCAAGCCTGAGATCTTGGGCTTCAAACCAACAACCTTTGGGCTCAAGCCAGCGACCATGGGGTCATGTCTATGATCCTAGCTCAAATCAGTGACCAAATGCTCAAGCTAGAGATCCTGCACTCACGCCAGTGACCTTGGGGTTGCTAATCTGAGTCCCCAATGTCCCAGGCCAACACTCTGTCCACTATGCCACCACTTGTCAGGCTGTAACAACTCTTGATAATATTTTTCTATGTAGTCCTTGTGGCCATTATGACACAATGATTAGATCCCCTTTGAGCAAGACTAACTGCCTAATTGAGCCTTCTTCAGGACACCCCATATCTCTGGGCCAAGGTCTCACACTTCTTGGGTGGTCCCCGTCAATGACTGAGCAAGGTGGTGTAGAAGGGCCTGGCCACTTCCCTCCAGCATGGGACTTCCTAGCAGGAGTCTTTGCTCTGGAGCTCCCTGCTAGTGGCATTAGACAGGTCTGCATCAGTCTGACCACCCGCTGCCTGGCCCTGCCTCTTTCCTCCTCCTTTCCCAGTTGTTGCTCCCAGGAACCTGTTGCTCTCCCAGCTCTGTCTCAGTGTTTGTTTCCTGGAGGACCCAAATGGCACATTCCTTATACGCCTTTGTTACTGTTACGTTTTGCTAACCTCTTCAATGATGGTGTTTCAAAGGCTCTGGTGTAGGCCCTTTTCTCTTCTCAGTTTACCCTTTGTCAGTCATTGTTTCATCCTCTTCCATCCTTTCACTCTCCTCATACTAGAGAAAAAAAAACAAATATTTCCCTCAGATTATCTCTCTCCTTAGTCTTTAAGTCTATGCATCTCTGCTGTGCAAATATGTCCTTTTGGATCTCTTGCACGGGCACTTCAAACTTAACACGGGTAAAAAGGAACTGAGCCAGCCCAAACCCTTATCCCCTGGCCCCAAATGTGGTCCTCTTGTACTTTCTGTCGGGGAGTGGTCCCTAACTGTGGGTTCGATCTCTGTGCCAGAAACTTTTGCTCTGTTCTTGATTCCTCTCATTTGCCACTCATAGCAAATGTCCGGACCCCCAGGACCTCTTGTATGACCACTGACTCCATTCTTGCTGGAGCGGCCTTTGTTCTGACCCGAATCACTACAACTGCCTCCTGACTAGTCTTTCTGTCCCTCATCCCATCACATTCGATCCATCCTTGAAGGTGTTGTCCCAGTAATCTTAAAATACAAATCTTCTATCCTTCCCCTGATCATTCTTTTTATAGGTTTCCCTTCACCCCTCAAGATAAATCTTTTTTTTTTTTTTGTATTTTTCTGAAGCTGGAAACGGGGAGAGACAGTCAGACAGGCTCCCGCATGCATCCGACCGGGATCCACCCGGCACGCCCACCAGGGGCGACGCTCTGCCCACCAGGGGGCGATGCTCTGCCCCTCCGGGGGGTCGCTCTGCCACGACCAGAGCCACTCTAGCGCCTGGGGCAGAGGCCAAGGAGCCATCCCCAGCACCCGGGCCATCTTTTGCTCCAATGGAGCCTTGGCTGCGGGAGGGGAAGAGAGAGACAGAGAGGAAGGAGGGGGGGGTGGAGAAGCAAATGGGTGCTTCTCCTATGTGCCCTGGCCGGGAATCGAACCCGGGTCCCCCGCACGCCAGGCCGATGCTCTACCGCTGAGCCAACCGGCCAGGGCCACCTCAAGATAAATCTAACCATCTCAACAATGGTTTGAGAAAGAGGGTCTCAAAGAGCAGTCCCTAAAACACCAGCATCAGTGTCACCTGGGAACTTAATAGAAATGCAGAGTCTCAGACTCCAGCCCAGATCCACCAAATCAGAAGCGTCCAGTAATCTGTTTAACAAGCTCTCCAGGCGATGCACGCTAAAGTGTGAGTATTACTGACATAGGTAGCCACTCACATTTGTAGTTCCCTCATTTGTCCTGCTCAGACATCTCCCTCCCTTCCTGCTCTGATCACAATGAGCAACTGGCCTGCTCAGTAGGGGTCTCCCCCTGTTAAGTCATGATTCCTCTTCAAGAATCAGCGCATGCACCACCTCCTTCAGGAAGCCTTCCCTGACGCTTCTCTAGCTGAGTTAGGTGCCCCTCCTCTGTGTTCTTAGAGTGTTCCATACTCTACTCTATCACTGTCTGTATCTCCCTGTGTTATAATTGCCTTTTTACTAGGCTGCAACTCCCTCTAGACTGTGAGCTTGTTCAGAAGAGAGATTGTCTTTCATCTTTAACTCCCTGGGGCCTGGCTCAATGCCAGGCTGTGCCCAGAGAAGGGACGCAATAATGACGTCCTGATGGGGGAGTATCAAGCCTTTGCCTTTGCTGGGGTTTCTGGCCTACAGTGACATTGTCAGCTTCCTGCAGCAGGTAATTTTGCCTCCTCATCTGCCTCTGAAGATCTACCCTAAAAGTAGTGAGACTAGAGTTTGATCTTATTTTGCTAGTTTCAGTTTAGCCCTGGGGAGCTGGATATGGGTATGTGCTAATTGGATGACGGCATCTGGCCCAATTGGCCTTGTAAATGTGTGTATAGGCAGCGTGCAGAGCACAGTTCAAACAGAATCATCTTGAAAAGGCTTTGATTCTCCTGGCTAAGCAATCTGACCCTGCATTCTTGGGAACTTGGCATAACTTGGCCAGGCCATTATTGGTGAGAGGGATTGGAAATCAGCTCTGCAATGGAGGCTGCTGCTGCTGCCTCTTCTTCCCAGATTGTTCAACCCTGCAAGGCCTTAATTTGTCCATCTTCGCATCGGATATCATTCAGATGCAGAATGAGCACTTTCGGAATGAGCCACTCCCTCAACGGTTCTGATTTGCAAGGAAGGACCGTTAGGCACGGAGCTTGAAATGTATCAAAGCACAGGGGGAGGCTGAGGGCAACACTGGTCTTGTTAGGCAACCTGGGACTCCAAAGATAGAACTGTCTGTGGTGCAAATGCTGATAAAAATACAGAGCACAGAATGGTTACTGCTGGTCTGAAAAGAGGCACTTCTCTCCTCACCCTCCTCCCTTGGCAGTTTTAGCACTTCCAGTCTCAGATACATTAGCAAGAGGAGGTTCTAAGAGACAGACAGGGAAATTCTGAGCTTGATGTAGTAGCTTCATGAATGTTGATCCCTTGTGAGACCAGATACATTACACCTACCCCTGTTAAAGGGACAGTTTTTATTCCCATCAGTCACCCCTTGACCAAATGCATCACTTTAAGGTCCTTTATCTATTTTGGGGAAACAGAAGCCCTTGAGAGAATCCAAGACAATGATGGTTACTCTCCCCTGGAAAGGGAACAGTTCCCCACTTCAAGTGGTTTGTGGAATCCCGGAGGCCTATCCCTTAATCGTAGGAGCCCACGGACTGCTGTTAAGCTGTTAAGGAATCGCTGTTGTTAGTTGCTCTTGGTGTTTTGTACACCAAACTCCCCTCGTCCACTGGCCTTGCTCCTGAAGCCTGGACAGAAATGCACCCTTCTCAGTGCTCACATGGTGGGTAGCCATTGCTGCACAGCCAAGCATAATAGGCAACACGGCCTCAGGCTCTGGAGTCAGGCTGGCCCTGGTTGCTGCCCTGCGTTCCTGTCCTGGCTTCCTCCTTTACTTCCGGTGTGGCCTTGTGGACTGATTGATGAGCCATGCCTAGCCTCAGTTTCCTTTCTGATGAAGTGAACATGGTTATGGGTCTGCCCCTCAGGTTTGTGGGAATGCAATGAGAGTTTGCATGTCAGAGCCATACACAGGGTCTGGCACTGAGAGGGGACTCGGGGGCTGGGCCTTTGATTTTCTGTGTTCCTGCTGCCTGACACAGAGTCTGCACACAGTAGGTATTCAGTACCATTGGTTAAAGAGGAAAAAGAGGCTAAGATAGAGACCTATGAGAGTTGGCTAAATGCAACCAAGAAGGTGGCAGTAAAAGGAGGTGGTCTTGCATTTGGCCTCCCCTTCCTGCTTAGTCCCCTGATGTTCCCTGAAATTAGAGAGCTCAACCTAGGACCTGGAAAGTATAGATTAAATGAAATAATACGAAACACATAGTATGGTGCAGAAGCCCTGGCTCTGGCGTCAGAAATGGCTTCAAATCTGGTTCGACTCTAATCTGACTTTGGGCAAACCTCATCTCTCATAGCCTCAGCTTCCTCACGTGAACTGTGGGATCCCCGATGCCTATTTTATAATATTCTATGCAGATCAGATTAAGTTAAGTACAGTGTGTCCGTAAAGTCATGGTGCACTTTTGACTGGTCACAGGAAAGCAACAAAAGACGATAGAAATGTGAAATCTGCACCAAATAAAAGGAAAACTCTCCCAGTTTCATACCTATTCAGTGCAGTTCAATGTGGGCTCCATTTGTTGCCCTACACACATCCAAACGATAGTGAAGTTCTTGCCCCACACAGGTAAGGACGTCTGGTGTAACAGAGTGAATAATGTCTGTGATTCTCTGTTTTAAGTGATTAATGTCGTGGCGATTCATTATAAACGCACCAATATTCACGTTGCACTTTGGTCACGGATTCAAATTCAGCGAGCCACAGAACACACTGAACTTTCCTCTGTACCATCCACATCTCGACTGGCATGGCCGTGGGCTGCTCCACCGTATACACGGTGTTACATCATCATCTGCGCATGCGCACATGCTGCCACATCATCTTACAGAAACTGGGAGGGTTTTCCTTTTATTTAGTGCAGATTTCACATTTCTATCATCTTTTGTTGCTTTCCTGTGACCGGTGAAAAGTGCACCATGACTTTACGGACACACTGTATATAAAAGGCTTAACATATACAAGGTGCAGAAGAAGTAGAAGCTGCAGTTGTTATTGTAAACAGTGGAAGGCTGAACCAATATCAGTTTTGAAAATTGGTGTTTCATTGTTCATTTTTGGGTTGGGGTCAACATAGTCCTAAACACAGAAGCCCGGAGAGTGCCTGATATTGGACTCTAAGTTGAGACTGCTTGAGTTCCTGACTCTTTCATTTGGGTCAGAAGCGACCGGTGACCTGAGTGACCTTGGGCAAGTCAATTAACCTCTTTGAGCCTCAGTTTCTTTATCTGTGGACTGGAGACAATAATACTACCTATCCCATAGAGTTGCTTTTATTGTGATGGTCATGGAAGTCATGTCTAAATCACATGTAGTACAGTGCCTGGCACACAGCAAGTGCTCAGCAAACGGTAGCTTTACCACTGTTATTGCCTGAGGGAGGGCAAGTGGTGGGTCCACAGCCCAACCCTCCTTTAGCCTGCAGAGCTCACCAGGTTACAAAGCCAACTCTTGGCTTCTCAAGGAATTGTTTTATTCTTTTTTGTTTTCTAGCTGAGTTTGGGCAACATAACGGCAGCTTGTAGGTGGCCTGGGCTCAGCTGGGCCAAGAGCTAGACTGAGGCCCCATAGGTTTTAGGGGCCATATAGATCCTGTACAGTCCTAGTCAGCATGCTGCTTAGAGTTTACTCTGTTGCAGATACTTTGTATGTTTCGCGGACAACTGGCTTCTCCCCTCCCCATTCCCTGAGCCCCTGACAGCTGAGGTTTCCAAGAATAAACCTACCTGCTACTAAGTGGGAGAAGTCCATCCCAGGTTACCCGAGGCAGAGGCCATGTGGACCCAATGCTCTATGCAGCCCAGCACCTCCAGGAGAGGCCCCAGGCCCAGGGAGGCTGCTGAGCTTAGTTCATATTCATCATCACTTGGAGCTGCACCTTTTCTCCAGGCTGTGCAGGGATGTGCATCACCATGGAAACGCTAGAGGTGAAATCACTCAAGTGTTGGCAAGTGAGTTTCTCTCTGGAGCTTGGAAAAATGGAGAGCAGGCTCATCGTGTCACAGAAAGGAAAGATGCCCTTAAAACAACCTGAACACTCTCAATTCCATCTGGGGACTTTCCCTTTAAATAAAAGCTGAACAATAAATGAAAGAGAAATGTTTTCAGTCTCTGGATTGGCTACCCCAGAGAGTCCACTTGGAATGGACATGCCCATCTTTTGTGGCTTTCCTAATCTGCTACATCTTGTAGAGTGGATAGCACATTCTGTCTAGAAAGAAATGGGTGACATCTCAGAGTTGATACTTTAAATTGATGAAGCTGGAGACCAGAAGTGTGAACCTTGTGCCTGTTGACCATTTCTGGCTCTTTGCCTGATGTTTGGGCCCAAGACATATTTTCTTTTCTTTTCTTTCTTTCTTTTTTTTATTTTAGTAAGAGGAAGGGAGGCAGTGAGACAGACTCCTGCATATACCCCAACCAGGATCCACTCGACATGCCCACTAGGGGGCAATGCTCTGCCTATGTGGGGCTATTGCTCCATTGCTCAGCAACAAAGCCATTTTTTTAGTGCCTGAGGCAGAGGTCACGAGCATTCCTCAGTACCTGAGGCCAACTCATTTTTTTAGTGCCTGAGGCAGAGGCCGTGAGCATTCCTCAGTACCTGAGGCCAACTCTGGCTAGTCAATTGAGCCATGGCTGCAGGAGGGGAAGAGAGAGAGAGAGAGAAAGAGAGAGAGAGAGAGAAAAGAAGAAGAAGAAGAAGAAGAAGAAGAAGAAGAAGAAGAAGAAGAAGAAGAAGAGGAAGAGGAAGGAGAAGGAGAAGGAGAAGGAGAAGGAGAAGGAGAAGGAGAAGGAGAAGGAGAAGGAGAAGGAGAAGAAGAAGAAAAGCAGATGGTCACTTCTGTGTGCCCTAAGTGGGAATTGACACTGGGTTATCCACATGCTGGGCTGACCTCTACCATAGAGCTAACTGGCCAGAGCACATGTTTTCTAAATGAGAATTTGACAGGTTCCTGGTCAGAGAATGTGTTTGCCACATGAAGTAGGAGAAAAGAGTTCAAGGCAGCTCTACCTATACCTGCTCACAGACTGCCCTGCCTTCAGACTTTTGAGGGTTGTATGCCAGCTCCTGGGAGTTAATTTGGGCAGTAAGAGGTTATACAATTCTGGTTACTCAGTCTGAGGCAAAGGAAAAGAAACAGTGTATGGGTAGAGTGTGAGTAATTCTGGGGGGTGGCTCAGGGGAGAACTGGGCTGGCTGGGGACTCTGAGCATGTCCATTGCTTGGAGTAGGCCATTGGTGGGAACTGCTTGAATTCTAGCTCAGCTCAGAGTTGCATGGTTCTTTTGGATCTTGCTTTCCTCCACTGGGTAAAAATACCCCTCTTCCTCCATCAAGGGCAGTTATTATTTTATTTTAATTTTAAAATTTTGTTTAGAAAATTAACAGGGTGATATTGATCAATAAGAGTACATAGGTTTCAGATAAACATTACTATAACATTTGAACTGTTGATTTTGTTGTATACCCATCACCCAAAGTCAAATCATTTTCTGTCACCTTATATTTGTCCCTCTTTACAGCCTCCCTCCCATCCCCTACTCCACCCCCTCCCCCATATCCCCTTCCGCCTGGTAACCACTTCACTTTTATCTATGTCCATGAGTCTCAGTTTTATATCCCATCTATGTGTGAAATAATACAGTTCTTAGCTTTTTCTTATTTACTTACTTCACTCAGTATAATGTTCTCAAAGTTTACCCATGTTGTCGAAATGTCACTATGTTATCATTTCTTATGGCTGAGCAGTATTCTATTGTATATTTACCACATCTTCTTTAGCTAATCCTCTAACAACACTTTGGTTGTTTCCATGTCTTGGCCACTGTGAATAATGCTGAGATAAATATGGGTTACATGTGTTTTTACATATCAATGTTTTTGAGGTAGATACCCAGTAGAGGGATTGCTGGGTCATATTGTAGTTCTATTCTTAATTTTTTGAGGAACCACCATACTTTCTTCCATATGGTTGTACTAATTTGCATTTCCACCAACAGTGAATGAGGGTTCCTTTTCTCCACAGCCTCTCCAACACTTGTTATTACCTGTCTTATTGATAATAGCTAATCTGACAAGTGTGAGGTGGTATCTTATTGTAGTTTTAATTTGCATTTCTTGAATAGCTAGTGAAGATGAGCATCTTTTCATATATCTGTTGGCCATTTGTATGTCCTTTTGGGAGAAGCAACTGTTCAGGTGTTCTCCCCATTTTTAAATTGGATTGGTTGCTTGTTTGTTGCTGAGCTTTGTGAGTTCTTTATATACACTGCTCACAAAAATTAGGGGATATTTTATAGCTCCATATTCCTTTTGAAATATCCCCTAATTTTTGTGAGCAGTATATTTTAGATATTAACTCCTTATCAGAGCTGTTGTTTGCAAATATTATCTCCCATTATTTGGCTGCCCATTTGTTTTGTTGTTAGTTTCTTTGCTGAGCAGAAGCTTTTTCGTTTGATATAGTCCCATTCATTTATTTCTGCCTTTACTTTCTTTGCCTTTGGAGTCAAATTCATAAATTGTTCTGCATGGCCAAGGTCCATGAGTTTAGTACTTATGTTTTCTTCTGCATAATTTATTGTTTTTGAGCTTATATTTATGTCTTTGATCCATTTTGAATTAATTTTTGTACAGGGAGGCAAAGTGTAATCAAGTTTTATTCTTTTTCATGTGGCTTTTCAATTTCCCCAGCACCTTTTTATTGAAGAGGGCTTTCTTTTCTCTATTGTGTGTTTTTGGCTCCTTTGTCAAAGATGATTTGCCCATATATAGATGGTTTTTTTTTTTTTAAATAATTTTATTTTTTTAATGGGGTGACATCAATAAATCAGGATACATATATTCAAAGATAACAAGTCCAGGGTATCTTGTCGTTCAATTATGTTGCATACCCATCACCCAAAGTCAGATTGTCCTCTGTCACCTTCTATCTTGTTTTCTTTGTGCCCCTCCCCCTCCCCCTTTCCCTCTTCCATTCCCCCCTCTCCCCCGTAACCACCACACTCTTTTTTTTTTTTCCTTTTTTTAGTTAAATTTAATGCAGTGACATTGATAAATCAGGGTACATATGTTGAGAGAAAATATCTCTAGATTATTTTGACATTTGATTGTGCTGTATACCCCTCCCCCAAAGTTCAATTGTCTTCTGTCATCTTCTATCTGGTGTTCTTTGTGCCCCTCCCCTCCCCTAACCCCTCTCTCCTTCTTCACCCCCTCCCCCCTCCCCCAACCTCCCACCCCTATTGCCATCACATTCTTGTTCATGTCTCTGAGTCTCATTTTTATGTCCCTTCTATGTATGGATTCATCTTAGTTTTTTTGTTTTTTTTTTTGATTTACTTATTTCACTCCGTATAATGTTGTAAAGGTCCATCCATGTTATTGTAAATGATCCGATGTCATCATTTCTTATGGCTGAGTAGTATTCCATAGTATATATGTACCAAAGCTTTTTAATCCACTCGTCCTCTGACGGACACTTGGGCTGTTTCCAGATCTTCGCTATTGTGAACAATGCTGCCACAAATATGCGGGTGCATTTCTCCTTTTCGAGCCGTTCTATGGTGTCCTTGGGGTATATTCCTAAAAGTGGGATAGCTGGGTCAAAAGGCAGTTCGATTTCCAGATTTTTGAGGAATCTCCATACTGTTTTCCACAGTGGCTGCACCAGTCTGCATTCCCACCAGCAGTGCAGGAGGGTTCCCTTTTCTCCACATCCTCGCCAGCACTTATTCTGTGTTGTTTTGTTGATAAGCGCCATTCTGACTGGTGTGAACCACCACACTCTTATCAGTGTCTCTTAGTTTCACTTTTATGTCCCACTTACGTATGGAATAATGCAGTTCCTGGTTTTTTCTGATTTACTTATTTTGCTTCGTATCATGTTATCAAGATCCCACCATTTTGCTGTAAATGTTCCGATGTCATCATTTCTTATGGCTGAGTAGTATTCCATAGTGAATATGTGCCACATCTTCTTTATCCAGTCATCTATTGACGGGCTTTTTGGTTGTTTCCATGTCCTGGCCACTGTGAACAATGCTGCAATAAACATGGGGCTGCATGTGTCTTTACGTATCAATGTTTCTGAGTTTTTGGGGTATATACCCAGTAGAGGTATTGCTGGGTCATAAGGTAGTTCTATTTTCAGTTTTTTGAGGAACCACCATACTTTCTTCCATAATGGTTGTACTACTTTACATTCCCACCAACAGTGTATGAGGGTTCCTTTTTCTCCACAGCCTCTCCAACATTTGCTATTACCTGTCTTGCTAATAATAGCTAATCGAACAGGTGTGAGGTGGTATCTCATTGCCGTTTTGATTTGCATTTCTCTAATAGCTAAAGAAGATGAGCATCTTTTCATATATCTGTTGGCCATTTGTATTTCTTCCTGGGAGAAGTGTCTGTTCATATCCTCTTCCCATTTTTTTATGGGATTGTTTGTTTGTTTGTTGTTGAGTTTTATGAGTTCTTTGTATATTTTGGATATTAGGCCCTTATCTGAGCTGTTGTTTGAAAATATCATTTCCCATTTAGTTGGCTTTCTGTTTATTTTGTTATCAGTTTCTCTTGCTGAGCAAAAACTTCTTAGTCTGATGTAGTCCCATTCATTAATTTTTGCCTTCACTTCTCTTGCCTGTGGAGTCAAATTCATAAAATGCTCTTTAAAACCCAGGTCCATGAGTTGAGTACCTATGTCTTCTTCTATGTACTTAATTGTTTCAGGTCTTATGTTTAGATCTTTGATCCATTTTGAGTTAATTTTTGTACAGGGGGAGAGACTGTAGTCCAGTTTCATTCTTTTGCATGTGGCTTTCCAGTTTTCCCAGCACCATTTATTGAAGAGGCTTTCTTTTCTCCATTGTGTGTTGTTGGCCCCTTTATCAAAAATTATTTGACTATATATATGTGGTTTTATTTCTGGACTTTCTATTCTGTTCCATTGGTCTGAGTGTCTATTTTTCTGCCAATACCATGCTGTTTTGATTGTTGTGGCCCTATAATATAGTTTGAAGTCAGGTATTGTAATGCCCCCAGCTTCATTCTTTTACTTTAGGATTGCTTTGGCTATTCGGGGTTTTTTATAGTTCCATATAAATCTGATGATTTTTTGCTCTATTTCTTTAAAAAACGTCATTGGAAGTTTGATGGGAATTGCATTAAATTTGTATATTGCTTTGGGTAATATAGCCATCTTGATTATATTTATTCTTCCTAGCCAAGAACAAGGTATATCCTTCCATCTCATTATATCTTTTTCGATTTCCCTTAAAAATGGTTTATAGTTTTCATTATATAAGTCCTTTACATTCTTTGTTATGTTTATTCCTAAGTATTTTATTTTTTTTGTTGCAATCGTGAAGGGGATTATTCTTTTGAGTTCGTTCTGAATTGTTTCATTGTTGGCATATAGAAAGGCTATTGACTTCTGTATGTTAATTTTGTATCCTGCGACCTTACTGTATTGACTTATTGTTTCTAGTAGTCTTTTTGTGGATTCTTTGGGGTTTTCGATGTATAGGATCATATCATCTGCAAAAAGTGATACCTTTACTTCTTCTTTTCTGATATGGATGCCTTTTATTTCTTTGTCTTGTCTGATTGCTTTGGCTAGAACCTCTAGTACCACATTAAATAAGAGTGGAGAGAGTGGACAACCCTGTCTTGTTCCTGATTTAAGGGGGAAAGCCTTCAGTTTAGTGCCATTTAATGTGATGTTAGCTGATGGTTTATCATATATGGCCTTTATCATGTTGAGATATTTTCCTTCTATACCCATTTTGTTGAGAGTCTTAAACATAAAATTGTGTTGTATTTTATCGAAAGCCTTTTCTGCGTCTATTGATAAGATCATGTGGTTTTTGTTCTTTGTTTTGTTGATATGGTGTATTACCTTAACCGTTTTACGTATGTTGAACCATCCTTGAGATTTTGGGATGAATCCCACTTGATCATGATGTATTATTTTTTTAATATGTTGTTGTATTCGATTTGCTAGTATTTTGTTTAGTATTTTAGCATCTGTATTCATTAGAGATATTGGTCTGTAGTTTTCTTTTTTTGTGCCATCCTTGCCTGGTTTTGGTATGAGGGTTATGTTGGCCTCATAAAATGTGTTTGGAAGTATTGCTTCTTCTTCAATTTTTTGGAAGACTTTGAGTAGAATAGGAACCAAGTCTTCTTTGAATGTTTGATAAAATTCGCTGGTATAGCCGTCAGGGCCTGGACTTTTATTTTTGGGGAGGTTTTTAATGGTTTTTTCTATTTCTTCTCTATTGATAGGTCTGTTTAGGCTTTCTGCTTCTTCTTGACTCAGTCTAGGAAGGTTGTATTGTTCTAGGAATTTATCCATTTCTTCTAGGTTGTTGAATTTAGTGGCATAAAGTTTTTCATAGTATTCTACAATAATTCTTTGTATATCTACGGTGTCCGTGGTGATTTCTCCTCTTTCATTTTGGATTTTGTTTATATGAGTTCTTTCTCTTTTTTCCTTGGTAAGTCTTGCCAAGGGTTTGTCAATTTTGTTGATCTTTTCAAAGAACCAGCTCCTTGTTCTATTAATTTTTTCTATAGTTTTTCTGTTCTCTAATTCATTTATTTCTGCTCTGATTTTTATTATCTCCTTTCTTCGGCTAGTTTTGGGTTGTCTTTGTTCTTCTTTTTCTAGTTCCTTAAGGTGGGAAGTTAAGTGGTTCACTTGGGCTCTCTCTTGTTTGTTCATATATGCCTGAAGTGATATGAACTTTCCTCCTATCACTGCTTTTGCTGCATCCCATAGATTCTGATATGTCGTATTGTCATTTTCATTAGTCTGTATATATCTTTTGATCTCTGCACTTATTTCTTCTTTGACCCATTCATTTTTTAAAAGTATGTTGTTTAGTTTCCACATTTTTGTGGGATTTTTTCCCTCTTTTTTGCAGTTGAATTCTAGTTTCAAGGCTTTATGATCAGAAAATATGCTTGGTACAATTTCAATTTTTCTGAATTTGCTGATGTTGTTTTTGTGGCCCAACATATGGTCAATTCTTGAGAATGATCCATGTACACTGGAGAAAAATGTATACTCAGTCACTTTGGGATGAAATGTCCTGTAGATGTCTATCATATCCAGGTGCTCTAGTGTTTTGTTTAAGGCCACTACGTCTTTGTTGATTCTCTGTTTGGATGACCGATCTAGAGCCGTCAGCGGTGTATTGAGGTCTCCAAGTATGATTGTATTTTTGTCAGTTTTTGTTTTAAGATCAATAAGTAGCTGTCTTATATATTTTGGTGCTCCTTGGTTTGGTGCATATATATTAAGAATTGTTATGTCTTCTTGATTCAGTGTCCCCTTAGCCATTATGAAATGGCCATTTTTGTCTCTGAGTACTTTTCCTGTCTTGTAGTCAGCATTATCCGATATGAGTATTGCTACACCTGCTTTTTTTTGGATGTTATTTGCTTGGAGTATTGTTTTCCAGCCTTTCACTTTGAATTTGTTTTTATCCTTGTTATTTAGATGAGTTTCCTGTAGGCAGCATACAGTTGGATTTTCTTTTTTAATCCATTCTGCTACTCTGTGCCTTTTTATTGGTGAGTTTAATCTGTTTACATTTAGTGTAATTATTGATACTTGTGAGTTCCCTATTGCCATTTTATATCTTGCTTTCTGTTAGTTTTGTGTCTTGTTTGATTCTTCTTTCATTTTTCTATCTTTTGTTTTTATTTGGTTGTATTCCATACATCTTTCCTCTGTTGCTATCTTTTTTATCTCATGTGCTTCTGTGGTGGTTTTTTCAATGGTGGTTACCTTTGAGTAATGAAAAGGGTCCCTACCCTGTTTATTGTAGCAAACTATTTTGTGAGTACTTTTGCACTCCATCGTCCTTTGCTACTGTTAATCTCCATCTTCTCCCCCTCTTTCTTTTTGTTGTTATCACAGTTTAAATTTGGTTTTATTGTGTTCTTCTTGGAGCTTTTACTTGTGGCTCTGTTTTTTTTTGTTCTTTGTATCTGATTGGAGAACCCCCTTTAGTAATTCCTGGAGTGGGGGTTTTCTGATGATAAATTCCCTCATCTTTTCTGTATCTGTGAATGTTTTTATTTCTCCTTCATATTTGAAGGATAGCTTTGATGGGTATAGTATTCGTGGCTGAAAGTTCCTCTCTTTCAGGACTGTAAATATTGGGGTCCACTCTCTTCTAGCTTGTAGAGTTTCTGCTGAGAAATCTGATGATAATCTAATGGGCCTTCCTTTATATGTTGTATTCTTCTTTTCCCTGGCTGCCTTGAGAATTTTTTCTTTGCTGTTGGTTTGTGTCAATTTCATTATGATATGCCTTGGAGTAGGTTTGTTGGGGTTAAGAAAACTCGGTGTTCTGTTTGCTTCTTGAATTTGAGGCTTTAGTTCTTTCCACAGGCTTGGGAAGTTCTCATCTATTATTTGTTTGAGTATGTTCTCCATTCCATTTTCTCTCTCTTCTCCCTCTGATATACCTATTATTCTTATGTTATTCTTTTTGATGGAGTCAGATAATTTTTGTAGGGCTATCTCATTTTTTTTTAATTTTTGAGTCTCTTTCTTCTTCTCTCTGTTGTGCCTCAAGTTGCTTGTCTTCTATTTCACTAATCCTCTCTTCTATCTGACCTGTTCTATTAGCTAAGCTTGTTACTTCATTTTTCAGCTCATGAATTGAGTTTTTCATCTCTGTTTGATTTGTTTTTATAGTTTCAATTTCTTTGGACATATATTCTTTGTGTTCATTGAGTTGTTTTCTGAGCTCCCTAAATTGCCTTTCTGTGTTTTCTTGTATATCTCGGAGGATTTTTAGGATTTCTATCTTGAATTCTCTGTCATTTAACTCCAAGGTTTCCAATATATTAATTTTTTTTCTCCATAGATTTTTCCTCATCTAGCTGTGTTACCTCTCTTTCTTTTGTATCCATGATATTCGATTTTCTCTTCCTTAATGGCATCTGAGGGTGGTTTTGTTGATAGTATTAATGAGATTTAATAAAGAATAAAAATTAAAAAAAAATAAAAAATCAAAAAGAGTTGTTTTTTTTAAAAAAAATTAATAATGAAATAAAGAAAAATAAAATAAAATAAAAATTTTTTAAAAAAGGAAATTATTCCCCCCCTCCTTTTTTCCTCTCCTCTCCCCTTTTTCTTGAGAAAATCTTGTGGTGAACTGTGAATTATAACGAACAATGCCTGTGATGGAGGGCTTGAATTGGGGAAAAGTAATAAAGAGGCAAAAAAAAAAAAAAAAGAAAAAAAAAGGGGGGTATGGACCCACAAAAAGCAAATAAGGAAAACATTTGGGTCAAGAATAAAATGATTTGCTTTTAGGTGTTGGTTGTCTAAGAGTTATGATGAGAGGAATAAGAGGAAAACAGAAAAATGGGGGGACAAATTAAAAAAATACTATTGTATTTAGTGGAACAAGAACTAGATAAAATGGAGAGCCAGGGATGGGAGCACTGCTAGTGAGTTAAAAAGGTGAAGTAAAAACCCCCCAAAATGTCACAAACATAAGTTTGAGTCCCAGATAAGATAATTTGTTTGTTATTGAGGTTTGAATGAGAGGAGATGTAAAGGAGAAAGGAAGAAACTAATATTGAGGGAGAAAAGAAAGAGAGAGAGAGAAAAAAAGAGGGAACCACTAAAAGAAGAAATAAGAAAGGAGAGAGAGAGAGAGTTAAGGGTTTTGGAGTGCAACCCTCATAGAGAGAAAGGAAGAGGAGAAAAAAGATAATGGGAGATGTAACACTTGTGAGTAGTGTAGTTCAAGGAGAGGAGAGAGTAAGACCAGCAGAGAGTTAATCGGCCAAATTGGAGGTGGAAAAAAAGTATCAAGAATGAAGATAAGAGAAACAAACGAACAAATATAATAAAATGGGATAGGTTATAAAGTCTGCAGATTATTCTTGATTTTGAGAGGTTATCTTCTTGCTTTTTCTTTTCTCTCCCTCTTCCTGGTCGGTGACTCTGTACCCCGGGTTCTGCCCCTTTGGCACGCTCAGGTAGAGGTTTGCAGTTGATAAGTCTCTATGGCAATGTCATGTATTGTGCTTTAGTCTCGTTGGCAGTCGAGGCTCATTAGCATTTATAGGCTCCGACAGTGAGAGAGTCCGTGTTCCTGGAGCCTTTCTCCTAGTCTTTCCTTCCTCAATTAGTAGCCTGATAATCCAGCTATGGGGTTGCTGCTGCCTCTGCCTGGATAGTAAGAGACTCAAAGAGCTGGCAACTCCGCACTCTATTCCCACTCAGCACAGGGCTCTGGGTAAGGCTCAGTCAGTCAGAGCTGCTAGCATAATCAGGTGGGCTTTCCGCCCACTCAAAGACCTCTGGCTCTGCCACTCTGTCCGGTAATACAGGTGGGCACCCACTTCCAGGGCGCTTGGAGGAAACTCTCATTCACTATCTGTGTGTGCAGACCAGGATATCCAGCCAGCAGTCTCACGCTCTGAGTGAAACCCCCAACCGCATGGAAAAGTTGCAGCGTTGGAATTCGCTCTCGCTCCGTCCCTGTGCGCGGCTTTTGCAAGGCGCTGGGGCGGCCGAGATTCCGCTTTTGCCCACACAAAGGCCCCTGACTCTGCCCCTCTGTGCGATAACACGGGCGCACACTGCCGAGGCACTCGGAGGAATCGCTCACTTCCTATCTGCGTGCGCACACCAGGATATGAGGCCGGCCGCGTTTCCCTCTGAGTGAAACCCTCACCAGCACGGAAAATTTCCACCGTTGGAATTAGTTCTCGCTCCCTCCCGTTCGCAGCTTTCCCAGGGCGCTGGGGCTGCCCAGAGATTCTGCTTTCGGCCCACAGAAAGACCTCTGACCCTGCCTCTCTGTGGGGTAACACGGACACCCACTTCCGGGGCTTAGGAAGAAATCTCTCGCCCACTAACTGCGCACCAACCAGGGATCGGGTAAAATGGCCGGTTCGCTTGTCTTTCTTTGTTTGGGTTTGGCGCGAGTGTTAGCTTGTATTGCCCGGCTTGCCACAGGATCAGTTTTTCCTCGGCTAGGATCTCCGTGCCACAGCCTGGTTTGGCCGTTTGTGCCGCGGCCTGGATCTACTCACCCCCTTTGCCCGCCTCAGTTTCTATATTCACAGTTACCAGAGAAAGCTGCCCTGTTTAGGTTAGTGAGGAAGGCGGAGCATTTCTTACTCCCTATTTCCTTCAGGGTTTGGTTATATATTTAGCCAATTTTTCACTCGACCATACCTTCGGGTGTATTGCGAAGCATCTGGAGGCTCCAAGTATAGGTTTTTCTGTTTCTGGTTGAAGATCTTGTTGAGTTTTGGGGGAGATTTATCGGTATCGCTTCCTACTCTGCCATTACTCTGACGTCATCTCCTATATAGGTGGTTTTGTTTCTGGGCTCTCAAGTCTGTTCCATTGGTCTATAGATCTATATTTCTATCAATACCATGCTACTTTAATTATTATGGCTCTGCAGTATAATTTGAAGTCAGGTATTGTAATGTCTCTGGCTTCATTTTTTTTTTTTTCAGGATTGCTTTGGCTATTTGGGTTTCTTTATGCTCTGCTCACAAACCTGGTGATTTTTTGTTTCGTTTCTTTAAAAATGACATTGGAATTTTGATGGGAATTGCATTAAATTTGTATATTCTTTCGAGTAATATGGCCATTTAACTATGTTGATTCTTCCAATCCAAGAACATGGGATATTTTTTTATTTCATTGTGCCTTTTTCAATTTTCTTTAATAATGCTTTGTAGTTTTCAGTATATAGATCCTTTACATTTTATTGTTAAGTTTATTCCTAGTATTTACTTTTTGCAACTGTATAAAAGATTATTTTTTGAGTTCATTCTCCAAAGTTTTATTGTTGGCATATATGAAAGCAATAGATTTCTGTGTATTGATTTTGTATCCTGTGACTTTAATGTATTGGTTTATTGTTTCTTTTTCTTTTTTTTTTTTTTCATTTTTCTGAAGCTGGAAACAGGGAGAGACAGTCAGACAGACTCCCGCATGCGCCCGACCGGGATCTACCCGGCACGCCCACCAGGGGCGACGCTCTGCCCACCAGGGGGCGATGCTCTGCCCATCCTGGGCGTCGCCATGTTGCGACCAGAGCCACTCTAGCGCCTGAGGCAGAGGCCACAGAGCCATCCCCAGCGCCCGGGCCATCTTTGCTCCAATGGAGCCTTGGCTGTGGGAGGGGAAGAGAGAGACAGAGAGGAAAGCGCGGCAGAGGGGTGGAGAAGCAAATGGACGCTTCTCCTGTGTGCCCTGGCTGGGAATCAAACCCGGGTCCTCCACACGCTAGGCCGTGGTTTATTGTTTCTAATAGTCTTTCTGTGAAGTCTTGGGGGTTTTCTATGTACTGGATTATGTCATCTGCAAAAGGTGATGCAGATGACACCTTTACTTCTTCTTTTCTGATCTGAATGCCTTTTATTTCTTTCTCTTGTCTGATTGCTATGGCTAAAACTTCCAGCACTATATTGAATAAGTTACTATTAGATTATGAAGAGAACAATGTTCATATGTGTGAGTCCTTTCTCCTATGAGTGCTTCTACATTCCATCTTTCTTTGCTACTGCAGATCTTTAACCTCTCCCCTTTTATGTTATTGTCGCAGATTATTCTTGTTTTTATGGTGACTTTTTTGGAATTTCACTTGTAGTTTTGATTTTTGTTTCTGGTCAAATAAATCCCTTGAGTATTTCCTGCAGTGGGGTTTTCTGGTGATAAATTTCTTCAGCTTCTGTATGTCTGTAAAAGTCCTTATTTCTCATTCATATTTGAAGGATAACTTTGATGGATATAGTATTCTTGGCTGGTAATTCCTCTCTTTCATAACTTTAAATATTTGGGTCCACTCTCTTCCATCCTGTAGAGTTTCTGCTGAGAAGTCTGATGATAACCTAATGGGCTTTCCTTTATATGTTATGTTCTTCTTTTCCCTAGCTGGCTGAGGATTCTTTTTTGTCACTGATTTTTGACAATTTTGTTACAATGTGCCTTGGAGTAAGTCTGTTTTGTTTGAGGTAACTTGTCATTCTGTTTGCTTCTTGGGCTTGAGGCTCTAACTCTTTCCGTAGGCTTGGGAAATTCTTATCAATTATTTGTTTGCATAGGCTCTCCATTCCTTTCTCCCTCTCTTCTTCTGATATACCCATTATTCTCATATTGCTCTTTCTGATGGAGTCAGACAATTCTTGTAGAGTTCTCTCAGTTTTTTTTTTAAATTTATGAGTTTCGGCCTGTGGTGGCACAGTGGGTAAAAGCGTTGACCTGGAATGCTGAGGTCGCCGGTTCGAAACCCCAGGCTTGCCTGGTCAAGGCACATATGGGAGTTGATGCTTCCTGCTTCTCCCTCTGTTCTTTCTATCTCTTTCCTCTCTCTGTTCTTTCTCTCTCTGTGTCTCCTCTCTCTAAAAAGATGAATAAATAAAATGTAAAAAAAAAAATAAATTGTAAAATCTTAAAAAAAAACTAAAAAAAAAAATAAAAAAAAATAAAAAAAAAATAAATTTATGAGTTTCTCTCCTCTTCTTGCTATAGCATCTCTAGTTACTTGTCCTTAGTGTCACTGATTCTTTTTGCTCTCTGGCTTGTTCTATTAGCTAAACTTGTTACCTCAGTCTTCAATTCATGTGTTGAGTTCTTTATTTCTGTTTTAAAGTTTTAGTCTCCTTGGTAGGTATTTGTTTTTTTTTATTAATTTGTTTTCTGAGCTCATTAAGTTGTCTATTAGTGTCTTCTCACATCTCGTTGATTATTTTCAGAACTTCAAGTTTGAATTCTCTATCATTTAACTTTAAGGTAAAAATAGAAAAAAGAGAAAAGGAAAGAAAAACAGAAAAATAAATTTTGGTTTTGAGAGGTTTTTTCTAGTAGGTGTTGCTGTATTATAACTTTTAGCTCTGTGAAGTTCTTGGGCTGGTCTTCACTAAGATATTGCTGTCACAATGATATGCTGGGGCCTTAGTCACATTGGTGGGTAGAGCATGTTGTGAGGGCTTTATGGCTTCAGCTTTCTGGCTTTACACCTCCAGCAATGGTGATCCCAGGCTTCCAGTGCTACTTCCTATATCTCAAGACCTGGGAACTAGCCATGAAGCACTTCTGTTCTTCAGGGGAAGGAGTGGCTCTAGAAAGCTAGCTGTGGGGTTGTATCTGCCACTCTTTGTACAGCGAAGTGAGAGAGGCAGGATCTGAGAGGCTGGGGGTCTGCATTTTAGTGTTCTCTGTCTTTGCCAAGTGCAGGCTGCAGGCAGATTGTGGAAAGACTGGCTGTGACCCTACACTCCGGCCAATTTGGTTTATCTCTTCCTCTGCCACTCTGTCACTCTGCTCCTCCTAACATAAGAAGACCCAATTACTCCAAGTTTCCTATTCCATACCCCTCTGACAAAATCCAGAGGGCCCACTCTTCCCTCCTCCCTATCATCCAACAGAGAAGAAGATACCTAGTCATTCCAGGTTTGTCTCTTATTTTTTTCCAAAGGCCACCACTAATGCATTTTATCTTTTGTCTCCCTTTTCACCCCATCCCACTTTTAGTCCATTTGGTGCACAGATCTTTCAGGTGCACCTACGAGCTGAGCTGAGCTTCCTTTGCTGCATTATAGTGTTCAATCTGTTGAAATTTCAAGGGTAGTGATCAGAAGTATCTCTCACTCTGCCATTACTCTGACATCCAAGGGAAGTTTTTAGTACATGTGAAAAAGTTTGACTTCATGTGAAAAAGTTTGAATAATGCAGTTTTTCAATAAGTATTTATTGAGTGCTTGTCATGTGTCAGGCACTCTGCTAGGGCATGAGAATACAGCCTTCCTAAGAAAGGAAACCTCATTCACTGCTGTTGGGAATGCAAATTAGTACAACCATTATGGAAGAAAATATAGTGGTTCCTTAAAAAATTAAGAATAGAATTAACATATGACCCAGTAACCCCTCTCCTGGGTATCTACTCCAAAAACTCTGAAAACATTGGTATATAAGGACACATGCACCCCCATGTTCATTGCAGCATTATTCACAGTGGCCAAGACATGGAAACAACCAAAGTGTTCCTTGATAGAGAATTGGATAAAGAAGATGTGATACATATATACAATGAAATACTACTTAGCCATAAGAAATGATGACATAGTGACATTTTGACAATATGGATGGACCTTGAGAACATTATACTGAGTGAAATAAATAAATCAGAAAAAGTTAAGAACTGTATGATTTTATACATAGGTGGGATATAAAACTGAGACTCATGGACATAGATAAAAGTGAAGTGGTTACCAAGGGGAGAGGGATGTAGGGGAGGAGAATGGGGGTAAGAGGATGGGCAGAAGGGTGTAAAGAGGGACAAACATAAAGTGATGGAACATGATTTGGCTTTGGGTGATGGGTATACAACATGATCAACAGTTCAAGTGCTATAGAAATGTTTACCTGAAATCTATGTACTCTTATTGATCAATGTCACCCTGTGAAAGTTAATTTTCTAAAAAAAAAAAAAAAAAAAGAATAGTATGGACCAGGATGACAGAATAAATATATGGTCAGAAATAAAAACTTTTTTATTTTTTAGCTAAAGACTAGTGCATTTGTTCAGCAAATGACTCTATTGTAACAGTTACAACTTCTGTTTTTATCAGGGACTTTGATTACTATGTCAAAAGAAGTTAAGACAAACAGACAGATGCACATACACACGCATGCACACACACACTCACCCATTGGGTTGGCCCTGAAACTAAGATCAGTGTTTCACTTTGCAAAGTGAGAACAGATAGGTCAATTGAAATGAATCTAATCTATTCCATTCAGCGTGACTAAGGTTGCCCTTTAACTTCTGAATGACTTAGTTACTCCATATTAAACTTCAGTCAGGACAATTAGTATAGTCTGTGTCAGAGGTCCTATCATAGGAAGAGCTAAGGTTTGGAGCTGTTGGCATGTAGGGTCAGAGACACCTCTTCTGGTATCTGACTCAGGACTGCCTGTGGCACAACTCCAGGGAGCAACATTTACATAGATTACACTGTGGATGGTGCTTCTGGAGCTGTGCAACTAGACAGTCCTGCTGTAGGGGCCTTTGACTGGTTGTATGTGGATCCAGGTAGGGACTAAATTCTAGGAGGCAGGCAGAAGGAGAAGAGGTGCTACGGGGTATGGATGAGCTGCGGGGTATACCTGAGTGAGCTGGTATAGGTGGGGTGAGAGGTGTGCTGTTGAGATGCAGAATGGCTTTACCAGATGTTAAAGTGACAATCAGAGTCATGGTGAACAGGAGCCAACATGGAGAATGAGCAAAAACTCATGAAGGTAAGACCAATTCTCTGAGAGGCTTTTAGAAAATTACCAAAATAGGCCTGAGGTGCTACCGTTTTTTGTTTGTTTATTTTTTGGTGGGGCTATTGGTCTACAGCCTTGGAGACAAACTTATAAAATGGCCATAGGTATGATATACTGTTTAGTGGGAACCCGGGTCATATGGACATACTGCTTGATATCTAGTTTTCAGGAGGATTTTTTTAGAAAAGGAACACTTGTTTTCTTATTGAGGACCTCAGAGAGGGAATTGCAAAAATGCGAGAGGATCAGGTGCAAACTATACCTTTGCTATGTGATGGCTTCATCTACTCCTAACAGAAGCTGACAAAGGTTCAGCCACACCATTTTTTCTTCTTCCTGGTCATACACCTGAACTACATTTCCCAGCCTCCCTTGCAGTTAACCTCACAATGACTGAGTTTCTTTAAATGGATTGTGAGCTGAAGGAATGTGTACCATTTCCAGTCCTGGCATAAACATCCAAGCACAGACTCCATGATCTTTCCCTTTCTGCTGGCTTGACATAGGTGAGCATGGTGACCTTATAACCCATGTGTTGAAGGTAGTGGAAGCACAGGTGGAGACAGTCTGGGTGCCTACATTACCACTCACAGGAGGCTTGCCTGCCAATTGAGAACACCCATTCAGGGCATTACACAAGTGAGAAATAAGCCTATATCAGGTCTGTATCATCATATATGTTTAGGTTTGTTTGTTGCAACAGTAAGAAGTGCCTTAACTAAAACTCTGTTAGCATGGAGTTTTTTCCCACAGTCAGGTCCCATGGTTCTGAATCAGGCATCTACTCCAGGTTTAAACAGTTGTGGTGAAAGGGTCACATAGAGAAAACCATAGTTATCTCCATTCAAAAAATGGCCTAAAGCTTCTCTCATCAGGGACTTGAGTGGAGCAATTTTTCCTGGAAGAGGACTGTGAGCATGGCAGTTACTTTGACTTACTGTCTAAGGCTGCTAGGGGAAAAAAATGACAACAAAATTGTGTTGTTCTGTTATAACCCAAATCTACCTTCTAGTAATGTCCCCTCTTATTCTCAACCACAACTCCCAAACTTCTCTTTGCCGCAGTGTTTTATTTCACGGTTTTACTCCATCCTGTGCTGTCATGTTTACGGGGGTTCTTTCCTCCAAGCTACTCTTCTATTCTGACTGTTCTTTTTATGACATGGTTCCTAAAACATGGGCTTTGGAGTTACACACACATCATCTCTAATCCAACCATCTTCATACACTGGCCTGTGATCATGAACACATTTTATTTCTGACTTCCAACCTCCTCATCGATAAAATAGAGAGGTAGGCACTTCATAGTATTGTTGTCAGTATTGAATGATATCCTGTGCCAAAAGCATCCAACATTGTGCCTAACAGAGTTGTCTCCCTCTCAGCGGAAGTTGGGATTTCTTTTGTGTTTGATGTTGTAATTTCAGACCTTTCACCATTCTGCTTAGTGGCTCTGAATATATTTGAGATTGATTCAAATATGACCCAATGGCACTTGGGTCTGAACATAGTTCTGCAGCTGGTATCCAACCACAGAGGATATCAGTGCAGAAGACCATCACTTCTTATGACTTGGGTACCATATTTATGCTCCTTTCCTCCAATTATTGGGCCTATTAAGTCATTGGTCATGAAGCTTGGTCTCAGCTGGACCCTCAGACCATCAAGATAGTAGCATTATCCTAAATTATCTTGCTTCACTTAAGGTATTATTCTTTGTCATTGGCCTTGACATAGGGCACCTCCCATGGCACTGCGAGCTGGGAGGTAGTTTTAGGCCCTTGGCACATTCTAAAGGATCTTTGAAAAGATTCTATTGAATAATTACATTTTTAACATTTCTTGGATCATGGGTCTTCTGGAGAATTTGATGAAAGTTCTGGATCTTCTCTCTTGAAAAAATATCCAGACACACACAGACACGGTGTTTTGTACACTATTTGAGAAGTCTTCAAGGAAAGTCAACCAGCCGGCAGGGGTGGATTGGGAGCTGTAGACTCCTCCTGGAGAGGGAGCTCCAGGCAGCCTTTACTCCCATGGCCTTGGCAACATGAGACTGATCAAAGCACTTCTCTCATCAAGCTCAAATCAACTCTGAAACCTCAGAGGGGCCTGCTCTGTGCCCTCAGTCATCTCAGTCTGAACAATCCGACAGGTTCTTAATGTTAATTGGGGTCATCGGGTGTTTGCCG
The DNA here is from genome assembly GCF_036850765.1 of Saccopteryx bilineata. Taxonomy (NCBI): domain Eukaryota; kingdom Metazoa; phylum Chordata; class Mammalia; order Chiroptera; family Emballonuridae; genus Saccopteryx; species Saccopteryx bilineata. The sequence continues at coordinate 39,388,550 of NC_089499.1, read as the reverse complement.
ATATTACGTGGAACTTAATTGGTTCTTTGGGGAAAGGGAGTCACCATCTAGGAGAGAAGGCTGCAGGGCAGGACTGCTCAGAGGGACAGGTAAATGACTGCATTCAAAAAGATCAAGTGTGCCCTTACCGCCTCCCCTGCCTGCAACCTGAGAGGAGCTCGCTTCTGCTGATGGGGCTCAAAGAGGTTTTCAGAAGTACTGAGACAAAGGATGCCTCCTCCTCCTCCCGCCTTTGTTTCTTTCCATCCTTTTCTGTATGTGGAACCACATCCAGTGGAGGGGGAGGGGACAGGCCATCCGCTGGACTGTCAGAGCTGATCACTGCTGACCTTATCAAAACACAGAATCAATACGCTTTCCTCCCAGCAGCCCAGAAAAATCACAAGGAGTTTGAACCGAAGCCATTTGAAGAGCAGAACCGTCAGAAGCAGAAGACAAGACAGTAAAATGTTGGGTCTCTGAGTCCTCCTATGCCCTTCCTCAGAGTCAGGTGAGACCAGTAACCTCACTAGTATTCGGGTACAGGATGGGCGCCTTATGAGGGGAAGAATCCAAAGCAGCCCGTGTTCTTCAACCTTGCTGCTGGCATTCTGGGCTGAGTTCCATTTGTGTTGAGAGAGAGGCTTGTTGGGTTGGAGACTTTAGTCCTCCCCACCTTTCAGCAGGATCTTGGGAAGGCCCTCTCCCAGCCTGGCCCTGGAGCAGAGGTCTCTAGACTTGAGCTGTCCCCTTGGAAAAGCCAAGCTGTATGACTAATTTAGTGCCAAGGGGCCTTTACCAGGTTACCACCTCTCACCTCCCTCTCATTTCCTTCCTCCTCTTTATCTTTTCTCCAGACTTGCTTTCTGTTCTTTTTTTGCTTTTTACTTTGCCTCTTTTTTTCCAGAGGAAGATGAGATTGGGAAGAAGGAATGGAGGAGAGAACTGTTGTGGGTAAAAGGGAAGGGGAGTTAGATGAGGTCACCGGGTGCCTGGCAGAAGTGCCTGCTTTCTTGCCAAAGATGAGCTCACCCTTTGTGGCATATCATCCTACAACATCAGAAGCCATGTCCTCCATCTCTTCTGTGGCTTTCTTGGCCTTTCTAACAAACAAAGCGAGAGAGAGAGAGAGAGAGAGAGAGAGAGAGAGAGAGACAGGAAGGAAGAGAGATGAGAAGAATCAACTCATAGTTTTAGCACCTCAGTTATTCATTGATTGCTTTCTCATATGTGCCCTGACCAAGAAGCTCTGCCTGAACCAATGACCCCTTGCTCAAGCCAGCAACCTCTGACTCAATTCAGTGACCATGGGGTTATGTTTATGATCCCACACTCAATCCGAATGAGCCTGCACTCAAACTAGTGAACTCGGGGTTTTGAACCTGGGTCCTCAGTGTCCCCAGCTGATGCTCTATCCACTGTGCCACCACCTGGTCAGGCTCAACAAAGGCGCAGTTTCTTTCTTTCTTTTTATTTTTATTTTTTTACAGAGACAGAGTCAGAGAGAATGATAGACAGGGACAGACAGACAGGAACGAAGAGAGATGAGAGGCATCAATCATCAGTTTTTTGTTGTGACACCTTAGTTGTTCATTGACTGCTTTCTCATATGTGCCTTGACCGTGGGCCTTCTGCAGACCGAGTAACCCCTTGCTGGAGCCAGCGACCTTGGGTCCAATCTGGTGAGCTTTGCTCAAACCGGGGTCTTGGACCTGGATCCTTCACATCCCAGTCCTGTGCTCTGTCCACTGCGTCACTACCTGGTCAGGCCAAACCAGTTTCTTGAGTGTATTCCTTCAAGACATCAACTCGCTAAACTTGTCTTCATCTCCCATTTCTGGTCATTTCTGCCATCTTAGCGCTCACAGCAGTTGGAGCCAGTGTGGTTTAGGTGCCCAGGGTTGGCAGAATCCTCAGGCTTTACTATACTATACACACTGCGCTATAATTGCCCACCCATTCTTTCTCCATTATGGCACTAAGCTTCTTGAAAGCTAAATCATCTTTGTGTCCCAAGAGCCTATCCCAGGAGACTGCACAGAGCAAAGCTCAGGGACTGGTATCTGTACTCATCAAGAGGGCAGACCTCGCTTGACTGCGGTCCACTCTGACCCCACATAGAGGCATCATGGCCAGTCCTTCTGTAGCCTCAGAGCTTTGTTGTTGAGCAAAACACAGACAGCAGAGCTGGCCGCTTACCCAGATTCCGTGCATTTATGCACTGTCATATCTTTGCATGCTTGGTGCCCTCTGCCTGGAATGCATCCTATCCGGGCAGAATTAATTGCTCTCTTTTCTGAGTTCCCAAAGGACTTTGTATTCAAGTTTTTTATAGCACTGATCACATTGTGCTTTATTGTTTGTTTGCATGGCTGTCTCCTCCTATATAGGCATTCATCTGTCCTACAGATACTTGTCAAGCATCTCTGCCACGTGTGGGATGCACGAGCTTAGCACAGGCAGGGTTCTGGTCCTCACAGAGCCTGGTGGGAGGATGAATGGCTTAGACAATGCCAGGAACAGAGTAGGCTCACATCTAATGCTCATTGAATGGAACAGAGGGTGTAGTATTTGGAAAAACCAGGGCCGGAAAGGGAACCAAAAACAGGAGCTAGAGGCACTTTTAGAGAGCTGATGTTTATTGTTATCATTCAGAGGGTCTGGAATGAGGAAGGGAGAAAAGTGAGCAGAAATAAAGTGTGGGCTGAGGTGGGCTGGGGCAGGGGTCTAGCAGGTTACAAGTACTCACTAATGAAGAGCCTGTCATCCTCGGGGCTCATCTCAGGGTGTGGCTACATGTATTCTGCCATCTGTTTATACCTGCCCTCACTGTGGACAGCACAAGTCTCAGGATGCTGGAAGTGGGAGAATGGTTATCAGGGGAGCATGTAAGGAGAAGCAGTGGAAGGTGGGCCTGATGCCAACTTAACTGAGGGTAGTGAAATGTATCTGATTTTTAAAAATCATATGGGCAAACAGTAATACAGCAAGGATGGGGCATATGGGTCTGCAGTCTCCCTGATGGGAAGAAGAAAGTAAGGTGGGGGCATATGAGAAGTAGTACCCTGAACCTCTTGGGTCACCAGCATGTAGAGTCCATGGTGGGCAGAAGGAGCAGTGCCCATTGCCTGTGTAGCTTAACACACTGCAGGGGCAAGGCCACCAGCACGCCAGCTGTCAGGATTTCCCGCCAGAGCAGCTGCGAGCCAGCCCCTTTGTAGCAAAGGAGCACCGGTGCCAGCCCTTTCTTTCCAGTGAATCCCTTCCCACACTACTGGGCTTCCCACACCAGGGCACCTTTGGAAACTCCCCATGCTTCAGAACCTCATCAACCTGCGGGCAGGGAGCAGAAACGAACATGGCAGCACCAGCCACAGATGGCCACAGCTTCTAAATAAGCATTTCATTACTTTGGAACCCCGGGAAAACATGGTTCAAGTTATAGGGAAAAATAAATGAGTGAGGAGAGCCTGATTTTAAGTCCTTCTAGTTATGTTTAGCACGTCCATAATATAAACAAGCAGAGCTCTCTTTTTAAAGGGGACCACTGTTAATTAGCCGCAGCGCCCATTTGAGCACTTTGTCTAGTTACAATGTGGCTGTGCCGTGCTGGAGAAGAGGCACACGGTTCCACATATCCTTTTTATGCCTACTCCTGTCATGCTGAAATTGGCTCTCTTACTCTGTAACTGTGCTTTATGTAGGAGCTGAATGGCAAGAGTGCTACTTGGTTTTATACCGGCTGCCTGACCCTGGAGGACCAATCCTTCCTCATTCCTCCTTCCTGAGGTTGGTGCTCAATCCCCATTGGAGTGGACACCTGACTTCATTTCTATTTCCACAAGCTGTGTGTTCTTCCCCACTAAGTAATGCCTGGGGGTGCTTTTTGTGTCCTCTGCCTAACCCCTGACACCTTGCAGTGAGCTCTTCACCCTTCCATGGGAATAGCAGGGGTTCTGGTGCCCACTCCCCCATGACTTGGAGACTAGTCTCCTCCTATGTCCCCTGACAGGCTTGTCCTGTCCAACGAGGGGTTTAGACTGTGATTCAGAAAGCCTCCTGAATGCCACTGTCACTGTAAGACATTTTAGCAGGTGACAGGGGATGTGTGGGGCACCTAAGATCTGGATTTGAGTCCCAGATCCACAACTGATAACCTTGCTGAACTGTGGTCTCTCCATCCGCTGAATGGAGACAAGAGGTTCTGCTGGGGGAAGGAAGGATGGTTGACAGAACTCCTGGCCATTTTCTGACTTGCTTCTTTAGGTGATCATCAGCGTGGGCTTACTTTAGGTGGGAGACCACGTGACCTTACAAAAACCTTAAAGTAGTCAAAGAGCCTCTTGTTATAAGGCCGATTCTGGGTGCAAAGATCCCTGGTTTCTGAGTACGTTGGTTGGTTTGGATATTCCGAGATGCTGCTGGAAGAACCCCCGGGATCCTCATTAGTGTAATAGCTACTACTTTTTGGGCACTTACTGAGTTGTGCTCTTTGTTTCATTTGATCTTTATCATGACACTTTGAGGTAGATAGTATTATTTCCACTTGATGGATAAAGAAACTAAGAGTCAGGGAGGTTAATAATGGTCCAAGTTTTCACATTTGATAAGTGTGAGAGTTAGGTTTCAACAGGTCTGTTGACTTCCAATTCTATCTTTCCATCACTCATCACTGTCCCTGTAGAAATCTAACAATCCAAGTTAAACAATTCCCCAGAGCAGTGCTGCTCATTAGAAAGTTTTCTGCAGTGATGGAACAGTCCTATTCTGCTCTGTCCAATACAATAATCATTAGCCACTTGAAATATGGCTAGTGTGACAGGACTGAATTTTAAATTTTATTTACCTTTAATTTATCTAAATTTAAATAGCTCATGTAGGTAGCAGTTACCATATTGGACAGGGCAGTAATAGAGCCTGCATTTTGCTGATGCAAGTCCTCCGGGAGACCCCAGGAGCTGGTAATCAATGGCCCTCACTCTAGCTCCTTTTTCCTCACCCCCACATATGAACCCACACTTAGTCGCTATCGCCATAGTTCTGTAGCAAACTGTATATGGGATGTTACCTATTGCTCATAGTGAGGTGACCAGGGCTCTGGAGGTGTTAGTTGGACAGAATATTAGATGGTTTATCATTGTGCGTTTCTTTTCCCAGCTCCCCTTTAACTTATGGTTTCTGATATTCAATCGAAAGGCTTTAACTGCTCTTCTTCCTCCACAGACCTCACTTGGTTTAGACACTCACTATTCTGAACAGTGAGGGATTGGGGACCAAGCCTTGGTCCTGTAGCTGTGATGCATTACCCTCTAGAAATAGCCGCTGCTTCGGTACACAGGCACTTTTCACATTCTTGGCAGTTTGGGCACCATATTTTTTTGTTTTTCTCTTTAACCCCCCCCCTCGATTTAAAAGTAGTGCATGCTGATTACAGAAAATGTAAAAAACATAGGAAAATATTAATAAAAACTGAGAGCCATCCTAGTATTTAGGCATTATTACTTTTATAATTTTAGATTTTTCCTTTAGAAACAGTATTTTTTTATTGTATTTTTCTGAAGTGAGAAGTGGGGAGGCAGAGAGACAGACTCCCACATACACCCGACCGGGATCCACCTGGCAAGCCCACTAGGGGGCAATGCTCTGCCCATCTGGGGCTTTCCTCCGTTGCAACCAGAGCCATTCTAGTGCCTGGGGCGGAGGCCATGCAGCCATCCTCAGCACCCAGGCCAGCTTTGCTCCAATAGAGCCTTGGCTGCGGGAGGGGAAAAGAGAGATAGAGAGAAAGGAGAGGGGAAGTGTGGAGAAGCAGATGGGTGCTTCTCCTGTGTGTCCTGACTGTGAATTGAACCCAGGACATCCACATGCCAGGCTGATGCTCTACCACTGAGCCAATCAGCCAGGGCCAACATGCATTTTTAATGTAAGGAAAATACCATTTGTAATCTCAATTTTTACTTATTGATACATCATAAATAGTTTGTCATTCACATATATTTCAAAAACATGATTTTAAATAAGTGTAAAATATTTCTTGTGTGAATATATTAGAACTCATTTAACCAATCTCTCAGTCGAACACTTAGGTTATTCCCAATGTTTTGCTATTGTAGATAACACTAATGAACATCCTGACATCTGATTCAGATAATTCTTTGTATATATCTATAGTCAGTTCACTGGAACAGACTTCTAGAATGCATTGAGAGGTCAGAGGACATGTGTTTTAAAGCTCTAACTGGATGTTGCCAAAATTGCTTCCAGGAAGGTTTACCAACTTTAATTCCCATTTATCGAGTATAAGAGTAGCTGGCTGGCTGTAATAATATCAAGTGATCTGAGCACATGGCCACCCTCATAATTACCATTGTATTTTTAAAAAATTAGAATTAGAAGGTGTTTCATTTTCTATTGCTGTGTGACAACTTACACCCAAGCTTAGTAAACTAGCCACTTAAATTCATTCACAATTTTTGTGGGACAGAAATTCAGAAAGAGTTTGGCTGGGCAGTTCTTTTATGAAGTCTAGAGGTGGTTACTATCAGAAGTGGCTGGTGCTGGAATCAGTTGAAAGATTAATCAGGCTGGATGTCCAAGATGGCTCAGTACATGGTTGTGTTTGGTGCTCACTGTTGCCTATGAACTCAGCAGGGGCTGTCAGCTGGAAGGCCGCCATGTGATCTCAGGATAACTGGGCTCTCTATTTGGAAACTGGCATCCCACAGAGTGAGTGTTGCAAGAGATCCCAGTGGAAGCAGCATGGCTTTTTCTCACCTAGCTTGGAAGTCAAACAGCATCACTTCTGCCATACTCTACTGGTTGAAGCAATCATATGTTTGTGCAGATTCATGTAGAAAAAGTATTAACTCCACCTCTTAATGGGGAGAAATGTTCAAGATTTGAGCCCATTCTTGAAAACTACCATAGAAGATACGTTACATGTAAACATGGCCTGTGTGGTGTTAGTGACATATTCACCATCAACAGTACTCAAGTTTCAAGGGATCTGTGTCTGAGAAGGTGTCTAAAGACCATACTGTCAATGTATATACATTATAGCTGTTAAGGACTGTGTGTTGGGTTAATGTGTATGTGAATAAGGACAAATGTGGGTAGGCTGGGGACTTATTAGTTAACATAAACAATAGTCAAGAGTCTAGTGTCTGGGACTGAGCTCCATCATTGAGCTGTGATTGGCTGGTGGCTGACTCCCTGTCACCTCTGACATCAGGAAGGGGGTTCAGTGAGTCCAGTCAGGTAGGAAGACTCAGTTTTTGATGCTTTCCCTGGGGAGTAACCTGGGAGCCCAGCAGCAAGCCTGACATCTGTGGAGTAGTTAATCCATTGCACCCATATGTCTGCATAGTGGAATCTGATCTTAAGGACTAGGGATGAAAAGGCCTAGAAGAATGAAAGGAAGTGTATCTGGACTCCTGTTCTGATCACAGAATTTTAGAGAAAAGACTTATTTTAGAAGCCTGAATGTTAAGGCCTAATTTTATGTACCCTGGCCAAGGTTGTAAGAAAAGGAGAAATCTCAGAGGGTCCTGGTAGTTACATGTCATCACTGGTAACAGTCTAGCTTGGGGCATTCATGCTGTCACATCACAATTAGCATCAGCCTGGACTCAGTTGTTTTGTATGTGCCCTGATCTAGCTTTGTTCCCAACTGAACAGATGGCTCAGCTTCCTCTCAGGGGTCATGGGGCCAAGATCCCTTCCCCAAGATGGATGACTCTTTGTGATTCTTTGAGTCTATGTCCATACTTTTCTGCATATTTCCCTCCAGAGTCACCCAGATATTGGTTAGGAATAAGCCCACATCCTGTTAATCCCCTCTTATAGCTTCACAACACACATTAGGGCAGTGTGGGCCAGAATCTTCTGGGAACATTTTCAGAATACATATGGCCAGGTGCTCCCCTGGACTTGGGGAAGTAGATTTCTAGAGGGCGGGGAATGGAGTTTGGCATGTCTATTTTCAAATACTTCTCTAAAAATGATGATACCACCTTCACAAAGAGCCCTGGTTTACAAGGTGTTTTATTTTGCATCTGTCACCTGAGTCGATTCTTGCAAAAGGCAGGGGAGGTATTAGCAACCCTGCTTCACAGAAAAGAATTCTGAAGTACAGGGGGGCTAAGTGACTACTTTGTAAATCTCAGAGCTCCATTCAAACCAGAAATTCCTGACTCCTTTAGAAATCATTGGGCGAGTTCTCTTTAGTGAAGACCTCATGGCCACTCCCCTTGCTGGGGCATGCCTGAAGCTCTTGGTGGGGTGACTGGCAGATGTTTGGTTGGACTGTGCTGGTTCATGGTTCATAGGGTGTGGGACAGGGTAGTCCTGAAGATTGGATTTAGCCACCCGCTGTGTACACAGGGACATTATCCTATCTGACTAGTTTACAGGTTTTGGCTGAATTTGGGTTGTGAAGGTGTTGGGCAAACAAGTATGCTAGTCTTGCTTGCTTGTACTTTGCCTGATTGGTACAAGAGCTCGGGGTGGCATCTTGTGTGTAGAGTCTATGTAAGGCTGCAGGTGCTTGCCCTCAGGGCAGCAGACTGTAGATTGTGGATCACCGTTGGGAGGGGCCAATTTTTGCTATTGTTTGCAAGAGAACCCCCCCCCCCCCCCCCCCCCCCCCCGCCCTGCCTGCTTGCTTGTAGACCCAGAGAGAGAGAAGCGGTTTTCCCTGCCTGCTTGCTTGGCCACCTTTGTGAGACTCTAATAAACAGAATGGTCCACCATCCTCCGGCTCCACAGTTCCTTTACCGTCTACCCGAATTTAATGTGAATCTGCATGGCCACAGCCACTGGCCTCACAGTGGAATGCTGAGGCCATTAGGATTCACAGCACATCTCCAAAAACAACAGCCAGGCCTCGCTCTCTAAATGTAGATTGGTGGTGAAAAAAAAAAAACCCCAAACAAACCAACACAACAAACCTTTATTTTACATTTCAAGATGCTGCTAAGGGAGAAAGGTTGGCTTGCTGCTTGGCAGGGAGTCTGGGCAGTGGCCATTTCTTGAATACCAGGATGCCTCCTTTTGATAGAAAGTACAAGGGGTTATCTGTAGTAAAAGACTTCATCCTTAGCTAGCAGGAAGAGTGGATGCTAAATAGTTATCCCCCAATCCTGCAGCCTTTAGATGATAGCAACACTATAATCTCTTCATGGGATATGGGGGGGGGGGGGCGAGTGAAGGTGAGAACCACATAAGGTAAGAAGAGTTAAGAAAGCTCAGAGATGCACTGGTCAGCTCCTACGATTCACAGCATAAAAGCCCAGCTCTGAGAGAAGAGCCTTGTCTAAAGTCACTCAGTGCATAAATAGCAACAATAGAATTAGACCCAGGGCTTGAGCATCATGCCACCTGCAGCTCCCTGGAGCTCCAAATGCCCAAGACTGTGAGAGGTGGTTACTCTGAACACACTCATGTCGTTTCTAGTACATGAGATGCAGAACTCAAAGCACAGTCAGGCATTTTCTCACTTCTAATGTCGCAAGTTTTCAGTTTTTGACATCTTTTTAATGCCATTCCATCCCTTTTCCTTTGGAGGGGAGATGAGCTGTAAGTTAAAATAAGATATCTTACAATTTGCCTGGTGAGCTTGCAGGGGAATCTGAACCACTCACTATTCCTGCCACATTGTTAAAATGACCTCTGTTTGTGAAATGTCCCAATGTTCTCAGTTAGAATGTAAAGTAATCAGCTATTACTGGCTATACATATTTTTAATTTTGTTTTGATGAGTCTAAATGACCAAAATTTTGATAAGTCTAAATGACCAAACAGACCCTCTGATTGGACAGAGGACAGGTAAATGTGATGGCTGGAGGTAGATTGTGAGATGTGAGCAGTGAACATTGCTGGGAAAAGACATGCTTATCTGGGAGTTTCATGGGTCATCAGAGATAATGTAAAGGCACTAAAAGCCTTAAATGAGGGGAAGGTGGGAGAGAGAACCACCAAAGAATAGGGATGGCAGGAAGTAGCACTAAAGACCTCCACCGCCTAGTTTAAAAATTTGCTGGCATTTCTCCCTGCTGCCATTCTTGGCTAAATCCACAGGGTTTTCCAACCGGCATTATAGCGGTCCATATAGGCTTTCAGGTCAATGGCCAGATAATCTTGATTCTCCTTTGGTCTAAGAGTGCATCTGCCATGTTTATGTCCTACAGACCTAATATAAAACTGAGCTACTCTTTGGAAATACCCTCTGAGAACAGCTAGTCAAGTCATGTCACTGGACAGATGAGATCCTATAAGGCTTTGCGACTTGCCCCAACCAGCCGATGAGGCACTGAGCCTCAGACCTCATTGCCTTGACTTCTATTTTTCTCTTTCAAAACAGAACCTCAGAAGTTGCCTCAAACTGTTATCTGGAGTTGGTGATTGGGACTTGGGGCCCTTGCTGTGGCTTCTAGAATCCCTGGAATGACAGATTTGGGGGCAAGGTAGAGACTTCTTATATCTTGCTTGAGTCAAATGATCAGATGTGCTCAAAGATGTCTTCACTCTGAATGGATATTTCCTGGATACGTGCATTACCTGGTGAACCAAAGGAGAGAGCAAGAAAAATGGAGGAAGAAGTAAAAGCTGGCTATATTTTACAAATTAGACGAGGATAAGGATTATTTTTATAGCTCGCTCTCTCAGAGGGAGTACTCGATGACTGGGATATCCTGCTCAGGGGGGGAGCCCAACCTGTCCACTCATCATCAGGCCTAATCATCTGATGCCTTTGATAGAGGCTAACAATAATAATTTACATTTACTGAGCACACATTGCCAAGAAACTCAAAAACATATTATACATGTCATGTGCTGTGACAGGCATTATTATCCTGTGAGAGATATTGCAAAAAAAATCATTCAATAATTAATTCACAAATACCAGAAAACCGGAGGGTGCTGGATGAAAAGCAACGAGACTGTGCAGGGAACCCATCACATCAGACCAATTTAATTTCCTCCGATGTCAGAATGACAGGTATGGAAGATAAGGCGAAAGCAATAGACGTAAAGTATCCTGACTTCAGTAAGCCCTTTAGCTCTGTTCCATATGATGTCCTCATAAACATGCTATGAAAATATGGTGTAGCCTCTGCTATTGTTATTTAGTCTTTGATTTATCATGGTTCCTTCTCCCTAAAGAGTTGAGTGGAGTGTTCTGCGGAAAATATCTGCTGTCCGGGAGAGCATGGGGAGGACCTTGCTCAGGACCCAGGCCTGGAATCAGTCTTGCTCAGTAACGTCGTCACAGAGATAACTCATGGTGACATCTGTGCTTTAACATTTACAAAATGCTCAGAGTTGGATCTCAAACCCAAGTCTTCTGATTCCAAACTCAAATCATTTCCTGTTCTCCCATACTACCTTGAAAGAAACTATTAACTCATCTATCCCAGAGAAATTATGTTGTTGTTTTTTTCCCCCAGGACAGTGATGAGGAAGTCTCAGAACAGTAGTGTTTACAGTGGATATTGGGGAAAGCTGGTTGACTGGGGATAGTCTCCAGCCTGAACTTTCTGAGCCCTGTGGCTTCCAGGCCCTTTCTATAAGCAGTTCCCTCCTTGGACTAAAGGAATGGTGGATGGGCCTACTGGTGAGCCCAAAGCAGTTGTGATGCTGGGAGTTTGGCTCAGGTGAAGGCAGAGTGACTGGGTGAAGACAGGGGATTTTGTAGCCTCCTGAGAGGCCCAGCTGCCAAGAGGGCCGATGGACACGCAGAGAGCTGCTGCACCTGTTTTCAGTTACTTGTGGTCTCGGGAGTGCTGCCTGAGCCGCAGAGTAGGAGAGGACCGCACTCTGTCCTGTAAGAGGGGACACGCTGGGCAGAACTGCTTCCTGCCCCATGCAGATAGGGGGCTGGTAATCATTTGATAGCTTACCACAGCCCACTAGGAGGAAAAATTCTCCCATCTTTCTGATACCTTCTGATTTGAAAGACCCTGAGCAGCCTGAACTGTCTGAGTGCCGGAGAACATATAATCATGAATAGAAAAAGAAAACTCATCAGCCAGTTGAAGGGGATTTAGGAAACAACCAGAACAGGTGGCTTTTACTATGGTAGAATAAAACGATGAGGCAAGAGAGAGCTTTAGGAGAATAGAGGGAAGAACTCTTAAGGAAAACTAAAGAAATTGTCGATTTTCTAAAACAACCGAAAGCAATTTCTTAATCTAGAGAGTTAATAGGCAAAGTGTAAAAAAAGCTGGTCACTGCTGGGAACCAAGTTAGTGTTCTGGCTGATCATCTGGGAGACGTAGTTCACAAACATGATAAAAATACACAGATGTGGAGGTCAGGGGCAGAAATCTAAGAAATATAACCAAGAAATACAATATGAAGAAAACCCAAATGAACCAGGGGTTCTTGAAGGGTAGATGGAGAAGTAATGATTCAAGAAATAACAGAAGAAACATTTCTGACTAAAAAAACCCATGGTTCTGAGTATGGAAAGGCTCGCTGAGGGTTCCAGGATAGTTGCAAAGAGACATACTGTAGACATCATCAGGTGGCACCACTGGGCTCCAAAGAAAAAGAGAAAATTTTATAAGCTGTTGATGGAAAAAGTGGGTTATTTCCAAAGGAAATATATTTAGACTTATTTGCAATACTGGAAGCCATAAGACCATGAAAATAATATTTATCAATATTAAAAGGAAAGAATTTATATTCTATTACCAGTCAGGGTGGTTGGACATACAAAGTACCAGCAAGCATTCACCCACATCCTACATTCAAGATCAAAAATTGGAAGGGACCTTAAAGATTAATGTAGCCACCCCTCCCCCAATTAATCATTTTGTTTTTCCTTTGCGTGTCTGTGTTATAGGCAGGGACTCATAAAAGGATGGAAGTGGAAAGAAGGTCAGGAATGCTTTTAAAAATATTCTATGGGATTTAATATTTATTTACATTTAGAAGTGTTTACTGAAGAATTGAGTTGACCATAATAAACACAATCCCAGGCCTGCATGGAAGGGCCCAATTTGGTGGCAGTGGAATTTCCGAATGGGAGAATGAGACAGCGCTGGTCTCATTCTCACCAGGGCTGCTGGTCCCTGAGAAATTCCCACCTATAGTTGCCAAACTTCGTAAATGAAAATACAGGATGCCCTGTGAAATTTGAATTTCATGCAAACAGTGATTTTTTAAATGTAAGTATGTCCCAAATATTGAAAAAGCCTCTTATATTTTACCTGGCACCACTATTCCTACCTCTACTCTCAATCTGGAGCCATACAGGAGCTTGGGATATCAGCTAGAGATGGCTGTTTAAGACTGGAGTTTAAAAGGATAAAACAAAGAAAACCTTGAAGTGAAAGATGGGGTTAATGCCAACGTGGGAGTCAGAGGAATAGTTTCCGAATGATAGCTTCTCTCTCTCTAGGTTTGAAACATATTTGAATGGGTCTTTGCCTTTGTGGCATTTAAAAATCTCATTACAGCCTGACTGGTGGTGGTACAGTGGATAGAGCATTGACCTGGAAATGCTCGAAACTCTGAGGTCACTAGCTTGAGTGTGGGCTTATCCGCCTTGTGCACAGGCTCACCAGCTTGAGTGTGGGGTTGCTGGCTTGAGCATGGGGTTGCTGGCTTGAGCGCAGGATTGGTGGTTTGAGCATAGGATCATCGACATTATCCCATGGTTGCTGGCTTGAAGCTCAAGGTTGCTGAGCAAGGGGTCATTGGCTCAGCTGGAGTCCCCTGGTCAAGGCACATATGTGGAGCAATCAACGAACAACTAAAGTGATGCAATGATGAGTTGATACTGCTCATCTTTCTCCCTTCCTATGTCTCTCTCTGTCTCTCTCTCTCTTGCTAAAAAAAAATAAAAAAATCTCATTACAATGATTGTGTGTATATGCATGCAGGGCAATAAAGGCTAATTTTCACTGAGTACTTACCACACCAGGCACTATTCTAAGCATTTAAGCTTATTTATTGTTCAAAACAATGACTGCCATTTTATAGATGCAAAAAAAGGCACAGAGAGTTCAAGTGACTTGCTTAAAGGTCATATAGCCGGCAAGTAGAGAAGCTAGGACTTGATCCCAGGTTTTCCTGAACCTGGGAGCTGTGCTCTTGCCCTCTGTGCCATGATACCTCACAATCAAGAACAACAAGCAAAAAACAAAAGCAAAACAAAATAACAACAACAACAAGAAAATAGCACTGACACTGTATGTAGGCACTGAGGCTTTGGAGGTGGTCAGGGTGGGAGAGGTCAGTATGGGCCAGATTAACCAGGGAAAGTTTCTTTGAAAAAGAAACTGATGGGTTTGGATTTGGGGTGGTGAAAGTAGTGAGTGGCCCTGGCCAGTTGGCTAAGTGAATAGAACATCAGCCCAGTGTATGGACATCCCAGGCTTGATTTCTGGTCAGGGAACACAAGAAAAGTGACCATCTGCTTCTCTCCTGTCCCTCTGCCCCTTCTCTCCCTCTTCCCCTCCCACAGCCAGTGGCTTGATTGGTTCAAGCATTGGCCCTACGTGCTGCAGATAGCTCATTGGTCTGTGCATCAGCCTTAGTGCTATAAATAGCTTGGATGATTCAGCATCAGCCCCAGATGGAGGTTGCCGGGTGGATCTCGGTTGGGGCACATGCAGGAGTGTGTCTCTCTATCTCCCCTTCTCTCATTAAAAAAAAAAAAAAAATGACCTGTGGTGGCACAGTGGATAAAGCCTAGACCAGGAAATGCTGAGGTTGCCGGTTTGAAACCCTGGGCTTGCCTGGTCAAGGCACATATGGGAGATGATGCTTCCAGCTCCTCCCCCCGTCTCTCTCTCCTTTCCCTCTCTCTCTCTCTCCTCTCTAAAATGAATAAATAAATAAAAAATTGTTAAAAAAAAAAAAAAGGAGTGAGTGGTGAGAACATCAACTTGGGCTAGTGGAAGAAGGGGTGAATGGTAAGGGTAGGGGTAGGGCAGGCTTTGAGGAGTTGGAGATAGGAGGAGTTGAGTTGGCCTAGCATAGATGAGTATTATGTCCAGTTTGACACACAGAGTGACCAGAAGGAAAGATTCACCACAAGGTTGAGGAAGAGGACAGGGCCATATTGTCGGTGAGGGGATGGGTGAATTGCCATGGATCTGAGGTGGGAGTGGGTGACTTACAGGGGGTTGTAAGGTCAATGAGAAGCCATTAAAAGGTTTTAAGATGAGGAGTGGTAGTAATGGGGTTTAAGTGGGTGGGTTCAAGCAATATTTAGGAGATAACTAGACAGGACTTGGTGCTGATGAAAATAGAAGCAGGAAAAGGATGATGGGAATATGCCCAGCAGGGTCACCTGGCAGTTTTCTGGAGTGGAGGGAACCAGGGACATGGACAGGAATTGGGGGAAGGGGAAGGAGGAAGCCTTATTGGCTTCAGTGTTGGGGAAGCTGTTGTTCTCACAGGAGGAGGGGACTTACAGTGCCCCTTCCTGGGCAGCACACAGACAGGTGACCAGGTTAGAAATAGGACTCCATGAGAGCCTTAAGAGCAAAGGCAGTGACCACATGGCTGTGTGCCTTGGGGTCTCCCAGCCAGCTTTGGGAGCCTGTGAACAGGTCTTTCCAGAGCCGTCTGTGCCCCCTGGATGGAGCAGAGCTCACACCGAGACCTGACATGAGAAAGGCAGGTGTAGGGCTGGCTGCCTTCGAAGGAAGCTCAGGTGATCTTAAGTCTCTCAGGCAGTATCTGCCTCACACTCTGATTTTACACAAAACTCACACAGCCTTCCAGATCGCCCACCTCCATGGGCCAAGTGCTGTCTTTAACGCTGACTGTGGACAAGTCAAGACATCACTGTGCAAGGCAGCCAAAATACAATGTGTAATTGTGCTCCAGGACACCTTAATTGTTTATTAATTACTTCATAAATCATAGTGACATCTGTTTTTGTGGTCCTGTTCATTCACTCTCACGAGCTGGGGGATGGAGGCACATAAACAAAAAATAACTGGGCCCATAGCTGTAGGATGGAGGTATCTAGAATGGGACGGGGACCCAGGCCTCTCACTGCTTCTCCCTCACTGTCAGCTTCAGCTGTATCCCATCCACTTCTGGCCGAGACCAGAGATGTGAAAGAGGTACAAATAAGGGGGTCCTGATGCCATCTAGTAAAGGAACCCTGACAGAGTAGGGGGCGGTGAAGTACTCCATCTCCTCCGTAGCACAGATGCGAATACCGCTGCCCTCCAAGCAATTCTATATAACCGAATTGGAGATATCGGCTTTATCCGTACAGAAGCGGTGAAGAGAGGGGCTACGGTAGTCATTTACAGGTGAGAAGCTGAGGCTCAGAGTTTTAAGTTCCCAAAGTCACACAGCTAGTTAAGTGGTCATGATGGAATCTGGACCCAGGTTTGAATGACTCGCAAAGATGCCACCCTTGGTGAGAGACTCAGAGAACAGCCTGGGGAGGAGGAGGGGACTATCCTGTTAATGATCCCTGATGTCTCGTATCTTTTACATTTATCCAAGAAAGAGCAGCTGTTTTCTAAGTGATAGTACCTGTAATGTTTCCTGAGGATCACATATAAAATGGAAGCAGTACCTATGTAGGTGTTTTAACCAGGGTATTCTGGTGCCCTGCCACTCAGACTGCCCATGGCTGGGGTCCCCCTCTAACTGACCTCCATCCTAGACAGTCACCCGTTCCTGTCCCCCGGAGCCTGTCTGCCCACATCTGTCGGCAGGCATCAGCGACTGAGAGACCGGCCCTGGAGAGCAAGCCATTGCTCCAGATGGTTGATAGAACTTTATTGCCACAATTATTCTTTTTTTTTTTTTTTTTTTTTTGCATTTTTCTGAAGCTGGAAACAGGGAGAGACAGTCAGACAGACTCCCGCATGCGCCCGACCGGGATCCACCCGGCACGCCCATCAGGGGCGATGCTCTGCCCATCAGGGGGCGATGCTCTGCCCATCCTGGGCGTCGCCATGCTGCGACCAGAGCCACTCTAGCGCCTGAGGCAGAGGCCACAGAGCCATCCCCAGCGCCCGGGCCATCTTTGCTCCAATGGAGCCTTGGCTGCGGGAGGGGAAGAGAGAGACAGAGAGGAAAGCACGGCGGAGGGGTGGAGAAGCAAATGGGCGCTTCTCCTATGTGCCCTGGCCGGGAATCGAACCCGGGTCCTCCGCACGCTAGGCCGACGCTCTACCGCTGAGCCAACCAGCCAGGGCCACCACAATTATTCTTAATGTGGCCATCCCAAAGCCGCTGTCTGGAAACTCAGCTCCTGCCATGATGTGGCCGGCCCTGGCTGCTAGGAGCAGGGCCATTGCTGTCCAGCCCTTTCTTCTGGGCCACCCTAGGGTACACTGCTGTGGATGTGATGAACTGGCTCTTTAAAAGACAAGTAATGCCACAAACCCGGTTTGGGGGTAATTCTTACCCCTGAGTTGAGATGAGGACTTTGAAAGGAGAGAGAAGGGAGTGCTTCAGGCAGAGGCTGGAGGAGGCTCCCTGCTCTGGGTCCTGAGCACGGTGGAGGAAGGGACCGTACTAGTGGCTGGGGAAGAGGGCAGGCAGGGGGTGAGTCCACCCCATCCTGTCCAGTCAGTCCTGCTTACCTCTCAGGTCTTAGCTGCAGCAGGCCTTCCCTGACTAGCCAATCATGTTACTCTCTCTACTTTGCAACATTTTTCTCCATTTGTGATGATAAACTTATTCATGGGTCTGTTTGTTTAATGTCTCGCAGACACTGGACTGTGCAGGGGTGATGTTTGTTTTGTTCAGCAGTATACCACGTGTCAGCACAGCACCTGGCATGTAACAAGTACCCTATAAATATTTGTTGAATGAACGAATGAATGTTATTTTTAGCTATGGTCACTCCTCAAGAACAATTCTCTCAGGCTCTATGAATAGGGCGTCTCATGACGTACTCATAGTAGGTGATTTAAGATCGGAATGAAGGAGGAATGACACCAAGAGGTTTTCAGGGGCCAACAGAGTAGTCTGATTCTGAACCCTGAAGCCTAAGAGGCCCAAAACCACGCCTCACCTATAGTGGGCACTGAACACATTACACAGTCAGTGAATGAGTGGGAAAAGGTTAGGAAGCTTAGAAAAAAATGCCTTTATGGAAGTCTATGGGAGGGAGAACTGCTAGGCTCTGCCAAGAAGGGAGCGGGGAGTATTTGTTCATGAGGTTATTTCGCCACAGCAGGAAGTAGAGCATCCCATGTCCTAACCTGCCTTCTCCTCCTGTGCTCTGACCTGAGAGCACCCGCTAATGGCTTAGCGCCGTCCAGCATGGGGGCAGCCAGGCCACCAGGCCACACCTCTGGGCTCTAAGTGTGGTAGGACTGGAGGACATTACTGGTCAGTGCCAAGGGTGGACAGGGGAAGTCCTGAGTCTTGAATGAGCCATCAATAGAACTACCTTCCCTCAAGAAAAGAACTTACAGGGAGTTTAGGTGGCAGGAAAGCCCTGGACCATTCTTCCACTGGCCAGCTAGACTGACTCATGGGCTGCCTGATCTTGGTGGGCAGGGCCTCAGACAGACCTGAGCCTGCGGAGAGTCCTGGGAACATAGCCTGGGGTGACAAAGAACTACCCAGTGGGATGCGTAGCCTATTTGAAAAAGGGTTAGTGGAGTTTGCTAAATTAGATCTATTTTTTTTCCCCTGAAGTTGGAAACAGGGAGGCAGTCAGACAGACTCCCACATGCGCCCAACTGGGATCCACCCAGCATGCCCACCAGGGGGTGATGCTCTGCCCATCTGGGGCATTGCTCTATTGCAACCAGGGCCATTCTAGCACCTGAGACAGAGGCCATAGAGCCATCCTCAGCACCCGGGCCAACTTTGCTCCAATGGAGCCTTGGCTGCAGGAGGGGAAGAGAGAGACAGAGAGGAAGGAGAGGGGGGGGGTGGAGAAGCAGATGGGTGCTTCTCCTGTGTGCCCTGGCTGGGAATTGAACCTAGGACTCCTGCACGCCAGGCTGACGCTCTACCACTGAGCCAACCGGCCAGGGCCAGGTCTATTGTTTTTAAGCACCATAGCTTTTGTGGGAGCAGGGAAGGCCTGAAGAGGAGGGGTGGGGCTTGACCTGCTCTGAGAGTAGCCTGAATGATCAGAGGGGCAGGAGAGCTTGGAAGAGAAAGGGCAGACTGTAAGGACAGGATGGAGGAGGGAAATGCATGGGGTCAGGGGACAGGAGGCAGAGAGAAGAGTTATCAAGAGCAGGTACTTGAGGAAAGGCTATGGAGATGGACTGGGCATCCAGAAATGCAGGCTAGAAGTGCAGGACCATGAAGATGCAGTCATGAGAAGGGCACTGAGGACTGAAGCGGGTAAGGAGATAGTTAGAGCCTCCAGCCTGGGGAACAAACTATACCTTGCCAAGGGAGCTGGGGCAATGTGAACTAAGGCCACATATTTGGAAACCAGAAAAGTTTCTATGATGGAGTATTAGATACCCCGTTTATTAAAAATTAGGTGGCCTGACCTGTGGTGGCGCAGTGGATAAAGCGTCGACCTGGAAATGCTGAGGTCGCCGGTTCGAAACCCTGGGCTTGCCTGGTCAAGGCACATATGGGAGTTGATGCTTCCAGCTCCTCCCCCCTATCTCTCTCTCCTCTCTGTCTCTCTCTGTCTCTCTCTCTCTCCTCTCTAAAATGAATAAATAAATAAATAATAAAAAAATGAATAAATTAAAAAAAAATTAGGAAAGATGTCGTGACCATTCAATTTACCATAGATTTCCTAAGTTTTGTCAAATTAACCTCATATTTTGATCAGAGCTAGCAATTTTCCAGATAAATAGATCAGGGAAAATGGCACCCTCATGTGACTTAGTTTTGAGCAATTCAGAGGCTTTGCAGTCACATGTTGTATCTGTGACTAAGATGATACAATTGCACTTCACATAACTGTTATCATGGGGAAGCCATGATGGTTGAAATGGGGTGGAGGAAAAGTTAAGGGTGAGAATATAATTTATCAGCTGAATGGGTTCCCTTTTTGAGAGTGAAAGAGGCCTTTGTCATCTGGGTCATTTGAAAAGCTGACACTGAGGAGTAAGGAGGGCAAAAATATGATTGGGGAGTAACCCCTGTGAAAGGAATAAAGAGAAGGAAGGAGGGTTGGCAGAGGGAATTGTAAAACCATGCCACAGACCAGTCAGACACTCTGCCAGTCCAGTGGGGAGCCCTGGAGAGAATACTGCTGTTAGAAGAGTCCTGTGTTGGGTGGAAATGGTTGGGCCCTCGTACTACCACTCTGCTCAGTCTTTGGTAAGGATGACTTTGGCTCAAAAGCTCAAATGGTCCTGGAGGACCTAACAGCTTGTGACTGTCAGGTAACTACTCCTCGTAGGGGGGCAGCAGGTTCTCCCTTGAGTGGGCATCTAAGTACAGAGCTCTGTGTCTGGCACAGGGCACTATTGACAATTATGCTGGACAACAGGGAGTGAACCCGGGATGGCCCTTGCAAAACAGGAAATATGGCCACTGTATTTCCAGAGAACTTTTATAGGATTCAGTCTTTGAGTTTACCTCATTCTATCCTGTGCAATCCTGTTAATGTTTTCCTTTAACTAATTGCTTGTCTTTAATAAAACAGCTAACATTCACTGAGCACTTCATAATATACCAGGCATGAGCTGAACACTGTCCATGAATTCATTCATTTAATTCTCCCAACTACCTTGCGAGGTAGATTCTATTATAAATATATACTTATACAATATAATTATAATATACCGATATTATAACATTAATTACTTTACAGGTAAGAAAACTAAGACACAGACAGGTTATGTGGCTAACTTATTTAAGGGCATACATCACACAAGTGGCAGAATTAGGCTTTCAAACAAAGGGTTAAAACTCCGAAATGCTTCACTAGTTGTGGATTTTGAGCCCACAGAGACCATAGAGGTCATCTTATTAAGATCCAGAGAAGTTAATAGAACTTTCCTATAGTCATGTAGAAGGTTAAGACAAGTGTCTAGCTCCTTGACTACTGAATCCACGGTGTCTTTTCTGCTGCATGCCTCAGACATGCTTATTAAATTTGTGGATAATAGGTAAAAAAGAAAGGAAAATTCTACAATTGAAGACACAATAGCAATTCAAAGTGACTTTGACAGGCTGAAATGGGGGTTGAAACCAATAAGATGAAAGTTAATAGAGAGATATAGAAGCTTTTACTTTATATTTAGGTTCAAAAGCATCAATTGCACAAGTGCTAGATGGGGAAGGCCTTGTCTGAATGCATTTTATTGGTAATAAGATTAATCAGAGGTGAGAATGGGGGCACAATTTTAGGTTGTTTGAATAAGATGGCATTCAGATCACAGAAAATTAGGGTCTTCCTTGTTATTCCTTCACCCATAGCTGGGAAGTAGCATATTGAGCTTTTTACTGGTCACCATGAACATTGTAGTGGATTAAATTGTATCCTTCCAAAAAAATGATATAGCTAAGTCCTAACCTCCAGTAGCTATGAATGTGACCTTACTTGGAAATAGTGTCTTCACCAAATAAGTATATAAATTAAGAATCTTGGTATAAGATCATCCTGGATTCAAGGTGAGCTCTAAATCCAATGATTGGTGTCCTTATTGTAAGGTATTTATCCCTGCCGAGAAAGAATGAAGGGGCCGGAGCCACAAAGTGTGGAATAATAAAAGGCTTTATTGAATACAGAGCGCTTCCCGCCCCACGAGGTTCCCTAGCCCTGGGGACAGAGGTTAGGCAAGTCGCAAGGGGTGACCCATGTGGGGGATATTTAAAGGGTTCCTAGGGTGGTTGAACTAATATGACGTAGTGAAATCTCACTGGCTGACGGAAGTGTTGCTCTTTTCCAAAGGGCTCCTGGGAAGTTTCTTTTGGTGTGCTTGGTTGTGGGAAGTTCTAGCCAAAGTTCTTGGGTCTGGGTTCCCCAAGTGACTGTCCCCCATTATCCACCAACCTTACATTCTGACTTTTTGTGTTAAATAGAATAGGGGCGCCGTTTATTCGTCTGGCTACTTCCTGCTGATTAGGGGCGTTGTGGGGAGGGGGAGATCGGAAGGTGGTGGCTTTGAGGGGCGTCAGGAGGAACATCTGTTTGGCTGTGAGCTGAGAAACTTCGCGGATGTGGTCCTGTAAGGATTTAAAAAAAAAGAGGAGTAATAGGGGGATTTGTAGGGTCCAGCCTTTTGGTGAGCTGGAGATGGATGGAGTCCAGTGGTTCTGACTGCCAGTAGTCCTGTATGGGCAAGTAGGCAAGCTTGAGGTAAAACTGCATGTCAGGAGTGGCGTAAAAAGGGGGGAAGGAAGGGGTCCCATCCATTCCCATAATCGAGACCTGTGAAGGAATTAGAGGTCCAGAGTGTGATGGCAAAAACAGAGAAGGTAGCCCCTGTGTCCACAAGAAATGAGATGGACTTACCCACTAGTTGCAGCATTACCCTGGGTTCTCTGAGTCCAGGCTGTATCCTAGAAGTTTGAGCGATGCGCCCACCTGGCTGGCTTGGCCTTCCATTCGGGCAGCTTGTTCTCCATGTAGAGGCGCTGAGGAAAAGCCTGTTGCCCAAAGGGGCAATCGCTCTACCAGTGACTGGGCTGTTTGCAGTCAGGGCAGGGCTCAGTGGGCAGCTGTGGGCAGGGTCCCTGCCGGGACCAGTGGTCCTGTTTGCCACACTTAAAGCAAGCCTCTGGTGAAATTTCTCTTTGTAGCTTGGACTTGGGTCAGGCACTTCCTGTGCTTTGCCTATGTTGCTCTGCTGGCCTCAGGGTTGCCACAAGAGCCTGGGTTTGGAGTGTTACCTTCTGCTGCACGCAGGCCTAGCAAACAGCCTTGTCCTGTTTCTACTAATTGGGACCATTAAAAACTTTAAAAACCGGGTTCACAGGTCCTGGAGAGGGGTTTGGGGGTTGAGAATAAGAGGAGGGGGTGCTTGTGGGGAACCCGGCACCCAGATCCAGCAGGAAACACTGGAGCCAGAGGCAGGACAGGGCCAGAACTTCCTGCAAGAAAATTGGGGTTGGGCCTTGGGGTCCTGCAAACTGGTGTAAGAGCCAATAGTAGGTGGAGAATGGCCTGATGGAGGAGGGGTTTAAGAACACAGTGGAGAAGGGAGGAGCCCCTGGCCAGCAGGGGAGGAGAAAGAGAGACTGGTAGTGGTAAATAAGAAACAGGATTTTGCAAAGGGAGGGGAGGGGGCTCTCGGAGGGAAGAGACCCGAGCGAAAAAGATCTGCAGAGGGACCAGAGAGAAGTCCTGAAAGAGGGGCGCCCCCAGGGGTCAGGAAGGAGGGAAAGAGAATTGGGAGTCCATGGAGAAGGAAAGATCAGGAGTG
Organism: Saccopteryx bilineata; assembly: GCF_036850765.1. Lineage (NCBI taxonomy): Eukaryota > Metazoa > Chordata > Mammalia > Chiroptera > Emballonuridae > Saccopteryx > Saccopteryx bilineata. The sequence goes on along the minus strand of NC_089499.1, from coordinate 39,365,274 downwards.
GAGGTTTTAGGTGAGGTTTCTCTGGCCAGAAAAAGGGCCTGTGTGGTGGAACAGGAAGCACAGAGAATAAGGACGGGCGAGTGAATAATTAGAAGCCGTAAATGTAAGGGATCTCCAACCAGCTCCCAGCTTTTTTGGCGATAGTTAAATTGGTGAGGGTATTAAAACCAAAAGTCCCTTCAGGAGGCTAATTCAGTGGGTTCTGTGGCCTGGCCACAGTGGAGAAGAAGAACAGTTTCTTCTTCTTTAGGGAGGGAGATTCCTGTGCCCCCACAGCCACCCTCAGTCCTCGGAGTGGTCAGAATTGAGAACTGGCGTCCCAAAACTCAAGCTCTGGCTGTGAACGGATAAGGTAAAGTGGATGTGCTCGGGACATCTCCATGGGCAAACACACTCAGAATGAAAAGAGGTCCCTGACGTAGCTACGGTTTCTGGACAGGGAGTCTCGGCAGAAAGAACTCAAGGGTGGCTGAAGGCAGGGGACTTACCGCACCGTGTGCTGAAGTGGGTAGAAGGTCGGAGATCCTGGTTCTTTCTAGGAGGGGAAGGGAAGAGAAGTGGTTCTTATGGACTTCAACTCCTCCTAGGTTTTCAGCACCAAAATGTAAGGTATTTTTTCCCACCGAGAAAGAAGGAAGGGGATGGAGCCACAGAGTGTGGAATAATAAAAGGCTTTATTGAGTACAGAGCGCTTCCCACCCCAACAAGGTTCCCTAGCCCCGGGGACAGAGGCTAGGCAAGTCAGAAGGGGTGACCCGTGTGGGGAATATTTAAAGGGTCCCTAGGGTGGTCGAGCTAATATGATGTGGTGAAATCTCTCTGGCTGACGGAGGTGTCGCTCTTTTCCAAAGGGCTCCTGGGAAGTTTCTTTTGGCGTGCTTGGTTGTGGGCGGTTCTAGCCAAAGTTCTTGGGTCTGGGTTCCCCACGTGACCATACCCCATTACCCACTGACCTTACACTTATGAGAGAAAGAAAAGGAAGATTTGAGAGACACAGAGACAAAGGAAGAAGGCCATGTATAGACTGAGGCAGAAATTGGAGTTATGCTGGCACATCCAAAGAATACCAGGAACCACCAGGAGCTGGAAGAAGCAAGGAAGGATTCCATCCTGAAGCCTTTGGACAGAGTGTGGCCTGGCAGACACCTTGATTTTGGATTTCTGGCTTCAAGAGAATACATTTTGTTGTTTTAAGATACCCAGTTGGTGGTAATTTGTTTCAGTAGCCCTAGGACACTAACAAAGAGATTAAGTTGAGAACCTCTAGAAAAGTGTGCCCTGAGGACAGGGACCTGAATGTGGTGCTTGAAGGGTTGGAGACCCCGGTGAAACTGGGGCAGGTGGCCATTTAACTCATTGCTCTTCTCTCAGAGTTGCCAGGAGCTGTACTTGTGGGGCCACCTGCAGGCCACCCTCAGAAACCCTACAATGTCTGGAATCTGAGCTCAGCAAAGGCTGTATTGCACCAGGAAGTGTGATTAAGTTCAGGAAAGTTCTCATTGCTTCCTTCCCTCAAAGTATCCTGGCACCTCTCCTTTCTCCCATTCAAAGACCTTTTGTCTTGTCATCACCCTGAATAGTGACAGAGCCCCCAAGGGCTTGGCAGAGCACACACAAGGTGTTTCTTGGAAACCCATAACTTCAAGAGAGGAAATCCTTTGCAGGAGGCTGGAGTTCTCAGGCAAAAGAGTGGGGCAAGTGCCTGGGGCTTTAGGTTGCCTTTAAAAAAATTATTATTATTATTATTATTATCATTATTTTTTGTATTTTTCCAAAGTTGGAAACAGGGAGGCAGTCAGACAGATTCCTGCATGCGCCCGACTGGGATCCACCCGGCACACCCACCAGAGGGCAATGCTCTGCCCATCCGGGGCATCGCTCTGCCACAATCAGAGCCACTCTAGCGCCTGAGGCAGAGGCCACAGAACCATCCTCAGCACCTGGGCAAACTTTGTTCCAATGGAGCCTTGGCTGCGGGAGGGGAAGAGAGAGACAGAGAGGAAGGAGAGAGGGAGGGGTGGAGAAGCAGATGGGCACTTCTCCTGTGTGCCCTGGCCGGGAATTGAACCCAGGACTCCCGCACGCCAGGCCGACACTCTACCACTGAGCCAACCGGCCAGGGCTAGGCTGCCTTTTTTGGGTAATGTCTTCTTAAAATTTTTCCTACTTTGGCTTCAGGACACCATCTTGCCTGGTTTCGGTGACCAGATTGACTCACTGAGATAGTAAACGCAGAGGGCATTAGAACTTTGTGGGGGGAGGTAGACCGGATCAGGTCAATTTGGAATGAGTTGAGTTTAAAGCTTGGGTGGATTCTTCAAGCGGAATTCTTGTTTAGATGTGGTAACTCACATATAGATTGTTGCTGAAACTGACAGTCCAAGGAGACTGGGAAGGTAAATCTCACAGACCTCAGAGTGTGGTCTGCTTACCTCAGCACTGGCAGTTTCTTGTTAGAAAAGCAGAATCTTGGGTGTTACCCCAGCCTGCTGAATCAGACCACATTTTAACAAGGCCCCCAGGGTGTTCATTTGCACATTAAAGTCCAGAAGCACTGCTCTAGGCTAGTGGTTCTCTCTCAACCCTGCGTGCTCATTAGAATCCCTAGTCCTCAGTTTCCGTTGGTTGTTTTGTGCTGTGACCCAGGCTGCTGCTGCTGCTGCTTCTTCTTCTTCTTCTTCTTCTTCTTCTTCTTCTTCTTCTTCTTCTTCTTCTTTTTAATAGCTGTGATTCTAATGTGCAGCCATGATTGGTTGATGTAAATCAGTTGTTCTCAAACATAATTGTGCATTAGAATCTCATGGAGGAGTTTTAAAAACATAGATTGCTGTGCCCCATCCCCAGTTTCTGATTCAGTAGGCCTGGGAGGAGCCTAAGATTTTGCATTTCTAAGAAGTTCCCAGCTGATGCTGATGATGCTGATCCCAGACCCACTCTTTGGGAGGGAAGGCCAGAAAGGCCCAGGCTAGAATGAATCCCTAGGAATGTCAACATTCATAGGTCAGTAGAGAAAGAGAGGAAAGAGGAGAGGCTTCAGAGGTGGGAGGCAAACCAGGAAAGTGGGTTCTCCCTGGTGTCTTTTCCACCCCTAGAAAGGAAATACCTACCAAGAAGGGCTCCTGGTGGCTAATTGGGATCATATTTAGAAACAGCTTAGCAGCTGTTGCTGAACAGCAGCCTCTCATGCAAGCCATACTTCAGGGGGAAGCCTGCACTAAACTACCTGCTAACTTGACTGCCTCTGAAACTGAATTGTCTGCCTGAGCTGTGGTCCTGCCATCTGAGCCAGCCCTTCTAAAGGAATTCCTGAAATCCTATTTCAACCAATGGGCCTGAGACTTTCCTTATCCAATCAGAGCTTTGCAGCTATATCCTCATCAGCTTCTCCTGTGACCACTCATTGTAACTCCATTTTGACCTATCAGAATAGTGCTTTTTGGACTAAACTGTCAGGATTAGGCATTCTCATTTGCATGATGTAAAGCCAGTAGCCATGGCCACTATCACAGTAGCCCGGCCCACGCATGTTCGCATTGGATTTGGACAGTTGGTAAAGAAACAACGGAGCCAAAAACTGATGGGCCAACATCTTTAATCCTAGCTTGCACCCGGCGGGCAAGTAAAAACACACACTGGGCTCCAAAACCCACTCACATTCAGTGCTCACAAAGCTACTGACTTATCTGAGTTTCCTAGAATTGAAGGTTTCTAGCTCACCAGACTTATTCACCTCTGTTCCCCATCTCCTTCCTTCTCACTGCACCAATTGCACAAACTGGCCTCTCACTCAACACTCCGCCATCTTGGCTGCTTCTCCTGGCCTCCTCCACATGGCCTTTCTCTGCTCTCTAATGTTAATCTTAGGAACCAAGAGAGCACACTCCCGTTCTGCCCCCATTTTATAGTGTAGATTCAAAACCTTTAATCCAATATACAAAATAGGGAAGTCTCTGATACAAAGTCACTTCTCTGAGGCATGATTGGATTATACCGCCCCACATCAAAAAGGGTGGGAAAGGCTTAATCCCAAAACCAAGCCCCAGGATACAATGACCCTGCCTGCCCACAGCCTGCCCCCAACACATTAATATCACCTGGGCGATGGCCTCCATGTGGGCAGCGTCATTTTTAACAAAGTGAGCATAATATATTTTATCTGCCCAACACATGAGAATGGGCCAATCAGGGTGCAGTAATGGGGACTTCTCTCTCTATAAGTCATCTCCCCGCTACTGGGGAAGCACACTTTCCCTTTCCACAAGGTCCTGTCTCCCTTTCTGCAGCTTCACCAGAGTAGAACAAAACTCTCATTTCTCTGCATTCTGCAGTGGCACCTCCTCACCTGAGGGATTTCCCCCCCCCCAGCCCCGTGTATCATAACACTATTGGTCAACACTATTAATGCCTTGAGCATTTACCTTGTTGATCATGAACGAATAGGCAGCCAGATATTTCTTCAGCAAAATGGGTTAATTGCAAACTACAAAGAACTGCAATTATGGAAAGGCCTAATAGTTTCTGGACACAGAAGTCCTGAAAAAAAAAGGTGAGAAATGCTCTTCTATGGACTTGGGAGAGTCCATAGAATGTAAATGAAGAGTCCACTGGAGGAAACTAAAAATTTGAAGTATAGTGACTTTTCATTGGCTGAGTTATGGGTGTCTCCCATTGGCTGAGGTGTTACTGGGCCAGGAGAAGTCTTTTATTTCTCCTGCTGAGGTAGTAGTACCACTTCCTGCCAGAGATTCAAGGTAAGTCTCTTTCTGTTGGGGTCAGTAGTGTGTGTTGAGTAATGTATGTGAGAGTTCTCCTAGCCTCCAGACTGCACTTTAAATGCGGTTGCTGTTTATTATTTTTCACAGCCTCCTCCTGTTACTGCCTCCCTGTTTGGTGAAGCCTAACAGTATTTATTTTCAACAACAACTACTTGGAAATATTATATGTGATCATGTCTCGTTCACCCTACCCTGTACTGTTACTGCCTCCCTGTTTGGTGAAGCCTAACAGTATTTATTTTCAACAACAACTACTTGGAAATATTATATGTGATCATGTCTCGTTCACCCTACCCTGTATTCAGGATAAAGCCCAAATGTCTGAGCTTAGCATATATAAGGCCCTGGGCATTGGGGCCCTGGCCTCCTTCCCTCCTCTCTCCCATGGGAGCCTTTGCTGCAGGCGTCACAACCTACTTGCTGATCCTCAATTAATTTTGCCCTCTTGTACTTCCCTGCCTCTGCAGTGTGTCTTGAGCCTTCCTCCTCCACCTCATCTCACAGCTCCTACCCATCAAGATTAGATTAGAATCCCCTCAGGGAAGCAGTCTCTTTTTATTTATTTTTATCTCTTTCTACTCTACCCTTTGCCACCTCCAACTTCTGGCTCAGTTCAAACATTGCTTACCTCCCACCCCCTCCCAGGCTTCCTTGAATCCCTGAGGCTAGGGTAGGCTCCCCTCATGTTAGTACTTTCTCTCATAATAGTCATCATGTTGACTCACTGTTGTTGATTTAATTATCTGCCTTCCTCGCTACATGTGGGCTTCCTTTGAACGGAGAACGGGGTCTCATTTAATTTTTGCACCCAGAGATCCTAGTACAATGCCTACAGACAGTAGGCACCTGATACTTGTTTGTTGAGTAATAATAATAATAATAATAATAATAATATAGGAACCAGTGAATGAATGGATTTGAATGTAGACATATTTGAGAACTAGGGCCCCCTTACTCCTCCCTCAGTATCAGCTGCACCCTTTCTGTAGATGGTCAGCTCCTTCCCCAGAAGGGAGGTAGGTCAAGGATTCCCCTCTGGTCACTGCTTAAGAGAGTGTCAGCTGGTCACTTAAAAAATACCCACAATAGGTTGTTGGCCAGAGGAAGACTTCTCTCCAGACAAAAGTTACGTGAAACACGTGTTCTTTTCATGTTGGTAGTTCCTGCTTTCTTCATGAAGAGCTAGGAAGGTGAAGAGCAGAGGGTGGAAGTGTCTCTTTCCAGCTCCTGTGTATTTTCTTTCTATCAGTGGTGGGATTCAAATAATTTAACTACTGGCTCTCTGACCTAATGACCATTTTAAGTATAAAAAAATGATAAACTGAAAGGTAGTTTATTATTTCTGCATTTAATACTTAAGTAAGAACAATAAAAGAGGTACACAAAACTAGATTATAAGAAAAAAATTTAAAATATTAATGAGAAAACATTAAATAACTGACAAAAATAAAACTATTATTTAAGATATTTCCATAGTGCTTTTATTTTTTAATTTAGAAAATTAAATCTAACAGGTGACATTGATCAACAAGAGTACACAGATTTTAGGTAAACATCTCTACATCATATGAACAGTAAATTGTGTTGTATACCCATCACCCAAAGTCAAATCATCCTCTATCACCTTATATTTGTCCCTCTTTATACCCTTCCCCAACTTCCCACTCCCTTCCCCACATCTCCCTCTACCTGGTTACCAATGCCCTCTTATCTATATCCATGAGTCTCAGTTTTCTATCCACCTATGTGTGAAATCATACAATTTTTGTTTTTTTTCTGATTTACTTAATTTCACTCAGTATAATGTTCTCAAGGAGCATCCATGTTGTCGTAAATGATATTATGTCATTATTTCTTATGGCTGAGTAGTAGTCCTTTGTATATAAGTACCACAGCTTCTTTATCTAATCCTCTATCAAGTAGACTCTGGTTGTTTCCATGTCTTGGCCACTGTAAACAATGCTGTGATGAACATGGGGGTGCGTGTATCTTTACATACCAATGTTTTTGAGTTTTGGGGGTATATACCCAGTAGAGAAATTTCTGGGCCATATGGTAGTACTAGTCTTAATTTTTGGAGAAACCACTATACTTTCTTCCATAATGGTTGTACTATTTTGCATTCCCACTAGCAGTGAATGAGGGTTCCTTTTTCTCCACACCCTTCCAACACTTGTTATTACCTGTCTTGTTGATAATAGCCAATCTAACAGGTGTGAGGTGGTATCTCATTGTAGTTTTAATTTGCATTTCTCAAATAGCTAGTGAAGATGAACATTTTTTCATATATCTGTTGGCCATTTGTATTTCTTCTTGGGAGCAGTGTCTTTTCAGGTCTTCTCCCCATTTTTTAAATTAGATTGTTTGCTTGTTTGTTGCTGAGCTTTTTGAGTTCTTTATATATTTTGGATATTAACTCCTTATTGGAGCTGTTGTTTGTAAATATCATCTCCCATTTAGTTGGCTGTTTGTTTTGCTCTCAGTTTCTTTTGCTGTGCAGAAGCTTTTTAGTTTGATATAGTCTCCCATTCATTTATATATTTCTGCCTTTACTTCCCTTGCTTTTAGGGTCAAATTCATAAATTGTTCTCTATGGCCAAGATGCATGAGTTTGGCCTATGTTTTCTTTTATGTAAATTATTGTTTCAGATCTTATATTTAGGTGTTTGATTCATTTTGGATTAATATTTGTGCAGGGGGAAAAACTGCAGTCAAGTTTCATTCTTTTGCATGTGGCTTTTAATTTTCCCAGCACCATTTATTGAAGAGGCTTTCTTTTCTCCATTGTGTGTTTTTAGATCCTTTGTCAAGATGATTTGCACATATATATGTGGTTTTATTTCTGGGCTCTTGATTCTGTTCTATTGGTCTCTGTATCTATTCCCCCCCCCCCCCAGTACCATGATGTTTTAATTATTGTGGCTCTGTAGTATAATTTGAAGTCAGGTATTGTAATGCCTCCAGCTTCATTCTTTTTTAGGATTTTTTTTGGCTATTTGTTTTTTTTTTATGGTTCCATAGAAACCTGGTGCTTTTTTGTTCCATTTCTTTAAAAAATGACATTGGGATTTCGATGGCAATTGCATTAAAGTTGTATATTGCTTTGGATAATATGGCCATTTAAATATGTTGATTCTTTCAATCCAAGAACATGGGATATTTCTCCATTTTGTTGTATCTTTCAATTTTCTTTAATAATGCTTTGTAGTTTTCAGTAAATAGATCCTTTACATTCTTTGTTAAGTTTATTCCTATGTATTTTATTTTATTTTTCAACTATAAAGGGATTATTTTTTTAAGTTAATTTTCCAAAATTTTATTGTTGGCGTATATGAAAGCAATAGACTTTTGTATATTGATTTTGCATCCTGTGACCTTACTGTATTGCTTTATTGTTTCTAATAGTCTTTTGTGGAGTCTTTGGGGTTTTCTATGTACAGGATAATGTCATCTGCAAAAAGTGAAACCTTTACTTCTTGTTTTCTGATCTAAATGCCTTTTATTTCTTTTTCTTGTCTGATTGTTCTGGCTAAAACTTCCAGCACTGTTGAATAGGAATGGAGAGAGAGGGCAACCTTGTCTTGTTTCTGATTTTAAAGGAAAAGCTTTCTGTTTTATACCAGTTAGTATGATAATAGCTGATAGCTTGTCATATATGCTCTTTATTATGTTGAGGTATTTTCTTTCTATGCCCATTTTACTGAGTGTTTTAAACATAAAGGGAAGTTTTATCTTATTGAATACCTGCATCTTTTTTTTTTGGTTTTGTATTTTTCTGAAGGGAGAAGGGAGGAGGCAGAGACAGAGTCTGGCATGCACCTAGCCGGGATTCACCTGGCAAGCCCACTAGGGGGCGATGCTCTGCCCATCTGGGCCCTTGCTCCATTGCAACCGGAGCCATTCTAGTGCCTGAGAAGGGGGCCATAGAACCATCCCCAGCACCCAGGCCAACTCTGCTTCAATGGAGCCTTGGCTGCGGGAGAGGAAGAGAGAAATAAAGAGAAAGGAGGAGGGGGAATGGTGGAGAAGCAGATGGCTGCTTCTCCTACGTGCCCTGGCTAGGAATCAAACCCGGGACTTCCACATGCTGGGCTGATGCTCTACCACTGAGCAAACCGGCCAGAGCCCCTTTTCTGTATCTATTGATAGGATCATATGATTTTGGTTCTTTATTCTGTTTATGTAGTGTATTACATTGCTTGATTTTCATATGTTGAACCATGCTTGTGCTCCTGGAATGATCCCACTTGATTGTGATGTATCATTATTTTTTTTAATGTGTTGTTGTATTTGGTTTGCTAGTATTTTGTTTAGGATTTTAGCATCTGTATTCATTAGAGATATTGGTCTGTAGTTTTCTTTTTTTGTGTTGTCCTTGCCAGGTTTTGGTATGAGGTTTATGTTGGCCTCATAAAATATGTTTGGAAATATTGCTTCTTTTTCTATTTTTTTGGAAAACTTTGAGAAGGATAGGAACCAAATCTTCTATGAATGTTTGGTAGAATTCACTGGTGTATCCATCTGGTCCTGGACTTTAATTTTTGGAGAGGTTTTTGATAATTATTTCTATTTCTTCACTGTTTATGGGTCTATTTAGGCTTTCCACTTCTTTCTGATTCAATCTAGGAAGATTTTATAGTTTGAAGAATTTATCTATTTTCTCTGGGTTGTTAATTTGGTGACATATAGTTTTTCATAGTATTCTACAATAATTCTTCGTATATCTATAATATCTGTGGTAATTTCTCCTCTTTGATTTCAGATTTTGTTTATATGAATCCTTTCTTTTTTTTCCTTAGTGACAGGATTTTGTCAACTTTATTGATCTTTTCAAAGAATCACTTCTTTGTTGTGTTAATTTTTTAAATAGTTTTTCTGTTTTCTATTTCATTTAGTTCTGCTCTAATTTTTACTACTTTCTTTCTTCTGCTGACTTTGGGTTGCCTTTGTTCTTTTTCTAGTTCCTTAAGATGTGATGTTAGATTTTTTACTTGGGCTCTCTCCTGTTTCTTGATATAAGACTCTAATGATATAAACTTCCCTCTTATTACTGCTTCCACTGCATCCCAGAAATTTTGATATATGTTGATGTTATTTTTGTTTGCCTGTATATATTTTTTGATCTCTACTTTTATTTCTTCTTTGATCCAGTAATTTTTTAGAAGTATGTTGTTTAATGTCCACATTTTTGTGGGTTTCTTTACTTCCTTTTTGCAGCTGAATTCTAATTTTAAATCCTTATGATCAGAGAAAATGTTTGGTATAATTTCAGTCTTCCTGAATTTGTTGATGTTAATTTTGTGGCCCAACATATGGTCTATCCTTGAGAATGTTCCATCTGCACTGGCGAAAAATGTATAGTCTGAAGTTCTGGGATGAAATATGCTGTAGATGTCTATTATGTCCATTTGGTCCAGTGTCATTTAAGGCTGATTTTTTAAAATGATTTTCTGTTTGGATGACTGATCTAGAATTGTCAATGGTGTGTTGAAATCTCCAAGTATGGTTGTGTTTTTTCTGTTTATATTTTTAGATGAGTTAGTAAATGTCATATATTTTGATGCTCCCTGGTTCAGTGCATATATATTAAGAAATGTTATATCTTTTTCAGGGAATGTCCCCTTTATCATTATGAAATATCCATCTTTGTCTTTGGTTACCTTTGTTGTCTTGAAGTCAGCATTGTCAGAGATGAGGATGGCTACACCCTCTTTTCTTTGGATATTATATGCTTGTAGAATCATTTTCCAACTTTTCACTTTAGGTCTACTTTTGTCCTAGCAGCTTAAATGTGTCTCTTGAAGGCAGCATATGATTAGGTTTTGTTTTTCTTCCAATCTGTTACTCTGTGTCTCTTTATTGGTGAGTTCAATCCATGTATATTTAGAATAATTATTGACACTTGAGTATTTCCTATAGCCATTTTACATATTGCTTTCTGATAACTCCATGTCTCATTTGGTTCTTATCTTTTGTTTTTCTGTCAGTTGTTTTTGTTTGGTGACATTCCATAGTTCTTTCCCCTCTTTCTTCTTTTTCTAAGCTACGTTTTTCAGTAGAGGCATTTTCATGGGTGGTTACCATTAGGTTATTAAAAGAAAAATGTGATATTTCCAAGAATTCTTTTTTTTTTTTTTTTTTGTATTTTTCTGAAGCTGGAAATGGGAAGAGACAGTCAACAGACTCCCGCATGCACCTGACTGGGATCCACTGGCATGCCCACCAGGGGGCGATGCTCTGCCCCTCCGGGGTGTCGCTCTGCCGCGACCAGAGCCACTCTAGCGCCTGGGGCAGAGGCCAAGGAGCCATCCCCAGCGCCCGGGCCATCTTTGCTCCAATGGAGCCTCACTGCGGGAGGGGAAGAGAGAGACAGAGAGGAAGGAGTAGGGGGGGGTGGAGAAGCAAATGGGCGCTTCTCCTATGTGCCCTGGCCAGGAATCGAACCCGGGTCCCCTGCACTCCATGCCGACGCTCTACCGCTGAGCCAACCGGCCAGGGCCAAGAATTCTTTATCTCATGAGTATTTCTGTACTCCATCCTCTTTTGCTTCTTTGGATCTTTATCCTCTCCCCTTTGATGTTATTATTGTCACAGATTATTCTTGCTTTTATTGTGACCTTTTTGGAGCTCTTACTTGTAATTTTGTTTTGTTCTTTCTATCTGGTCAGATAACTCCCTTTAGTATTTCCTATGGTGGGAGTTTTCTGATGATAAATTCCCTCAGCTTCTGTATATCTGTAAAAGTTTTTGTTTTTTCTTCATATTTGAAAGATAATTCGATAGATATAGTATTTTTGGCTGGTAATTCCTCTCTTTCAGTACTTTAAATGTTTAAGTCCACTCTTTTCTGGCTTGTAGAGTTTCTGTTGAGAAGTCTGATGATAAACTAATGGGCCTTCCTTTAGATGTTATATTTTTCTTTTCCCTAGCTGCCTTGTGGATTCTTTGTCATTGATTTGTGACAAGTTTTTTTATGATATACTTTGGATTGGTATATTTAAGTTGTGGTAACTTGGCATTCTGTTTGCTTCTTGGATTTGAGGCTCTAACTATTTCCATGGGCTTGGTAAGTTCTCATCAATTATTTGTTTCAATAGGCTCTCCATTCCCTTTTCCCTCTCTTCTTCTTCTGATATACCTATTATTCTTATATTGCTCTTTCTGATGGAGTCAGACAGTTCTTGTAGAGCTCTCTCATTTTTTAAATTAGTAAGTCCCTCTTTTATTCTCTGTATTATCTCTAGTTGCCTGTTTTTGATGTCACTGATCTCTCCTCTCTCTAGCCTGTTCTATTAGCTAAACTTGCTACTTTGTTTGTCAGTTTATGTACTGAGTTCTTCATCTCTGTTTGCTTCCTTTTTTTTTTTTTTTTTTTTTTGCATTTCTCTGAAGCTGGAAACAGGGAGAGACAGTCAGACAGACTCCCGCATGCGCCCGACCGGGATCCACCCGGTACGCCCACCATGGGGCGACGCTCTGCCCACCAGGGGGCGACGCTCTGCCCATCCTGGGCGTCGCCATGTTGCGACCAGAGCCGCTCTAGCGCCTGAGGCAGAGGCCACAGAGCCATCCCCAGCGCCTGGGCCATCTTTGCTCCAATGGAGCCTTGGCTGCGGGAGAGGAAGAGAGAGACAGAGAGGAAGGCGCGGCGGAGGGGTGGAGAAGCAAATGGGCGCTTCTCCTGTGTGCCCTGGCCGGGAATCGAACCTGGGTCCTCCGCATGCTAGGCCAACGCTCTACCGCTGAACCAACCGGCCAGGGCTGCTTCCTTTTTATAGTTTCAATGTCCTTGGTGAAATTCTATTTTTGTTCATTAATTTGTTTTTTGAGCTCATTAAATTGTCTATCAGTGTTTTCTTGCATCTCACTGAGTATTTTTAGAACTTCAATTTTGAATCCTATGTCATTTAACTCCAAAGTTTTCATGTAATTGAGATTTTTTTTTTCTGGAGATTTTTCATTATCTATCTGAACTACATTTCTGTCTTGTGTATCCATGATATTTTATTTCTTTCTTGATAACATTTGAGAGTGGTATTGTTAAGAACTCTAACAAGAGACAATTAAAATAGGAAAAATAAAAATTGAAGAAATACAGTGAAAAAATAAAAATTCTAAAAATAATTATGAGTAGAAAAGAAAAACTACAGAAAACAAAGAGACAAAACAGAAAAATAAAAAAAAATAAAAAAATGAAATCAGAAACAAACTAAACATCTCAAAAAATAAGAGTAAAAAATATAATCACTTGAAGAAAAATGAAATTCATATGAGAAAAAGAGAAAAAGAAAAGGGAAGAAAGAAAAAGAATAAAGGAAAAGTATCAAAAATAAAACACTCACAAAATAAGAGTAAAATATATAAGAACTATGGATAATGAAATTCAAATGGGATGAAGAGAAAGAAGAAAAAGAAAAGAAGAAAAATGAGAAAAAATTATTTTTCAATTTTGAGAGGTTACTTTTTTTTCCCAATAGGTGTAGCTGTACTATAAGTTTTGGCTTGTGAAATTCTTGAGCAGAATTCCACTGAGGTGTTGCTGTCCTAATGATGTAGGCAGGGCCACAGTCTTATTGGTGGGTGGGGCATGTTGTGAGGCCTTTACAGTTTCAGGTTAGGGCTTTGTGGCTTTATGGCTTTTCAGTTTTACAGCTCTAATGATGGCAGTCCCAGGTCTCCGGCAACTCCTCTCCAGGCCTCAACATACCAGGGGAACAGAAATGGAGAAGCTCTGCCTCTCAGGGGAGAGAGTGGCCACACAAGGTCAGTTATGGGGGATCCACCATGGCCACTCTTTGAACTAGAGGGGAGGAAGGCAGGATATGGGAAGCTGGGGGTCCAACTTTGGTCCTCTCAGATAGTGTGGAGAGTTCAGGCCATGGGGAGAGCATAGGTTGTGCGCTGCAGGTTGGGAGTGCCTTAGTGCTGTGGGCTGGGCACCTTTGAGCACCACACAGGCTGAACTCTGAGGGCCAAGCACAAGCCAATCAAGCACATTTGAGCACCATGTTGGTGGGTCAAACTCTGTGGGCTAAGTGTATGCTTATCTGATCAACCTAGCACTGCATGCTGTGTGGGCAGGCATGCCAGCAGATCTGAGCTACCAGGGTAGACCAAGGGAACCCGGACTGTGATCCTGTGCTTGGTTGTGCATGCCTTAATTCAGCTCCTTCTCCTCTGTCCCTCAATCTCTCCATCTCTTCCAGCTCAAAAACAAAACCCAAGCCAAACAAACCTCCCTCTTTCAGTCCCACAAGGAAAGGGAAAAATCTGGTCATCCGGCTTCTCTCCTTTCCAGAGTTTACCACTAAATGGTTTTATCTTCCACCCTCCCTTTTCAACCTATCCCATCTTCAATCCCTTCCATATGCAAATCTTTCAGGCACAGCTGTGAGCCCAGCTGGGTTCCTTTGCTGTGTTATAGTTGCTTCATTTGTTGAAATTTTAAGGGGAGAAACCAGGAGTATCTCTCATGCAGCCATTTCTCTGACATCACTCCACATTGCTTCTTGATTGGCATCCTCACTTGCAATGTTTTTCACCTATGGATGGAATAAACATTACTACGGGTGCTTGGAATACTCTGTTGCTCAGATGAATGTTAAAAAAGAGTAAGAAATGTAAATTTGTGATTTCTACATTGGGCAGCTGCCCAGGTGCCCACCTTAGAGAGAACCCTGATTACAAGTGACATTTTTAACAACTGATTTGCCAAACTCAACAAAAAATTAGGTATCGGTTCTGCCGAACTGGTGCAAACTGGCTGCATCCCACCACTGTTTTCTATGTTTTAAGGACCCAACCCAAACAGATTTTGAGAGGAAGGCTGCCTTCCAACACCACCAGGTGGCTGAGTGTCAGTAATCCCCTGGACTCTCAAGGCTCACAGTGTGGTGGCTTGAGCCAGCCACTAACTGGGCAACCTCCTGATGGCATCTTCAGTACACCAAGTAGAGGAAACTGCCTAGAGAGGGGAAGGGTGAAGGGGATGAGTGAGAGCTCCGAGGAGGTTACAATACTACAGACTGCCAAATACATGCTAATTTTTAACAGTGGATATGTATAGCTTTTTTCTTCCTGTTTAACAAAAGCTTTCATACCTCTGTTTATTTGTTTTTTCTTGGTGAGAAGCTCACAGGATGGACAGTGGGTAGTTGTCAAATTCTTATGTTCACAGATAAGGGACCCAAAGGTCAGAGCATGGGTGAGACTTGCCTACAAATCCCCCAGTGTGTGAAGGTGCAGTTGGATTTGAACCCAGCTTGGTATGCCTCCAGCCTCTTCATCCCCCTCGCTGTGCTGCATCTAAAATAATGTTAAAATACATATAAATCATACAGGGTACAAGTGCAAATGATTCCTTCTGTGGAAGTGCAAAATAGCCAAGTGGTGACGGGAACTTGGCAGGAATGGAGCGGGATGAGTCAGGGACAGCTTTATGAGGTAGAAGAGCTGTTCTGTGGGGCTGAGAGAGGGAAAGGCATGGCAGGCAGTGAGCACAAGAGAGAATTCTGGAGGAGAATTGCAGGCCTGGAGGGGGATGGCATATCATGTGGCCTTCCTGCGGTGGTGGGCTGTGGATGAAGCAATGGGATAGGGAGCAGGACAGAGCTGGAAAGGCCTTGTCCTGGTTAACATGGTCTTCAAGGCCAGAGCTGTGTATGTGGTGAGTGTGTATGTGGGGCTTGGTTTGAATGTGTATGGCATTGTGTATGTGAAACATGAGTATGTGTGGTATTGTGTGTAGGGGGTAGTTGTGATGAGTGTGCATGTTCAGGTAGGTTACCAGGCACATCAGAAAATTGCCAGTTGTAGGTTTCTCAATTTTCTTTTCTTACCTATGGATAGACACTGTCCCCTGCCCTCCTCCCCCTCCCCCCCCCCCATACATACTACTCAGTGTTAACCCTATCATCCTTTTAGTCTTAGTTGTGTAGGATTATGGTTTTTATTTAACTGAGTTAAGTAAAAATGGACATTTTAGCACACATTTAACTCAGACAGTGCTTTTGGAACGCTGCTTTTGTCTCCCAGCTCTGCCATCCTTGCTTTGGATCACATGGGGGCTCTGTTCATGTGGTCGTTCCTACGAGAGATGCCCAGGTTCATTCCCTTTCAACATCAAGCCCAGTATATGGAGAACTTTTTACTCATAGTTTGAACACAAAACTTAACATAAATCTGATTGGCCAGGTTTGAGTCATGTATCCACCTCTGAACCAATTACTGTGGTTTTGGAATAGAAAATTTGATTGAGTGTCCAGGTCACATGCATACTTCATTCTGAGACAGGGGTGTGAGGTCAAGGATCACTGACCTTGGGCCAGTTCCTGAAAGACCTTTGGGATGCTGGTGCCAGAAGGTCTAGTGGATTCTGAGCAGACAAAGCACCTGACTCTTCCTGTCAACGGAGAGCTCCTATTTGTGTGAACTTGGCCTTGATCCTGAGAAGGAAAGAAACTGT
The DNA here is from genome assembly GCF_036850765.1 of Saccopteryx bilineata. Classification (NCBI taxonomy): domain Eukaryota; kingdom Metazoa; phylum Chordata; class Mammalia; order Chiroptera; family Emballonuridae; genus Saccopteryx; species Saccopteryx bilineata. The sequence continues at coordinate 39,349,035 of NC_089499.1, read as the reverse complement.
GCATGATTAATTTCTGTGTGTGCCAGGTCCTGGGCCAGGGGCTGTTCTGACATTCTCTCTTTAATCTTCACAACCTCCTGTGAGCTGGATACTAGTGCACATATCTTATAGATGAGGGCATGGTATTCAGAGGAATCAAAGGATTTGCTTAGTTCACACAAGTGGAAAGTGGAAGCTGAGCAGAACTGTATACCCCTGGGCCCATAGCTTCCTATAAGGCCATCATACCCTAGTTGAGGACACACTTTGAGCTAGAAGAAACCCCAGTATAGGTTCCTTCTGGATTCAGGCATTATTTCTAGAACCATTTCTTTTATTCACTAGTTGAGTCCCAGACTCCTTATCTGCAAAATGAGAATGATAAAGTCTATTCCACTGAGATCCCAGAATTGTCCTGTCAATCATTTGAGATCAAGGAGGAATGGGCTTTGGAAATGGTCAAGAGCTGAATACATGTAAAATGTGATGATTACCAGGTTTGGCTATTAAAAGAGTGGTGTATTTCTTACTGGATGGTAAATAGCTTCTGCCCCTGCTCAACTTACACCGCTCTGGTTCTTCCTCAGAGCACTTGGGCCTTGAACTCCTGGGACCTCCCAGTAATCCAGCAATCAAAGGGGCTGTGTTTAATCCTGGTCAGGAGAGGAGTTTACCTGGTGAAACAATTGCAGCTGCCACTGTTAAGTTTGGATTCAGGGCTCCTTTAAATCCAGAGCCCCTTTAAAACTCAAATTCCCCTCACCCAACCTCCCACTAGGGCAACTTCTTCATTAAGCATTTCTCTCACCCAACCTCTCCCACCCCTTAAGCAATTCCCCGCACCTTGGGAAGGTTCTGAGAAATGTCCTTGGGACAAGGCCATCATGAGGGACCTGAGGGTTGGGAAAGGGAGACAGTCTATAACCAAGGCCACAAACCAGGATATGCTAATCTGGGCATGTCCAGGTGCACCCAACCCCCTGCCAGCAAATGCCTGCAGCCACCCCTGTATCAGCCACCCCTTCCTGCAGCTCTCAGCCGATGCCACCAGGGGCTCAGCCTATCTGTTCTGCGGGTGCATAAATAAACTTCTTGTAAAACTCATCAGGCCTGTGCGTCCCTCCTTCGGCCGGCCTAACAGCCCCGACCTCTCACCTCTTCTTGTGGGCCCAGAGTGGCCACGGTAGCCCTTTTCTCCCCTAGTGACCTGTCTTATCCCTCCTAAACTCCCACTGTTCACCATGAAGTGGCCTGTCCTGGGGGATTGAGGGTGAAGGCAACATCTCTTGTTGCTCCTTTTGGTGCCTTGTGGGGTCCCGCACATCCTCAGCCTCCCCCAGGCTCCCTCGCCCTGTTTTGGGCCATAGCCAAAGTGGGCAAGAGAAAAAAAGAATGGGTGAAAGGCTCTGAGAAACCCCATGGGTAAGAAAACTATTGAATTTTGTTAAAATTGGTGTTTTTGAACTGGGACAGATGGTACGGCCTGATGGTTAGGAGCACAGGATTGGGAGCCAGACTGCCGAGAATAAACTTGTGTTCCCTCATAGTGGTCTTGGGTGAATTACTAATGCTACTTGTGCTTCAGTTTTGTTGTCTGCAAAATGGGAATGTTGTTGGTACCTACCTCATGGGTTGTTGAGAGGATTAAATAAAAGGATGTTTGTGGGGCCCTGGCTGGGTAGCTCAGTTGGTTAGAGCATCTTCCTGATATGCCAAGGTTGTGGGTTTGATCCCCGGGTAGGGGACATACAAGAAACAACCAATGAATGCATAAATAATGGAAAAAATAGATGTTTCTTTCTCTCTCTAAAATCAATAAGTAAAAAATTGAAAGGATGTTTGTGGGTCACTTAAAATAATGTCTGGCTTATAGTTAACTATTATTTATGTTTTTATGTGGATTTTTTTGGTAATGCCTTTTTTTGTTTCTGAAATGAGTGTTATTTCAATGCTACTTCTGGAAAAGCTGATGTGGAGGAATCCTGCACAGAGAAGGAATTGTATAATGTTTACTATAGACTTTTCTGATTTCAAATATTTCTTCTTGTGATTAGATTATTCAACCTGTGTTTCAGCTATTACACTTCTGTTTAGGACATGAATAGCTTTTAAAAAAAAATTATTATTCAGTGAGAAGGGCGTAGGCAGAGAGACAGACTCTCCCATGCTCCCAACCAGGATCCACCTGGCAAGTCCACTAGGAGGTGATGCTCTGCCCATCTGGGGCATTGCTCTATTGCTCAGCAACTGAGCTCTTTTTAGCACCTGAGGTGGAGGCCGTAGAGCCATTCATCCTCAGTGCCTGGGCCCACTCACTCCAATCGAGCCTTGGCTATAGGAGTGGAAGAAATAGATAAATAGATAGAGATATATAGAGAGAAGCAAGAGGGGGAGGGGTGGAGAAGCAGATGGGTGTTTCTCCTGTGTGCCCTGACCAGGAATCAAACCTGGGACATCCACATGCCAGGCTGACACTACCACTGAGCCAGCCATCCAGGGCCATGAATAGCTTTAATCTTCCTTTCAGGTGATTCCTATCAAGCTGTCACCTCTCTTGAGAACCTGCCACACTGTCCATTCCTTTTTTTAGTAGCTCCTCGTCCTGTATTCATTTTCCATCCACCTCCTCCCTCCTGTGCCAAGAAGATTCTTTGACATCCCTCCCTACAAGGACTCTCTATTACAGCCCAGAATAGGGCCTATATCTTGCCTTATCTCTCTCATTCCCATTTCTACCTGTGATGTCCTCCCACCTATTCTCACCAAAGCCAAGTTCTCACCTTCCAAACCCACCCAAAGCTCCTCTGTAGAACACCATCCAGGGGTGCTGGGAAGGACAGGTGGGTTTCAGCCAGTGTTGTGTATGCCACTTGGAATATGTTTATAAACAGCCATATGATTTTGTAGCATTTTCTGTGTTCTTTTCTCATGGAGGCATAACTCCCCTACAACGCCTCTTCCCCACCAGAGCAGGGGTAGGCTTTCCCGTTTCTTCTGCGGCCAGCTCAGGTCTTTGCCATCAGGAGGTGTTGCTCAGGGAAGGTAGGAGGGGCAGCAGCTGCAGAGCTGAGGATGAAGGCCCAGGGATCAATAAATTTAAGGCCAGAACCCCTCAGACCTGTAGTCATAGGCCTATAAGATAAGCAGAAATAAATTTTTTTTTTCATAGGGTCAACAGTGAAGGTGTTTAGAAAACATCTCTTCTATCTTCTTGCTCTGCAGGGGAAGAAATTAAAGCCCCAAAAAATAGGCCCTGACATCACACAATGAGGACTTTGAGATGGCAGTGACTCTGTTCCTGGTGTCCCCTCTGTTAGCATGCCAGGTTACAACCTATCTGACACCTGAACTCTCAGCAGGGACCACGTCTGCCTTCCTGGGCCACCTCAGCAATCCCCCATCTCCCCTCACTCTCTTCAGGAGGGGCCACCAGAGGACCAGGGAGTAGGGGGTAGTCGTTTTCTGTGAAGACTCCTGCAAATCCCATTTCGATCACTCAGCTGCACGCCCTTGTTAAAAAGGCTGTTACTCAACCTTTTTAAACCCCAATTTTGCACCTGGGAAAGGGAGGTGATAATAATGGTGCCTACCTCAAAAGGACACTGCGTGAATGCAGTTGGGTCCTTTGTATGAAGGGCAGAGCACAGAGCCTGGAAGCCAAGGGCTCATCCACACGGGCTATAATTATTTTACTTAGGATTTGACTCAAAGACCTGGGTTCTGGAAGGATCTCTTCACAGAGAAATCCCTCTTTCCAGACTTCTTTTCTACACACAGAATTTCTCACACCCTCCTCAGGGCTCATGCTATACATTATGCTCACATGTATAGACAGTTATAACTATGTTCTGTAGTCACCTGTCAACGGACTGTTCCTCCACTCTCAGGGACTGGAGGACAAGAGCTCCTTCTTTCACATTCAGTGAATGCTTGAAATAAATATACTGCAAGTAGCTTCTCCTGCCCTGCTCCTCTCTTTTTAAATTTTAATTTATTCATTTTTAAAATAGGCAGTCCTTTCCTGTGGTTCAAAATCCACAGTAAATATATAGTAAAAATTTTCTCTTCTTTGCCTTTCTCTTCCCCAGTGGTAAACAGAATTAAAATTGTTAAATTGTATATCCTTCCAGAACTGTTAATTTTGTGTGTGTGTGTGTGTGTGTGTGTGCGTGTGCATGCGCAAAGACACGTGAATAGCCTGTTAATATCCTTTTTGCCCTTCTGTCATTAATGACTCATCGTGTTGATGAAGTGGTTGTATAGCCAGGTTCTGCGGTCAGAGGGCTTGGATACCTAACTTCTCGGTGCCTTTTTTCCTCATCTGTAAAATGGGTATGTAGCAGAAGCTTTGCCATAAGACTGTTATGAAGAAACATTTATAAAGCACTGAGAATGGCGTTTGGTTAAAGTAGGGGCCCTGTGATGTCAGCTGCTATTCTGGGCTGCCATTCATTCAGTGCCTACCTCAAGCAAGGTCGGTGCTACCTCCTTTATGATCACTATCTCCTTGGTCAGCCAGCCACCCTAACACAGGACTGTTATCTCAATTACACATCAGACTTGGGGCTGGTGCCTGGTATCTGGCCTCAGGTTCCTCAAGCAATAAATGTCAGAGATGAGATTTGAGGCTGAAGGAGTAGGGCCTACTAGACTATCTCTTGAAGCTACTGTTTATAGCCTCTTTTTAGGGCCATATTCTCCATACAGTAGGTGCTCAGTATAAGCTTGGATCTTTCCTTCCCAGAGCCTTTGGTTTGTCTTTTGATCTGAGCAGGACCTTTGAGGCTGCAGGTATGTCCTGCTTTAACCCTATTTAGCCCAGGACCATATGCTGAGATTCTGCAGTTCCTGCCTGGCATGTCTCTCGGGGAAATCTGCCTCCCAATTATCTTTTTATTTTTTTCCTCATGTTTATATCAGCAGAAATGAAGGAGAGAAAATTCTGCCTTTAACTAGGATTTTATTACCCATTGACCTCAGCCATCTCCATCCATCTTTCCATAGCTCTACCCATTAGTTGTCAGGGCAACGCAGTGTAACTCCTGGCCTGTTGCAGTTGACTGAGTTTAATTCTCCCCTGCAGCCCCCACTGGCTGGGCCCGGCCACCCTGGGTCCTTGCTCCAGAAGTGTATATATTGTCAGGCAGAGCTCTGGAAATGTAAATCAGGAGAACGAGACGTGTTTGCGGGAAGAGACAGATAACTGCTGAGCCTTTTATTCTCAGAGAGTAACTGAAGCTTTAAGTGTGGTTTGTAGGTCATTGCTGGAAGTCATGACGCTGAACATGGTGCAGAACTGGATAGTGAGAAAGACTGAATTTTACATTGCTCAGCCTCAGCTGGGTCAAAGCTTGACTCTGTCCTGTCTTGAATCCCTGCAGCTCCTGTAGACCTGAGGTCCTGACCCAGCCCCTTCCCTCTGCCTCCCTCTCCCTGGCTCTGCCTTCCTGGGAAGAAGGGGATACACTTTTCTGTGTTTACTTCCGCTTCACTGTGGCACATTTCTGTTCTATGCCCTGACTCTCATCATTCCCTTCCAAACTGCCTATCTTGCCTCTTTCTGCTGTCTCCCCTCACCTCTGAAACTCCTTTTCCAGAGTTTTAAGACATTTCTCACTGTTTTCCTCTCCATTAGCAACTCCTCTGCATTCGAGCACACCCAGGCCTCCTATGCCTTCACTCGCTGCCACTAGAGCTACCTTCCTCATTCCGCAGGTTTCCTGGCAGCTTCTAGAAGCCAAGTCCTGAGAAGACAGAGATGAAACACAGACAATTCTTGCCCTTGAGGAGCTCACAATTGAGCACAGTGACAAACATGTGACCAAAGGCTATGAGACACAGTGCATGTGCTGGGATAGCAGGGGCACTGTCCTCTTGGGGCACCGGTGAGGCTGGTGGAGGGGAGTTCAGCTGAGAAAACAGAACGAGGACAAGTGGGCTTGGTAGGGTATTCAGGATGTGAAGTCCTCAGACTTTTGTATCTAGTATGCACGGTCAAGGTCAGGTAACTCCTGTAGCTGCCACCCTGATATCCAGTTCTGCCATCGGGATCTGGAGATGTGGTGGGTTAGCTCTGATTCTGTGCATCTTCTCTCAACTGTGTTCAGTAACTTCATATTGGTTTCATATTGGTAGCCTGAACTTAGTCATGGTGGGGGTATTTACATCATGGAAATCAGTAAACACTACCAAAACTGGGTTACTCTCCCCCCTTCCCTCCCTCTCCTCTCTCCCCTCCCTTTCTCCCTCTTTCCTCTCTCTCTTTCTCCTTCCTTCCTTCCTTCCTTCCTTCCTTCCTTCCTTCCTTCCTTCCTCCCTCCCTCCCTCCCTCCCTCCCTCCCTCCCTCCCTCCCTCCCTCTGTCTTCTTCTTTTTCTTTCTCTCTCTCGCTTTGAGAGCCAGTTGACCAGCACACCTCTAGAGCATCACAGAGAAAGTAACATTTTCCTTTGGACTTGAAAGATAGGCATAAGATGATTACGTGAAGAAAGTGGAAGAGGAAAGGTAGAGGACTTGTGTGTGCTGGAACTTTTTCAGTTGAAAGCGATATAACTCAAACTAAACAAGCAAGAAAAAGGAATTATATTATCTCATGTCATAAGGAAGAAGGATGGTTTCAGGCATGGCTGGCACAAGTGGTTCAGATAATGTTATTGAGAATCTCTATCTTCTTTTAAAAGTGCTGCAGGCTATATCTCCATCTTTATCATCTCTCTCTCTTTCTCTTTCCATCTCCTTTGCTGTCTTAGCTCTACTTCCAGTCTTTTTTTTTTTTTTTCTGAAGCTGGAAACGGGGAGAGACAGTCAGACAGACTCCCGCATGCGCCCGACCGGGATCCACCCGGCACGCCCACCAGGGGGCGACGCTCTGCCCACCAGGGGGCGATGCTCTGCCCCTCCGGGGCGTCACTCTGCCGCGACCAGAGCCACTCTAGCGCCTGGGGCAGAGGCCAAGGAGCCATCCCCAGCGCCCGGGCCATCTTTGCTCCAATGGAGCCTTGGCTGCGGGAGGGGAAGAGAGAGACAGAGAGGAAGGAGGGGGGGGGTGTGGAGAAGCAAATGGGCGCTTCTCCTATGTGCCTTGGCCGGGAATCGAACCAGGGTCCCCCGCACGCCAGGCCGACGCTCTACCGCTGAGCCAATCGGCCAGGGCTACTTCCAGTCTTACAAGGGGAGATTCCTATGCCCAATTCCAGCTTTTCAATCCGTCACCAATTAGATCATGTGTGCACCAGGGGTCATGTGTGTACCACTTAACACCCGTAATAATGGACATATGCTAATAAAAAAAAAAGGTTATGTTTTCAGGAGGGAAAAAGTTTACTAAGCAGGGAAAGAATATGGCTTTTCACAAGATTCCAGGCAGCAGAAAGAGAATGAGACATGAAAAGGCTTGAAGGTTTAAGGAGTGTGATGATGCTTGGTGGGTTGGCGTGCAGGGTTCTTCCGTGCATTCATTTCCAAATTACCAAGATGGATGGAATTTTGGGAGGCATTGATCCTGTCCAGAACTTGCAGGGGTCACTATGGTGTATACCTACCTGTGTGGATAATTCTGTTACATTCCTTGTGGCTTTGTGAGGCATGATTTCACCCCTTTGTCATATAGGTCTAAATGGCTCTAGCTTTTAACTCCATGCATGATCCATGCCTATGAGAGCATATCTCCAAACTTGTATACTCATTGTGAAGTGGTTTTGGCCCCATATATTTTCTGAGCTGCCATTTTGGGGTTTTTTTTGGCTTAGGAACCCTCTTTAGAGTTGGTTTGTGGATATGTACCTTCCTAGGCATTGCGTTTATAAAACACACCCACACACACATACACACACACACACACACACACACACGCGCATACTCATTTACTTATCATCTCTGCACATTTGGATGAGGGATGGAAGTTTTCAGTGCTTGCTCAATTGTTCAGCATAAATGTAAGCCCTCCTTACTGTTTATGTCAGAGAGGATGATCATCATTCTCTTCCGGTCATGGGGTTACTTAGCTGTAGTGTATGAAATCTGCAGATCTAGTTGGTTTTTCACTTGCCAGATTATTTTTTCCTCTTACGTTATCTTCATCCACATGAAGGCCCCAATGGGTCCCTGAGACTTCCTTTCCTAGCTCACTCGTCTGTGTGGCTTGTAGTGACCATCTTTATGTCTTTCTGCTCCTTCGAGTCTCCTTGGGCAACCTACAGGCACTTTGAAGTAGTCATCTCCACGTGGTAATCTCTCCCTATGTGATGAAAATCTTAATATCTTCTTCAAGCCCTGCACTCTAGCTAAAGGTACTCTTTGGTTTTACATGTTAAAAAAAAGTGAAAAAACTATAAATTAAACAACAGTAACATTAGGCATTCTTTTTTTTTTAATGTGTTTTTTTATTTTTTTTATTTTATTTATTCATTTTTTAGAGAGGAGAGAGACAGAGAGGGAGAGAGAGGAGAGAGAGACAGAGAGAGAGAAGGGGGGGAGCTGGAAGAATCAACTCCCATATGTGCCTTGACCAGGCAAGCCCAGGGTTTTGAACCGGCGACCTCAGCATTTCCAGGTCAATGCTTTATCCACTGCGCCACCACAGGCACATTAGGCATTCTTGTCATGAAATCCCACGCAGGAATTAGACAACGTCAGCTTCCGCACTTTCATCATGTTATCTATTGAACAACTGGCTCTCTCGCTGGCCTTGAACCATGTTTGCCAACCTGGGTTAAATTCTCCCTCTGCCTGTCCCCAACCGTAACACACACATTAAACAATCAGAAGCCTTCAAGAAACTTTTTGTGTTTTTAGGCTCTCTTATTACGTGGAAAAGAAATGAAGCACATTGGTGCAATGTCCTTTAAATGCATTTTGCATCCTGCCTCCCTGACCTCGCAGGAACACTCTCATCCTACACGGAGGGAGATGTAGTAAAGTCTTTTGCTTCAAACCTTCCCTGGCATCTACCAAAAAGAAAAAAAAAAAGTCAAATTTGGCAGCTCCCCGGTCTTCTTCTTCTGTTGCACCCCTCCCCCCTTCGGTGAGAGTAGGACTAGGAACAGGTGAATTGGCTTGGCTTTGGCGTTCTCTCCTGATGCTGTGGCTACCCAGGTGATGACAGCCTAATTTCTTCTTCCTCCTCTCTGAAATTTATGGCCAAATGAGAGAGCAGTGATTTTCACAGCTCTGTTTTCTCTACTGGGTGGATTCTAGAAGGATGACTCCACAGACCGGAGACTAATTCTTCCAGATCATGTATTTAAAAACATGTAGATGAGATACAACATCTTTAAAGCCAATTTATAGTGAGTTCCAGACAACGACTCCTTCCAGCTAGCTGAGCAATATCGAATAGAACTCTGGTTTAGTTTGAAACTTGTCATTTATTTCCTTGCCCAAGGATTGTCTGCTCAGCTCCCAAGTAATGCTGAATCTCTCTTTGGTGTATAAAATAATTTCTTTAGTATTCTTTTCATTCATTGGAAAATGGATTCTTTTCCCTCCAGATTTTGAAGGTAAATGCCTGGGTGGGACAGTGATAGGGGGCTATCAGCTGAGAGGCTATAAGAATTCCAGAGAAGAGCACGAGCTGGATTCAATCATATATTGATTTTCAGCCCAGTAATTTGTGGCTGCTTCATAGCAAGAGTAGGTAACAAGTGTGTTGTGCTTTTTAGAAAGAGATGTGATCAGCTTTTAAACAATAAAGAGGAGCACTGCTGGGCAGAGTGATTCGATTTAAATCCGCATGAAAGCCAGTGGTGAGTTTAAAATAAACAAAGCAACATTAAAAGCCACTGCCACACCCAGAAACCCATGTCAACAATAGAACAGATTTGGAACTTTAAACCATTCAGGGTGAATTTTAAAGAAATTGAATTCTTTTGAGGACAACAGACTAGATTTAACTGAAATAGCTCAGTGGCTACACATTTAGTCATCCCTTTTCCAAGCATGCGGGAAGAATTCAGTACCAAGAAGGCTCTCTGATAGGCAGCCATGAGACACCATGGGCACGAGGCTTCCTATTCCTTTAGAAGGAGTGCTGGTTTTGGGGACCAAGGGGCACCAGGTTTTCTGGCTGGGGCTCCCTCTTTCCTGACCCTGTGCCTTGTCACCAAGTGTCCTAGCTGCCCCAGCATCAGTCTCCTCCTTTGGGATTCTACTGTTTTTCTCTTTTTCTTTTCTTTTTTTTACAGGGGAGAGCATGAACGCAGTCCCCCACTACCACAAATTATGCAGTCGAGTTTCCCACATTTGGGGAAATCGCAGGGGTCAGCATATCCGGAGTGCAATGGATAAGCCTCGCCCTGGGAAAACCACCTTCGTGATCATGGTATCTCCCCTGCCAGGTAGGTATGGGATTCTACTGTTTTTATCTCAGCTAAAACCTCACCCTTTCTGAATAGAGAAACTGAGCCTGCACACCTGAGGTCTTTGTGTGATGGATTCTGCTGTTGGAGGTGCTCCTGGGAGAATCTGACTTTGTGTTCCCAGCCCCAGGCTTAGGGGATCCATGCTGTGTGTTTTCTGTTCTATTCATTGATGATGGAGAGTTCTGAGTTTCCCATTATTTGTGGGTCTGAGGCTCCCTGGAATCACCATGCTGAAATGTGCCTCTGGTCCCTGGGGAATTGGGCCCCCATGGGACAGATGGACATGTACTCATCCTGTCCTAAAACTGAGTCTGAACTGTAGAGCGGTGTCTCTCTTTTCTAAGCCTAGGAAAGTACTGTTTGTGTGTGTGTGTCTGGATAGGATTTTGAGACTCTAATTTATGCCTTTAAAAAAAATTCTCGTTTTTACCCTTACCCCACCCCCCTAGTCATACTGGCTCTATGTTCATCGCCTTTGGGAAAGTGCAGAGCAGACTAAAAGGCAGATGTTGTCAGCAAGACAATTCCCTTCTAGGGCTTTGTTTTAGAAACCTAATTCTTTTTTTTTTTTTCTTTTTGTATTTTTCCGAAGCTGGAAACGGGGAGAGGCAGTCAGACAGACTCCCGCATGCGCCTGACTGGGATCCACCCGGCATGCCCACCAGGGGGTGATGCTCTGCCCCTCTGGGGCATCGCTCTGTTGCGACCAGAGCCACTCTAGAGCCTGGGGCAGAGGCCAAGGAGCCATCCCAGCGCCTGGGCCATCCTTGCTCCAATGGAGCCTTGGCTGCGGGAGGGGAAGAGAGAGACAGAGAGGAAGGAGGGGGGGGTGGAGAAGCAGATGGGCGCTTCTCCTGTGTGCCCTGGCCGGGAATTGAACCCGGGACTTCTGCACGCCAGGCCGACGCTCTACCACTGAGCCAACCGGCCAGGGCTAGAAACCTAATTCTTAAAGGGAGAGGCTAGATTAAAAAGTCTCTTAAAAATACGTGAGAGAAGAAGCTCCCCATCCCTAACCTCAGTCTAGAATTTACTCCTTCAGGCTTGCAAATGGGAGGAGAAAGGGGCTGGTGGAACTCAGAAGAGCAAAGAGCTGGCCCCAGATTCCTGACCTGCCTTGGTGAGACACCGGGGTCTCGGTGAACGCAGCTGTGAGGTGCAGATGGGATCACTGGCCACATTTCAGGAAGAGGCTCATTTACCATGCTTGCAACAGAAATAGAGAGCTGCATGTCACGAAGGGCCATGTGGACAAGGACAATCACCATCGCACTGGTAACCAGTGTACACAGATGATCAAGGGCCTGGTGGGATCCCCCTTCAATATCTTGGCACAGGGTAAGAACTTAGAAATAAATGTGTCATGATCTGAAGAAGTGGGAAATAGTCCCAGGGACTGAGGTTCACTTAGTGTCAGAGAAACCAAATCCTGTCCCACTGCCTCCTGAGCACATAGGAGCACACTTCCAAGTCTCTTGTATTTAAGTCCAGCTAAGTAACTAGTGAGGAATAAGCCACTAGAATCAGGGTTAATTTATTTCTGGCAGCAAAACCCAACCGAATCTGACTAACCTGGTGTAAAAGTTAGATATTAACTTACGTTGCAGAAAGTACAGTACAATTTCTTATATCCCCAAATTTGTGGGTTGAGATTTGTGCTTTTCAGAAGGGTATTTGCTGTCCATGCACCTTCTCTGGTCCTGCTGCAGGTTTTAAGCTTCTCTAGGTCTGGGGCTGTAATGAAGTCATCGATCACGAGTCCCTTCACTCCACTATGGAGCCAGAGCAAGTTTGTGGAAGCATCTTGGCAGTGCAGTGTCTCGCCTACTGAGGATGCACAACCACAGCATCAGTTCTCTTTCCTTCTCTGTCACTCTCACCTTCTTCTGGTATGGTAAATAAGAAAGCATGGGGGAAGCAGTACGGGCACAAGAAAGAGCATCTCCTTCACTTGTTGAGTGTCCCCTGGTGCCAAGCCCTGTGCTGGACCTGGGATACAGAGAGGAAGAGATGCCATCACAGCAGTTGCACAACACGTAATAATAGAAGACCAAGAGTGTTGGGAAATAACAGAGAAAAGATTTGGAAAGTGTGCCGTGGACATGAACTTGAGAAGTAAATAAGACGAGCTCCTGTTTGTTGATCATTCACAATGTGCGCAATGCTTTGCACAAGGTATCACATTTAATCTTCACAATGCTTCTGAGAGGCAAGTGTTACCCCTATCAAACACTTCAAGGTCCTTTTCTCTTTAGAGTCCAGATGCCTCTAGGGGATGATGAGATGAGAGTTGTTCTGATCATTGAGCCCTGGGAGACATGAAGAATTCTACTCATCGGTGCCATGCTGGAGGTCACACTCACCCCATTCACATCCCCAGAAGGTAACTCAGCTTCTGTGGCCAGTTTCCACCTGTCAACTTATAGGCAGTGATGAGCCCTGAAATGGGGGCATGGAAAAGGTTTTAAATCTCTAAAAGAGGAACGTCTGAGAAAGGACCAGGCATGAATGGGGCACCTGTTATGTATCAGGGATTATAGAAACAATATGCCATTTTAGTGCCTTCTCCAGTTTGTAGAAGAGAAGCCTGAGGCTCAGAGTGGGGCAGTGACTTGCCTAGCATCACACAGGGAATAAGTGGCAGCTCCAGGATTGCAACTCAAGTTTCCTGATCTATTCCCCCTCAACCAGTGTTTTTCAATCATGAGGCTTTATCCTTGTGGTGTGAGCATCCCTGACCACTCGAGATCTGACCTCAGGGCCATTCTTACCAGGGATAAGCAGATAAGGATGTATGGATAAGAGATGTGGTAGTGATAGCCAATATTTTAGACCCCTCTTAAGGTCAGGTGATGGACAAATGACTATTTCAACCATTCATTCACTCACTAAGCGTTTATTAGGGTTCACATAGGTGCTGATCTCTGTGCTAAGGTCTGAAGCTACTGCCAATAACTGGCTGGATCTTGCAGCCCTTGCTGATGAGATGACCATGGGCACATTGAAGGAGGATCTCTGGAACTTGATTAATGCTTCCTGATGAAATGTCAGTCTCCTTTTAGGGATCTGTATTGGGGCCAAGGGGAGGGGAGGTGGGGGGAGGCTAAGAGCTCTGCAGTGGGGTGGTTCTTCCTGAACTTCTTACTTCCAAGGCTGAAGATGCTGTTAACCTGTGACTTGTCTCATGGAGCACCCAGAGTTCAAGGTTGCTTTACGTCTACATCCTAGGGAGGACTGAAATGTGCTACCCCAGGACTTCTACCTCCACGGTCCTCCCTTGCTTGCCTTAAGGGCTTGCTGCCAGAGAGTGACTGACCTTCTGATATGGGTGCAGACAGCCCTATGGGATCAGTGTGCTCTGGACTATATTTCTGGTTGTAACTGATTCTGTTGCAACAGCTGACTCCATGGGACCATCTTTAATGTCTACAGTGGATTTTCTGAGGCCCTGGAGCTCACCATAGAGGATGGTGATGTTTTAGAAATTTTGGAATTGCAATACCATCTCCCTGGTTTGTCGTGGACTTCCTGGAGGACCCTAAGGGTATATGCAAACCCAGCAGAGTTGCTGTGGAAAGGGAAGTCCAGATCTCAGGAGGTGCTTCATCTAGAATGCGGGCTTGTTCTCTGCATTTCTCACAGATCCAATACAGATTCTGGAATAAATTTTTAAAGAACCATAAGGTTTCAGTATTAACTTGCAAGGTTGCTATCTGAAAGTATAAGACCAGTACCAATTTGGAAGTTTAAAATGGCACCCCAGTCTCGGCCCAGGTTTGGACTTGGACACCAAAGAGAACTGTTAGAGACTCTGAACTGTGGAAAGCCTTGGGGGGCGGTTGGTCCCCTGAGCTGTGTCAACAGTCCAGGTGTCTGGGTCTTGTCTAGGCTCAGGTACCAACATGCCCAATGGGTGGGGCTTGGTTGTGCTGAGACAACCTGATTGGGACCTAGCTCAAGGCAGAAGACTACAGCTCTGTGGCTTTGAACAAGAGTTGAACCAATCTGACCTTAGTTTCTCTTCTCCCAAATATGGATTGAGAGCAACATTAGCTAATACTATTATTGCTAAAAAGATGCTACAACGTTGGACAGCCTTTCTTTGAGCAAACATGTGCAACAAACTTACACAGAGTTCTGTGTCCTCGTGTGTAAAATATGGAAGTGGCAACAACAGCCTCTAAACTTCCTCTCATTTTGAATTCCTAATATTTTTAGTTTGAACTGATGCTTGAGACATTCTCTGTTGTAGTTTCCAACTGCAAGATATTCCTGGCACAGCCCCAGACAGATCTCTGGCTGGAAGTCATAAATCTGGGTGCCTGAACATGCTAGGGAAATAAACATAGTATCAACGCTCATATTTACATATAATCATATCACTTTGCACAGAGCTATTGCATTCATTTTCTTGCAGGGAGAGAAGGCTTGTTTGAGAAGGGAAATGTACTTGAGACCTGTCTCCCGCCCCTTCCCTATGGTAGGGTTTAGTGTCCACTCCAGTGTGATTGTGTCCTCCTTGAGCTCTGGTTCAGGGGCAGAAGTGAGGAGGGCATCACCTGCCATGCTGGTGGGGGCAGAGGTGGTGTGAGGAGGACCCAGAATGCAGGCTGTTCAGAGGGGAAACCCATCAGAACTGTGCTGGTGAGACAGGAGAGAGGCAGGGCTGGCAGGCAGAATGAAGAAGTTCCTTGTCTGGTATTAAATATTTCTTTCCCTTGGTTATTTGTCATGGAGTGATCTTAGCAGGTCACTTTCATGTTACCACTTACCCATCAATTAACAAATGTCTACCCCTTTGGGTCATTTCTCATAAATCAATTTTCCCATTCCCCTCACTATTTGGTTATTTTCTTTTAACAGCTTTTCCTCGCTGTAATTTATGGGGCCCCATCATCCAAGGGCGAGCACCACTCTTGCTCTGAATCCAGGAAAAGCCTTTTGAGGAATTTTAAAGGACCCGTGAAAGAAAATTGCACAAGCAAGGAATGCTTTGTTAGATTACACCTTTCTGAGCTAGGGTTATATTTTTTTCCTCCCTGGCACCCCATCCCACAAATGCAAGGGGCAACGAGCTGTGGGGTGGGAGTAGGTGAGTCATTGCATTGAGCACAGCTTGTATTTTCCCACTTGAATTTCATGCTGCTGTTTTCTCTTCATATTTATTTCCACTTAAGGTTCATTTACATTCCCTCTCTGTCCACAATGATCAGAGCAACACCTCCCAAATTAGCATCATTTGCAAGTTTCATTAACATGCTGTTTACTCTCCGTCTTTCAGATCATTAATAAAGATGACCCCATGCACCCTACTTCCTCCCACCACTCCATACACTTTCATTTGTCATCACCCTTTGTTTGCAGACTTTGAACCAGTTTTCAATTTATGTGGCGGCATTCCTTACTAAGCCAATTTGAATTAATTTTGAGTGTAACACTTTATGCCACTATATCAAATGCTTTTCTTATAGCTGCATGCATTCTATCAATAGTACTCCCACCACCTTTCTGTTTGGTATGCAGGCTGAAAACTCTCAATTCTGTTTGGCATTTTAGTTCTTTAAAAGTCACTGTATCCTCTATACTGACTAGGGACTTTCTCCTAATTTTTCGGTTATTTTGAAATGATTGATGTTGTGAAAGAAAGGATTTGGAGAGCTATTTATGGCAATCGATAGCTTTCATCTTTCTTTCCCACACTTGTTATTATGGTTGAGCAAGTAATTTTGGTGAAATCCCTTCACATTCCAGGATGCATGAGATCTGGACCTCCTATTATATTTTGAAGGTTACAGATTGCTAAATATTCTTTCCTTTTCTTTTAAACCATCTGAGTATTTTTTAAACCTGTACACAAATTTTGAAGATATTTTAAATGCCTGATATGTTATGAGTTCTCAAGAAATAGTTTTAGAGTTAATGAAATGAATACAATAAATAAATCTGTCAGTCATTCATATTTTCCCCAATCTGTACCATTTCCTCATTCTGTGAAGTAGTGAACAGTGTTTAAAAAATCAAGCCTGCTAGTGGAAGATAGATGTACTATTATTCATTCATTTATTCCACATACATTTACTGAGATTTTACTTTGACTAGATACTGTTCTAGTCTCTGAGGATATTTCAGTGAACAGAAGGATCTTCTTCCTCTAGTGTAGTTTGAGGAGATAGGCTATGGGCAAACATATGCATAATATATCATCAGACTATGATAAGTAATATGAAGAAAAATCAAGAGGGTTAAATAAAGATACTGAGATTTTGTAGCATTCAGAGGCACTTTGCGTGTGTGTGTGTGTGTGTATGTGTGACTGGTCTATTTTTCAGCTCTGAATCTTATATCTGGGAAGATGTACAATTTCCAGATACTCCATGGGTTGAAATAATGACTAATGCAAACCTTAGAATTTCATTATGACAGGTGGTTAGCCAGGGCCCTATTTGAGACCCAAATTGTGTTCCTGTGCAGATGTGCCCAGGCTGGGCCAGACTCTTGGTTTGCATAGCTCCTGGGACACTTTCAGTTCAGGTGTCTTTGACAGCATGTACCTTCTAAATTTTATGAGGATGAGCTTAGAATTGGTGGAGAGTTCACCCTAGTGGTCCACTTAGTATGAAGGTATATACAGGGCAGGAGTCTGCAGTGGATCTGCAGTGGCCATAAGTTGAAATGAGGATAGAAGTGCTGGGAACAGCTCAGCTTCTTTCTGAGTCCAGGCCTACAGAGCGCCCCTACTGGCTATGCTCTGGGCCACGATTGACAGGGATTGTTGCCTTAAAATGGGGCCACTTATGCAGGAAATGTCACAATGGCTTTTTATTGTTTTTAGATTCACCCTTATTTTTCTCTGTTTGTTTCATTTTATCTTCATAACATTTTTTATTTTTTTATTTTGGTGGAAAACTGATTGTTTCAAAATGCCAAACTGGCAAAGTCACTTTTATATCAGAAATTCTAAGATGGTGCTCCTCCACCTCCAGGTAAAATTTGTATGCTAAGCCCAGTTCTACCAGCCTGGCTCTTTCCCAGCTGCCAAGCCTCATTGCCTGCCATTCCCTGCTGCGCTGCCCCTGTGCTCTCCACTCTCACTAGAGTAGGTCCTGCCTCTCAGTCCTCATGATGTTCCTTCCAAGTGGAATGCCCTCCGCCCCCTTCTTCATCTCCAACTCCTGGTTAGCTCTAAGACTTGTCTTTGGTGGTGTTTCTTCCTATCCTCAGGCTGTGGGTGTTACTTCAGCACCCTGGACATCTCCCTAGCTTCACTCTGACACATGACCAGTGGGGTTCCAGTGTGACAAGGATTTGCTTTTGCATCTAACCACCTAGTACGGTTTCAGGCACAGAGCAGGCATTCAGGAAATATTTGTTAAACTAACCTGAACTCAAGATGGGGAAGAACGAGGGGTTATCAACCCTACTTTGCTGTCAAGGAGACCAAGGAGGGTAAGAGGAGGGACTGCTGGGGAGGGTGAGAGGCATGACCGAGGTCCTCCAGGGAGAGCTGGGGTGGGGCTGATACTAGAGTGCAAGGTGATGGGCACCTAACCCACTGAGGCTGCTTTCCCAGGAGATTTCAAAGCACTGTGACCTTCCAGTGCTCAGCTAGTATCTCAGCACACAGGCATTATTTTTGTTCAAAATATTTTGGAATTGCAACTAACGATTTTTGGTGGTTATCACAGTTATCAGATGGCCTATTTTTGTTGGCGCAGTTTATTCTTTTTATGAAAGTTCTTATTCATTTTCAAGTTAAATAAGGCCTGACTTTTATCCCCAAAAGAACTTATATTTCAAACCCCTGATTTGAGCAGGATTTGGTTTGAGTTTGGGTTTGACTCATCTCTTTGATTAAAGGCTTATCTTCTAAATAACATGTCTTAATAGTTAGTCTTTCCCTTTCCAGACCTTCTAAATTTAGCTATATGAGATCAATTATCACTTCTAGAATGTTCAGTTTCTACTCTGGTCCTAGAATTTGGTCTCTAAGAGATGTTGATTTCCTTCCTGTGGGATCACTTAAATTCTACAATTTCCCAGTTGGTATCCTCACCAATAAGGGGGGAGGGGTGGATCTGGATCTGTGGATCTGTGGCTGCTGGTTCAAAAGGAACCACAGGGGGTGGGCATTTGACTTCCTCAGACCTGGACATGGCCCACAGAGACCTCACTATAGCTGCAGGTAGAGCAGGCGGAGGGCTGTCTGCAGTAAGGCAGCTGGTGCACAAACAAACCCACTAGAGCAGCATGGTCTGCAGACACCCAGGTAATGCAGGTAACAGAGAGGGAGAGGAACTTCTGAAAATGTGTTGTGGTAACATGAAACCTGCAAGGAGAAGAGCGCTATTTTTAATTCCGTGTGTGTGTGTGTGTGTGTGTGTGTGTGTGTGTGTGACTTTCAGAGATCTTCTTGAATCCATGAAGGAAAATATGGAACATCATTCAAACATCATTTCAGTATATATTTAGTAAGTACCTGCTGTGGGCCAGGCATTGGGCCACACTGTGCATATGGGGTGAGCAGGAAGATGTACCCCCTGCCCTGACCCTGCAGTCAGGGTGAGAGGGAGGGTTTGCTGCCAGCCATCAGGGGTGGGAGAGGGAAGAGGCCGTTACACTCAAAATTTTTAGGTTACACTCAAAATTCTATTTTGTTGTTAAGAGAATTGTTCTTCACAGGGTGTCTGAGCTTGGGAACTGCTTTTGAATGATTTTGTAAAATCTGGAGGTAGG
This sequence comes from Saccopteryx bilineata, assembly GCF_036850765.1. NCBI lineage: Eukaryota > Metazoa > Chordata > Mammalia > Chiroptera > Emballonuridae > Saccopteryx > Saccopteryx bilineata. The sequence goes on along the minus strand of NC_089499.1, from coordinate 39,329,966 downwards.
GGGAAGGAGCTAGAGGGCTTCTTTCCTCAGATACCGGTCTGCCTCTCTCCCTGACTCCCGCTTGTCACCCCTAACTGCTCCCTCGCCCTCCCCACAAAATGTGAACCTGTAACTCTGGATCCCTAGGGCTTCAACAGAACCAATTTTGGGTGGATACAGTGTTAGGTATGACCCCCCCCCCCCCCCAGGTCCAGTCTTGTTGAATCTGAGACTGTTTAGATTTTGCAGGGCTGAAGGTTTCCCTGGCATGATGCATGGACAGGAGGCTCACTGGTACTAGGGGACCCAGCTTTAGAAGAGGAGTGACCATGTACCTGCTTGAGAGTAGACTCATCAGAGTGGCCTAGTAATCTGTATTTACCTAGAAACTATGTAGGGTGATATAAGCACAGACAGGGACTCCCCAGACAGAGCTCTTAGCTGCAATCCTTGGACTGATCCCACCTTTAGAGAAGTGCTAAGTGTCATCTAATCACTTGTGAATGTGTGTGTGTGTGTGTGTGTGTGTGTGTGTGTGTGTGTGTGAGAGAGAGAGAGAGAGAGAGAGAGAGAGAGAGAGAGAGAGTTTGTCCATATCTGCATTTTTCCCCCAAGAAGAGGATCTGGTTTCCATCAGATTCCTGACAGGGTGCATGATTCCATTGCTTGGCTCCTCTCTCTACCAGCTGGATTGGGGGAGTCATTTGGGCTCCATCTTCACCTAGACTAGGTTGTCTTCATGTCAAAATGAGAAAAGAGGAGTGAACTGTGAAGTTCGCAAACCACATGCTACTATACCAGTGCCTGGAATAAAGCATGTCTTCCCATCTCTTTCCCTTTTCCTCTCCCCTCTCCCAGTAACTACCCTGCCCTGGCTGACCTGTAACTGTTTTCAGGACACACTTCTAGTAACAAATCTAAAAGCCAGCCGGGCCTGACTGGCTCCCTCGGGGTAAGGTGCTCCTTCTCTGTGCTCCCACCATCCCCTCTTAGCTGATCTCCTAGTAACACAAATTTTACTGTCATAATCATTTATTTGCTGACCTGGGTACCGACCTACTTAGACTGCACGCTCCCTGAGGAGAGGGATGGTGACTCGGTTGTTCTCTCTGCCTGGCACAGTATAGTTTTAATGTAATTTTGCTCAATCAATGAAGTGTTAGTTAATTTATTTTTAAATTGTGCCTTAATGAGCTAACTACTAATCATTTTTATCTATTCATCAAAGGCAGACTTAGTTCCTTTTACTATGTGTAAATGAAAGTGATAAAATGGAATCCTTTAAGAGCATCTTACCACTTGCCTATTAGGTTGGCCTTCTAGCAAATTAGTCTGAATTAATGAGGGTTCCTCTCCCTGGGTTGAGGGAAGCAGGGAGTAAGGCAGCTGCATGCAGCTGTGTCAGGACAGGCAAGTGCTCGGCCACAGTGACGGTCCTGCTTGCTCGCATAGCAGCACTCGCATAGCAGCACGTGCCTCTCCAGCCTGCTGCCTGTGGCACCTGCTGCCCACCAGGATGAACGCGTCTGGGGCCCTGAGCTACACAGCATGAGGAAGGGCCGTGGCTAGCCTCGCCCAGGCGGCACATTATAGGAACAACAGGTTGTCCCCAGGTCTACCTCTTGATGCCTTTTGTAGGCACTACAGTCTTCCTCCACCCATTTTCTTTGTTCCTTGATGGCAGATTATTCCCAGTGGCCCTGAAGGTCTGTCTTCTGAGCTCTTTTTCCTGACTTCTCCAGGCTCTTTTGTCTCCCGCTCCCATACTAGAAAGTGGCCACATTTCCCACCCTACCCGCTTTTATTTTTCATACTGGAGGGGAAGAAGAAATCCTGTGCTTCCCACCAGCTCCAGCGCAGCCAGTCCTAGACACTGTAGTTTGATGTAATGTTACCAGGAAGAAAATTATTAAGAGGACGAGGCTAATTTTCTAATTCACACCCGCAAAGCAAATCTGATGGTGTTCGCACAGATAGTTAATGAAATAACATTGTTTAAGAAGTTTCCGGAGAAATTCCTTACTAATTGATTTTTGAACTGTGGAGAAGATAACACGGAGAGATGAGATTTCAGCCTCTGTCTGGCCTGACTCCCCCGCAAGCCTTCTATTTCCTTCGTTCTTTTCTCCGCAGAAAATTGATAGCGGCTTCCTGAATTGGCATTGCGGAAGGCAGGGCTCACAGAAAGGCACGTTTCCATGTGATGCGTTTTCTTTCTGCTTCAGTTTTCCTTTGTTTGGGGCCTGCCATGAGGCCTATGGCTTTCACAGTAGAGCTGGAGATTTCTTTTTGTGACTCAAATAAAGGGCAGTGAGAGGGAGAAATGAACTTGGGCAATAGGTTGCCTCGAACATGGCACTGGGGCACAGCCTTCCCTTTATCTGCAGGGGCTACCCAGACCTCCCCCGTCCCCAATGTGCAGTATTTATATATACATATATGTTCTTTGCTAGGGACCACTGACCTTCTTTTGTTCTTATATTAAGGAAAACAAAACAAAAAAAACAATTTTAAAATAAGATTTTGTTTAAAAAATTGAGCTGAAACATGTAATTCCATTAAAAACTGAGTGCCAGCTATGCAAAGCCAGCACCATGATATTTAGGTAGCCTGGTCCCTCTCCCCACAGGTTGTCACACTTACCTATCCATCTGTTGGGCAGATAAAATATATTATGCTCACTTTGTTAAAGATGGTGCTGCCCACGTGGAGACTCGTCGTCCAGGTGATATTAATGTGTGTTGGGGGCGGGCTGTGGGCAGGCAAGATCCTTGTAGCCTGGGGCTTGGTTTTAGGACTAAGCCTTTCCCATCCTTTTTGATGTGGGGTGGTACAATCCCATTATGCCCCAGATAAGTGACTTTGTATTAGAGACTTCCCTATTTTGTATATTGGATTAAAGGTTTTGATTTCTACACTATAAAATGGGGGCAGAACAGGAGCTTGCTCTCTTGGTTCCTGAGATTATCATTAGAGGAGAGAGCAGAGAGGAGAGCAGAGAAAGGCCATGTGGAGGAAGCCAGGAGAAGCAGTCAAGATGGCAGATTGTTGAGTGAGAAGCCAGTTTGTGCAGAGTTTGTGCAGGGAGAAGGAAGGAGATGGGGAACAGAGGTGAATAAGTCTGGTGAGCTAGAAACCTTTGATTCTAGGAAACTCGGATAAGTCAGTAGCTTTGTGAGCACTGAATGTGAGTGGGTTTTGGAGCCCAGTGTGTGTTTTTACTTGCCAGCTGGGTGCAAGCTAGGATTAGAGATGATGGCCCATCAGTTTTTGGCTCCGTTGTTTCTTTACCGACTGTCCGAATCCAATGCGAACCTGCATGTGAATGGCCACAATGGTGGCTACTGGCTTTACACCATCCTTTTTAGAATTTTAGAATTCGGTTCCTGAGTCTTTGCTTCTATTGGGCTCCAGAGTTAACCAGAGAGGAGGGCTTCTGTTCTTCTCATCTTCCAGCTGATATGTTCCATGAGTTGTCTGTGAATTTAAACAGATTGTGAGGACCAGTTGTGTCCCAGATCTCAGAAGCAACTTTTTTTTTTTTTTTTTTTTTTTTTTTTACAGGGACAGAGAGAGAGTCAGAGGGATAGATAGGGACAGACAGACAGTAATGGAGAGAGATGAGAAGCATCAATCATCAGTTTTTCGTTGTGACACCTTAATTGCTCATTGATTGCCTTCTCATATGTGCCTTGATCGTGGGCCTTCAGCAGACGGAGGGACTCCTTGCTCGAGCCAGCGACCTTGGGTCCAAGCTGGTGAGCTTTGCTCAAACTGATGAGCCCACACTCAAGCTGGTGACCTTGGTGTCTCGAACCTGGGTCCTCTGCATCCCAGTCCCATGTTCTATCCACTGTGCCACCGCCTGGTCAGGCAGAAGCAACTTTTATTTAAAGGGCCTTACTCCAAGTCTGGATTGCAAATATATCAAGGCAAGTCGATTCTACTTGAGGTGCTCTCTATAAAACCAGCCAGTAGGTAGTCTTTGTTGGGCCCTCTGCTGCATGTCAGGGATACAACAAGACCTGATTTTGCCTTCAAAGAGCTCATAGGTAGTGAAGATGGAAGTACTATGATGAGGAGGCTCAGAATGCAATAAAATCCATGAAGGCAGGTGCCTCATTCAATGTCCTGATGAGGGCTGTGTGGGCTGAGCCTGGAAGGAGGGACAGCTATGGGATGGCTTTTGCCCCTTCCTCCCAACAAAGCCTCCTATATTCCTTAATGAATCCCACCCTGGCCTGAGATATAGAAAAATCCTACTTATCATGTTGAAAGTATTCTTTGCACTATTTTCTGCCCTTTGGCAATCTATATTTAACTGTGCTCTGTCCCCACTCCTCATACAAACTCCTGTTTTTGCTCTTACTCAGAGTCTGCTGGACTAGTTCTCAGAGTGGTGTTGATGATAATAACAGCTCCAAAACTCACCTTTGGATTGCTGTTTTCATTTTGAAATTTCCTAAGAGAAGTTGCCATAAGGGTAGGGGACTTCAGACCCATGTAGGAGGAGGGGGGAGGCACTGTTGGTGTGGATATTTCCTTGACTCCTCACATCATGGTTCAGGGAACAAACCACCTAATCTGGCTACTGAAAGGTTAGCTTTTCTGAGTAGTTTGGGTATTAGGAGCCTGTTGGGAGCCTCTTGGAAGACTGGCTAGGGTGTGTGGGTGGAGCTGGGGTGCTCTTTCTGGTCTCCAATGGCCTTTTCTGGCCAAGGTGATGTTCACTGAGCTAGGAGCACTAAACTCAAGGTCCAGCTCTGAGATTGCCCATTATTAGCAAGATTTTTCCCCTTAGTCTCTGCTTCTGTAAGTCTCAGGGGTGGCTAAACCATCCTGGGAATGTCTGTAATGGACATATAGTCACCATATTAGGCAAGGTTTTCTGGAGAAACAATAGGATATATATATATATATATATATATATATATATATATATATATATATACATACATACATATATTTTTATTATAGGAATTGGCTCATTCTTTACTTGGGCTACTGAATCAAATGCTAACCTTTTCCAAAAACACTCTCACAGACATACCCAGAACTAATATTTTATCAGCTATTTTGGCATTTCTTAGGCCAGTCAAGTTAACACAAAATTAACCATCATATGCCTGACTTGTGGTGGTGCACTGGATAAAGCATTGACCTGGAATGCTAAGGTCACTGGCTCAAATCCCTGGGTTTACCCAGTCAAGGCACATATAGGAAGCAACTACTATGAGTTGATGCTTCCTGCTCTTCCTCCCCCACCTTCTCTCTCTAAAAAATTAATCATCAATTAAAAAAATTAACCATCATACTCACTCTTCTATCTTAGGTCAATTTATGGAAACCCACTAGCATCCTCCCAGAAAGTGCATTTAATTAAGGCTGTACCCATACCTTTTTACTTAGTTTGTGAAAATAATATTAATGGCTATGATGTTCATAATTCTGAAATTATATGAGATTTCCCCCATTTACAGTGTTTTAATACCCATAATCACTTTGGGTCTCCATGTCATTCCTCTGAGGTGGCCTCTATCAAGCACTTAACAGGGTTAAGGTTCTTCCAACCGGAAGCACCAGTGTCAGACTCCAGTTAGGAAACCAGTGATGCTAGGAGGCAGGTGTTGGAGGAGTCCATTCTGTCAGGGAAAGGGCAGAGACATTCAGCCTCCAGAGACCATAAGGCAGAGTTTCTGGTAGAAACACAGTGTGCGGTATTGTCACTAGGACCTGTGATTTCTGTGTCAGTGGGGGTGCTGGCAATGTAACAGTCTGGAGGATGGCAAGATGTTTCTGGTTTTAGGGTCCTCCAGAGGTGCTGAGAGGTAACAATATCCTTTAATAAACATATTTTCCATTTAAATCTGTGAGGGAGGGAGAATTCTTTTGTTCTCAACAGAGAAACTTGCCTGCTACAACAGGTAACTGAGAGAACTTATAAGTCTCCTATACTTTTAGAAATAGCAAAAGCAAGCTAAAAGTTAGGAACCATGGTCATAACAGGGCAACTGGGCCAAGGTGAAGCCTTTGCTGTCCCAGGGAACCACTTGAACTATAGTTAAATAGCAGGAACTAGATACTCTATGGCTCCAGGAATAAACCTGACTGTCACAGGGTCATCATACTCCAGTTTCTGAATAGGTGAGATCAACTTCCAGGGAATAGACAAGCAGAACCAACACTGTGGGTTTCTGAGGCATGAAGCAGGGCAGGGTACCCCACCAGTCTTACACATAAAGCAGCTTTACCTTAAAGAGAAGGGGCATTAGATACAATAATAAGAGATGTCCAATCAAGGCACATATCCTCAGCTCCTGCTGCTGTGAGGTATTGAGTTGTAAGAAACAAATAGAGGATAAGCTCCTAACATGAAGTGGCCTCCATGCTGTAGAAATCAATAAAGGGACAACCCTCCCTTTTCCCCATGCAATTTCATTGTTTACTTTATATATCTTACTCCCTTTCTAACAGTCTGTTCCTTTTTTCCTAATTCTAAAGCATCTACTGGAGAATGGAATCAGGTACTTTAGGATCCATCCATCCATCCATCCATCCATCCATCCATCCATCCAGCCAGCCAGCCAGCCAGCCAGCATTGAATAAGGCTGTTTCTATTATAAGGAGTTCAGTCAGTGAGGGTGCTGCTATATAAACAGACAATTACAATATAAGTATGTTAGGTTTTTGTTGCTGTGTAACAAATTATCCCCTAAATAGTGGTTTAAAGTTAGCTCACAGTTTTGCAGGTCAGAATTTTGGTGTGGTATATAGTATATACTCAGAATGTCACAAGGCTGAAATCAAGATGTTGGCTGAATTGAGTTTTTTATCTGGAGGCTCTGTGGGAAAATCCACTTCCAAGCTCATCATTGTTGGTGGCAGAATTTAGTTCCTTGAGTTATACTAGAGTTCCCATTCCCATGTTGGAGACTGCTTTCTGCTTCTAGGTCCTTGCACCAGCCCCCATCCATCTCAGCAACAGAGAAACTCATGGGGTTGAATTCCTCTCATGCCTTTTATTTCTTTAATTTTATTTAGAAAATTAACTTTAACAGGGTGACATTGATAAATAAGGGTATGAAAGTTTCAGGTAAACATTTCTATAGCATTTGAACTGTTGATTATGTTGTATACCCATGACCCAAAGTCAAAGCATTTTCCGTCACCTTATATTTGTCCCTCTTTATACCCATCCCCCTACCCCTCCCTGTCCCATGTCCCCTGTCCCCCTCCCCCTGGTAAACACTTCACTATTATTTATGTCCATGAGTCTCAGTTTTATATCCCACCTATGTGTGAAATCATACAGTTCTTAGCTTTTTCGGACTTACTTATTTCATTCAGTATAACGTTCTCAGGATTCATCCATGTTGTTCTAAATGTCACTATGTCATGATTTCTTATCACAGAGTAGTATTCCATAGTATATATGTACCACATCTTCTTTGTCCAATCCTCTATTGAGGGACACTTTGGTTGTTTCCATGTCTTGGCCACTATAAATAATGCTGTGATGAACATGGGCGTGGACATATCTTTATGTACCAATGTTTTCAACTTTTTGGGGTAGATACCCAGTAGAGGGATTGCTGGGTTATATGGTATACTTTCTTCATATTGGTTGTACTAATTTGCATTCCCACCATCAGTGAATGAGGGTTCCTTTTTCTCCACAGCCTCTCCAACACTTATTATTACCTGTCTTGTTGATAATAGCCAATTTAACAGGTGTGAGGTGATATGTCATTGTAGTTTTGATTTACATTTCTCGAATAGCTAGTGAAGATAAACATCTTTTCATATATCTGTTGGTCATTTGTATGTCCTCTTGGGAGAAGTGTCTGTTTAGGTCCTCTCCCCATTTTCTAAATTGGATTCTTTGCTTGTTTGTTGCTAAACTTTGTGAGTTCTTTATATAATTTGGTTATTGGCCCCTTACTGACGCTGTTGTTTGCAAATATTATCTCCCACTTAGTTGGCTGCCTGTTTGTTTTGTTGTCAGTTACTTTTGCTGTGCAGAAGCTTTTTAGTTTGATACAGTCCCATTCATTTATTTTTTGCCCTTACTTCCCTTGCTTTTGGGATCAAATTCATAAATTGTTCTGTATGGCCAAGGTCCATGAGTTTAGTACCTATGTTTTCTTCTATGTAGTTTATTGTTTCAGATCTTATATTTAGGTCTTTTGAATTAATTATTGATCTATTTTGAATTAATTATTGTGCAGGGGGAAAAACTGTAGTCAAGTATCATTCTTTTGCATGTGGCTTTCCAATTTTCCCAGTACCATTTATCGAAAAGGCTTTCTTTTCTCCATTGTGTTTTTGGCTCTTTTGTTGAATTTGATTTGTTTATATGTATGTTGTTTTGTTTCTGGGCTCTTGATTCTGTTCCATTGGTCTGTATGTCTGTTTTTCAGCCAATACCATGCTGCTTTGATTATCGTGGCTCTATAGCATAATTTGAAGTCAGGTACTGTGATACCTCCAGCTTCATTTTTTTTTCCTCAGGAAAGCTTTGGCTATTCATGGTTTCTTACAGTTCCAATCAAATCTGGTAATTTTTTGTTCTATTTTTTAAAAAATGACATTGGGATTCTGATGGGGCTTGCATTTAACTTGTATATTGCTTTGGGTAATATGGCCATTTTATGTTGAGGTACTTTTCTTCTATTCCAATTTTATTGAGTGTTTTAAACATAAAGGGATGCTGTATCTTATCAAATGCCTTTTCTGCATTTATTGATAGGATCATATGGTTTTTGTTTTTTGTTTTGTTGATGTGGTGTATTACATTGATTGACTTCCATATGTTGTTGAATCATTCTTGTGCTCCTGGAATAAATCCCACTTGATCGTGATGTATTATTTTTTTAATGTGTTGTTATATTCTATTTGCTAGTATTTTCTTTAGAATTTAAAATTTATTAAAAATATTGGTCTGGAGTTTTCTTTTTTGTGTTATCCTTGCCAGATTTTGGTATGAGGGTTATGTTGGCCTCATAAAATGTGTTAGGGAGTATTACTTCTATTTTCTGGAAGATTTTGATAAGCAAAGGTACAAAATCTTTGAATGTTTGGTAGAATTCACTAGTGTAGCCATCTTATCTTGGACTTTTACTTTTTGGGAGGTTTTTGATAGTTGTTTCTGTTTTCTTCCCACTTATAGGTCTATTTAGGTTTTCCACTCCATGTGACTCAGTCTAGGAAGATTGTATAGTTCTAGTAGTTTATCCATTTTCTCTAGGTTGTTGAATTTGGTGGCATATACTTTTCCTAATATTCTACTATGATCCTTTGTATATCTATGATGTCTGTGGTAATTTCTCCTCTTTCATTTTGGATTTTGTTTATATGAGTCCTTCCTCTTTTTTCCTTAGTGAGTCTAGCCAGTGATTTGTTGATTTTATTGATCTTTTCAAAGAACCATATCTTTGCTGTGTTAATTTTTTCTATAGTTTTTTAAAAATTTCTATATCATTTAGTTCTGCTCTAATTATTACTATTTCCTTTTTTCTCCTGACTTTGGATTGCCTTTGTTCTTCTTTTTCTAGTTCCTTAAGATGTGATGTTAGATTGTTTACTTGGGATCTCTCTTGTTTCTTGATATAATTCTATATGATATAAACTTCCCTTTTATTACTGCTTTTGCTACATCCAGAAATTTTGATATGTTGTGTTGTCATTTTTATTTGTCTGTATATCTTTTGATCTCTGCTTTTATTTCTTTCTTGAGCCAGTCATTTTTAAAATGTTTGTTGTTTAATTCTCACATTTTTGTGGGTTTCTTTAATCCCTTTTCACAGTTGAATTCTATTTTCAAGACCTTCTTGTCAGAGAATATTCTTGCTATAATTTTAATCTTTCTGAATTTGTTGATGTTAGTTTTGTGGCCCAACTATGATCTATTCTTGAGAATGTTCCATGCACACAAGGCGAAGAATGTATAATCTGATGTTTTGGGATGAAATGTCCTGTAAATGTCTATTGTGTCCATTTGGTCCAGTGTGAATTTTTTTTTTTTTGTATTTTTTCTGAAGCTGGAAACGGGGAGAGACAGTCAGACAGACTCCCGCATGCACCCAACCGGGATCCACCCGACACGCCCACCAGGGGCGATGCTCTGCCCTTCCGGGGCGTCGCTCTGCCGTGACCAGAGCCACTTTAGCGCCTGGGGCAGAGGCCAAGGAGCCATCCCCAGCGCCCGGGCCATCTTTGCTCCAATGGAGCCTTGGCTGCGGGAGGGGAAGAGAGAGACAGAGAGGAAGGAGGGGGTGGGGGTGGAGAAGCAAATGGACGCTTCTCCTATGTGCCCTGGCAGGGAATCGAACCCGGGTCCCCCGCATGCCAGGCCGACGCTCTACCGCTGAGCCAACCGGCCAGGGCCCAGTGTGAAATTTAAAGCCTGTATTTCTTTATTGATCTTCTGTTTGGATGATCTATCTAAAGCACTCAATAGTGTGTTAAAATCTCTAGGTATGATTGTGTTTTTGTCCGCTTCTATTTTTAGATCTGTTAGTAGATGTCTTACATATTTTGATGCTCCCTGATTCTGTGCATATTTATTAAAAAGTATTATGTCTTCTTGATATAGTGTCCCCTTTATTAATAAGAAATGTCCATCTTCATCTCTGATTACCTTTGTTGTCTTGAAGTCAGCATTGTTAGATAAGAGTATGCCTATACCTACTTTCCTTTAAATATTTTTGCTTGGGCAATCATTTTTCAACCTTTCACTTTGAATCTACTTTTGTCCTTGTAGTTTATATGTTTCTCTTGAAGCCAGCGTATGGTTTGGGTTTTGCTTTTTGATCCAATCTGCTACTCTATTCCACTTTATTTGTGAGTTTAGTTTATTTACATTTAGGGTAATTATTGACATTTGAGAATTTCCTATAGCTGTTTTATGTTTTGTTTTCTGGTAACTCTGTGTATTTTTTGGTACTTCTTTCTTTTGCTTCTGTCAGTTGTTTTTGCTTAGTGGTATTTTATACTTCTTTCTCCTGTTTCTTCTTTTTTTAAGCTGTGTATTTCAGTAGTGACTTTTTGTGGGTGGTTACCTTTAGGTTATGAAGAGAATAATGTTTATATGTACAAGAGTTCTTTGTCTTAGGAGTGCTTTTGCACTCCATTCTCTTTTGCTACTGCAAATTTTTATCCTCTCCCTTTTTTTGTTATTGTCACAAATTATCCTTGTTTTTATTGTGAACTTGTTGGAGTTTCTTCTTTTTTTTTTTAATTCATTTTAGAGACGAGAGGGAGAGAGAGAGAGAGAGAGAGAGAGAGAGAGAGAGAGAGAGAAGAGAGACAGAGAGAGAGAAGGGTGGAGGAGCTGGAAGCATCAACTCCCATATGTGCCTTGACTAGGCAAGCCTAGGGTTTCAAACCGGCAACCTCAGCACTTCTAGGTCGACACTTTATCCCACTGCGCCAGCACAGGTCAGGCTGGAGTTTCTAGTTGTGACTAATTTGTTTTGTTTTTTTGTTTCTGGTCAAATAACTCCCTTGAGTATTTTCTGCAGTGGGGGTTTTCTGGTGATAAATTCCCTCAGCTTCTGTATGTCTGTAAAAGTTTTTATTTCTTCTTCATATTTAAAGGATAACTTTGATGGATATAGTATTCTTGGCTGGTAATTCCTTTCTTTTAGTACTTTGAATGTTTGGGTCTACTCTCTTTTAGCTTGTACAATTTCTGTTTAGAAGTCTGATGATAATCTAATGGGTTTTTCTTTATATGTTATGTTCTCCTTTTCCTTGAGGAGACATTTCCATAGCTGCCTTGAGGAGACATTTTTGTCATTGATTTTTGACAATTTTATTATGATGTGCCTTGCAGTAGGTCTGTTTCATTTGACATAACTTGGCATTCTGTGTGCTTCTTCGATTCAAGGCTCTAATTCTTTCCACAGGCTTGGGAAATTCTTATCAATTATTTGTTTGAATAGGCTCTCCATTCCCTTCTCCCTCTCTTCTTCTGATATACACATTATTCTTATATTGCTCTTCCTAATGGACTCAGACAATTCTTGTAGAGCCTTCTGTTTATTTTTAATTTGTGAGTTTCTTTCCTCTTCTCTCTGTAGCATCTCTAGTTACCTGTCTTCAATGTCACTGATTCTTCCCTCTATCTAGTTTGTTTTATTAGTTAAACTTGCTACCTCAGTCTTCAATTCATGTATTGAGTTCATTTTTGTTTTTAAAGTTTCAATCTCCTTGGTGAGGTATTCATTTTGTTCTTTAATTTGTTTTCTGAGCTCATTAAGTTGCCTATTGGTGTCTTCTCAATCTCATTGAGTATTTTTGGAATTTCTATTTTGAATTATCTATTATTTAACTCCAAGGATTCCATGTGATTGAGATTTTTTTCTGGAGATTTTTTATTTTCTTTCTGAATTACTTCTCAGTCTTGTTTAACCATGGTATTCAATTTTTTCTTCCTTGATGACATTTGAAAGTGGTACTGTTAAGAATCCTAACAAAAAAAACCCTACTAAGACAATGAAGAATTAAAATAAAAGGTACAATAAAAATATAAAAATTTAAAAAACTATTACAAAAAGAAAAACCACAGAAAAAATATCAAAAACAAACACAAAAATGAAAAATAAATCACTCACAAAAAATAAGAATAAAAAATATAAAAATAAAGAAAATGAAATTCAAAAGAGAAAAAGAAGAATAAGAAGAGAAGAAAGGAAAAAAAAGGATAAAATGAAAAAAATATATAGTTTGATGTTGAGAGTTTTCTTCCAGTAGGTGTTGCTGTTTTACAACTTGAGGTCTGCAAAGTTCCTAGGTTATCCTCTGATGAGATGTTGCTGTCACAATGATGTATGGGGGCCGCAGTCACGTAGTTGGGTAGGGTATGTTGTGAGGGCTTTACAGCTTTGGCTTTGCAGCTTTACGGCTATAGCAATGGTGATCTCAAGTCTCCTGGTGCTCCTCCTCACATCTCAACAGACCTGGGGACCAGATGTGGAGCACCTCTGTTCTTAAGGGGAGAGAGTGGCTCTGGGGAGCTAGCTTTGGGGTTTGTCTTTGCTCCACTCTGTACCACAAAGTGAGGGAGATGAGATCTGTGAAGCTAGGGGGGTCACACTTTAATTTTCTCTGTCTTTGCTGACTGTGAGCTGAAGGCAGATGCAGGAATACTGGCCATGACCCCACGCTCTGCCACTTTGGTTTATCTCCCCCTCTCACCTCTATCTCACTGCTTCTACTGGCATAAGGAGACCCAGTCACTCTGAGTTTCTCTCTCTGTATCCCTCAGACAAAATCCAAACAGCTTCCCTCCTCCCTGTAGTCCAGTAGAAAAAAAAAAAACACCCAGTTACACTGGGTTTGTTTTCTTCTTAGAGCTGATTGCAAGTGAATTTTATTTTTAACATCTTTTCACCCCGCCCCACCTTTAGTCCATTTGGTGTGTGGATCTTTCAGGTGTGCTTGCAAGCTCTGCTGGGATTCTTTTGCTGCATTATAGTTGTTTAATTTGTTGAAATTTCAAGGGGCGAGATCAAGCATATCTTTCATGCTGCCATTACTCTTGACATCATCTTGGCATACTGTCTCTCTCATACCTTGATTCTCTATGACTTTTTTTTTTCTAACTACAGTGGTACCTTGACACATGAGTTTAATTCATTTCATGGCCAAGCTCATGACTCAATTTGCTCAGGTGTCAAATCAAATTTTCCCATTTAAATTAATGGGAATGCAATTAATTTGTTCTGGTCCCCCAAAACCACAGGAATTTTTGTTTTATATGCTTTTAAATAAGAAAATGTACTTTATAAATAGAAAATACATACACACACAATAAGAGAGAATGTGAAGAAATAAGTTGGTTTATGAAATGCATTTACCTTCAAGGTCAGGCGAAGATGCTGGTGGAGGGGGAGGCAACATTAGCATAACAATGGCCCTTCCCAAGCAGGAAAACAATTAGCAATTTCATAGACAGCTGTCCAGTGCCATTTTTAACAATAAAATTGAGCAAATTCAGAAAATACAAATTTTACAAATTCATTTGCCCAACAATCATTTTCTTCACTGACTTTTTGGCTTTTTTCACACTTTCTTTGCTTTTACTTAGAGTCTGTTTCAACAAAATCCTTTCCATGGAAGTTTGTTTCTTCCTCCCTTTCAGAATGTTCAGCAGACTATCTAGTGGAGGGTGGCAGAAGCTCATGATTCAAATATCCACTCGTGACTTAAAGCAAAAAATCCTGTGAGTGACTGCTCGTTTCTCAAAATTGCTCATGATTTAAAGTACTCGTGTGTCAAGGTACCATTGTAGCTGAAGAGATCTCTGTTTTTTAAAGGGCCATTGTGACTAGGTGAGGATGACCCGGTTTATTTCCCTATTTTAAGGTCCATATAACATATACAATATAGCATTATGGGAATAAAATCCATCATATTTACTAATCCAGATATGTATATATGTGTTTATGGGGGTGGAGTGGAGAAACCTTAGGAGACATCCTAGAATCCTGCCTATCATATAAGATAACATGTGCTAAGTAGGGAGGCATACACAAGGAATGATGAGAATACCAGGGGGGGATCCTGATACTAGTTTTGGCAGTGGGGGAAGTCAGGAAAGTCTTTTTGCAGGGTGTCATCTACACTAAATTAAAGGTTGAGGAGAACATAGCGAAGTGAGGATTGGCCATAAGGACCACTTCAGCTAGAAGAAACAACTTACCTGGGGCAAGAGGTGTGACACAGCACAGTGTATTTGAAAATAACAAGTTTGGGGTTGCTGGAGAGTAAATATTTTTCAAGGAAAGAGTGGCCAGACAAGGACCTGGAGAGACCAGTAAGGGTCTGGTCAGAAGATTTTACTATTCCCATCTGAGCAAATTGGATCTTTGGATTCCATCTTAGAATTTCTGGTTTGGGGTGGAGCCTGAAAATTTGCATTTCTAACAAGTTCCCAAGTGATGCTGATGTTGCTGGCCTGGGACCACACTTTGAGAACCATTGCTTTGGAGTTTGAATGGGAGGAAAGCAAGAGTGCCGGTCCAGTAGGGGGCCAGAGTACTAGCCTAGCAGGAGATAATGAGGCTCTGGCCAGGTTCAGAGCCAGGTTCATGAAGGTGAGACATTATGGAGTGGATGGGACTTGGGAAAAGATTTAGGAGTCAGTGCTAGGGTGTGGGTGTGAGAGACAGGAAAACTTAGTGCTGACCCGCCACAACAGACCTAGAAGGGATCTTAGCCATTGTGCAGTGCAGTTCTCTCAGACTTCTGATGGGCAGTGTGAGGCCCAGAGGGAGCAAATGACCCCTTCAGAATCACACGGAGTTGGGTTTGGCACTGGGACAAAGGATTCACATTCCCTTACCTTCACGGCGCAACACTTGTAAGTTAATTTGGGAAGAAAAAAATAAGATGAAAACAAGGCGGTCCCCAGTGCTCCCAGAAATCCCTTGCCAGTCTCATTGCTGCACCTCCAGCCTCCCCTGCCTGCTTCTTGGACAAGCATGTTCCCAGTAAAGGTCACTGCAGCATGTGTCAAAGAGAAACTGAGTCCCTTTCCTGGAAACAGACCTGCAAGGGTTCCTGAATGAGAGGTCACATTTATTAAAGGTGTTTTAAGTCCCCTAACTGATTTCCTTTCAGCCCTGAGCTCTTGGTTGCAGGAGAATTTTCATGGCTGAGAGAACCCACTAGTGACAAATTTGCTGAAGTATGGAGACAAGATTGGGAAATTACTGCCCGCTCTTGCATTTCCAAAGGGGTAGACACTGAACTTGAACGTTCCTTTTCACACACACCCATGTTGGTGTGCACACGTAGGCGGTAGAGATCAATCCTGACCCCAACGGCCTCTTTGTCTAGCTAAAGTGCTTATTAAATGAAGCTGTGTTTCCACTGGCCGCTCAGAGTCATCGAGAAAGGGAACACAATGCGATGCCAGTCAGTATTTGTTACTGTCAGAGCCTTCCTCGAAGTCTGCCTTGAGTTTATTGTCTTTGTGGGGCCATTTTATCCATTTTCTGTGGGTAAAGTCATTAATCTTCCTTGGACTCAGGTGCTGCGCATTCCTGACAGCCAGGTCCTGGCTTTGTGGGCTGTGGGTAGCTGCGCCTCCTGGCCTTGTGGTGCTGGAGTTTTAATTAGAAAGAGTGAGGAGTGAGCAGAGCCATAAAGAGGACCGAGAGGAGGAGGGCTGTGGTCCCAGAAGGCACTGGGGATCTGCAAAAAAGGTCACTCTGTTTTTGAATCATCTGCAGTGCACCCTGACACTAAAATATACTTATATTTATGCAGAGTCATTTGATAAAGAGGTTAATGAAGTGGAAAGATGTCAGCAGAGCTAAGCGGGCCAGGCTCTTGGGGATGCTCCATGATTCAACCTTCTGTTTCCATGGAAACCAGAGAGGCTTGGCTTTTTTCTTCCTCTCCTTCGTTTTGGAAGGTCTCTCCTTGGTAACCTTGACCCTTTCACTTTGGCAGCCAGAGATAAGGAATTCCATTTTCCCTTATCTGGTCATGGTTGGCTGGTTGACACTGATGGGTCTATGATGGGGGAGGGGTGCTGGCTAGGGGCTCTGGAGTGCCTTAATTCAAATGCATGAAGTAGAGGGTGGGAGGCAATAGAAAAAGAACACAGTTAATTAAGGTTGATATTGCAGAGAAGGTTGTTTTCTGAATAATAAATTCTATGGGCTTCAAAAAACAAGCGCAATTAAAGGAATGCAAAATGAGAGACAGTTGAAGGGCAGAGGAGGACAGGTTTGGTCAGGGGGTGTTGTGTTGGGGAATGGGATGGGAGAATAGAGGCTACATCTAAGGATCCCTCACTATGTTGGAATTTTGAGACTCGGAACAAACACTGATAGCTGTGATATTACTGCCCATACAAATATAAATGCCTTTTGTCTTGAGCAGTGGGGTCATTCTGTGGCCTTAGCTCATGGAGAAGGCTTTGAAGTTAATCCACATAGGAGAGTTGGCTTTAGGCTGGTATACAGGATAAGGATTTGTCTTCAATTTAGGAACAGAAATGTTCCTGAACAGATGCCTTCCCAGTCATACTGTATATCATTTTTTGGTTCAAGTGCCCACTATGTTCTTATGTTTTCTGTATCTTCTGGAATAAATTATTGGTAGACAATTTGATTATTGCTGGTTGAAGCTTGGTGATCCTTTGGGGGTTATCCATTCTTGGATCAGACAGAGAAGTGGCTGGGCAAAGACATATAGCCGCTGACCCACTTCCTCAATAGCAACTATAAGTTGGATATTTTTAGAGAAAAATATAGTGTTAGACTTCCCTAAACATCTTTATTATAAGATGCCTCGCTTATTCTTAAATTTATAATCTTGGGGGAAAGAAATGTGTATTTTAAAAAATATTTTTCAAAGATAAAAATCTTAACATGTTTTTTTCCTATGTATAAGAAACTTAATCTTTTATAATTGGGAATAAGGTGAGTGCATAAACAGGGTGATCTCAAATTTGGCTTTAGGCTACCAAGGAGGAAGCTCTCCATGGTTGGAAAAGGTAGGTTCTCAGGATTCTCCTAATCCATCTATTCTTATAATATTCTACTGGTAATCACAGTTGAGGCTAGGCTAAACTGATTGGGAAAGGACAGGTGGGAGTGACACACCTTCATCCAGCTAACTGAACAATGGCTTGCCTTAGAGGAAGTTGAATGCAGATGACTTTTGCCTAAATTCATATACATTGTGGGCAGAAATTTCCTGTGTATGATATATCAGTAATGGACTGGTCAAGTAAATCATGCTACATACTGAAATACAATGCAGTTTACAAAAGCATGAAAAGCTGAATATATGGAAAGCTTTCCAGGGTCTATTACTAACTGAAATAAAGCAAGAGCAGAGCACTCTGTATATTTTGATTTCTGTTAAAAAGAGAAGAAAAACAAGAACATATCTTTATAGATACTTGCATTTACATAGAGAAACTTGGCAGTATGCATAATACATAAATAAAAATAAAAATATGTAAAGCCAGCAGCCAAGGCCAGGGCCACCATCAGAGCAGCCTGGCCCATGCAGGTTCACATTGGATTCGGACAGTCGGTAAAGAAACAATGGAGCCAAGAACTGATGGGCCTTCATCTTTAATCCTCGCTTGCACCCGGCGGGCAAGTAAAAATACACACTGGGCTCCAAAACCCAATCACATTCAGTGCTCACAAAGCTACTGATTTATCCGAGTTTCCTAGAATCAAAGGTTTCTAGCTCACCAGACTTATTCTCCTCAGTTCCCCATCTCCTTCCTTATCTCAGATACAAACTCTACACAAACTGGCATCTCACTCAGCACTCCACCATCTTGGCTGCTTCTCCTGGCCACATGGCCTCTTTCTGCTCTCCTTTCTGCTCTCTCCTCTAATGATGATCTCAGGAACCAAGAGCCCACGCTCCCGTTCTACCCCTATTTTATAGTGTAGATTCAAAACCCTTAATCCAATATACAAAATAGGGAAGTCTCTAATACAAAGTCACTTTCTGAGGCATGATTGGATTATACCACCCCACATCAAAACGGGTGGGAGAGGCTTAATCCCAAAACCAAGCCCCAGGCTACAATGATCCTGCTTGCCCCCAACACACATTAATATCACCTGGGCGACGGCATCTTTAACAAAGTGAGCATAATACATTTTATCCGCCCAACAATAAAATAAATTACCTGTGAGAATGCGGTGAGAATTGAATGAATGGGTTAAAGCAGTGGTCCCCAACCCCCATGCCGCGGACCGGTACCGGTCCGTGGGTCATTTGGTACCACTCCACAGAGAAGGAATAAATAACTTACATTATTTCCGTTTTATTTATATTTAAGTCTGAATGATGTTTTATTTTTAAAGAATGACCAGATTCCCTCTGTTACATCCGTCTAAGACTCACTCTTGACGCTTGTCTCAGTCATGTGATACATTTATCCGTCCCACCCTAAAGGATGGTCCGTGAAAATATTTTAAATATTTAAATTAAACCGGTCTGTGGCTCAAAAAAGGTTGGGGACCACTGGGTTAAAGGACTGAAAGTGCACATGTACGTGCAAGAGAGGAAGAAAGAGAGAGAGGGACAGACAGATAGGAAGGGAGAGAGATGAGAAGCATTAATTCTTTGTTGCACTTTATTAGTTGTTCCTTGATTACTTTCTCATATGTGCCTTGATTAGGGGGCTCCAGCAGAATGAGTGAGCCTTTCCTCAAGCCAGTGACCTTGGACTCAAGCCAGCGACCTTGGGCTTCAGGCCAGTGACTTTTGTTCTCAAGCTGGTGACCCCACACTCAAGCTGGTGAATCCATGCTCAAGCTGGATGAGCCTGTTCTCAAGCTAGTGACCTCAGGGTTTTGCATCTGGGTCCTCAGCATCCCAGGCCAATGCTCTATCCACTGTGCCACCGCTGATCAGGCTGCATAATTTTTTTAATTTAATTTTTAAATGATGTACATTTATTAGCCATTTAAAAATTATATAGGAAATGAAAATATAAAAAAAGCAAGAGCCTGACCAGGTGGTGGCGCAGTGGAGAGCGTCGAACTGGGATGCGGAGGACTCAGGTTCGAGACCCCAAGGTCGCCAGCTTGAGCGCGGGCTCATCTGGTTTGAGCAAAGCTCACCAGCTTGGACCCAAGGTTGCTGGCTTGAGCAAGGGATTACTGTAGCCCCATGGTCAAGGCACATATGAGAAATCAATCAATGAACAAGTAAGGTGTTGCAACGAAAAACTAATGATTGATGCTTCTTATCTCTCTCAGTTCCTGTCTGTCTGTCCCTATCTATCCCTCTCTCTGACTCTCTCTCTGTCTCTGTAAAAAGAAAAAAGCAAAAAAAGTCAGTGAAATTAAAAATATATATTTTTGCTTTGGAAATTCTTTTCTTTCTTGTTCTTTCTTGTATATCTTTCCTTCTTGCCTTGTTAGAGAGGGATATGAGATGAGTTGGGGGAGAAAAAGCACACAATAGTTTTTTTAAAACTTTGCTGATTCACATCTAGCATAACTTGATAAAAGGGTCAAGAAATGTCCCATCCTCCCAAAGCAACTATAAAGCTGGATAAAACTACCAAAAACAACAATTTCACTGTACTGGAAGTTGACCAAAGCATTTATTTATGAAAACTACTGAATTTCAGTTAAGAATGGTAAAACCCTATGGTTTTACCCATTTTTGCCTGAGATTGCTTCCATTCCCCCTCCATCTTAACTGGTATACCAAGAATAAGTTGGGAATGCCATTAAAATCAGTTGTTTTGCTGCACTTTAGAAGAGGCATATTTATTGTAATTCAAAGCATTGTTGGTTGACGTAGTGTGATATTGGCAGCAAGTAAAAAAGGACAGAGGCTTTAATAATCTAAGACTGTGGGTTTGTTTTGGGTATGCACTGAACTAACAGCTTCATTACAAATTTAACAGGAAGTTCTGTGAGTGAGACAACCATAATAGGCTTGATATGTTCTCCACATAACCCACATTGACTGAGACTGTGTGTAACAACAACATATCCCTGGTCAATGGAGCCTGTGTGCATGCACAAAGGAGTACATAGAACATCATAGGGGGCATGGAAGACGGAGTTGAATTTGGGAGTTGAATCGTGTAATAATTTTAATGAAAAATTAATGAGAGTGGCTAAATGGCAGATTTTAGATGGCAGAAGAAAGAAGGAACCAGCAAATTGAAGATAAAACAATAGAAATTACCCAAACTGAATAACAGGGAGAAAAATGTTGAAGAAAAATGAACAGAACCTCAGAAACCGGTGGGCTAACCTCAAGTGTTACCCAAAACAGTGCAAACCGAAAACAAACCCAACATGCACGCAATGGTTATTTCAGAAAAATAAAACAATGGTCAAAAACTTCCCAAATTTCACTTAAAAACATCAATGAGCATATTCAAGAAGCACAGCAAATCGCAAGCAGGATAAACACAAAGAAATACAAAAATAAACACATCATTGTGATACTGTTGAAAGTCAAAGACATTCTTGAAAGTAGAAAGAGAAAAGTAACTCCTCATGTTCAGAGAAACAATATGATTGTTTTTGACTTTTCATCAGAAATGATGGCATCCAAAGGCAGTGAAATAGCATTTTCAAACAGTTGAAAGAAAGACAAAAATTTTAAAGCCAACAAAATTATTCTTCAAAACTAAAGGTGAAAAAAAAAAAACGTATCAGACTAGCAAATATTGAGAGAATTTGTTGCTGGCAGATCTGTCTTATAAGAAATACTAAAAAAAAATGTCTATTGGCTGAAAAGAAGAAATAGCACATAGTACCTTGAACTCACAGAAAGATATGAAAAGCTCTGGAAATTGTAAATAACCTGAAAATTAAACAACTCACTTATAAATAACCCATGGGTCAAAACAATAGTCAGAGGAAGAAATTAGAAAGTATTTTGAACTGAATTAAAGTATAAACACAATATGTCAAGGTTTATGGGATGAAAATAAAGCAGTGCTTACACAGAAATGTAAAGTTTTAAGGGTCTTTATTAGAGAAGAAAGGTCTCAACTCAATAACCTAAGCTTCCTCACTAAGAAATTAGAAAAAGTAGAACAAAGTAAACCCAAAGTGAAAATAAGGGAGGAAATAATAAATAAAGATTAGAGTGAAAATTAATGGAATAGACAATGGAAAATAAATGAAACTCAAAGTTGGTCCTTTGAAAAGATTAAGAATTTAGAAAATCTGTATTAGTTTTCTATTGCTGCTGTGCAATATTTCCACAAATCTAATGGCTTAAAAAACACAATTTTGTTATCTTATAGTCCTGGAGACCAGAAGTCTGTCATGGATCTCACTGAGCCAGTATCAGGTTGTGGGCAGGATCCATTCTTTTCTGAAGGCTCTAGGGAGGGTTTATTTATTGGCCTTTTTCAACTCAAGAGACTATACTTTCCTCAGCTCAAGGTCCCCTTGCTGCATCTTCAAAGCAGCAATAACAGGACAGATTCTTCACACATTGCCACCTCTCTGGCTCTCCTGGCTCCCCCTTGTACTTTTAAGGGCCTTTGTGATTACACTGGGTTGACTTGAATAATCCAGGATTAAAATCAGCTAATTAACATCTTTAATTCCATTTGCAACCTTAATATCTCTTGGCCATGTAACAATATATTCATGTATTCCAGGGATTAGGATATGGACATACTTGGGGGACCATGATTCTGCCTGCCA
Organism: Saccopteryx bilineata; assembly: GCF_036850765.1. Lineage (NCBI taxonomy): Eukaryota > Metazoa > Chordata > Mammalia > Chiroptera > Emballonuridae > Saccopteryx > Saccopteryx bilineata. The sequence goes on along the minus strand of NC_089499.1, from coordinate 39,307,800 downwards.
AATCCTTGGCTTGACTGATCAAGAAAATGAGAGAGAAAACACAAATTAGCAACATTATAAATAAGAGGCGAGATCACCACTGACCCTACAGAAATTGAAAGGACTATAAGGCAGTATTATGAATGACTTAATGCCAGCAAATTAAACTATTTAGATGAAATTAAGCAGGTCCTAGAAAGATTGGCATAATAAAAGTGACTTAAAAAGAATTAGATAATCTGAATAGACTGTTAACAGGTAAAGAAATAGAATTAGTAATTAAAACTCTTCCCACCAAAGAAAGCCTAAATCCAGATGGCTTCATTGGTGAATTGAATCCAATATTTAAAGAATTCACTAGCCTTTCCAAAAATAGAGAAGGTAGGAACAATTCCCAAATCAGCATCTGAGGCTAATACCAAAGCCAGGAAAAAAAACATAAAAAGAAGAGACATATTCCTCATGAACAGGAATGAAAAATATTTCACAAGATATTAGCAAACTGGTATATAAAACATTATATACTGTTCCCAAATGGCATTTATTTAAGGTATGAAAGGTTTGTTTAACATCTAAAAATCAATTATAAAACACATCATAGTAAGAGAATATAAGACAAATAATAGATGATCGTCTGTCTCAATAGAGTCAGAAAAAGCGTTTGATAACAATCCATCATTCTTTTATGACTGAAATACTCAACAAAATAAGGAAACATCCTCACTTTTACAATGGGCATCTACAAAAAACTTATAGCTAATTCCATATTTAATGTTGAAGACTAAATGCTTTCCTCCTAAGATTGGAAACAAGGTAAGAATGTCCACTCTTGCCATGTCTATGCACTGTTGTCTCGGAGGTTCTACCCCGTGCAATAAAGCAGAAATGAAAGACTGAACAAATAAATTACTGAAGGCATCTATATTGGAAAAGTAGAAGTAAAACTGTCTTTATTCACAGATGACATGATCCCATATGTAGAAAATTCTAAGGAATCTACAAAGCAACTACAATAATTAATAAACAAGGTTAGCCAAGTTTCAAGATATAAGATCAATATATAAAAATTAATTGTATTTCTATATATCCTAGCAATGGACAATTCAAAAAATGAAAAATTTCCTAATACCTAATTCACAAAAGCACCAAAAAAGATAAAATACTTAGGAATATATTTAGCCAAGGAGTTCAATGTTTGTTCAATGAAAACTATGAAGCATTGCTGAGAGAAATTAAAGCATATCTAAATAAATGGAGAGAAATTCCATGTTCAATATTGGAAGACTCAATATTGCTAACATCTCAATTCTCCCCAAATTGACCTGGAGATTTAATGCAATCCCAATTAATAACCTAGCAGAATCTGGGAGAAATTGACAAGCTAATTCTAAAATTTATGCAGTAATGTGAAGACCCAGAAGAGCAAACACAATTTTGAAAAAGAAGAACCAAATGAACTTATACTACCCGATTTCTAAACTTTATATGAAGTTAAAGTATTCAAGATAACATGGCATTGACATGAGAATAGGCATATAGACCAATGTAACAGAATTGAGACTCCTTATATTTATTGTCAATTGATTTTGAAAACAGGTGCCAAGATAATTAATGGAAAAAAAGTCTTTTTATCAAATGGTGCTGGGGGACAAGTGAATATTCATCTAGAAAAATAAAATTAATTTTGGCACTCACCTTAAACCATATCTTACACAAAAATTAACTGAAATGTTAAAAAAGCTGAGCATGAGAGATAAACTAGTAACCTTTGGTACGAAAGCACAAGAGAACATTTTTTGTGATGTTGAGTTAGATAAAGAGTTCTTTGATACAACATCAAAAGTTAAGGCAAAAAGAAACAAAAATGCTAAATTGGATTTTATTAAAATTAAAAGATCTTGCATTTCAAAAGGCATTATTAAGAAAATACAAGGACAAACTACAGACTTGGAGAAAGTATTTGCATATCATATCTTTGATAAAGGACTTCTATCCAGAATATATAAAAAACTCCAAAAGTTATTATGAGGAGGCTAGTCAATTAAAAATGGACAAAAGACTTAAATTGATATTTCACTAAATAATACATATAGCTGGCTCTTAAGTGCAAGAAAGAACGATCAACATTATTAGTCATTAGGGAAGTGCAAATTAGAAATGGAGTTTGGTATCTCTACACATCCCTTAGAATGGTTAAAATCAAGAGAGCAAGCGCTGAACCAATTCTTGGCTGAGCTCTATCCTCTCTTAGGCTACAGAGAAGTGGCTAGACTAGACCAACAACATCCAAGCCTCAAAATGAAACTCAGAATAAGGGAAAGTAAACTGGCCCAGGTGTGATGGACTGAGCTGCTCATATTAAGCATGAGCAAGAGGAGAAGAAATGACAGAGCAACTAGGCAGACATACCATGGGAAAATCAATGAGGCAAGAGTTAGGTGTGGATATGGAAACATTGGTGAAGAACCCAGTCTGGATAAAACAGAAATCAGGTGATAGCAGTGGCATCCCCATGAATGTTTTTCTTTAGAGAATAGATTAGTAGGAATACAAATGTGATAAAACAAGAGCTAGAAGATGAGATGATAGAACAACAGAATGAGTTATTAAGGAGATTGCAGAACCAAGGAAAGAAATCGAAATAAAGTAACACCAAATACCAATAAACAGAACAAACATAGCTAAAACCTGAATTAATGGCATGAAGGGAAAGCTAGAGATAATTACGTTGAATGCAGAGAAAGAAGAAATAAGATCTTAATTAGAAAAAAGAGTGAGACCAAGATGAATCAAAATAAGGTAATGGTCCCTGCAATAGAGGATCCAGCTATTCAAATCTGCACATCTGCATGTGGAAGGGGATACCCACACCACAAAAAACAGATTGAGAATAAACATCATCAGGATTTTTTTCAGGTTAAATTATTAAAGTTAAAGAATAAAGAAGGAATTCCTAAGACACCGAGGCAAAGACTCATCCCTGATAGTGGGAGAGATGAGACTGTCTTTTCATGCACACATGCTAACTTCTGTGTTTAAGAACAATGAAGAAATAATGCATTTTTGAAGTTTGCAAAGTTAAACCTAAAAGAACTCTATGCATCTAAGGAGTTGCCCATGTATGAAGACAGCAGACAAGTAGTGTGAAATCTGAAATCACAGTGGGAGTTGAGCGTCCACAATACCTGCTTGCATGAAACCAGCATCTTCGGTGGTGAGATAGGTTTGATGAGGCTGTAAAAAAGAACTGGTGGTGAGCAATGAATTCATTTGAATAAAAAAACTACTTTTTTTCTCAGGCAAATTACAGTTGCAGAATAGAATACTACTATTATAAACTCTGGCAAAGTAAAGCCAACCTAAACTGAATACTCTCTGGGGTGGGGGAAGGTAGGAAGGAGATAGTGTAAGATTATTGTCACTTCCATGCTGCTTAGAAAGATGAGTTAGTTAATAGTATTTAAATCCTAGTCAAAAAAATTATGACTGCAACATCTTAATGGTTTTTGTAATAGTCAAAAACTTTTCTTTAACCTAAGAGTAATTTTTAAGGAGTTAGTATCTTTCAAGGGTGAAGAAATAGTTATTGTGCTACAAATCTTTTAAATTTCCTTCAGTTTCAGTTTCTGTTAAATTCAAGAAAAAATATTAAATTTACAAACTTAATTTTCTTTTTCTTCCTCTCTCTTTCCTAACATCATATAAGTATCAGAGAGTGGCTGTAAGGATGATCACAAAATGTTAGCACAGATTATTTCTGAATGGTGAGATTTATAGTGATTTATTGATATTTTCTTTATACTTTTCTGTATGTCTTGCATTTTAAAATAATGAGTATAAATTATTACATAACATTTATCACTTTCCCAAAATATTATATATGCTCTTTGCAGAAAATTTAAAACATAAAGATAAAAGAAGAGAAAGAAAGAAAAAGCCTGCCTTGCAGCTATATCTACTGTGGTAGCCTGTTCTATTGGTGGCTTCCAATGAACCGTGATTCTGGGTATTCATCTACTTGTGTATTTCCCTCCCACATTGACTCTGGATTTGGCCATGTATGATCATTAATTTTAAGTGAACTTGAGTAGGCCATGGTCCTCAGTTTTCTAGTCAAACACAAGTCTGAGTGCTGCTATGAAGGTATTTTTTGAGTGGTGATTAATATTTCTATATCAGTGGACTCTGAGTAAAGCAGATTACTCTTCATATTATGAGTGGGCCTCATCCAATCATTTGCAGGACTTAAGATCAAAGACTAAGGTTTTCCTAGGAAGAAGAAATTTTCTTCAAGATGGCAACATAAAATACGCTGCCTAAGTTTCCAGCCTGCTGTCCTGTGGAATTCAGACTCAAGACTATAACATTAACTGTTACCTTAATTGCCAGTCTGTCAGCCTGCCCTATATGTTTCCGATGTCATCTTTGGCTAATGGGACATTAGCAAATATAACACAATCATAGACTTGATAAGTACTTGCATATTAGAGTTATTATTTTGGAATATTCCCTCTTGGATTGCTGAACCACCATGTGAAGAGATCTGGCTATACTGCTGGAGAGACCATGGAAAATGAGAGAGAGAGAGAGAGAGAGAGAGAGGCAATCTTACCTGGTCTAACCATCTTAGTTGAAGAGCCAGACAGGTGAGTGAAGCCATCTCAGATTTCTAGTCTCAGCCATGCTATCAGGTGATTGCAGCCATATAAGCGACCCCAGGAGAGAACAGCAGAACTATTTAGACTGTAAATCATGAACAAATAAATGGTTATAGTTTTAATCCACTAATTTTGGGAGTGATCACTTAGTACAGTAACCATTTGGTACATGTACTTCTGATCTTTTTATATAATTTAAACATTTAACAAAATTGGAATCATACTCTATACTTTTACATCATGCTTTTCTGATGACATTTGGATCAGTTTCCTATGTTACTAAAAGTTTGTTTTTTTTTTTTTTTTTTTTTTTTTTTTTTTTTTTTGTATTTTTCTGAAGCTGGAAATGGGTAGAGACAGTCAGACAGACTCCCGCATGCACCCGACCGGGATCCATCCGGCACACCCACCAGGGGCGACGCTCTGACCACCAGGGGGTGATGTTCTGCCCCTCTGGGGCGTTGCTCTGCCGCAACCAGAGCCACTCTAGCGCCTGGGGCAGAGGCCAAGGAGCCATCCCCAGTGCTCGGGCCATCTTTGCTCCCACGAAGCCTCGGCTGCGGGAGGGGAAGAGAGAGACAGAGAGGAAGGAGGGGGGCGTGGAGAAGCAAATGGGCGCCTCTCCTATGTGCCCTGGCCAGTAATCGAACCCGGGTCCCCCGCACGCCAGGCCGATGCTCTACCGCTGAGCCAACCGGTCAGGGCCAGTTTTTTTTTTTTAAAAAAAATTTTTTTTTATTAAGTGAGAGGCAAGGAGGCAGTGAGACAGACTACTGCATGCATCCCAAAGAGATCCATGTAGCAAGTGCCTATCTGGCAATGCTCTGCCCATCTGGGGCTGCTGCTCCATTGCTCAGCAACCAAACTATTTTAGTGCCTGAGGCAAGACCATGGAGTCATCCTCAGCACTTGGGGCCAACTTGCTTGAACCATTTGAGCCACGGCTGTGGGTGGGGAAGAAAGAGAGAAAGAGAGAGAGAGAAGAAGAAGGAAGGGGAAGGGTGGAGAGTCAAATGGTTACTTCTCCTGTGTGCCCTGACCAGGAATTAAATCTAGGACTTCCATATGTCAGGCCAATGCTCTACCACTGAGCCAACAGGCCAGGGCACTAAAAGTTTTTTCTTAAACCTTTTTTTAGTGGGTATATAGTTTTTTGGACCATTTCTACTGTTGCAAATTTAGATTGTTTCTAATGTTTTGCTTTTAAAATTACGCTATGATAAATGTTCTTGTTTATATTGCTGGAACTACCTAGCCAAGTAGTTATAATTTCTAGATTCATGGAATCTATAATATAATAAATGTTAATTATGTTAAGCTACTAAGTAATGTAATAATTTCTTAAGCAGCAATAAGTAGCTAATATAGGTCCTCTTGGGACTATTGGATTTTTCACCTTTAAATTAGGAAAACCTACCACAGGTTTGGTTTCTTATACCCCAATTCTTGGTACTGACTAACTCTATAGATATTTCTGAAGGGGGAAGTTGAACAATTTACACCACATACTATATACATTTCTTAGGCCTTTTCCTTCACAACAATGTCTTAGTTGACTTCTCGTATTCTGACAAATCATCAATGTATATTGGAGCTCCATTCCTAGTATTTTCTCTGCAGAAACATCAGGCTCATATTTCCAACTGTCCACCTCCCATCATCTCCCCATGGAATGTCCAAAATGAATTTCATCCTCTCGTGCTATATTCTCTTTCTCCCTTATTTACCTTGATCGAAAGGTAGAGGTAGGCTGGGTAGGAAGTGAGGATGTGACACTGTATAAGTTATCTATTGCTGTATAACAACTTACCCCCAAACTTAGTGGCTTAAAACAATAAACATTGGTTATCTCTCACAGCATCTGAGACTCAGGAGTCTGAGAGTGGGTCACCAGGACCAGAGTTTCTCATGCAGTAAGATGTTGTCTGAGACTGAAGTATTCTGAAGACTTCCCTAGGACTGAAGGGTCTGCTTCTAAGTTGGGCAAACAAGTGTGTTAGTCTTGCTTGCTTGTACTTTGCCTGATTGGTGCGTGAGCACAGGGCATCACCATGTGTGTATAGTCTATGTAAGGCTGCAGGTGCTTGCCCACAGGGCGGCAGGTTGTAAATTGTGAATTACCTGCTGCCATTGGGAGGGGCCATTGTTTGCTACTGTTTGCTGGAGAAAGGGTCCTTCTCCACCTGTTTTGCTGTGAGTCCTGAGAGAGAGAGAAGCAGTTTTACCTGCCTGCTTGCTTGTCCCCCATTGTGAAACTCTAATAAATGGAATGGTTTCCAGCTACACACTTTCTTTACCATCTGCCCGAATTCAGTGTGAACCTGCATGGCCATGGCCACTGGTCTTACAATGGCTCACTCATCTAGTGTTGGCTGGAGACCTCAGGTTTTTGTTGGCTCTTGGAAGATGATCTCCATTTCTCAGCACATGGACTTCACCAGAGAGTTGCTTGAGAGTGCTCACAACATGACAGTTAGTTTTCCTGGGAGCAGGTAATGCAAGAACAAGGCAGAAACTTAGCCATCTCTTCTTCCATAGTCTATCAGTCATACAGACCAATCTTGAAAGTTCAAATGCTATAGAAATGTTTACCTGAAACTTAAGTACTCTTATTGATCAATGTCACCATGTTAAAGTTAATTTTCTAAATAAAATTTAAAAATTAAAAAAATAATCACTATAAAAATGTAGAAGGGGATTAACAAAGCTCTGAATAATGGGATGGAGTAGGAGTCACTGAGAGTGGTCTTGGAGATTGGCAATCACAGACATCATTCTTGTGCTTATAGTTTTGGAACTGAGACAATGGCTACAGGGGAGTGTTCTAAGTGGCTTCTAGATTGGTAGTGCCAGGGTGAAGTGTTTGAAACCAGATCACTTATCTGAGACAGAATAAAAAGAGAAGGGAGAACTATAATGAGATCCAGAGTAGCATAATAGAGCAAAGTAAATAACTTTGTGTATTTAACCTGAATGTATGCAGAAATACACAAATAGAAAAGACGTTCAGAGAGGTCTGAAATGTTGTATCACTGCTGCAGGGCTAGCTCTTCGCTTCACTCACCTCTATACTTCAGCCTTAACCAGCTAACTGTTTGCAGTTCATAACTATGTCTTATCTCTGTCTAACTTTTCCCATGTTGTTTTCATACTGAAACACTATCTTAACTTGAGATGACCCAGATGCAGACTATGAGACAAAGATTTTTGGTACAAGTAGATAATTTAGAAGGCGATCCCTTGAGATACTGGTGAGAGGTAGAGAAGTAAAGCACTCCAGCTAGCAAGTTATTCTTACATGTGACTGGCTTACTCCCTCTGGAGAACTCTGGGAAATAGTGGAGAGCAGGCCTCTGCATTATCATACCTGAGAGATGAGATTCCTGGAGTTCTTATCCACCAATTTCCATTGGTCATTGGTCAAGGGCTGCTCCCAGAAGTTAATTCTCTGGTCCTCTGGCCTGCCACTTGAGCAGGCAGAGCTTATACAGTAGCTGATGGCAGCCCTCAGCCTCAGAATTACAGGTACTGGTCATTGGAAGTTGGGCTTGCAGGGACATGTTAAGTACCAAGAGGATATGGGAGGGACAGCAGTAGCATTTTCTGTGAGTACCTTTAGAATTCAAATTCAGCATCACCTTCCATGAGAGGCTCTGCATGGCGCCTCATTTTCTCTCCCCCTCCAGGTTACGTGCCTCTCTGCTTTGCTCCCATCCCAACCCCCCTTCACTGTTCATACCGTACTATAACGGTCCGCATCTCTGAGCTCACTGAAGATACAGACCTAGTCTTCCATCTCAGTATCCCTGTGGTGCCCAGAATGCAGCACATGGCAGGTGCTCAATAAATCTTGAATGAACAAATGAATAAATGAGTGAATGAATAAATACGGAATTTCCTCCCTCATTTAATGCTCTATGTATTCCTATTTCTAAAAGTTTTAACATGAATTATTACCATTTCTACTCTGTGGGCTTATTTTATGGGAATAATTTCTTACAGAGGGCTCTTCCAGGTGCAAGGAAAGCACTTACATGTTTATGGTGTACCAGCTGGCACACCAGATCTCGGCTGATCCACTGTGAATATCCCCCAGCTTTCCTGGAGAAAAGCTTGGGAAGGGGAGTGAGGGGCTGCCATACATCAGTTTTATGTCTAGAAACCCCTCACGTGCGGTGTGACTGGGGGAGGAGGCATGGCAAGATTTCTGCTCAGACTGAGAACAGCCCCAGATATCCCGTCTAGTCTCATATTAGGTAGTCATGATTTACTCATTGTCACAGCCACTTAGCGCTCTGGGAAGGATGCATTGTCTCTGAGTAAAGAGCAGTAGCGATGATTTGGCTGTTATTGTAGATAATAATTGTGTTTGCTGCCTGTGCCGCCTGGACTTATTTAGGGGTTTTGTTATCACTGGTATCATTTAAAATATTTTAATTAATGATACTTCACTGTGATCATGCCTTGAGGCTCCTTAAGCAAAATGAGCAATTAAAAAAAAGTACCCCACAATAAGCAAATGAATGAAAATTTTAAAAAGGGCATTTAAAAAATCATTCTGTTTCTATGATGTTTCAGACTTGAAAAATGTATTCAACTGTCTGCTGCAGGCAAGGGAGAAATGCTCCCTGCTTCCTTCTGTTATCTTTGGCTTTCATTGTCATCTATCTCCTGTAGCTGCTGAGTGACATGATATACATAAAGTAGCATCAAACCAAACAAAAACAAAAGCAAGGAAAAAAAGAAAGGAAAAAGAGAGGAAGAAAAGGGTAAAACAAGTCTAATGGAGACAGAAAACATGGAGCCTCATGCTTTTACAATGATGTCATCATCATTGATCATCATTATCCATCGCTGTCATCAGTTATTTTCATACTTTCCCAATATTGCAGATATCACTGAGAAGATGCCAAAGAACTGGTCTCTACTGATATCTGAGTTTACTGGTCCTGGTCCAAACTCAGGGACTCACACACCTGCACAACTTTAACCTCCAGAGAGTACCTTTAAAATAAGGTTTTAATTAGTAGTCGATATTTAGAAATGTTGAGACATCAAACATGAAAACTAGATTTCCAATCTCTTTTGGAAATTCACAAGGTCTGCCAACATGAGCCTACATGGTAACTGGAGCCGGCAGGGGCCTCTCTGTGGTGGGCTGGACCTGGCTCCTACCAGCTCGTGACAGAGATTATGACATGTCTTCCCAGCTCTGTGTTTATTGGCTTCTCATTGGTAGATTGAGATTGTTGATATTAGCCATAGTGAGAGTAGTTGTATCATGAAAACTGACAAATGCTACAAATAATTTTTTTTTCTTTCAGAGAGCCCGTTGTTAAGCATTTACCAGCACGCCACTGTGGCCACTCCTGTAGATGGTCGGGCTGGGTGTGATTCTTCATGCCTACAACTCCTCATCATCTCCCTACAATGAGGCTGAGTTGCCTGCTTTGTTTCCTGGGTTTATATCCTGAGTTAAGGATCTTTGTACCACTTTGCATTTCTTCTGTGAAGAAAACCTCCCTAACCTGGGCCTTCTTTTGGAAAGACAGGTTCATCCAAAAAGTTTCTGAAAGGGGAAAAAGGAAGGGTTGACTTTGTGCTGAGAGAAGGGGTTGGCCTGTCTATGGGGTTGAAAGACTTCTGTGAGCCAGGCAAGGGAAGAGTTTATTCTGGGAGGCTGGAGATACGATCCTTGTATGATAGACACCAGCCTCTACTTACGGTGTCCCAGTTGTATGCCCATGGGGTGGACACTGGGCACTGCAACCTGGGAGGCTCAGGGAAGGTAGGCAAAGACACAGGGAAGTCACATGCAACTAAATAGGCCACTCGTGCTCTGGAGCTGGGAGCATGGGACAGATATCTATGGGCAGGGCTGACTTCGCGGGCATATGGCTTGTGCAGTTGCAGTTGGTTTAATGCTCTTCCGTCACTGTCTTGACATTTTAATCATTTTTAAACAAAAAGAACTGTATTTTCATTTTGTACTGATTGGGCTCTACAAATGATCTAGCTAGTCTGGCGAGACCTTCCCCAGTTGTTCTGGGCTGCAAAACCTTTCACAATTCTCCCTGTCTAACCGCAGGAAGCTGGGAGAGGGCTTCTTCAAAATTTCCCATCAACCTCTGTGGATGGGGCTGAACTGGATTCATGTGGTCAGAAACACTAAGAAATGTGGTGTTACTTGGACAGGTGCAGAGCTGTCTTACTTATTGCACTAGTGAATATGACAAGGCCCCTTCCCAAAGGGAACTCAGAGTCTAGTGGGAAACCTGGAGGTAACCCACAGCTCTTCCCCATGAAGCACATGAGAACTGAAATCTGTAAAAGTTGCCATGGGGGAGCAGAAGCAGGAGCAATTGGTTCTGCATTAATATGGTGAGGGAAGTTTATGGCAGGGCCTTAAAGGTGAGTAAGAGCTCTCTGATTGGAGAGGGTGAGGAAGTGTAAGCCAGATGCTTGACTAGAAACCTCTTGCTTAGGCGTCTGTCTGGTTTTGATAATTCTTCAGCAGTATTAACAGTAGGTATCAGCTATTCTTCTAACACTTTTTACACACTTGAATTATTGCCTTGTACTGTAACTGTGATAGAGTCACAAATAATTATAGAGCCTGATTCAAATGACCACTTAGTAAACAGGTCTTTCTTGATTATGTGGCACAGTAACAATTGGAAATAATAAGATGATGTATTTTCCCTAGAACATCCCCTACCTGGTGGCCCTGACCCTTTCTGGCAAGCCAGACTCTGAAGCATCCTTACCTCAGGGAAGGAAATGATTGGCCAGAGCAGAAACATTGGCCAGGCTTTGGCTCTAGAAGACAGGTCTGCAAAGGGTCTTGGGGAATAGTGAAGTCAGAGAGAATCACAAACATTTTCTGAAACTTAAGGTTGGATAGTGTTTTCCCAGACTGGGGGAAGGGATAGCGAGAGGGGAAGGAGGAGTGGGAAGGTGGTGAAAGTCCCAAGAACACAAGGCTGTGTGTCCACCCTTCTTCAATTCATCCTGGGAGGAAGGGAAGATAGGCAGTGACCCTCTGTCCTAGTACAACTGATTCCCTTGTGCAGTAAATATTTTTGTGAAGTTACCTCTACTATCTATCCCTTTACTTCTGCTATCCTGAAATAAAATGAAACTCATGGGTGATTTAATTCCCATCTTTGTGACAACCAATTAATATATCCACTGATTTCCAAAATACCCTATGGAAATGGGACTAGTCTTGGTTGAAAATTGCTGGCTTATGTGTCTCTCTTCCTGAATAGGAACCATGGAAGGGTAAGACCCTAGACCAAGAGCAGCTGTGGGGAGGGTTGGGAATGACCTAGGGCATCTGGGAAGACAGTCCTTGGAGTTGGCATATATAAAGATGTGGGGGGGGGGCAGGGCCACACTAAATGTCCCAACTATTATTGTGAGCTGGATGCTGCAGAGTGTCTGGGTGATAGAAGAGAAAGGCCAAATCCAAAGGAGCCTTGTGAAGAATGGCCCAGCAGTGACCTATATAGTCTGACCACCAAATCCAAGGGACTGAGGATGTCTCAGCAGATGCCAGCATATAGATATATAGCTGCATCTCAGCCCCACCCTGCTTCAAGCACAATAATAGTCATAATTCTTCCAGACATGGAGTTTGTGGACTGATGTCTATACTTGCTACAATTTTGTTCTGAAGAATCCCTCACTTGATTGAGTTCAACCTCCCTCCAGACTCCTGTAATGTGGAAGGGTAACCATAGCTTATGGTACATTGCTTAATCACACATCTCTGCTGCTGACAATCCAGCTATGTCTATCTTTTGGAAGATAACGATTCTGGTACATTATAAAGGTAGTTTGTGAGTTTTATGAAACACATAAAAGAGAAGTGATCTCAAGTGTAGACCTCTGGATGGTAAAAAAGTAATTGCCTTTTTAAGGGACAATATCACATAACCTTGTTTTCCATCTTTGCTAGGAAATGAGAATAGTGGTGCTGGCGAATATATTTGCTCTAGTGACAAGAGAATGGGATTTAGAAGGAGAGAACCTGTGGTTTGAATCTTGGTTTAATTTTTGAAACCATTCACTTCTTTGGAACTCAGTTTCTTCATCTGCAGAATGAGTTGAGAATCAGATATGATAATGTATAGAGAACGCCTTGACATCTATACAATGGTTGTTTATTGTCATGAAAATCACATCAGGAATAGTTCATTTTTGTCATCCAGTGACCAAGTGGGGGTTAGTAGATTTCCTTTGGGCTCAATGGTTTCTGCCTCAGATAATTACTACTTGAGTTCTTTGACACTTGAAGCTGAAAGATTTCTTTGAAAGCAATTTAATCGCTCTGTGAATAAACTGAGAGATGTATTTCATTATACAGATGAGTGAAATGTAAACTGTTAATAGCATATAGACTATAACTGTAGAAGTTTAATTTTGATCACTAATTTTTTTTGACATTGACTCTTGGTTAGCTTTTGCGTTGGAGATGTGTTTGTTAAAAGCTTATTTGAAACCAATTCATCCATCCAGACAGACTAACATCCAACCAGTAAAAGCATACTTGTTGGAGTGTTTAATTTGTAAAAGTGCTCGGAAGAGGTCCTATGGGCATGCAGTGACGAATCAAGTTTGACACTATTGCAGAGGCTGTGTGTCAACCTTCTGAACTCTTGACTGCTTTTTCTGTTTTCTAGTGCTACTTCTTATATCTTCATTAAAGATTGTTTACTGCTACTTTATTTTATTTTATTTTATGAGATGAATATTTAAAATTTTTATATTTTGAATAATGCCATAATCAAAATCTAAAGGTAAAATACTGGGGGAAAATACTCACCACCCATATGAAAGACAAAAGGTTAACATCTCAAGAGCTCTATAAAATGTTAAGGAAAAGGCATCTACCTATTAGAAGAAAATTCAAAGTCAAATCATACCAGAAAACACAAAAATGGTTAAGTGAACATTTGAAAGATGTTCAACCTCATTAGAAATCAGAAAAACGCAAAATAAAAGAATGGAATACCATCTTCACTCAACTGGTCAGCAAGACAGAAAATGATTGAGGACTGCCAAAGCTTGGGGTAATGTGGCTTTTTCATCCACTGCTTATAGGAATGTGGGTAGCTATTACATTTCTGGGAAGTAATTTAAATATATTCTTAAAAGTAAGAAAATAAACATATCCCTTGATCCAATAACCTCACCATTTCAGAGAAATAAAAGTACTAATGCTAAGGTAGCTATTGCAGCAGTGATTGTAAAAAGCAGAAGTGAGGAGTTGGGGAATAGGAATGTTCATCAAATTGGGGATAACTGAATAACCTACATCTATAATGTGTAATATTATAAAGCCACAAGAAAGCATGACTTGGATTAATATTTATTGAATCAAAAGTATCCATATATAGGAAAACATTAAGTCCAGCAGCAAATGTGTGTTTATTGTTAAGGTTTAGGAAAAGTTATGGAAACAAATACCTCAAACTACTGACATTGAGTACTTCAAGGAGGTGAATTTCAGAGTAGAAGGACATTAATTGACATTTTTGTATTTTTTTTTTGTTTGAACTGTTAACCTGTAATATCTTCACGATCCATGATTCCACTAAGGTAGGAGTAAAATTAAAAAAATTAAAATTAAAATAAAGGAGAGGGAGAAGGGAAGAGAGAGAGGCAAAGCGGGTTAGCATTGTAGACTTTTGGCTTTTTATCATGGCATTGTTATTCTTATAAATTATGGATATAAACTATTTTTGGGTTAATGTTCAGTGTTATAGTTGTGACTCTCTTTCTATTCTCCCATCCACAAATTGAAAAATTTGTGCCCTGATTTTTTTTTTTTTTTTTGGTGGTTGTTAACATCTTAACAGTTTTATTTGTCCAAGGTTTGTTTGAGATCTTGGTTGTTTAAAAGAAAGAACAAAATAAGAAAAGATGAGTAAGAGTGAGTTTTGGGGAAAAGATATTATTTGTGTTCCTCAGTAGTTTGAAGGTTGCTGTAGTTCATCTTCAAATACAGAGAATCATGAAAGATTATCTTAACCACATTTCTCTTAAGGTCAAAGGAGTTGAGATGATTGCTCTCTCATCCAGACTCCCTTTCTTTACCCAAGTTCTTTTATTTATTTCCCTCTTCTCCTTAGTCAAAATTTAAGCTGCTGTGAGAGCTTCTTAGTCAGTTCTCAATACTCGAAACCACTTTCAACAATACCATCACTCTTCCCACTACAAGTGGCATTATCTCCATGTTTTTGGAGATGAGCCGCCTCCTCCCTTTTTTATCACTCTGAGCTACACACTTTGGGTTATAAATGCCCTGATAATGTTCGTGTTGGTCTCTCACAAGTGAAATAGCAGATTACCATTCTCCCAGTGATGGCAATGCTGTCATCCCACACCCAGATAACGAGGAAAAGAGGTATCTGCTCCCATTGCATCCTGTGATTAAGATCTCACATGGAGAAGATTCAAGTGAGATTGCCTTTATAAAATAATATCTGTGCTTAGATCATATTACTCAGCTCAGATAGCAGCTAACATCATTTGTTGGGGCCCTCCCCTCTTATCAATCTGCACTGGCTTTCAAACATGTATGCTACCTCCTGCCCTACTGGTGAGATAAAAATAAAGGTATTAGATGGCATATTAAATTGTGCAGCATTTTTCATATTACTCATACAAATGAGATAACAGCTGCAGGATAGTCTGTTTCGTTCTTGGCAGAGATCCCGATCATTGTGCTGCTGAAACAGGGCTAGCCTTGCATCTCAGCGGTATGGGCTCCCGTCAGCAGAACCAGAGGCCACCCTGCCCTAAGCAGAGAGCCCGATCATTGTGCTGCTGAAACAGGGCTAGCCTTACATCTCAGCGGTATGGGCTCCCGTCAGCAGAACCAGAGGCCGCCCTGCCCGAAGTCCACCTTCCAAGCTAGCTTGATGTGAATTAATAAGGGACAAATTCTTGCATTCTCAACCAGATTTAGGCTTAATGTGTGGTTACCTACAGGAAGTAATCCATAGAGTAGCTTCCAGATTAGTTTCAAGTCCTACTTTTAAAAAAATGATTTTTGTTATAGTTAAATATCACCAATAGTGTTATTACTTAAAAGTTTTCCTAAATTCATTTATTTTAATTTACCTATCCTAGTCTTTATCTTTTTTTTCCCTAGTCTTTATTTTAACTAATAATGTGAGTGATAAATTCACAAGTTTGTTATGCTGCTTTGATATTAAAATAAACATATCACTATTACTCTTTTTCTGTTTTCTGTGCCATCATCTAAAATAATTTTGAGTGACATATATATGGATGTGTCTCTTTGAAAAACGGCATTAGAATAGTTCTCACTAAAGTATACACTGGTAGTGCAGATCACTTCTACTATCAGAGCAGTTTTCACTAACTAGGCACGCTAGCACAAAATATTTTTATGTAGCTACTTTTCAGTCCTGAAAAGGGCAGGGAAAAAAAATCTATAGATGCAAAGAGAATTCAGAAAGGGGACTTTGAGGGGGAAGTGAAAAGCAGTTTCATCCTGATCAGGCTTAGACAAGGAAGATGGAGCCAAGGACAACTTGCTTATCACCCTGTGGGTGGGAGCTAGGACTGGAGCATCACCGGGCTCTCTGTGAGCCCCTGAGTCATAACACATGTTCAGGAACTCCTCTGATTTTAGCCACTCCTGACTACAGGATGAGAGTTCTCTCCCTCTTGCCCCTTCTCTGCTGGCTCACAGCATGGACCCCCTCAGAGAGAACCAAACTTCATGGCAGACATTCTAATTGACACCACGCACAGGATTGTGCTCAATGCAGTAGTGGCACTGTGACACCCATCATTCAGCATCACGAAGAAGAGGCAAGCATGGTCCAGGATAGTAAGTGCCAAGTATTGGAGAGATAAGCTTTCTATCAATACTTTATTGTTTATCTAAGAAAAGTGGCTCCATTATAAAGCTACTTTACATATGCTTACATATGTTGTTTTAAATGGAAAAACAAAACCCAAAACCAGATGAAAGAGGCTGAGATATTAGGATTAGAAAGCATTTATTTAGTAGTAGCAGAGGCCACTGACAGCTGTCAAACTTCTGCTCTAAGTTTTTCTAGGTGCCTATAATCCATGGCTTCTGAGAAATCTGTTTTAGTAACCCCTTCCATGTCAGTGTCTGACTCTACACCTTCTGGTGTTTCCCTTAAACAAGGACTGCCAGACTTCAAAGTGACAATTCAACCTGCTCTGGCTAGTCCCTTAAGGTTATGCCATCTTATGACCAGGAGACACCCTCAGGTCAACTGTTCTAAATGTGACCCTAAAGTCCATAGAAGGACTACCCTGGTCATGTGGCCTCTTCTGCAGAGATTTTGGGAAAGTTCCACGCATATGGAACTGTATGGAGCATATGTATGAGCGAGAGGCAGATGAACAGGAAAGAGTTAATTTCCAAACCAACCGTGGTTTAGCTGTGGGCTTGCTGAACATCCTGGCTGAGCCCGTGGGAGTGCCACCAGGGAGCGGTTAATCAGACATCAGTTTCCAGGTGTGTGGATGACCTGACTGATGACCAACGACTGAACTAAGTGCCTGGGAACAGTTCATGTATACAAGCCTGAGACTCACAAGAGACAACAATCAATCTTCTCCTCATCCTTTAATCCACATTCATCGCTAGCAACAATCTAACAAAATTCAGTGGGGGCTCTGTTTGTATTCTGGTTAAATAAAGCAGGAAGGCAGATCTAGTGTTTTGTAAACAGTATTTTGCCCAGTCAGTCCGTGCTGATTAGCCCATGTTTGCCCTTCATTTCTCCAAATTATCTTTTGCCATCATCTTGCATACTGACGGAACTTAGTTTCCACAAGGCTGCCGAATGCTGCATTTCCCTAAATCTGGCTTATTGTACCTGTGCCCGCTGGTCATTTCCCTAAACAATCTTGCCTCTGGTCCTCTCAGGGCCATTTCTTTCTAGGTTCCTTCTCGACCTTTGTTAATAGAAAAGGAAAAAAGAGTTATTCCAAGAATTTATATCTTTAGTAAAATAGAATGTTTTTCCTTTTAATTCTTTTAAACTGAAAATTCTTCTTCTTTTCCTTCTTAAGGAAAAAGTGGGGAAGGAAAGGAAGAAGGAAGGGAGAAAGGAAGAAGTAAGGACAGAGGGACAAATTTGTGCTCTTCACCAGGATTCAATCTGTTCCCAATTAAAAGAAAAAGTTTGAACATTTATGTATAATGTAGCTAATTATAAAGACAATAGAACCATACTACAGAAAAGTTGGAAAACAGAGAAAAAGAAAAAAACCCCTATCATACAGCAACATAATAGAATTATAGTTAGCAGGTTGGTATGTTTCCTGCTAGTCTCTTTGCTAAGCACCCACTTTTAAAATCTAGTTGTAATCCTACTGTGTAGGAATATGCTATGAAAACATACAGAGTTAGGAAAACAAACAGAGACGACAAGGCACCCTAGGGTGACAGCCCTGAGCGGATGAGACTCCAGGGGCGTCTCTGATCCATACTGGTTTGAGTTCAGGGCTCCATTATATCCAGAGCCCCTTTAAAAACTAAAATTACTCTCACCTGGCCTCCCCCTCCTGTTAAGCGACTCCCTCCACCCTGGGAAGGTTCTGGGAAGTGTCTTTGGGACAAGGCCTTCAGGAGGGACCTGGGGTTGGGAAAGGGAGGCAGCCTGTGACCAAGGCCATAAACCTGTTACAAATGTAGGAAAGAAGGACATCTTCAGAAAGATTACAAGCAGAGCCTAATAGCAACTATGTAGCTTGGCTTTTGTGCGCCCTAAGAGGCTAATTAAAATTCAATCTAAAAATTCCTTATAAAGTTTCAGCAAAGCAGATTGTAAAAAGCCAGTATGATCAATTACTACTCTTGTTGTATTTATACAAATTACCAGGCCAACTTAAAACTAGACTTAATATTATAATTAAGATAATCTTAATTTGTCTTAAAAAAATAACTAAGGGTAATTTTAGGGGGAAAAAGAGAAACCAGGTCATTTAAATATCTTAAAGCCTTCTCCTAGAGACCTGAAAACTATGGTAATCCTGAGAACAATAGGAGAATTAGCACCTCTTAATGGAAAAAAAAGGGGGACACTTAAAATCCAAGTGGTTCAGTAGCCCATCTCCTCCTTCTTTTCACTCATCCTGGAAGGCTGCCAAGGACAAATAAAGAGTCTTGCCTTCTCTGCACTTACTAATAACACTGTAAAATATAAAGTTATACCAATTTTGTTTTAACCAGGTGGTCTAGAAAAGCATTTGATATTATAACTAGTTTAAATTTAATTAATGTCTTTTAAAGTTCTTAACAAAGCATATGTTTGTTTTTCCTAGATTTACAAAAGGTTCCTATTATCTCTGTTATGTCTTCTAAAATATAAGTTTGTTTGCCAGTGGAAAAACCTATTTCTAAAGGTCATGAAATATGTTTATAAAAGTATCAATCTAAAATTGTTTATTACTGACTTAGTTGTCACTGAAAGTTAAGGTTTTTAGAAGTTGAGAATTCTGATTAATTAGAAAGATTGTATGGTTTTAATGATAAAAGGTATAAGGTATTTTTGAAAGGAAAAGGAAGAAAGTAAATTAGTTATTATCTGAGTGCTAGTTATTTCTGAATAGATAAGAAAGTATATGAAAGTTGTAGAAAGTTTTTATAAGTTGCAGAAGGTTTGTGTAAGTTGCAGAAGGTTTGTGCCGAGAAAAAAAAAAAGAGAAGGAACTGAGAAAGTAGACAAAGGTAAGAAAAAAGAAAGAAGGAAGGACTTTAGAAGGATTGTTCTGAAAGGAAAATAAAAAAGAACAGTAGAACATTCTTAGGGGACTCAAGAGCTTGAGAAATTCACCCAATGTACAGGTACAGTATTAAGAAAGAGCAAATATTGTAGAAAGAGCCAATAGCCTTCTTAAGCCCCAACTACACAAACAAAAAAGGGAAGTCAGGAGGAGAGACTCACCCCACAAGAATAATTGTATAAGGCTCTTTTTTACTCTTAATTTTTAAAAACATTTCCTCATCTGGGCTTACTGCAGCCGAGAGGAATTTTATACCAGCCGAACAATGGCCTAAGCCTCTCATGTTATGCTGGGACACATTAGCTAGCCCTGAGTGGCAGGATCCAATCAAATTACTAACCTAGGGGGAAGGGTATGTTCCAATTTTGTCGTCAACATGTGTTCTTTGAATACCAGTGAGAAACGTGAAGCTTTATCATGAGTTGGATTCAGTCCCTAGAAAACAACCCAGTTCCAGAGACCAAAAAGCTGATAGTGAGTTCAACTCCAGAAATGAACCTGAAAAAGAGAAGGTCCCTAACTCACTCCCAAGCACTCAGGGAGTGCCTGCCATCACCTGGGATACTTTATAACATCCAACCAGGAATGCTAAAGAAGTTTTGCAAAATACAGACACTCCTGTAACCCCTGAAAACCTGTTTCTCTCTATGCTTGCCCTTCACCTTCCCCTGCAACCACTTAACCATTTCCTCTCTGTTAATCTTTACTAAAACAAAAAAGGGGGATATGCAGGAATATACTATAAAGGCATGCAGAGTTAAGAAAAAACAATTAGAGACAGCGGGGAACCCTAGAGTGAAATCTTTGAGTGAATGAGAGTCCAGGGGCCTCTCTGACTCATACTGGAGACAGCTAAACAGCAGGATAAGATTCAGCAGCAAGAAAATGTTTAGACTCTCAGAACAGAGATTAGAAGTCAGCACGTTTCTTGTCCTTTACTTCACCCTCTGAAAATGTTTTCTGTCTGCTTCCTTGAGTTATTTGTACTGGCTAATAAATATCTGAGTAAGGTTGAGGACAGAGCTTCAGTCCTTCAGTCTGCTGACTGAGGCTGTTACCTCCCCTCGGCTTCTCAGAGCATGTCATTTGGTCTCCAGTAGTTCATTGTAGTGACGACACTAATGTATATATAAGATATTTATCTCTCTCTTTTTTTTCACTTAACATTCAACAATGAGCATTTTGTGTGTGTGTGTGTGTGTGTGTGTGTGTGTGTGTGTGTGACAGAGACAGAGAGAGGGATAGATAGGGACAGACAGACAGGAAGGGAGAGATGAGAAGCATCAATTCTTCATTGTGGCACCTTAGTTGTTCATCAATTGCTTTCTCATATATGCCTTGGCCTGGGGGCTACAGTGGACCAAGTGACCCCTTTACTCAAGCCAGCAACCTTGGGCTCAAACTGGTGAGCCTTGCTCAAACCAAATGAGCCTGTGCTCAAGCTGGCGACCTCAAGGTTTCGAACCTGGGTCCTCCACATCCCAGTCAAATGCTCTATCCACTGCCATGAGCATTTTTTTAATGGTGATATATACCCTTTGATACCATAGTTGTTTCTTCTAGTGGGAGAAAAAATCAATTTACATAACTATTCCTTGATTGTTTTGATATTTAGGTTGTTGTAATTAAAAACTTTTTACTATGTTGTTGAAACAGTATTGTTCAAGCATATGCCCCATTGACCTCTATTTTTGCATTATTTTTTTAGGTTCTATTTTCAGAAGTCAGATGACCAGACAAAGCCCATGGACATTTTAAGGTGCCTGATCCTTAATTTGAAGTTGGGTTCTAAAACCACAGTGTCAATTGAGTCTTCACTAGTTATGCTGGGGGGCCCACTGCATGCCTTCACTATAGCTCTCCCCCTTATTTGGTCTCCTCCCACAAAGGTGGGTTTCCCACATCTACCCCATTTTTAAGCCAAAGATGCTTCATTTATCTTAAAAATGGTCTCCAATGCTGTAGCAGATGTCTTTAAAAGAGACAGTCTTCAGCCCCTCACCCCAACTGAAGTTTGGCAGATGTTGGAAACAGGAAGGTAATGATGAGAGGAAGAGTTGTGGGCCAACCAGGGTCCTAGGAGGGGGATTTAGAAAGTGGATCACACAACTGATGGTGTCTGATTGACTATAACATATTCAAGAATAATGTATCAAGTATTTACATGTATTAGCCACTGTGATAAGTATGATGGGATATAGAGAGGTAAATACTACTATATAAGACAATACAGTATGAAATATATTCGTGGGAGAAACGACAGACCCGTGAATAACTGTTATAAAGACAGAAGGAGGAAGAAGAAGAAATCGGAATAAACCAGCATTCTAAGATCCTCACAGGATAATCTCTGTATATCAAGGCTCCCTGTTCCCAAGCTTCATTTTGTTATGATCAAGGGGTGGGGAAGGACAGAGTAGGAAGTCAGTTGTGGCAGCTTCACTCAAATAAGATGAATTCTGGTTGTAAGAGAAGAGAAGTCTGTTCCTGAGAGGGTGTGCCTATGTGTTAAAATGGGTAAATGCATCGAGAACAACCTGTTAGCTTTTCCTCTGCAGCATCTCAATAGTTCCAAAGACTGGACAGTCAAGCTGTGTCTACCCTGGGAACATTTCTGACCCACAAGTAGTTTTACAATGAGTGACTGAATGTCAGAGTCCGATTAAGTAACAGATGACAGGAATGGAATACTAAGCGGAAAGAGGCACTGTTTACAGCTAGGTAGGTATAGGCCTTTCGATCTTGCTACATAATGTATCTCTTATACAGTATTTGTCTCTTATGCAGTACTTAATTAAAATTGTAGAGTTTTAAAATGGGAAGATGTTTTAGAGGACTCTCTGTAACATGACAAAGTTAATAGACTCTATCATCCCACTTTAACTTCAAAAATGCTGGAAAAGAAGTAAAATAACAAATTTTTTATAAAATTGCACTCCTACACTTGAAAGAAGGAAAAGATCATCTCAAGTGTAGGAGGAAAGAAAGGTAAGAAAAGCTATTGTGGTGAGGGAGAGGTGATGCCGAGGGGACTCACGGCAATTTGGCTTTCACATGAAACTTGGGCCTGTCATATAGTGTTCATATGAGGATTAGTTATGTCACCTCCTGACCACAAGTAATGGAGGAAGGAGGAACCCTGTATAAAGCCTGGAAAATTAAAAAGCTGCCCCAATCATAAAAAGCAGATTGGAAAATCAAACCTATTGGCCAAAGGAAGCAACATTGAAGCCTGTTATTTGTCCAGAGCCTTTGGCAAAAATAAAATTAATATTTGGGACACTTAATTCTTAGGATTGAACTACATAGAGATATGTGATCCAAATTTATACTACCTGTCTGGTATAAAATGCCCAAGCTGAGAATTTATCATAAACCTGGTCAAGGACCATTGAAACCCTATAGGTTCCTGTAAAAGCAAATCTAAAACTTCTCAGCAAGAACCCTTTCATAATTTAGAGCATCCAGCATTCCATAGACCTAGCACCCTTGATTAAGAGGGGCTCACAGATAAAAAACAGACAAACCTCATGAATCAAACCACTGCACATCAGGTTTAAGAGACGCCGCAAACCGGAGTTCCTATCCACTACTGGTAGGAGTGTCAAATGGTAAAACTACACTTAAGAGCAATTTAGTAGGACTTAGTACTTTAGATGAACAAACACTACACCCAGCAAGCTCATGTATAAGTACATGCTCTAGAAAATTCTTTTACACACACACACGTATATATACATATATTTTAACATATGTATATAAAGATATATTCAAAGATGTTTATTGCCTCTTTGTTTGTAAATATGATACAAATAATAATAATTTAAAAACCCTCAAAATTGTTAGAATGGGAATGGATAAAGGGTAATTTATTCATATGTTAGAATACCATCAACCCATTAAAATGAGTGAACGTGTACAGATGTATAAATCTTAAAAATATGTTGAGTGACAGAGTCACGTTTCTCAAGGATAAGGATAGCATACTAATGAAAATGAAAATAACATAAATAAATATTATATGTTATTTATGAACATGGGCAAAGGTAGTAAAAGTATAAAAATACAGAACAAACATATCAATCTGAGAAAAGAGGTTTACTTTAGTGTGTGTGTGGGGGGGGAGGGGAGGCAAAGGCTTCATTCAAGTTAAGTTATGACTCTGAAACCAGTATAACATGGAAAGTAGACCATATGGCTCCCTGCAAACCAATGCATTTTATTTTATATATTCTACTAGGAAAAACAAAATTCTCCCAAATATATTTTTTTCTATTGATTTAAAAAAAAAAGGAATATGCTTATAGAGTTGGTTGAATCTCCATTTACAGATCAGTTTTATCCAGAAGCAGATTAAAGTCAGTTGAGGCCCCAGGTGCGGGAGAAAATATTGGACCCTTTAAAAAAAAAGAGAGAGACAGGGAAAATATATAAAAATACATGTGAACCATATTTTTAAATAAATAAAAAATATTATGTACTATTCATGTTAAAATTGCACATCTGAAACCAAACTTGGTGTCATTAAAAAAAAAGTGTCAAGTTAGGGTTTTGCGGGGCCTTTCAGAAGTCAAGGCCCAGGGTCCGTGCCTGGTGCACCTGCCATTAAATCCGCCTCTAGTTTTATCCCATCACCCCCATTGTCTTTGTATGATGTACTGCCTCTTTAAATGCAAACCATTTTAAAATCATACATATTAATAACTCCCAACATACCGGGAAAGAAATGGTGGAGTAAAAGAATATAGCCATAATAAAACACTACTTTTTGGGGAAAAAAAATTGGGAATAGAAGAAATAATGCTGTTGTCACTAGTGAATTTTCCAGGGACATTCCGATGCGGTTGTGGAGGTAGCTCCCTGTTGGGCTGAAATGTCTCCCTTGTCTGCTTTGTGACTCTCCTTATCTACTCTGCTCCACAGCCACATGTGATATGACAAGTGGGACATATTTCTTTTCTAGGAGCTGTATTGTCATAGTTCACTGTTGTAGGGAGACTAGGGCATTTGGGTTGACCTTATGGATTGAGCCATCGCAGGTCTTTATTTTCAGGACTTGAGGTTGGACCAGTTAGCCTGTCAGTTAGCTTTCCAGAAACTTCAAGGAATATTAACCAAAGTCAGAGATCTTGTGGAGTCATGGGCCATGAGTTTTGACCCTGTTTTAATAGTATTTGTCTCCTAGCAACAGGCTCAAGAGCTCTGTGCCTGTCTCTAGCCCTGGGCTTTAACTGCTTTCACCCTGTCCTCTCAAACAATGGGTTGAGGCAGGGCTAATGTGCCTTTTACTCTAAAGCTCTTTACCATGGAGGTAATTGTATTTTTTTTGAGAAGCAAGTGAACCATAGGAGGTGTTGGAGGGGCTTGGGCCATTAGGCTCGCTCCACATTTCTAGTTTTTTCTCCATTATAATCTTAATGGCCTCTGTGTTTTCCACCTAACTACTTTTACTTACATGAACTTTAGCTTTGAGAAGGTAATATTTGACTCTTAGCCCTCTTAGATCGCTAGCCACTGTCTCTTAGCAAGACTCTATCACTGTCCCTGCTTTTAGATTGGCCTGCCTGTACTGAAAAGGCAACTCACACTAATGTCGTGATATTTTTTTCTTTTAAGCTGAATCCAAAGTAGAACATTTGCCATTTAACCCAGCTCTTTGCAGTCCCTTAAAAAGGGTTACCAAGTTGAATGTGAGGAGGGGGAATCCTAATTGTGCTTCAGCTGACCTAAATTCAGCCAATTTCCTGTAAGTCTGTCACTCATATGATCCCACTCCTAGCACTGACTTACAGATTGGTTAGGACCCTTTTGGTTGTAAGAAAAAGAAAGACAATTCAAACTAGCATTTTAAAAAGCCCAGAGAAGGTATTGGCCCTATGTTCAATAAGTACAAGGGCATAGAGGTAGCCTGAGGTGAGTCTAGATCCAGAAGTCCAAAAAGCATGATGATCAAGAGTCTGTATTTTTCTCTATCTCTTGGCTCATTTTGTCCTTGGTATTCACTTCATTCTCCAGCAGACTCTCCATGTGGTAGAAAGATGCCCACCTGTAGTTCCTGGTTTAGGTTGTTCTCCTAGTTGGTATTCTAGCAAATACAGAATGCCTTATTCTATCAATTCCATTAGAAGTCCTGGGTAAGGCTCTGATGGCCTGGCTCAGCTTGATCACATGTCCATTCCTGAGTGAACCACTGAGGCCAGGGGTTGGGGTTCTCTGATTGACCAAGTTAGGGCCATTGACCTGAAATTTAGCACCACTTGACCACAAGGAGGACAATGAGTAGAAGGATAGTTCTTTAAAGAGAATCTAGGCAGACAAATACAAAGGTCTTCTAACAGGGGGCATTCTGAGTCATCTGCATGCTCTCTGTCCAAGACCATTGGAAGGTCTCTTCATTTGCCTAAATATTTTTTTTGTTCACTTTTACTGCAAAGATATTTGTATATATGTTTAAAATCAAATTGTCACCAAGTGGATCCCTGAAATGAAAGCATTTATCTTTGTGTGTGTGTGTGTGTGTGTGTATTTTTCTGAAGTTGGAAACGGGGAGGCAGTCAGATAGACTCCCGCATGCGCCTGACCGGGATCCACCCGGCACGCCCACCAGGGGGCAATGCTCTGCCCATCTGGGGCGTTGCTCTGTTGCAACCAGAGTCATTCTAGCGCCTGAGGCAGAGGCCACAGAGCCATCCTCAGCACCCAGGCCAACTTTGCTCCAATGGACCCTTGGCTGCAGGACAGGAAGAGAGAGACAGAGAGGAAAGAGAGGGGGAGGGGTGGAGAAGCAGATGGGCGCTTCTCCTGTGTGCCCTGGCTGGGAATCAAACCCGGGACTCCTGCACGCCAGGTCGATGCTCTACCACTGAGCCAACCGGCCAGGGCAAACGCATTTATCTTTTAATGCAGTGCACTAGATTTTTGAGAGCATCATAGATTTGGGGAGTACACATGCACTTTTATTTTAGTGGGGATTAATTCATATATTATTTACATTTGGAAAATACTATACCCTCTTAATGTTATATGATATAGTGTTGTACAGGAGCATATGGTTCTCCACATTGCAAAATAGTATTTCTTGTTGACAGCCCCACATTTTGTGGATATCCCATAAAACAGTAATTGTGCATATAGTACTTTAGGAAAAATACAAATGATAACAATTACTATGCAGTCAGTATTCTATTAAGCACAGCAGCATTGGTAACACTTGGGAAATAACAGTATACATAGAAGCTGGACCTACAATATGATTAGACTACAGAAAATGCTTGGGCATATGTGGATATTTTGGGACTGCTTATGAGATGGTACTTATGAGAATTGGGCCCCTGGGTTAGGGACTGCTGGAGTAGTGAATGATGAAAAAAAATATTTCAATCCCAGCTTTACCACTTGTGAGCTGTTTGACCTTTGGTGAATGATCTAACCTCTTTATTCCGTGTAGCCAGATGGGAACTGGCAATAACCACCAGTCCTCCCAAGGTTGCTGTGAGGATTAGAGATAATATAGGTAAAGCACTTGACAGAGTCCTTGACACATGATTAGCACCCAGTATGTGTTAGCAATTACTATTACCATTTTATGTTGTAATTATCTATTTACTGCAAGTCTCCTTGAAGGTAGGCATTGTGTTTTTATACATCTTTATATTCTCAATGCTTAGCAAGATGTTGACCTAGGCAGGCTATGTCTACAGTGAATAAATTAATTATTAGAAAACTAAATGCAATAATTTATCTGAAGTGTCTAGCACAGTGACTACAGCATGGTTAATGCTCCTTAAATGCATCTTTCTTCTCTCCATTATCCAGGCTTGGTCATGGGCTAGCCCAGTACTTTTCAAACTTTAGTGTGCTTGGAAATCCCCTACAGGGTGTGTTAAAACAGATTGGTAGCCCCACTCCAGATCTGTGATTCAGTAGGTCTGGGGTGGAACCTGGGCAGTAGTAGTAAGAATTCTTTTTCCCCAAGGCTCTCAATTGTGGCTGCAAATCACTGGCCTCACCACTGGACTGACACAACCAGACTCAGAGAGCACTGCTATCCCCTGCCTGCTGTCGGCTGGCAGCACTGGAGACACCACCTCCAACAGAAAATATCCATCATCAGTAAATCTGGTCTTGTTTCTAAATTGATTATGTCAATATCACACATTGGTCAAGTCAGTAAATTGAGATTCTTCACAGGTACAGTATTATTTCTCTCACGCCAGTGAGTGCTTGCAAGTCTCTTAGTCCTTTTGATTTTACTCAGTGTGTGTGTGTGTGTGTGTGTGTGTGTGTGTGTGTGTGTAAGCGCGCACGCGCACATTGCAAATGCAGTGAACTTGTCTTGAGTTGTTTCTTAAAATCCATTATATCATCACGGTATTAACTCAGTGGAGTCATAAGGATGGGGAAGAGAGAACTGTGTTTTATTTTTAGGAATCAACCACCTCTTTCAGTTATAAAATCCTCTGAAGACCTTAGGTCTGCTGTGGTGGGCACATTAAAAGCAAGTTGCAATTAAATCATGTTTGTCTACTTTCTTCCCTCTTGGTGCCTGTGTCTTGTGTTCATTTTTTTTTGTGTGTGTGTGTGTGTGAACTTTAATACATGCTTAATGTGAATCTTAATGATTTGATTACAATGACATAATTGCATAATTGGAATGTACTGTGGATGCTTGTGGAAAGACTTCTGGAAGGTGCACAGTGAGTGACGTGACATACACAGAATAGTAATGATGGTGAGATTGAGAATGAGACTAATGAGAAAATGATTAGAAAAACTTGGAAGAAATAGACACTTGTAGAAATGAGCAGGTAGCATTTCTTTTGGCTTTAATGATTGGGATTCATTTCACCTCTGAGATTCAGGCTTCTGAAAATCAATCCCATTAGGAAGAGGTAGGGTCAGAAGGTAAAGTTTTTTGGAGGCCACTGTGGAGATGTATGATGAGCCCAAGCCCTACCCATCTGGGAATAAAGCAAGTCAAACTCATCAACAAGCTCTGATGCACTGCTTTGTCAGATTATTAAGACAAAAATAGGCTGAGTTCTGTTTCTCACCACTGTTCCTGTCTTGGAATGTTTTATGTAGTCCATTTGCATATCATCAGAACATTTAGAGCTTTATTAATGTGGAATGGAACCACCTTCCCCTCCCTAATGCAATCTCACCATCTCTCTCTGGAAACATTCTGTTACTGAAGAGGAATGGTACTTAGCCAATCATTTTGTGCTCCCAGTAAATGACCACCATTACTGTGTCACTTGGGCTAGAGAAACATGTCCGCTGCCTAGAGCTCTTTCCATAGTCATCGGCCTGTGCAGTGTCGTCCTTACTTGATGTTTACTGGTTGTTGCTATAATTACAATGGTTATTTCCTCAGCTTATTTTACAACATAAGACATATCTGTTTATGATTCAACAAATACTTATGTTTATTAGACACCTATGTAAGTGCTAACTGCTACCTGTGATGCAGAAAATAGAAGATATAAAATTTTTAGTTTAAGAGGTGAAGCTTAGACAAGGAATTTATGAAAAGTTAAATATGGCAGGTTATTACATGGTGGGTCAGAGGAATGATTCAGAATATTTTTACTATATCCATGTATTATTTCATCCATCAACTTAAAAATACTTATTGAGTTCCTCCTATGTGACTAGCTCAGGGTTAGGGGCAAAACACTGAGATGAACCTGGTCAAGTTCCTGCCTTCAAAGGAATTTTGGAAGACAATTGGCTATATCTAGTGAGAAAAACAATGGACACACTCGGATCCAGTGTTTTCATTTCTTAGTTTGTATCCCAAGTGGACATTTATTCCTGTGCACAGAAAAGGCATATGTGCTATGGTAATCAGGGTATAGTTGTAATGTCAAACACTGCAAACCACCTACCTGTCAACAGGGGAACATCTAAATAAACAAGTTAAAGCTATGCAATGAAAATTATACAAAGGTTCAGAAGAATGAGATAGATTTGCCAGTAGAGCTTTAGGATACCCTTTTGAGTAAAATAAGTGGTAATCATATATGGCATCTTCTAAGAAAAATGCAAAGCAGAAGAAAAAAAATCATGATGTACAGTAATTGTGTACATTTTCTAAGGGGCATAGATATATACATAAAATACAAAACAATGAAAGCCAGAAGTTCAGAAGGCCACAAACTAAAGTGATAACATTGGTGACCTCTGGGTAGGTTTGAAAGGAGCTAGGATTGCGGATGTCTGTATGATAAAACCTTAGATTAACTCTGATATTTATTTTTTAAGAAAACATCTCTCTGTATTGTTTTTTCTTTTGAGTAGTAAATGCTACAGAAATAAGTAAATTAACATTCCATAGAAATTTCCAATGTCCAGTACAGAATAGATGCTAAAATAATATTTATCAAACTGAACTGAAGTAAACTTAGAGAAAGGGGAGAATACTTGGAAAGCATCAGGACAGGCTTTAACAGGGTAGATATGGGGTAGGGGGGGGCAAAAGTGGGTTAATAACAATAAATAATACAAAAATAAATAATAACAATATAAGAATAAACTCTGTGTTTCACATACTCACAATTGTAAACCTACTTTTGCTTACTCCTGAATAGTTAAACAGCTCCTTCAAAAAGGAGCAGTGTGTTGCCTGACCGGGTGGTGGTGCAGTGGATAGAGCGTCAGTCAGACTGGGATGTGAAAGACCCAGGTTCGAGACCCCGAAGTCACCAGCTTGAGTGAGGGCTCATCTGGTTTGAGCAAAAGCTCACCAGCTTGAGCCCAAGGTCTCTGGCTCGAGCAAGGGGTTACTCAGTCTGCTGCGGTCAAGGCACATATGAGAAAGCAATCAATGAACAATTAAAGTGTTGCAACACGCAAAGAAAAACTAATGATTGATGCTTCTCATCTCTCCGTTTCCTGTCTGTCTGTCCTGTCTATCCCTCTCTCTGACTCTCTCTCTATCTCTGTAAAAAAAAAAAAAAAAAAAAAAAAAAAGCAGTGTTGGAGAGGTTAAGAAAGGGGGGCTGTGCAGATTCTACAATGGGTGGGGAAATTCCTATGTTAATAATCATGTCATCTATGAGTAAAGATTTCCTTCCTTTCTAATATGTATGCCATTTCTTTCTCTCTTTTTAAAATAAATTTGTTTTTTTTATTTTTACTTACTGATTTTAGTGAGGGAGGAAGGAAGAGAGAGAAAGAGAGAGACAGACAGGAATATTGATCTGTTCCTATATGTGCCCTGACTGGGAATCAAACCAATAACCTCTGTGCTTTGGGACAATGCTCTAACCAACTGAGCTAGCTGGCCAGGGCCCCCATTTATTTCTTTATCTTACCTTATTGCACTGGCCAGGACATCCAGTACAGTGTTAACAGAAGCTTTGAGAGCACATATTCTTGCTTTGTTCCCAATCTTAAGGGAAAGGACTTTTTCTTTTTTCTGGTTGTGAGGGGGCATTGGCAGGGGTGAGAGGTCTATTTCTTTTCATTTATTCATGAATTGCTGTTGAAATTTTTCCAATGCTTTTTTTGTATCTAGTAAGATGATCGTATGGGTCTCCTATTCTGTTAGTGCGGTGAATAACAAAAACATTTATTTATTCTACTCTTGCCTATTTTTTATTTTTATCTCTGTAATTTTATCTGAATATTTTCAACTGATCTATCTTTCAGGTTCTAGTTCTTCTTCTGCCAAGGTGAGACTGAAGCCAAGCTTCTGAACAGTTTAATCCTTGACTAGATCACTCCTAGGAGTTAGCTTATCATGCATGCCAGCTAAAAGGAGCTTCCTCTGTGGAAGGGTCCTGAAGTTGAATTGCACCACCCTCCCTGCTCAATGAGCCTGCCCCAAACTCTGCATTAATTCTTAGTCTCTTAAACACTTCTTACAACCCAGTTTGCCTTCTTTAGATATCAGCTAAGTCTTGAGTGGAAAAGTTGTGGCTGGTATTAGATTCACTTGTATTTCTTTTCTTTCTGGGTTTCTGGAATCATTTGTCCTGGTATCTTGGTTGTTCTGAATGGCGATTTTTATCTCCCTGTTTCCATGGCACTGTCAGAAGTTCTGTTTAGGTTATTGGGTACTTAGGGCTGCTTTCTGCTTGACTAGCAGCATCACTTAAGAGGGGGCAGGTGCTTTGAGAGAAAAAGTGGGAAGGAATATTAGGACTCACCTGAATGAATTTTCCCTTTCTCCAGCATCTTGAGACTTTAGGTTCTAGGGAGCAATGGCTCTCTGGTGCCTTAGAACAGACCCCCTGCCCCCTTTTTAAGTTACACTTGGCAGGAGGGTTACTGTCCTACAACAGAAGCAGATGTTTCTTTAAGTGTCAATCTAATGTGGTTTTTAAGATTATTATGTCTAAAATTCTGAGGCCCAGCACAGGGACAGTCTTGTCATCTAGGACCCGGCTGAATTCTGGGGTAAAAGCCATAAGTGTGTTTTTTAACCAGTCATGTCCTCTTCAAAGTAAGTGTTTCGAGGACTTTCTCAGGGTCCAGGCCTTGGCTTGAGCCACTAAGAGAACTGCTTCTCTGAGGAGAGAATGCAGCTCCCACGTGCTCCTCCCTGAGGTTTGTGGCGGAGTTCTAGGTTCTGAGTCCTTTCGTCCTGTGCTTCAAGGTGTATCTCTCTAGGAACAACAGTCAAACATTTATTTATCAAGATTTTATTCTGTTTCTTCTCATTCTGAATGTCAGGTTTTAGCTGACATAATTTCCTGAATTATAAGCATTTAATTCAATCTTTGGATTCTTAGCTCCTTTCTGTTAATTCAGACTCAATGCGTTGAACCCTCTGAGAATTACAATTATGTGGAGGGTGGGGGAACGTGAACATGGCCAGAGGAGGGCCAGCGTAGCTCATGGGCCTGCAAACCAGTTGGTTGAGAAGGTAATGCTTAGCCTCACCAGTAACAGGAGGGTGGGTGGTAGGAAATAAGGGTGGGAGATGAGAGGGTAGATCTACACATTCTTAACAAAATGGGGAAATTCAGAGATACACCATAGATCACTTCACAGCTTAGGACTTCAGTTTTGAGAATGGTTTCCTTTAGAATTAGGACAGCAACCCTGGGCCTGGGAGTGTCTGAGGTCAGAGCTGCTGCAGGTTCAAGCCATTTTTCATCCGTAGCTCCTGCACTTTATTATTCTCTTAAAAACCATCCTTGGATGACCTGTAGCCTACTGTCCGGGAAAGGCTCTCTTTTCTCCTAGTTGATGCGTGAGATCCGTGTGAATCTGAGCATTTGGCCTATTGAGGCTAGATGTGAGGGATGATTAAAGAGCTCTTGTATTGAATCCCACAAGGTACTGAAAACTCATGACCATGGAGGGCCTTGAGAGGAAAAACCCTTTTCTCTGGTGTTGGAGATGGTGGTGATGAGCCCTGACAGTTTCCATGGCTGGACTTGAAGGGTTCTAACTTGAGTGAGGATTGACAAATGTTGGCCTGAGGAAAGGGTGTTTCTATTTCTGATGTAAGCCTTATTTTTAACTTCTATTTTGGAGCTCAACTAGCCACATCAAGTGCTCTGTCTCTTATGTCAAGTAGCTGAACACCATTATATTAATAAAATGTCCTATGATTCTAGAAGCCAGACATGCTTTTTCTTTTTAAAAATTAATTCCAGGGCCCCAAAGACCGTGACTACTGAAAGAGGGTGCTGGCATTAATAATAATTTAGGGAGGTAAGGTACCAACATTTGTTTAAAGCTGCCTATGTGCCCAGTGTGTGTTAGCCACTTTTGTGTAAGTTGCCTTATAAACAAGTCTTGGCCTGCCCTGGCTAGATTGCTTCGTTGGTTAGAGAGCATCGTCCTGAAGCACAGAAGTTGCTGGTTTGATCCCCGGTGAGGGCACATACAGGAACAGATCAGTGTTTCTGTCTCTCGCTCACTCTCTCCCTTCCTCTCTCTCTAAAATCAATAATGAATAAATAAATAAATGAGCCTAGGCCTTTAACATGTATGCTATGCATCTGTACCTTCTTGCTGCATGCTTGTTTTAAATATTGCCTTAAAAGAACTCTGTGTTCTGTTCTTTTCAAAACCATGTGTTTTCAGATACACGTGTTATAGGCTGGATTTTGCTGTCTTCCTGTTCCCTACTGAGCCTGGCATGGACTGGTTACTCTGTAAGCCTTAAATGAATGTTTGATGAATGAATGGATCTCCATGGAAATGGAGCTGACAGTGACAGAGAACTCCATCCTTCTACCTCCCAGCTCCCTGGCCCTTCTAATTCCAATTAGGTTGTGTCTGCAAAGATAAGCATTCTGGGGAGGATCTCAGCCAAGTTTTTATTCAGGCACATTCTACCTGTGTCAGTATTAGAAGCCACCATGGAAAAGTTATTCTATTCATGTGAAAATCACAAACACTTAAACCGGGAAGGAAGCTAGTTAATGACAACAAAATTTGGATCTTGTCGTTTAACACTGCAGTGGCTTTGATTTCCTAAAGAAGATATTCTTAAACTTGATCCTCAGCTTGGGGGACAAAATGGGGCTTTTGAATAATACAGGCTCCTGGTTTAATCTGATTAATCGGGTCTGGGAGAGAGCCATAAAGGCAGTGTCTAGGAGACTCCAGATGATTCTGATGATCACCTGATTTGGGCTACAGTTCCTCAGCATGGCAGGCAGAGACCTCTCTCTGGAGGCTGGGTTTCCTTGCCCATCTCTGTAGACTCATTTTTTGCTGCCTCTTGGTACACACTCCAGCTTCTGCATATCCCTCTGCCCTTCCACCAAACACACATGTACAGACACACAAATAGCCACACACAAAGCCACGCATTCATACAGACATACACATGCACACACACAAAGAAACATAAAGACTCACATACACTCACCCAGACATACACAGACCAACTCACACATAGACATACACTCACATGTGCCTTTGTACCCACTGTCCCTTTGCTTGGGTCATACTTCCTTTCCTCCAACATGACTGTGATAGTTTTATGTGTCAACTTGACTAGGCCATAGTACCTAGTTACTCAATTAAACTATTAACCAATTAAAGTGTTGCTGTGAGGGTATTTTGTAGATGTGGGTAATATCTACAACCGATTGACAATAACTAAAGGAGATTATCCTTCATAATCTTCGTGGGCCTCTTCCAATCAGCTGAAAGGCCTTCAGGGAAAAATTGAGGTTTCCCTGAAGAAGGAGGATTCCTTGTGGACTTGAGTCTGTGTATTAAGTTGCCATCCAAGTTTCCAATTTTATTAAAGATTTTGAAGAGTTAAAAAATTAATATATATTTTATTTATCCTATTAATTATATTTAATGGATAATAGTAATAGTAATAACTAACAGCTAGAATTTATTGAGTATTTTTCATGTACCAAACTTTCTTCCAATGGCATGAACTAATTTCATCTTTACACAATTCGGTAGGCAAATATTCTTATCTTCATTTCATAGATAAAAAACACTGAGGCATGGGCACATCAGCTAAGGTTAAAATCGAACCCAGGCAGTCTGTCTTCAGAGCCCTTGGTCTTAGCCACTCTGTTACGATTTTAAACAATATAGTTAGTTATACCTTGATTTTTCCTATTGCATTTTCTTACTGCAGTATCTCTAAGAGTAATTTCAACTGCATTTCTTTCCACAACAACTTTGGATAAGGCAAGTTACTTACTAGAAAATCCATTTGTTTCGCTTCTTCAAAATTCTA
The DNA here is from genome assembly GCF_036850765.1 of Saccopteryx bilineata. Classification (NCBI taxonomy): domain Eukaryota; kingdom Metazoa; phylum Chordata; class Mammalia; order Chiroptera; family Emballonuridae; genus Saccopteryx; species Saccopteryx bilineata. Next base: position 39,272,676 of record NC_089499.1, on the reverse strand, counting down.
AACAAAACAGTAGTTAAAATAACAGTGATGCATGGTCCTAATGCTTCTGTTTTTGAAAATTGCTCTAAACTTTTGTATAATTCTCTTCTTAGAAACTTGCTTTTATTTTGCCCTGTTTCTATTTTATAATTTATTAGAAAATGGATGTTATATTTGCCTTTTGCTCTATACACTTTGGGGTGGTATTTGGCTGAAAGCAATATAATTCTGGTCTGACCTTATTAGTCCATATTTGGTTCCCTCAAGTGTGAGAGGCTCCAGTTGAAGTGTACCAGCCTGCACACTAACACAGTATCCAGCCCAGTAATTAGTTAATCCCCAAAGACCATGTGTGAGATCCATACCTTGAGGCTCCTTGGCACTTAAAACCCAGAAAAAGAAGGTAACAAACATCCCAGATGTCTGCATGCCTGTAGGCTTGAAAACCAGCCCCACATGAGCTCAATGCCCAGGAAGTGAGCCTCACGTATAGGCTACCTCTGTGCTTCTCTCCCCATTTAGGGTGGACAATGTCCCAAAGTGCTCCCTGCGGCAGCCTCCAGCCTCACTTTGTTCTAGCTGCCATGACCTGTGCACTGGTCTTTGCAAGTTTGTCATCCCCTCCACTCCATCTTGGGGATAGAACATCATCCCAATTGTGCCCCAGATTTATGGGGCAGATGCTACAGAGGTGGCCTGAACATACACACATTTGGCTTGACTCCTGACTCTGAGACTAGATGGGGTGCCCTGCTGGGCGGTTTCTCAATCTTGCTGTAAAGATAGAGCTAATGTTCACTTGCTGACATATTAGGCTTAATTTGATTAGTATTATGATACATCAGGGCTCCACCAAGCAGTAGAGAGAAGCATAGATGGTGGGTGTCTTCCTCAGCCTGGGGAGGATATCAGGTCTTCTTAGAGGAAGTTAGACCTAAACAGAGTCTTAAAATAACAAGTATAATTACCCTGGCCAAAATGTGATGTGTATATGTGTGTGTATGTGTTTGTGTGTGTGCGTGTGCATAGTCAGGGGATGGTGCAGGCTGAGATCAAGAAGGACTTGAATGCAAAGTGACATCGACACAAGAACTCTGTGCCTAGGTCTGTGAGCCAGAGGGTGAAAAAAGTGTGAGGCAAAGAATAACGAGGGGTTGGCCTGGAGAAGTACCCAGGGCTCTGAAAGACAAGGGTAAGTAGGAAGGCTGGGAATACTCATAAATGAAGCTATTGTTAATTTTTTTCTGATAAAGGTGAATTTACTATTTATTCAGAATTCTTGAATATCAGTGTTAGAGGGATCTTAGGAATGATTCTATCTTGCAAATAGAAAAACTGAAGCCCACAGTGGTCCACTTGTGAAAATGGCACCGTTAGTTAATAAGTGGAAGACCATGAGCCTCAGCTTCTTGCCTTCTCATAGACTGGTCCTGCCATGTTCCTACTGCCCCCTCCCTTCCTCATTCAGACAGGGTCCTACCTCCTGGGACATTTGCAATCTCTGCTGTTGTCTGTGTAGTTTGTCGACAGCTTTGACAGCCCTTATTATGTATTCTTTTCTGTTTCTCTTTGTTTCTGTTTCATCACAGTAACACTTGGTCTTGGTTTTAAGAATCAAATAGTGCCATGATGCTTTAATGAACTACAGCAGTAGAAGCCTCTCTGGGGCAGTCTTCTTATGGCATAAATTGCCTATTAGCCTAGTGATATGCCTTCCTCCCTGGAAAAGGGTGGTTGGGGGGGAAGTTGGTGAGTGGCACCTCAGATCTGAGTGAAAGATGGCATCAAGGTACAATCTCTGGGGCCTAGCTTCCTGGGTTCAAATCCTGGCCACTTTCTAGACACATGACCTTGGGCGAGTTGCCAGTGACTCATGCTCCCGGTGTTTCCTGTTCTCTGTATTGTGTAAGGTGCTGCAGGGGATACAAAGAGGGCTCCAGGGCAACCCTGGCTCTCCAGGAGCTCTCAGGATGCGGAATGGTGGGGGGAGGAACTAACAGGCAAACATAAGGTCCCTATCAAGTGGTGAGACTACTGGCACCACCTCCCCGGCAGTCAGGTGAACCATGTTCAAGTTCCATCACCGCCATGTTCCAGCTCTGACAGGAGGGGAGTTAACCCCTCTGAGCCTCACTGTTCCTCCTGAAAGGTGGTAATAAATACCTCTTTCACTGAATCATCATGAGGATTAAATGAGATAAACGGATGAAAGGAGGAAGAGGTAAAGGAATCCACCATGGGACTGTAAAACAAGAACAGGATCTATCCTTAGACAAATTTTGAAAAATTCTTGGAAGATAAAAAGCAGATGGGATCAGATTGCAGAAACATAGGAGCAAAAAAAAAAAAAAAAAAAAAAAAAAAAGCCATAGACCATAACATAGACAATAGAAACTACTGTGGAAGTAATAGAAATTCCAGAAATGTTTTAAGCTCAGACTCAACAAATCGTCCAGGAGGGACTTTAGGGCAATGATCAGGTTAATTAATAAAGCTTAGTAGTTGGAACAGCTGAACCCACTGGGCCCTTTTCCTCCCCACACTCACAGAGCAGACAGCATGGGTAATGTTTATCCCCAGGATAAAACTTCCAGAAGAAGAGAAACCCAGAGAGGCAGACACAGCCAGAAGTAACCCCAGATATTTAAGAAAGAAAGAAAGAAAGAAAGAAAGAAAGAAAGAAAGAAAGAAAGAAAGAAAGAAAGAAAGAAAGAAAGAAGAAATGGAGGGAGGGAGGGAGGGAGAAATAAAGAAAGAAAGAAAGAAAGAAAGGAAAAAAGAGGGAAGGAAGAAAGAAAAAAAGAGAGAGGCTGATTCATGCATTTGGCCCCAGAATAAACTCTGAGCACAGCTGTCTGAAGCAGGAGGCATCCTGATTCAGGAATCTCAGAGGGCAGCTGGGCCAGAGGAGAGAAGTAACTCCAGATGACTTATCCTCTTGATGACTCCAGATGACTTATCCTCTTGGAAGAGAGAGACTCCTACCCTTCCAAGAAGGCAAGGGAGCTACTACATTGCAATTCTGGCCCTCTACCCCCTGTCCCTTCTGACTCCAACGTCCAAGTCACCAAGGCAGCTGGAATCAGTACTTACATGCTCAAGCAAAAAGGAGTTTCAAATTGAAGTGCAAACAATAGTTTAGTATATCCAAACATTTAAGAAACACAAACACCATTTAAAAAAAGAACCAAAGTCAACAAATAAAATAGCTAATGTCTATAGAAAAGGAGAAATAGTGTTAAATATTCATGCATGAGGGATGAGTACACGATCAATTAAGAACAAGCGGTGTAAAAAAGAAGGAATTTATTAGGATTCCAACTATGATCACCAACTATTTTTGAAAATTTAATAGATATGCCAAATAGCAGAATGGACACTGATGAATTTGTGAATTAGAGATTAAAAAAAATAGAAAGAAGAGTCTGACCAAGCGGTGGAGCACTGGATAGAGCGTTGGGCTGGGATACAGAGGACCCAGGTTCGAAACTCCGAGGTTGCTGGCTTGAGTGCAGGCTCATCCAGCTTGAGCATGGGCTCAGCAGCTTGAGCAAAGGGCCATTGGCTTGAGCGTGGGATCATAGACATGACCCCATGGTCGCTGACTTGAACCCAAAGGTCATTGGCTTGAGCAAGGGGTCACTTGCTCTACTGTCGCCCCCCCATCAAGGCACATATAAGAAAGTAATCACTAAACAACTAAGGAGCTGCAACAAAGAACTGATGTTTCTCATCTATTTTCCTTCCTGTCTGTCCCTATCTGCCCGTCTCTCTGACTCTCTCTGTGTCTTTGTCAAAAAAAAAAAAAAAAAAAAAAAGATAAAGAAAATAAAAAAGAGAGACCACAGGATGGAAGAGAGAAAATAAAGGAACAATATGAGAAAACTTAGAACTGAAATGAACCCACAGGTTTTCAGATTGAAAAGGGTCCCAGAGGGACATGCAGAATAAACCACTAAAAATTGACTACTAAATACATACTGGTGAAACCCATGGGACCTCAATAATAAAAGAATACTAAACACTTCAAGAGAAAAACATAATAGTTACTTACAAAGGAACAGGATTCTAGTGGGCATTACATTTCCTTTGCTAATCCTAGAAGTTCAAAGTCAATGGCATCAAACCTTTCAGTTTCAAAGAAGAAATCTTTTTTGAAATTATAGTTCTATGCTGTGCAGATGTCTGTGGCCATTCATCTCTCGACCCACCTCTGATTCCCCCTTGGGCTGTTGTGGACATTTCTCTGTGAGCTCACTGACCTGCTCACTTTTGGCCCTTCCTTGTCTGTGGTGATTATGGAGGTGTGCCACTTGGATCCCCTCCAAGAGAACCTGCTGCAGAGAGCACAGCTGAGTGACAGGTTCAAACTGCTGCTCCTGTGAATGCACAGTTAGCAATCTGGATGGTGAGGTGCCCTCCTTCAGGATGCAGTGTGCACATTAAACCAGAGACCTCTTTATGTTGCTGTGTCCTCAATAGGAAGAATACATAAGCCCAGAAAATAAGGGGTGAAAACGACCCTTTGGAGATTTTTTGCTCTGGTGCCTGGAACAGTGGGCACTGCAAGATTAGAGCCTTTATCCTTTACCCAGTAGAGGACACTCTTGTCAGGGGACAGAGTAAGGATCCCATTAAACTATAGGTTATTACATAGCCATAGCACTCTGGACATCTTGCACCCAGGGACCAGCAGGTAGGAAGAAGAGTCTATTGGCTGAGGTAATTGGCAACTGTTCAGGAGGGGGTTGCTTTTACATGGTGGGGGATTGGGAGACTACTTGTGGAGTCCAGGTCCAATTAGGTGCTTCCTGGTACTTCCCACTGAATGGACATGTGAAGCAAGTCCAGCTTATAAAGGGTATATTATCAGTGGTTTGTTCAGGTCTCTCTGAAATAAAGTTTTGGGTCGTATCACCATGTAAGCCACCAAGACTTGTTAAAACAATAATGAAGATGAGGAAATTACAGAATACATAGCATAGGAAGGAGAGGATGAGTAGTAGTTGTGACTCTGAGATGAACTGTAGCGTTTGGGGCTATGGTTCATCTCACTAACCTCCCCCTCCTCAGTTTTCTCTTATAAAGAGCCTCAAGGGGACCATGGAGTAGCCGTTCCTTGAACACAAGTAGAACAAAGAATCTTGCAGTGTAAGTGTTGAGCTGTCATGGTCATGGGACACACCATTAGATTTGCTTTCTGTGAACAATAGGGGCACGGTTGATTGACATCCTCTACCTGCTGTCCCATACATACTGTGTCCATGTTTCCCCTGCACTGCTTCTCTAGCCAATGGATGAGCCTGGCATATGGAACTGTGGAATAGCAATTATGGAATAGTGCCAGCCCATTCCTGTCCAACATAAAATTCTCTGAAGGGCAGCTTTGCTTGGAAACTCTTCATTTGACTGATAGAGATTTTTTCAAAAATGTGCTTTATAGTCTGGAACTGTTCCAATTCAATACTTCTTTCCTTCTCTCCTTACACAAAGGTTATATCTGCATCATCATCTAAAGTTCTCCCCTGCCTTCTTCTGTTCCTCTTCCCCTGTAGTCTTTACAGGTATTTCCCCTAGTGAATCTTTTTTATGTATAATTTAATTTTGATGTCTGTTCCATGGCGGATCTAAATTGACACACTCTGTTAGTAAACAGTTTTTATAAACATTGTTTAAGTTTTTCTTGATGACTGACATTGTTATGAACATCAAACAAAGTAGCAAACTTTAAAAAAATGACAATAGCATTGGAATTGACATATACTTTTTCAGTTCATCAGAGGCTTTCCATATTTCTAATGTCTTAAACCTTTCTCCACTCCAACCAGTAACTTTTTCTTTTCTTCTTCCTTCCTTCCTTTCTTTCCTTCCTTCCTTCCTTCCTTCCTTCCTTCCTTCCTTCCTTCCTTCCTTCCTTCCTTCCTTCCTTCCTTCCTTCCTTCCTTCTCTCCTCCCTCTCCCCTTCCTTCCTTCCTTTCTTTCTTTCTTTCTTTCTTTCTTTCTTTCTTTCTTTCTTTCTTTCTTTCTTTCTTTCTTTCTTTCTTTCTCTCTCTCTCTCTCTCCTTCCTTCCTTCCTTCCTTCCTTCCTTCCTTCCTTCCTTCCTTCCTTCCTTCCTTCCTTCCTTTTTCTCTCTCTCTTTCTTTCTCTTTTTTTTCTTTCTTTCTTCTTTTTAGAGATTGGGAATCTGTTGGTAGTGGTTTCTGGAATTGAAAGGTCATAATTTTAAAAAGTTTGGGAAGGCCATCTGGGGGCATGTTATGATGAGTAGAAAGAACAACTTTGAATCAAGAAATGACAAAATGGAGCAGTAGGCAGGAGAGAGAATAAACCTGAGATCAGTAGAAAAATCAGGTTCTTTTTATTAGTATGATATTTGCTCATTTTCTATCCTTTTTAAAACTTTCAAAGTTCTTGTCCTTATGTTTTGTGTGGCCACCTGAAAAAGTACAGAGCTCATTTAAAAATCCACTGATAAGTTTTGCCCATTAACTGATAAATTTAATCTGATCACATTTGTAGTCATTACCGATATGTTAGGCTTTATTTTTATGTCCTATTTATTATGATTTCTCTGGGCATCATCCTTTCCCCCTCCTTCCCTTATATAGTATTAATGAATTTTTTTAGTCCTTCCCCCATAAAACTTATATGGCTTAATTCTATTCTTTTATTGGCTACTCTTAAATTTTAATATGCATTCTTGCCTTAACAAGTTAATTAATCAGGATTGCTACTTTCTTCCTTAACTCAAGGATCATGGAGTGCTTGGCCTGATCATTCACCTTTGATCTTAAAAACTGCTCAGAATTGCAGTTCCACCTTGTTTTTTAATTCTTCCCATCACCATTGTTATTATTGCTTCACCTAGAGGTGTGAATTTTTATTTGTAGCCATAATTTCTTTACTCACTATTCTTTTTATTTTATTTTAAAATTTTACTTAGAAAATTAACTTGAACAGAGTGACATTGATCAATAAGAGTACATAGGTTTCAGGTAAAATTTTCTATAGCATTTGAACTGTTCATTATGTTTGTATACTCATTACCCAAAGGCAAACCATTTTCTATCACCTTTTATTTGTCCCTCTTTACATTCTTCCCATGTCACCTTCCCCCTGGTAACCAATTCATTTTTATCTATGTCCACGAGTCTCAGTTTTATATTCCATCTATGTGTGAAATCATACAGTTCTTAGCTTCCAGTATTGTGTTAAATAAAAGTGGAGAGAGTGGGCAACCTTGTCTTGTTCCTGATTTTAGAGGAAAAGCTTTCATTTTTTTCACCATTTTGTACAATATTAGCTGATGGTTTGTCATATATGGGCTTTATTATGTTGAGGTACTTTCCTTCTATTCTGAGTTTATTGAGTGTTTTAAACATAAAGGGATGTTGTATCTTATCGAATGTCTTTTCTGCATCTATTGATAGGATCATATGATTTTCATTCTTTGTTTTGTTGATGTGGTGTATTACATTGATCAATTTCCATATGTTGAACCATCCTTGTGCTCCTGGAATGAATTCCACTTGATTGTGATGTATTCATTTTTTAACGTGTTGTTGTATTTGATTTGCTAGTGTTTTGTTTAGGATTTTTGCATCTGTATTCATTAGAGATATTGGTCTGTAGTTGTTTGGGTTTTTTGGTTTGTTTTGTGTGTGTGTGTGTGTGTGTGTGTGTGTGTGTGTTGTCCTTGCCAGGTTTTGTTATGAGGGTTATGTTGGCCTCATAAAATGTGTTAGGGAATATTGCTTCTAATTTTTGGAAGACTTTGGGAAGGATACACTTTTTCCCTTAAATCTCATTCTGTGGTTCAATTTTCTACTTACTGAAGCTATACCCCTTAGCATTACCTTTAGTGAAGGACTCTGGTTGTCAAACTCTCTAATTTATTCTTATTTATTTCATCCTCACTTGTGAGTGGAAGTTGAGAAAGAGGGAAAAAACCCAAAACAAATGGCAGATCCTGACATCTTGGACTGATCTAACTTCACAGTTAGGCCTTAATATTATGACAAACTGATCTGATGCTTACTGCTAAGGCATGTTGTTCTCTTGTTGGCCATAAACAGTCTCACACAAACTCTACTTAGACAGGTCACTGAATAACTCACAAAATACCAAACAACCCTCTCTTCTGCTAAATGGCTGAACCTTCTTCACCAATTACTGCTTATCCTCAATCCCTAGAGGTTATTACTGAGTTACCCAATCACAAAATTGCTCCCACTCTCTGATAACACCCCACTCAGAATGAGTCCTCTGGTTTCTTAGACCCTCGCCAAATTACCAACCAAAGCCCAAATCGTATAATTGGATATTTCTAGCCTGCCTTACTGAGACATAAAGTGTTTTGTTTTTTTTTTGGGGGGGGGGGGGGTTGCAACAAGTAATAAATACTTGTTCAACCACAGGTGTATTACCTGAGTCATTTGGCTGAAGGGTATTGACAAAGTTGAACATGGTTCAAAAAATTTTTTTAACTTATAAATTGTTTATTTCTTAAAATTTACATTGAATATTTTTGGACCATGTTAACAGCAGGTAACTAAAACTACAGAAAGCAAAACCATCAGTGAGAGGGCACTCTGTAGAAAGAAAAAAAGTATCAAATCCTCTCATGGCCATTTTATTTTATTTTATCTTATTTTTTTTCTAGAAAATTAAATTTAATAGGGTGACATTGATCAATAAGAGTACATAAGTTTCAGGTAAACATTTTCATTTGAACTGTTGATTATGTTGTATATCCATCACCCAAAGTCAAATCATTTTCTGTCACATTATATTTGTTTCTCTTTACACCCTTCCCCCAACCCCTTCTCTTTCCCATACATCTCCCTATAACCACTTTACTTTTATCTATGTCCATGAGTTTCAGTTTTATATCCTATGTATGTGTCAAATCGTACAGTTCTTAGCTTTTTCTGATTTACAAATTTCACTCAGTATAATGTTGTAAAGGTCCATTCATGTTTTTGTAATTGTCACTATGTCATCATTTCTTATGGCCGAGAAGTATTCAACTGTATATATATATACCACAGCTTCTTTATCCAATCCTCTATTGAGGAACATGTTGGTTGTTTCCATGTCTTGGCAACTGTGAATAATGCTGCAATGAACATGGGGGTGCATGTGTCTTTACGTACCAATGTTTTCAAATTTGGGGGGTAGATACCCAGTAGAGAGATTGCTAGGTCATATGGTAGTTCCATTCTTAATTTTTTAAGGAAACACCATGCTTTCTTCCATAATGGTTGTACTAATTTCCATTCCCACCAGCAGTGGATGAGGGTTCCTTTTTTCCCACAGCCTCTTCAACACTTGTTATTACCTGTCTTGTTGACAATAACTTACAGGTGTGAGGTGGCAGCTCTCTGCAGTTTTGATTTACATTTTTCAAATCGCTAGTGGAGATGAGTATCGTTTCATATATCTGTTGGCCATTTGTATGTCCTCTTGGGAGAAGTGTCTGTTCAGGTCCTTGCCACACATTTTTAAAAAAAATTTATTGAACTGTTTTAACAGGGTGACATTGACCTGTTAAATATATAGATTCAGAGAAAACATCTCCAGATCATTTTGACATTTGATCATGTTATATACCCATCACCCAAAGACAAATTGTCTTCTGTCACCTTCTATTTGGTTTTCTTTATGCCCCTCCCCTCCCCCACCCCTCCCTCTCCTCCCTTCCCCTCCCCCTGGTAACTAACCACCACACTTTTGTCATGTCCATGAGTCTCAATTTTGTGTCCCACCTATGTATGGAATCATACAGTTCTTAGTTTTTTCTCTTTTACTTATTTCATTCAGTATAATGTTCTTAAGGTCCATCCATGTTTTTGTAAATTATCCTATGTCATCATTTCTTATGGTTGAGTAGTATTCCATAGTATATATGTGTGAGGTGGTACCTCATTGTAGTTTTGATTTGCATTTCTCTAATAGCTAGTGAAGATGAGCATCTTCTCATATATCTGTTGACCATTTGTTTTTCTTCCTGGGAGAAGTGTCTGTTCATGTCCTCTTCTCATTTTTTTATTGGATTATTTGCATGTTTGTTGTTGAGTTTTGTGAGTTCTTTGTGTATTTTGGATGTTAGGCCCTTATCTGAACTGTTTGAAAATACCATCTCCCATTTAGTTGGCTATCTCTCCACACATTTTAATTGAATTGTTTCCTTGGTTATTGCTGAATTTTGTGAGTTCTTTGTATATTTTGGATATTAACCCTTTATCGAAGCTGTTGTTTGCAAATATCATCTCCCAATTAGTTGGCTGCCTATTTGTTTTGTTGTCAGTTTCTTTTGCTATAAAGAAGGTTTTTATATTGATACAGTCTCATTCATCTATTTTTGCCATTATCTCCCTTGCCTTTGGGGTCAAATTCATTAATTGTTTTCTATGGCCAAGGTTCATGAGTTTAGTACCAATGTTTTCTCTATGTAATTTGTTGTTTCAGATCTTATATTTGGGTCTTTGGTCTATCTTGAATTAATTTTTTGTGCAGGGGGAGAAACTGTAGTCAAGTTGTAGTCAAGTATCATTCTTTTGCATGTACCTTTCCAATTTTCCCAGCACCATTTCCTGAAGAGGCTTTCTTTTCTCCTTTATGTGTTTTTGGCTCCTTTGTTGAACATTATTTATCCATATATATGTGGTTTTATTTCTGGGCTCTTGATTCTGTTTCATTGGTTTGTACGTCTGTTTTTCTGCCAATACCATGCTGTTTTGATTATTGTGGCTCTATAGGATAATTTGAAGTCAGGTAGTGTGATACTTCCGACTTTATTCTTTTGTCTTAGTATTGCTTTGGCTAGTTGGGGTTTTTTATGGTTCCATACAAACCTGGTAATTTTTAGTTTTATATCTTTAAAAAGTGATATTGGGGCCCTGGCCGGTTGGCTCAGCGGTAGAGCATCGGCCTGGCGTGCAGGGGACCCGGGTTCGATTCCCGGCCAGGGCACATAGGGGAAGCGCCCATTTGCTTCTCCACCCCCACCTCCTCCTTCCTCTCTGTCTCTCTCTTCCCGTCCCGCAGCGAAGGCTCCATTGGAGCAAGGATGGCCCGGGCGCTGGGGATGGCTCCTTGGCCTCTGCCCCAGGCACTAGAGTGGCTCTGGTCGTGACAAAGTGACGCCCCGGAGGGGCAGAGCATTGCCCCCTGGTGGGCAGAGCGTTGCCCCTGGTGGGTGTGCCAGGTGGATCCTGGTCGGGCACATGTGGGAGTCTGTCTGACTGTCTCTCCCCGTTTCCAGCTTCAAAAAAATACAAAAAAAAAGTGATATTGGGATATTGATGGAGATTGTACTAAATTTGTATATAGCTTTGGGTAATATGGCCATTTTAACTATGTTGATTCTTCCAATACTTGAACAGGAATATTTTTCTATTTTATTGTGTCTTTTTCAATTTCTTTCAATAATGTTTTGTATGTTTCAGTATATAGGTCCCTCACATTCTTTGTTAAGTTTATTCTTAGGTATTTTATATTTTTTTAGTTGCAGTTGTAAAAGGAATTGTTTTATTTTTTAGTTCATTTTCTGTTGTTTCATTATTAGTCTGTAGGAAAGCAGTGGACTTTTGTATATTGATTATATTCCCTGCAACTTTCCAGTATTGGTTTATTGTTTCTAATAGTTTTTTTTTTTTGGTGGAGTCTTGGGGTTTTCTATACACAGGATCATGTCATCTGCAAAAAGTGATACCTTTACATATTTTTCCTGAGATGGCTGCCTTTTATTTCCTTCTTTTGCCTGATTGCTCTGGCTAACACTTCTAGAACTATGTTGAATAAGAGTGGAGAGAGTGGGCAGCCTTGTCTTGTTCCTGATTTTAGAGGAAAAGCCTTCATTTTTTCACCATTTAGTATGATATTAGCAGATGGTTTGTCATATTTGATCTTTATTATATTGAGGTATTTTCCTTCTCTTTTAGTTTCCTTGAGTGTTTAAATATAAAGGAATGTTGTATGTTATTGAATTTCTTTTCTGCATCTATTGATAGGATCATATGATTTTTTGTTCTTTGTTTTGTTGATGTGGTGTATTACATGATTGATTTCTGTATGTTGAATCATCCTTGTGCTCCTGGAATTAATCCCACTTGATTGTGATATATTATTTTTTTTAAGTGTTGTTGCATTTGTTTTGCTAGTAATTTGTTTAGAAATTTTGTGTCTGTATTCCTTAGAACTATTGGTCTGTAGTTTGTGTGTGTGTGTGTGTGTGTGTGTGTTGTCCTTGCCAAGTTTTGGTATGAGGGTTATGTTGGTCTCACAAAATGTGTTGGGGAGTATTCTATTTTGTTCTAGTTTTTGGGAGAGTTTGATAAGGATAGGTACCAAATCTTTGAATTTTTTGTAGAATTCACTAGTGTAGCCATTTGGTCCTGCACTTCTGTTTTTTGGGAGGTTTTTGATAGTTGTTTTTATTTCCTGTTTGCTTATAGGTCTATTTAGGTTTTCCACTTCTTTGTGACTCAGTTTGGGATGATTGTATAGTTCTCAGAATTTATTTATTTTCTCTAAGACATTTATGATGTCTGGGGTAATTTTTCCTCTTTCATGTCTGATTTTGTTTTTATGAGTCCTTTTTTTATTCTTTAGGGGGCATAGACAGTGATTTGTCTATTTTATTGATCATTTTAAAGGACCAGCTCTTTGTTGTATTAATCTGTTCTATAGTTTTTTTGTTCTCTATTTCATTTAGTTCTGCTCTAATTTTTACTATTTCCCTTCTTTTGCTGACTTTGGGTTGCCTTTGTTCTTTTCCTAGTTCTTAAGGTGTGATGTTAGGTTATTGACTTGGGGTATCTCTTGTTTCTTCATATAAGCCTGTAATGATATAAACTTTCCTCTTATTACTGCTGTTTCTGCATCCCAGAAATTTTGATATGTTGTGTTATTTTCATTTGTCTGTACATTATATATTTTTAATCTCTGCTTTTATTTCTTCTTTGATCTAGTCATTTTTTAGCAGTATGTTGTTTAATTTCTACATTTTTGTGGGTTTCTTTACTTCCTTTTAACAGTTGAATTCTAATTTCAAAGCTTTATGATCAGAAACTATTCATGGTATAATTTCAATCTTCCTGAATTTGTTGATGTTAGTTTTTTGGCCCAGCATATGGTTGATCCTTGAGAATGTTCCATGCACTCTGGAGAAGAATGTATAATCTGACATTTTGGGATGAAATGTCCTATGTTTATTATGTCTAGTACAGTGTTTCCCAACCTTTTTTGTGCCATGCCCCACCTTAACCTTTCTAAAATTTTTATGTCCCCCCCTATGTAACATACATCATTTTTAACATTAAAAAATTGATTTGTTCACTTAATAAACATAAATGATAGGTTCTAGGAAGAAATCACTATGAAATTGTTAACAAAACACAGTAAGTAAAATTTCAAAACATATAATGAAAAACAAATTTAAATTCCAAATAATTTTAATACAGATTTTTCTATATTAATTTATTATTTTAATTTAGTGTGATCCTTGTGCTTGATGCTTGCTGCACAGAGATTTTATATTAGGTTCCAATTTGGTTAGCTTTAGTCTCAAGACTCCACGTTGTGTTATATCCAGCCGATTTCTTTTTTTGACCAGTAAATCATTTACAGCACTAAATCCACATTCAGCTAAAAATGAAGATGGAAACAGTAGCAATAGTTTTCTTGCACATTTGGTTGAATTTGGGTATTTGATTTGTTTCCTCACAAAGCCATGCCATCACTCCTTTGATATTAAATAAAGCCTTAACTGACTCATCATTTTGCAATTCTGTGAGTTCTTCTGGATACTGCATATTTGATATATCAGACAAATCCACTAACATTGGCTGCGTCATCCATGTTGGGAAATCAATTTGTTTTAAATCAGAAAATCTTTCTTTTAAATCAGCCGATAGAATATTCAAATGATTGACAATAACAAGTAAAGTGGTATCAGTTACTTCACATTTTTGAAGCCAATGAAACTGTTTAAAGTTTTTGTTGTTAATATGTTTCTGACATAACTCAATATTGGTAATGAAACTGAATATCTTTGCTTTTGCATCGACAAGAGTTTTATTTGTTCCTTGAAGTTGCTTATTTAATATATTTAGTTTTTCAAAGATATCAGCTAAATAACTCACAAATGCTTTACCATCTATTGTTAACAGATACTTCATTTCAGGTTTGTCGCTTAAAAAATCACTAAGAGTATCAAACAGTTCCATAAATCTTTTCAAACAGTTTCCTTTAGATAGCCATCTTACTTCAGTATGAAGTAAAAGTCTCACATGGTCTTCATTTTGTTCTTCACAAAATAGCTTGAAAAGACGCTCACATTTGGCACTAGCTTTAATAGCATTAACACACTTTATGACTGTATGTAATACTTCATTCAGAACAGGTGAGATGTGTTTAGCTACCAGTTTTCCCTATGAATAACACAATGCACAAGAATCATTTCTGGATTCGCATCTTTCATCAATTTTAAGCAGCCATTTTTCTTGCCCATCATATTGGGAGCACCATCTGCAGCACAAGATGTTCTATTTTTCATTGGTATATCATTGACATCTAAGTAGTTTTTTAGCTTATTATATATATCTTTGGAGGTAGTGGTGCTTTCTAATCTTTTACAGAACAACATTTCTTCAGCAAAATGTCCTTTATCAATATATCTTACGTAAGTTATCAATACTGCCTCACTGTCTCTCAAAGTTGATTCATCCATTTGCAAGGAGAATTTTCTTGTTTTCAGCTTTTCAATAAGTTGTTTTTCAATATCCTCACTCATTTCGTCTATTCTTCTGCTAACAGAATTGTTACTTAGTGGCATAGCTTTTACATGTTTGTCATCTTTTTCAAGAACCGTTTTAAGAAATGCTGATATTGACGGTTTTATTAAATTCTCTCCTATAGTGTGATTTTCTCCAGTTTTAGCGATGAATAAAGAAATTTGATAACTAGCCTCAAGAACACGATTATTAGTTGAAGTATGAGCAGTAAAGAGAGTTTAATGTTCTTTTTTCAAAATTTTTCTTTAAAGTTTTAAAGTAACTCAAATCTGAATTAATATGAGCACTATGTTTCGCCTTCAAATGCGCCTCAAGATGACCTCGTTTCATTGATTCATTGGTCAAGCATTGCTGGCATAAAAGACAAAAAGGAATCCGCTCATCGTGACCAGCGGGTATGAACCCAAATTTTAAATATTCCTCTGAATATTGACGAGTTTTTTGCTTGCACCACTCATTTTACTATGGGCTATAATAAAAATAAGACCAATTAAAAACTAATATTAAAATATGTGTTAAAATATATTCAATGTGACATAGAGTAAACGTATACTAAAAATTCATATTTATTTATATGTATATAACACATTTACTACACTACCACCGCAAATCAAAAGGTATCTATATTTTTTCCACTTGACAAAATTTTCTGGAAAGTTATGCTTCTAAAATTAAAATTGTCGTGCATGCACTATTATAGCCCCAATAATATTTATAAAATATTAGTGCTTTCTAGCCCTGATGCAAGAAGTACTTAATAAAGAGTTTAATATTAATAAAAATAAAATAAAATACTTACCAATTATATCTATGCAATATATATATGTATATTTATTAAATCAACGAGCTTTTACAACAGTTTTGACTGACACTTATTTCAAATTAACACCAACTGAATGATGTGAAACACTATTAGGTGAGAATAACTGTGTTGTTTAGCGAGTTTTTAAAACGTCCGGGGTTCCCTGCAGCAGATGGCACGCTCCGCGGTGAACCCAGGACGAAGTTTACTTGATGACGCCAATCACCCAGTTGATATTTTGTCTCATCAAACGAAATTATACTTAATAATTATTTACCGCAATTATTTAAGAATTGCATTTTTTGTTAAATTTGGCACCGATATCTAGCATTGCATTTAAGTGGCCTGGGGTGAAAGAGTTAAAGTCATGTTGAGTCCATTTTCAAATTGCCCCCCTTAACTATCGAATTGCCCCCCTGTGGGGCATGAGCCCCACGTTGGGAAACACCGGTCCAGTGTGTCATTTAAAGCCAATATATCTTTATTGATAATTTTCTGTTTGAATGATCTATCTAAAGCCATCAATGGTGTGTTGAAATGTCCAAGTACAATTGTGTTTTTGGCCACCTTTTTTTTTTAGATCAGTTAGTAGATGTCATATATTTTGGTGCTCCCTGGCTTGGTGTATCTATATTAAGAAGTGTTGTGTCTTCTTGATGCAGTGCCCCCTTTATCATTAATGAAATGTCCATCTTTGTCTCTGGTTACCTTTGTTGTCTTGAAATCAGCATTGTCAGATATGAGTATGGCTATACACACTTTCCTTTGGGTATTATTTGCTTGGAGATTCATTTTCTAGCCTTTCACTCTGCATCTACTTTTGTCCTTGCAGCTTAAATGTGTCTCTTTAAGGCAGCATACAGTTTGGTTGGGTTTTGCTTTTTGATACAATCTGCTGCTCTGTGCCTCTTTATTGGTGAGTTCAGTCCATTTGCATTTAGGTTAATTATTGACATTTGTGGATTTCTTATAGCCATTTTGTGTTTTGTTTTCTGGTAACTATGTTTTTTGGTTTTTCTCTCTTGTTTCTGTCAGATTTTTGTTTGTCAGATTTTGTTTCTGTCTTATTTTTTTAGTGGCATTCCATACTTCTTTCCCCGTTTCTTCTTTTTTTAAGCTGTGTGTTTCAGTGGTGGCTTTTTCGTAGGTGGTTATAGTTAGGCTATGAATAGGAAAATCTTCATATGTACAAGATTCTTTTGTCTTTGAGTGCTCCTGCACTCCATATTCCTTTGCTACTGAAGATCTTTATTTTCTCCCCTTTTATGTTATTGTTGTCACAGATTATCCTTGTTCTTATTGTGACCTTGTTGGAGCTTTTACTTATAGTTTTGATTTGTTTTGTTTGTGTCTGGTCTAATAACCCCCTTGAGTATTTCCTGCAGTGGAGGTTTTCTGGTGATAAATCCTCTCAGCTTCTCTATGTCTGTGAAAGTTTTTATTTCTCCTTCATATTTGAAGGATAACTTTGATGGGTATAGTATTCTTGGCTGGTAATTCCTCTCTTTCAATAACTTGACTGTTTGGGTCCACTCTCTTCTAACTTGTACAATTTTTGTTGAGAAGTCTTTTGATAACCTAATGGGATTTTTTACTATATATTATATTTTTCTTTTCCCTTGCTGTCTTGAGGATTCTTTCTTTGTCATTGATTTTTGACATACTTACTATGATGTGCCTTGAAGTAGGTCTGTTTGGATTGAGGTAACTTGGTGTTCTGTTTGCTTTTTGGATTTGAGGCTCTAACTCTTTCCATAGGCTTGGGAAGTTCTCCTCAATTATTTGTTTAAATAGGCTCTCCATTCCCTTCTCTCTCTCTCTTTCTTTTGATATACCCATTATTCTTACATTGCTCTTTCTGATGGAGTCAGACAATTCTTGTAGAGCTTTCTCAGTTTTCTTAATTCATGAGTTTCTCTCTTCTTCTCTCTGTAACATATCTATTTTCCTGTCTTCAATGTCACTGATTCTTTCCTCTATCTGGCTTGTTCTGTTAGCAATACTTGCTATCTCAGTTTTTAATTTATATTTTGATTTCTTCACTTCTGTTTTTAAAGTTTCAATCGCCTTGGTGATGTGTTTGTTTTCTGAGCTCATTAAGTTGTCAGTTGGTGTCTTCTCACATCTTGTTGAATATTTTCAGGTTTCAATTTTGAATTTTTTATCATTTAACTTCAAGGTTTCCATATAATTGAGATTTGTTTCTTAAGATTTTTTATTTTCTTTTTGAACTACATCTTTGTCTTGTGTAGCCATGGTATCTGATTTCTTCTTCATTTATTTATTTATTTTTTGGTTGTTTATTTTATTTATTTATTTATTTTTTCTTTACAGAGGCAGAGAGAAAGTCAGAGAGAGAGATAGACAGGGACAGACAGACAGAAAAAGAGAGATGAGAAGCATCAATCATTAGTTTTTCATTGCACGTTGCAACACCTTAGTTGTTCATTGAATGCTTTCTCATATGTGCCTTGACCGTGGGCCTTCAGCAGACTGAGTAACCCCTTGCTTGAGCCAGTGACCTTGGGTCCAAGCTGGTAAGCTTTTGCTCAAACCAGATGAGCCTGCGCTCAAGCTGGTGACCTCGGGGTCTTGAACCTGGGTCCTCTGCATCTCAGTCCGATGCTTTATCCACTTTGCCACCACCTGGTCAGGCCATGGTTTTTTTTTTATATTGATTTTAATTTATTGTGTTTACATAGATTCTAGTGTTCCCCCGAATGCACCTTGATTTCTTCTTCTTTGATGGAATTTGAGAGTGATATTGTTAAGAATCCTAACAAAAAACAAATAAATAAAATATTATTAAAAATACAGTAAGAAATAAAGTATTTAAAAAAAATTTCCACATAAAGAAAAACTACAGAAAAAAAGATAAAAAACCAAATAAAATAAAAAACAAGACACCCAGAAAATAATTAGAAAAAAATATATTAGAATAAAATTCCAAAGAGAGAATGAGAAAAGAGAATAAGAAGGTAAAAAAGGGGGGAAAAATGAAGAAGAAAGAAAGAAAAATGAAATTTGATTTTGAGGGGTTTCTTCCAGTGTTGCTTTATTACAAGTTTTAACTCTGTAATGTTCCTAGACTTCCCTCCCCTGAGATGTCGCTGTTGCAATGATGTAGGCGGGGCTTCAGTCAAGTTGGTGTGTGAGGTATGTTTTGAAGGCTTTACAGCTTTGACTTCCTGGCTTTGGCTTCTAACTTTCTAGCTTTAGCAATGGTGATCTCAGACTTTCAGGAACTCCTTTGTAGATATCAATAGGCCTGGGGACTGGACATGGAGCACCTCTGTTTTTCAGGGGAGAGAGTAGCTCCGGAGAGCATGCTGTGGGATTTGTCTCTGCTACTCTCCATACTGTGAGATTAGGGAGGCAGGAGCTGAGAGGCTGGGGGCTACACTTTAGTTTTCTCTGTTTCTGCCAAGTGTGAGTCCAGGCAGTCCATGGGAACAGTGGCTGTGACCCTGTGCTCTAGTGCTTTGATTTATCTCCACCTCTGCCCCTCTATCTCACTGCTCCTCCCTTCAGAAGACTAGTCATTCCTGGTTCCCCTCTCTGTACCCTTTAGACAAAATTCAATCAGCATGAGCTTCCCTCCTCTCCACAGTCTGGCAGAGAAAAAACAAACAAACAACCTAGTTCATGTTTGTCTCCTCTTCAGAGGTGACTGCAAATGAGTTTTATCTTCTTTCCCCTTTTCAACCAGTGCTACCTTTATTCCATTTGATGCACAGATCTTACAGGCACAGCTGTGAGCCCAGCTAGGGTTCCTTTACTGTTTTATGGTTGTTCAACTTGTTGAAATTTCAAGGGGAGAGATCATGAGTATCTATCATGTTGCCATTACACTGATGTCATTCTCCTACAGTTCAAAATTTCAGATCAATAGTAATGTTCTTCTAGAACTTAGAAAATACCATTCTATTATCTGTAACTTGTGTTGTTGCTGTTGGGAAATGCCAGTGTATTTCTGCTTGCTTCTGTAAGTAATCTATCTTTTCTCTGGTTGTCTTAAGATCTTGATTTCTCTTCTTTTTTAAAAAATTTTTATAAAATTACCTTTTGATATATCTACTTGTAGATTAATTTTTATTTATTTTGCTTGAAATGAATTATACTTTCTGAATCTGAGATTTAATATCTTTCATTAGTTCTAGAACTTTTGAAGTCATTATTTCTTTGAATGTTACTTTTCCTCGTTCTCTTCCTTCTCAGACACAACATTTCTCTTGGTATATAGATCTTCTCATTCTATTTCCCATTTCTCTAAACCTCATTTATACTCTTTTCTGCTGTGTCTAATCTTTGGTAAGTCCATATAACATCTTCTTCATTTTGAGATATTATATTTTCAGATTTTAGAATTAATTTCTATTTAATTTTTATTAATAGATTACAATATTCTGATGAATGTATGTTGATATAACCTTTCTCTAGAGAGAATTTACCTTCTCTTCTGATAGGAGACAAAGTCGTGGTTGATCACCTTAATAATATTAGGGACTTACTTCACACCTATCAGAATGGCTACTACCAAAATGATAAGAGCAAACTAGTGTTGATGAGGATGTGAAGAAAAAGGAATTTTTGCACTGTTGGTGGGAATGTAAATTGGTGTAACCACTATAGAAAATAATGTGGAGGTTCCCCCCAAAATTAAAAATAGAATGACTGTATAATCCAGCAACCCTCTGGGTATCTAAAGAAAATACAAGCATTAACTCAAAGTGATATGTGTACCCCCAAGTTTATAGTAACATTACTTATAATAGCCAAGTTATAGAAACAATGTTAAGTGTTCACTGATAGATGAGTGAAGAAACACAATGTGATATATATCTCTATGTCTGTCTATCTATCTATCTATCTATCTATCTATCTATCTATCTATCTTTACATACAATCACACAATGAAATATTATTTGCCATGAAAGAAACTAAATCTTGCTATTTGTGACAACATGGATAAAACTTGGGGGCATTATGCTAAGTGAAATAAATTAGACAAGAGAAAGGCAAATACTGCAGGATTTTACTTATATGTATAATAATAATAATAATAAGCTCATAGGTATAGAGAACAGATTGGTAGTTGGCAGAAAAAGGGAGTAAGATCCAGGTGAAATACTTGAGGGTCAAAGGTACAAACTTCTAGTTTTAAAATAAATATTTCTTGGGGATGTAATGCACAGCATGGTGACTATAGTTAATAATATTGTATTGCATATGAAAGTTACTAAAGAGTAGATTTTAAAAATTCTCATTACAAGAGAAAATTTTTGTAACTATCTATGATGACATGTTAAATAGACTTATTGTGATGATCACTTTGCAATATATATATTTATTGAATCATTATGTTGTACAACTGAAAGTAATAAAAAAAGGGGGGGAACTATACTGAGTTGCAACTGAGTTGCAAGTATTTTCTATTGAAAGCAAACCTAAATATATTATCTATACATTGTTTGTTTAAAAAATTTTAGTTATTATTATTATTATTTTTAGAGAGAGAGACAGAGAGAGAGATAGGGACAGACAGGGACAGACAGGAAGGGAGAGAAATAAGAAACATCAACTCATAGTTGCAGCACTTTAGTTGTTCATTGATTGTTTTCTCATATGTGCCTTGATTGGAGGGCTCCAGCCGAGCCAGTGACCCCCTGATCAAGCCAGTGACCTTGGGCTCAAGCCAACAACCTTGGGATTCAAGCCAGTGACCTTTGGGCTCAAGTCTATCCCGCACTCAAGCTGTTGAGCCTGTGCTTAAGCCAGATGAGCCCATGCTCAAGCTGGAGACCACAGGGTTTTGAACCTGGGTTTTTAGCACCCCAGGCTGATGCTCTATTTACTGTGCCACTGCCTGGTCAGGCTAAAATTTTTAATTAAAGAAAATACCATTTTAAGTAATTTTAGATAAATAGACTAAAATTTTAGGTATAAGCTGGTATCTTTTGTCTTGTCTTAAATATATTCACTGTTTAGATAATTTGGGTTTTTATATTTAATCAGTAACTGATTTATATTTACTCAGCATATTTATTTATTAATTCCATCAAGTTTATATTGAACTTTAGTACCATACACCTTTCAAGACTAAAAGTTTAGAAAAGGAAATGATATATGCACTATTACATTTCAGGGTAAAATTCAATTGGTGCCAAAGGCAGGGCTTTCAACTTCTCCCTTTATCTTTTTCCCACCGTTTTACATGTGTGATGCCGACTGAAGCATATGGGTGATTCCATAGTAGGTAGCTATCAGTCCACTATTGCTCTTATACTTAGGAGAACATACTGAATGATAGGTGTTTCAGAAACCATTTGAAGATGCTGCTTATTTCACAATGGTTTTCTCTTCTCTGGGACTTACCTGAAACAATAAAAAGGGCCTCTAGGGGCCATATCTTTGCTAAGTGGCTCTAGATGTCTCCCTCTCTGCTTTCTATAGTAAGAGAGAAGAAAGCCAAAGATTCAGCAAGATATCCCAGTGTGGTAGCTTAAAAACATGTCTTTTAATTATTTAGACATTATTTTCCCTGAGAAATAAGATATATTTGCCCTCCCCTTGAATCTGAGTAAGCTTGTGACTTGTTTGTAATCAATAGAGTACAGCAGATAATACATCATGCATCTTCCAACAGTAGGTCATGAAAGGTGATACAACTTCAACCTTGTTAATTGGAAAAATTGCACTGGAGCCCTGAGCCACTATGTAAGAAACTCTATTACTATTAGGCTGCCATGCTGTGAAGAAGCTCAGGCCATATGGAGAGGCCATGTGTACATGCTCTAGTTGACAGCCCCTGCTGAGGTCCCAGATGACAGCTAACATCAGCCACCCAGGCATGTGAGTGAACAAGTCTCCAGATAATTCTAGCCCTAACCATCTAGTCACCCCCAACCACTGAGCCTTCCCAGCTGAGGCTCCAGACATCAAGGAGTAGTGCCATTCCTACTGTGCCCATATAATTCCTGACCCATATAATTAATGAGCATGATAAAATGGTTGTTTGAAGTCACTAAGTTTGGGAATAAATTTAACTCAGTGATAGTAACAGAAATATCTAATAACCTTCCAATAAATCTCCCTTTTGGCCTAAACTAGTTTGAGTTAAGTTTTTGTCTTTTCTGATCAATAAGGCCTGATTAATATAGCAAAGCAGTGAAAATGATTTTATTGTGGAAGTAACCTTCATTTTCTCTAATTTATTTTATGAAAACACATACACTGAGATACTTCCATATTAGTAGCTAGATAATTTCTGCTCCTATTGGCTTATGATGACAAAGGTTGAGACCCAAAGAAGCCATAAGGCAAGAAAGTTCTGTGGGAGAGTGGAGAATGGGAAGAACAATCTTATTCTGTAGACCTGGTGGGCCTGGCTATTTATTTGTTGCCTAAACAGGCAGAGAATAAAGTCCTTCAAGATGCTTGGCTTTGTGGTTAGGCTCATGCTTTTGCCCTGCCCTGCTGACTCCAGGTCTAGGAGGGCCCAGTCTCTGGGAGGCATGAGAATCCTGCCTGTTCACCCGGCACATGGAAGACCTGTGTCTCCTGCTACTACTCTCTTTTCTTTCTTTCTTTCTTTCTTTCTTTCTTTCTTTCTTTCTTTCTTTCTTTCTTTCTTTCTTTCTTTCTTCCTTCCTTCCTTCCTTCCTTCCTTCCTTCCTTCCTTCCTTCTTTCTTTCTTTCTTTCTTTCTTTCTTTCTTTCTTTCTTTCTTTCTTTCTTTCTTTCTTTCTTTCTTTCTTTCTTTCTTTCTTCCTCCTTCCCTCCTTTGCCTTCCCTTCCCTTCCATTCCTTTGCCTTCTCTTCTTTTCCCTTCCCTTCCCTTCCCTTCCCTTCTCTTCCCTTCTCTTCCCTTCTCTTCCTTTCCCTTCCTTTCCTTTCCCCTTTTTTCTTGCTCCTTTATGTGCCTGGACTGGAGAATCAAATCACAACCTCCAAACTCCAGGAGGACACTCCAGAGTTATCCAACTAGGGCTTAATTTTTATTGATGTTTATAGAGACAGAGAGGAAGTGAGAAAAAGGAGGGGGAAGGAAACATTTATTTTTCCATTCAGTTGGGCATTTTTTGGTAGCTTCCCATGTGTGCTTTGACCAGGACCGAACCGTCAACCTTGTTGTTTTGGGACAACACTCTTTTTAAAAAAAAAAAAAAAAAAAATTAAGTGAGAAGTAGGGAGGCAGGAGCAGAGAGACAGACTTCTGCATGTGCCCCAACTGGGATCCACCCGGCAAGCCCCATCTGCTGCTGTTGCTTCATTGCTTGGCAACTGAGCTATTTCAGCACCTGAGGCAAGGCCACGGAGTCATCCTCAGTGCCCGGGGCCAACTTACTCAAGCCATGACTGTGGGAGAAGAAAAGAGAGAGAGAGAAGGGGGAGGTGGAGGAGTAGAGAAGCAGATAGTTGCTTCTCCTGTGTATTCTGACCAGGAATCAAACCTGGGACTTCCACATGCCGGTGCCAACGTTCTACCTCTGAGCCAACTGGACAGGGCCTGGGACAATACTCTTAACTGACTGAGCTAACTGGCCAGGGCTCTTTATTTTTCCCTGTTACCAGTTCCCTGCCTGCAGCTCCCATTCCTCAGATGGTTTCCAAGTTTTTTCTTTATCTGTGATCCTTCCTTGTCCAGAAGAGAAGACACAGTGAAGAAAATGATCATGCTCTATCCTTTTCCTTACTGTGCAAACTTGTCTCCAACCTGTTAATGTTCTCCTCTAATCAGAATAGTTTTTTCTTTTCTTTTTTTTAATGGAACCGTGCAGTTAGTCACACACTACGCACCATGGAGTCCAAGTAATTAAGAACTGTTTGCATGGACTGTTCAGAATGACTAATAAATTAACTGTAGAGCAGATGTAGTTTTCTTCAAAGCCAGAGTCTTTGCAATGATTTCTTTCTGATCTCAATAAAAATATTTTCAATTCCCATAGTTAGCCTTTAAACTAATAGCATAGCAGTTGGTGTCTGGCCTTCAATGTGGCCCTGAGCTGCTCTGCAGGCAGTGAGCACGTGCCAGATTCTCTTTCCTTGATGAACCCCAGACCACTGAACTGTTCTCATTGTGGTTTCTTTCTCCATCTTGTTTGTAACTTGGATCTCCAATTCTCATTCCTTTTCTTGGTATTTTTGGGGACAGAGAAAATTTTCCCTTTCCCTCTTGGTTCCTCTGGCTAGTTGAATAATTAAAATGATATAGGCCAATTAACAGGAAAAAAATTAAGTTTTAATAAATGCACATGGGGAATTCACATAAGCATGAAAATTTCAAAGACAGTAAGGCAAAATGAGGTATATATGTCATTCTGGACTAAGGAGGAGGAAGTAAGAATTGAGGACGTCAAAGGCAAGTAAGGTAATTCCCATGGAGATAAAGTAAATAAGTGTTTGTTGGGCTATCTTGACACAATGGGACACAGAGAGGACTTTGGTCAAAGGAGCCTTGGGTGGTTCCTGAACATCAGATTTAGTTCATCTTAAACTATAGTTATCTACAATAATAGGTTTCTTTCTGGAGCAGGTCCTCTACTTACATCCTTTTGGGCAAATAAAAGGAAGGTTAAAGATTTTCTGTGAGTTGTTTGTTTCTTAAAAATATACAACTTAAAATAATCAGCATCCCAAAAGGTTTGGCAAACTCTGCTCCCCCTCACTATGGTCCGTCTTGTGCCCATTTATTTCTCTTCCATTTTATCCATTTTCTTTTTCTTTTTCTTTTTCATTTCTAAAACATTTTCTGGGTCCCTGTGTCTTAAGTTTATAAGATGACTTCAGTAAGATGCTGGATGGATTTCACTGGTCAAGGGGGTGAAGGCCTATGAAAGGGTGCAGAGAGATGAAACTTCTCTTATTTGGAGATTTCTTCAGGCTTCTAGACTTTCTTAGGCTCTGAGCTATGGAAACAAATCACATCTTGGCACAAGCTCCCAGCTCCACACAGCTATGAGAGGCAAGCTTGCTGTGCCCCAAGTTTTAAGGGCTAAAGGCTCCAACATATTGGCAGTGAGTAGGGTTGAGCTTACATACCTGGGGACATAAGAGGTGGTGCTGGTGGTTTGGTTAGTTCTCTTTGAGGACAACTAAGAGTGACAGGACTGGTGAGAAAAGCAGAAGGGCACAGGCAGTGAGGTGTACTCAGCAGGGAGGAGAACATATTGGAAGGCTCTGGCCACAGGAGTGGACCAAGGATGAGTGTTGGGCAGATAAAATGTATTATGCTCACTTTGTTAAAGATAACACGAGGAGGCCATCGCCCAGGTGATATCAATGTGTGTTGGGGTGGGCTAAAGGCAGGCAGAATCCTTGTAGCCTGGGGCTTGGTTTTGGGATTAAGCCTTTCCTACCCTTTTTGATGTGGGGCGGTACAATCCAATCATGCCTCAGAAAGTGACTTTGTATTAGAGACTTCCCTATTTTGTATATTGGATTAAGGGTTTTGAATCTACACTATAAAATAGGGGTAGAATGGGAGCTTGGGCTCTTGGTTCCTGAGGTTAGCATGAGAGAGCAGAGAGAGTAGAGCCAGCAGCGGAAGAAGGCCACGTGGAGGAGGCCAGGAAAAGCAGCGAAGATGGCGGAGTGCTGAGTGAGATGCCAGTTTGTACAGAGTTTGTATCTGGGATAGGAAGGAGATGGGGAACTGAGGAGAATAAGTCTGGTGAGCTAGAAACCTTTGATTCTAGGAAACTCGGATAAGTCAGTGGCTTTGTGAGCACTGAGTGTGACTGGGTTTTGGAGCCCAGTGTGTATTTTTACTTGCCCGCCGGGTGCAAGCTAGGATTAAAGGCTATGGCCCACCAGTTTTTGGCTCCATGGTTTCTTTACCGACTGTCTGAATCCAGTGCGAACCTGCATGGGCCAGGCTGCTCTGATGGTGACCCTGGCCGTGGCTCCTGGCTTTACAATGAGGAAGTGGAAGGAAGGAGTCAGGCCATTGCAAAGAAGAGAAAAGTCTGGGCCTAGATCAGGAATCTGCAGAAGGCTGCTTAGTAGCTTTTCCTGTGGGAATCAAGAGAATGGATGTGAATTCCAACTCCTCAGAGAACTGTCCCATCTTTCTTTTTATTTTATTTTATTTTATTTTGTATTTTTCTGAAGCTGGAAACGGGGAGAGACAGTCAGACAGACTCCCGCATGCGCCCGACCGGGATCCACCCAGCACGCCCACCAGGGGCCTAACTCTGCCCACCAGGGGGCGATGCTCTGCCCCTCCGGGGCGTAGCTCTGCAGCGACCAGAGCCACTCTAGCACCTGGGGCAGAGGCCAAGGAGCCATCCCCAGTGCCCGGGCCATCTTTGCTCCAATGGAGCCTTGGCTGCGGAAGGGGAAGAGAGAGACAGAGAAGAAGGAGTGGGGGAGGGGTGGAGAAGCAGGTGGGCACTTCTCCTATGTGCCCTGTCCGGGAATCGAACCCAGGTCCCCCGCACGCCAGGCCGACGCTCTACCGCTGAGCCAACCGGCCAGAGCCACTGTCCCATTTTTCTCACTGAGGTCCTCCCCTGAGTCAGAGTGTTTTTTCCACTCTTAGCATAGGGCAAGGAGATAAGCAAGGCCAGAAGAGAGCTATGGTCCAAGTTCATATGTGGCCATCAGGAACCCCTTTGAAACAGAGGAGGGTGTAGGCAATTATTTCCAACTCACAAGGGAGAGAACATAGGGCCAGGCAAGTAAGCAGGGGTGTTCTCATTCACATTATTATAGAAATAAGTTAGTGTAAGTTCCCCAAATCTGCAATTCAGCTTTGATTAAAATCAAATTTCTGCTAGTGGACAGAATTTTTTTTTAATAGGAACTATAAAAGGAAGAGAAGCTCTGGATATAAATGTTTCTGAAACTGCAACTCAATGAATAAATTATAAATCTTTTTTCAGAAAGATAAGATGATTAGTGAATATGTTTTTAACAGTTATCAAAAATTTTAAGTTTGCATTATTCTGTTTCTTATCATAAAGTTGAGTTTCTGAAGAAGTTTATTTACTGAAAGAGGCAAAAACTAGCTTTCTTATCATATGAAAAGATTTTGTCAATAGTCCTAAGGCCTGCTGACTTGTAACTGATAACCTTGAAAAAAATCAGTCGTTAGAATGTTAGTACACTTACTGTAAAACATTGAATGTATTTCTTTAAAGTTGTAATTTATGATTGCAATAGCAAATTGATTTTGTTCACCAATCTTGTGATAATTAACCTGTGACCATGGTCTTATTTATTGATCAAATTATAATAATTCAGGAATGCACCTAAGAGCTCTTTAATCTTTCAAAATACATATCTTACAAGTAAATGAAATAGGAATGTCTGTTAGGTTAATTTTCAAATATGCACAGAACGTTGATTTCCAAAAGGCCATGATGCTTCCTACCTCTGGGCTTGGGGGTGTCTGGCTTATTCTTACAGGACTTCAAGCTCATTGAGGGTTCTGGTTCCTCCAGGAAGGGTCCTTGACCTGTACTTGGAGGCCTAGGGCCCTATTTCTGCATTCCCACCACTCTGAGCACGCCTCTATCATTCAGTTAATGAGATCAGATTGAGATGGGCTGTTTACTTGAATATGTTTTCCACCTCATTGTGAGATCCCAGTGGACTGTGACAGTGTCCTCATCTGTCACCTTTGTATCTTGTGCACAGTATCCTATGGCCAAAACATTTATTGAACTGCAGAACTGCAGAGGGAGCAGAATCGGGACTTCCTGGGACAGTGCTCTTTCTATCCTTTCCCTAAGCTGTCTCTTGAGTTTCATAGTCTCGGGGGCAAAGTGTGTGTGTGTGTGTATGTGTGTGTGTGTGTGTGTGTGTGAGAGAGAGAGAGAGAGAGAGAGAGAGAGAGAAAGAGAGAGAGATGGTGAGGGAGGGAGAGAGAGAACAGAGATGAGTGGATGACCCTGCTTTGAATGCTCTGATAAGATAAGTGAGATGGATTGAGTGACCCTGAGTGCTTGATGGACTCTTCTGATCTTATTAATTCCTTACCTGCGACGGGTCTCAACATCACCACCCACCATTTACTGCGTACCTGCTGTGTTCTAGGCCACACACTAGATGATTTACACATCTGTATCTTAACCCCAAGATCTGGCTCCTGCTAATTAGAGGATTAGAATAATAGGTAGAGCCTTAATAAATAAAATTCACCAGCTAATTCAAACTCCGTTCAAACTATTCATTTCCACTTCCTCTCATCCAACCTATTCCCGGTAACAAATATGCCCTTCTCCTCTCTGCCCCAATTTGTCTTTTTGTGGAGCTACTAATGAGCGGGGAGACTCTCAAGGAGGACTGGAAGAGGAAGAGAAGGAAGGGGGAGAGGCGGACAGGCAGAGATCCAAGGGGGTGGGTCCTCTACAAACTGAGTCATTTATCTCGCATATCCTGGAGTGGGTGTCCCAATTACTTAAGGTATGTTAGGTTCAAAGATCTGTCAAGACACTATTTTCTAAAGGACCTGCGTATGCCCTATATCTGTCTTGTTCCTCGGTTGGAGATGATGCATGGTGCATAAATCTTTGCAGAGTGCCAATTAATGCCTGGTCTACTTCTTTGAAGTGATGTGAGAGCTGACTTTTCAGGCTGGGTTCTGCATGGAAGCTCCTTTGGCCATGCAAGCTCCAATCAGCTGACAGGACTGGAGAAATGCTGCTTTCTCTGGGTGACTGGTCTGCAGAGCAAGCACACTCTGTCAATAGCAGAGGAAGCCATGCTGGGTTTCAGCTATAGTCATGGAGAATGGCCCTATTAATCAGGAGCCTAATCAGCCAGCTCTGTGATATGATGGTGAGGGTGACCATATAATTTATTGTCCAATCTGGGACACTTTTGAGACTGAAAAGAGAATGCTATTAATAATTATGTCTAGAGAACAGATGTAATTTGGGACTGTCCCAGGCAAAGCAGGACATATAGGTACCCTAAGGTAATATATTAACATTATCAATTAATTCTTAGAAGCCCATGGAATAAGATTGCTCCCATATCATGTTCACCAGAGAAAAGCAGGTCTCATGGGAGTGACACTCCTCTACATGTACCTGCTCTGTGTTTGAACACATATACAACATTTTGCAATCTGATGCTTTGAAAGAACAAAGGTTTGGGTGTTAAAAAGAACTGTATTCCCATTCCAGCTCTGACATTCATTAGATGACCTCATAAGGTAACCAACTATGCCCATTTTCCTAGGACTACCTCAGTTTTATCACTGAAGGTCTTAAGACCCAGCAACCCTGTAGTGCCAGGCAAACCAAGACAGGTGGTAACCCTATTTGACAACCTCACTGAGTGTAGAGTGTGGGCACACAGAGCTCTAAGCAGTCAAGGTTGTGTTCTAGCCACAGTATGGGTCAGAGAATAGAGCAGTGATGTTAGACTGGTACTGGAAGTGTTTGAATGATGGTGATCCAGCGGCAAGAGGAGGGGCCTCAACGAAGCAGCTGTGAAAAGGAGAGATGGTCTGGGGGCTTTATTGTTGAAGCAGAGCCTGATGGTGCAGTGGGAAAATGTAGGCAGAGTCAAAACAAAGAAGAGAGTGACCTCCAACAATGTCCAAGAATGAGGGTTAGAATAGCAGCTGGAGTAGAGGGCAGGGAGATACACAGATGGCAGTGTAAATTCTGTGTGAAAATCCTCCCTTCCCGCTTTGCGGCCCCACTCATGAGATACAAGAAGGGTTCATAAGCAAGTGGATTAGGGACTAACTACTATGGTGACTACCAAGCAGTGGGGCTTGGGACATGAGTAAAATGTCCTGTAGAGCCCCTGGCACAAGAAAACTGAATTTGTTCTCCTTGCCATTTTGTCCTACCCAATACAGTGTCCTTCCCACCTTTCCTTTACACGTATGCTGTTCTCCCCAAAGAACACATTTAGAAGTGTGATGTAGAAAGAAAGAATGCAGTGTCCAAGTAAGAATAGCATCAACACTAAAACCCACTGTAATGCCGGATAAGGAAGCAAGTAAAAAACTTGCTGACTTCTTTGTCTCTTTTCCTTTTCTTCCTTCCTTCCTTCTCTTCCTCCCTCCTTTCCTTCCTTCCTTCCTTCCTTCCTTCCTTCCTTCCTTCCTTCCTTCCTTCCTTCCTTCCTTCCTTCCTTCCTTCCTTTCTCTCTCACATATCCATCCATCCATCCTTCCATCCATCCATCCATCCATCCATCCATCCATCCATCCATCCATCTTTTCTCGTGTGACTGTGCTATCTAGGGCAAATACATTTGCTTCCCTAAGTATTTATAAAGTGTAGGAGTTATCTAGTCAATTCCTCATATTTCATTTGATTCTTAGAATTTTTGATTCTCAAATTGTACACTTTTTGAAGGAATTTTCTTTATATGTCCTCTGCTAATTTCAAAAGCATCCTCAATTGACCATAAGCTGAGGGTAAAAATAAAAATTGGGCTCAGGGAATCAGCAGCAGGACTGAGCATCCTGGGGTACACCCCCCAAATTGGTCTTGCTCAGGGAGCACCAGCAGGAGTGCCAAATCCCGGGGGAGCATCCAGGGGTCTGCTGCTGCCAAGGGAAGTACCAGCAGCCCAGGGAAGCGTCCGAGGAACTGGTCTGGCCCACAGGAGAACCAGCAGGACCTCTGCAGTCCAGGGAAGAGAGTTCAGGACTGCTCTGACTCAGAGTCAACTGAAATCAGACAAGACTTAGTGTCCTGGCTTTGTTTTCTTTTGAAGCAGGAGAGTCCCCTCCCCTCCTTTTTGTCTCATCCAAGTGTTGATTTCCCAAGGGTGGTATTATTTATAGTGGTGAGCACAAGGAATCTGACAAGTTGGGTTTAATGACAAGGGGCCTTTTGCAGGGGCCCCATGGTCCAAAGGCCTTTCTAGAGGCTGAAGGAGAATATTTTAGGGTACAGGAGCTTTCTTGCAGAAAGGGACCGCTTCCATCCAGACCTCAGTTAGGTTGTACCCTCTTGTCACATCTTTCTGAACGAAGGTAGGACTGAAAAGAGGGAAGACAGCTATAGAACTTGGGTGAATCACAAATCCCCAAACCTCTTTTTAGATCTAAAGTTTTTGCATTTGCAAAATGAGGAGACTACACCGAGTCACTCACTCTAAACTCTCTTATTTTCTCTTTTATGATAAATGCCTCTCAACATTCATTGAAAATTGTGGTCACTCATCCAGAACAGTACACAGCTGTATGTGTGTGTAGGTAGTTTTTAAAATAAGATTTCAGGAGGTTCATAAAGTTTTGGAAACTCATCCATGTTTAAAATCCTGGATTTAAGTGGCGCATATCTTCCTTCCAAATGTCAGCTTCTTTGATTCTTCCACAGAAAAGGGTGGGAAGAAAGGGCAGAGGATGGGAGGGTGGGGGTTGGTATCGGGGAGGGGTAGAGCCCCCTGGCGATGGAAGCCGGCGTCTGCAGCCAGAGCCCCGAGTGCTTGGCCCTGGCAGCAATGCCATCTCCAGA
This sequence comes from Saccopteryx bilineata, assembly GCF_036850765.1. Taxonomy (NCBI): domain Eukaryota; kingdom Metazoa; phylum Chordata; class Mammalia; order Chiroptera; family Emballonuridae; genus Saccopteryx; species Saccopteryx bilineata. Next base: position 39,240,661 of record NC_089499.1, on the reverse strand, counting down.
CGAGCAACTGGAATGTAAAATGCAGATTGATGAGAGCAATAAACCATTTTCAGATTCTCTGGGCATGGGGGCGGCAGGTGTGGGTTTTGAGGGTTTTTTTTTTTTTGCCAGTTTTGAAGGAAGAACACCTTGGAAACTGGGCACGCATCAGTGCTGGATGCAGCTAAGCCAGCAGGGGTACGCTACCTCCCTTCAGTCAAAAATACCTGCTTCCTGCATCTGGGGGCCCGTGAGGTTCCTGCATGGCGTGCTCCCAGCAGCTTTCATCCTGGGACTCCATGTGAACTTGCCTGGGCAAAGCTACGGGGCGGGAGTAGGAAGATGATAGGACACATGCAGGACAATCGCTGTCGGGGGCTAGTGTTCACAGAAGGGCCAGAGAACTTGGCGGGTGACAATGAGTAGCAGCAGTAAGGTGGATGCCAGGGAAGCAGAACATTTCCCAGAGGTGCTTCTGTAGGGGTGGAGCTCATGCCTCTGGGATGTCCATTTTGTCCCAAAAGTCGAAGAAGGATGATGGGTTAAATTAGGATGAAACTTGTTTCCCAACCTGCCAGATTATTGTCAGCTGGGCTGGGACAACCTCACAAGGCTGGATTTCCTGGTTCCCTTAGATAGGTTTCCTGGGGCGAGACTCTGCCTCCTCCCTTTCCTTCCTCCGGAAATGTAGCAAGGTGTGTTCTACCGTGTTCCCGGGCATTGCCCACCTTTCTCGGGGCAATGGTGTGGTGCTCTGCTGAGCAGGTCTGCCTGCGGACCCAGAGGCACCCATCCCTGTAGGAGCCAGGACGGGAGTGACAAGAGCGTGGGGTGGGGGAGAAGTGCAGGGTATAGCTGATGCTGGGCTGGAGACCAAGGGGGCAAAGCAGGGGTCAATGCCAGGCCATCAAGGGCAGACACAGACATGGGGGATTGAAGACAGGGACTGAGCCAGCATCGACAGAAAGCCCTGACACTGTTACCATGGCAGGACACGGGCTTGGAAAACCCACTTTACTTCTCTGAGGCTCCGTTTCTTCTAATGCAAGATGGGGCTAAAAACCTCTAGAGAAGTAGTTGTCAGAATGGAAAATGAATAGAAATCGCTTAACACAATCATAACACAAAGAAGCAGCTCCAATTAATAGTATTTCGTTATTACCATGTGCTGGCTACCAAGCAAGGTTCTCAGTTGGGTGGTTGTGAGAATGAGTAAGATACACTCTCAGCTCTCAATTTTCTCATAACTTCACAATTATCATATAAGTCAGACTGTGGTGAGTGTTGTAATAAAGGAAACCACTGTTGCCGAATTTCTCCTGTGACCTCATAATTGCTCACTTGTGAAAAACCTCTCAAGTGACTGAAACCCTCCCAGACAAAGGTATTCCAGAATCATGCTTCCAATTAATGTCTCCTAACTTGGATTACAAATGTGAGCTAGAATTTCTCAGGGTCAGTGCCAACTGTTTCTCAGGTAGCTGGAACTAAACACTGTGTGCACAATGACATTCTTTAAGGATGGCTTTAAAACTATAGGTATGCATGTGTAGGAGGAACCTTGTCCACCATGGGCCATTGAACCACAGTGGAAAACAATGGAGAACCACAGAGCTGAAAGAGCAATTAGATTTTCTTTTCTTTTTTTCCCCTGGAGAAATACAAAGCTCCCACTCATTCACTCTCATAACTAGATTGGTCTTTAAAGTAAGTTTAATGAATGAGTAAACAACACCCCTTTGTTTATATATAATCAGTTATTAATGGAAATAGATAAGGCAGGGAGAGTAGAGAGAAACCAACCCAAGGAGAGCCAGTGATGGAAAAATAAAGACTGACAGAGACACACAGGATTGGGAAAGACCCAGACTAGAAGCAAAGATAAGTCATGACACAAATGAGAGGACAGGAAGGATAGGAGTGTGTGTGTGTGTATGGGGGGGGGCTGGAAACAAGAATAAAAGGGGATATTCTAAACCATACTTTCTAAACCAGGGGTCAGCAATTTTTTTCTGTAAAGGGCCAGATAGGAAATATATATATATGGTATTTTTTCTAAGTGAGAAGTGGTTGGGGGGGGGGGCAGCAGACAGACTCCCTCATGCACCCAACCAGGATCCACCCGGCATGCCCACCAGGGGGCAATGCTCTGCCCATCTGGGGCATTGCTCCATTGCAACCAGAGCCATTTTAGTGCCTGAGGTGGTGGTCATGGAGCCATCCTCAGTGCCCGGGCCAACTTTACTCTCATAGAGCCTTGGCTGCAAGAAGGAGAGAGATAGAGAGAAAGGAGAGGGGAAAGGGTGGAGAAGCAGCTGGGCGCTTCTCCTGTGTGCCCTGGCTGGGAACCTAACCCGGGACTTCCACACGCCAGGCCAATGCTCTACCGCTGAGCCAACCAACTGGGGCCAGATAGGAAGTATTTTAAGCTTTGTGGACCACATGGTTTCTGAATCAACCACTTAACTATGCCGTTGTAAGGCAAAAGCAGCCATAGACAATATGTAAAAGGATGGGCATACTGTGTTTCAATAAAACTTTATTTAGGAAAACAGGTGGCAGGCCAGATTTGGCCCAATGGCATAATTTGTGACCCCTACTCTAAATAGTTAATAAACAGTGATGTCTTTTCTGGGTTTTGAAGATGTGGTTCTCTCAGGTACCACCTCTAAATAGCTATAGAAGTCCTACAAGGATTCTGGCTACTGGGAAGCTCATACCCTTAGGTTCTTTCCTTCAGACACCAAACGCTGGCAACATTCTACAAGGAGGAAGGAGGACTCCTGTACTGCTTCATCTTGGGTAAGTGGTCCTGGTGGAGCAGGTGGTGAATGCACGTATGGCACCTACACTCACCCAGCCAGCAAAGTGCAGGGCTGCAGTCCATGCTCAAAGCTTGACTAGGCTTCGTGATGAACACCTTCCTCCAGTACAAGGCTTTCCTTCCACTCCAGCTGCTGGTCCTGTCTTTTGTCCCAGCACATCATGATTCTGACCTCTGACATTTCAAGAGTCTGCTATTTTAAAAATGTGGTATTTTAATCTATCCATTGTTGAAATTCTGGAAAGAGAAATAAATAATTTGAGGCACATGGAGGATTCATCAAGGAAAGACCTAGGAGAGGACAAGGCAGAAATACAGAAGTGGAGAAGGGAAGAATCCTCTCAAGAAATTATTTATCTCTTTGCTCTTCTTCCTGAGAGGGCCAGGCTGGGGGCAGAGCTGTGGCTAGCCTGCTCAGGGAGGCTCTGAGACAGACCAGATGTGGGCTGACCTCATGGTTGTTTCTTGCTCCCAGCTGTCTGGGATGTTTAACATTCCTGACATTTAGATTTATATAATGCTGTTCCCCTGCAGGGTTCAAGGCATTTGGTATGATATATTGGGAAAATGTTGCATTAATTGTTGGGGGATCTGGGACATCATTCTGGTTCTGCCAGGTATCAGAGGTTGGGCAAGACCAGTGTTTCTGAACAAGCGTTGAGAATCTTGTAAGAAGAGCAAGTGTCCAGTGAGCTTGGAAATGGCAGTGCTAAACCAAATTAAAGAAATTTCTTTATTGCAGAACCTCTCACATTCCTTACTATGTGAATGTGCTTTGTGAATGACCATTGGCATCACCACCATAGTTAGTGTACCTGAGATATTTGTCTCCCATCCTGACATCCACACACCTTTCCGCTGCAGGTTTCAGTGGCACAACAGTGTCTCCTTTCCTCTCTTCTCAGACAGGAAATATTTTGCATCTTCTTTTGCTTCTCTCACCCTCCACCAATGGGGGTGATTATGGGTCTGAACGAGGTCTCTTGCTTCTTTCTGTGTACACCTTGTGTACTCATCCTTTTCAAGGCATACACCATGATTTCCACCCAGTTTAGTTCATATCTCTAGCATTGACTTCTTGCTGGGACCTAAATTTCCAGAGGATGTTTTCCGACGTGCATCCTTGTATCCTTTCGACAATGAATTTCCTAACCCCAACTCATCCTCTCCGTCTTCCTCTCCATCTTCTCTTAGGGCTCAGTCTTGGGCTCTGACTGCTTCATATCATTCATTATCCCCTCCCCAGGTGAGCCCCTTATTTTTAGATGTTGTAGCTCATGGCTGCTGTACTCATCCTTGTTGAGATCTTTTTCATAACATTTCTTCAAAATAGACAATGTCTTCCTTGGTTTTCAATGCCCATGGAACCCAATGCAAACTTCATCCTTGGGTTCCTCTGGTCCAGGACTCACGTCACCATTCTCTCTCATGGCCCCAGACTGAGATGAGACCCCCTCAACTATTTGAGGACTTCAAAGCCCATTGTAAATCCCTCTCCCCTGAGGGGTTCATGTGGGTGTTGCCCCTTCTCTGACCTTTCCCAACACGTTAGCTCCACTGCACAGGTGGACATGTTTATTGTGACCTTTGGTGCCCTTGGCCCCTAACCACTGAAACTAGAGAAAAACTAGAGAATAAAATTTGAAAAGGACACTGTATGTTCCACAGCTTTTTCATGATCCTCAGGGGTCTAGCAAGGAGAGAGACATCTTCGGCATCCAGTTCAGATTTTGAGATTGATTTTTTTTTTCATTTTTCTGAAGCTGGAAACGGGGACGCAGTCAGACAGACTCCCGCATATGCCCGACCGGGATCCACCCGGCATGCCCACCAGGGGGCGATGCTTTGCCCCTCTGGGGGGTCGCTCTGTTGCATCCAGAGCCATTCTAGCGCCTGAGGCAGAGGCCACAGAGCCATCCCCAGCGCCCGGGCCATCTTTGCTCCAATGGAGCCTCGCTGCGGGAGGGGAAGAGAGAGACAGAGAGGAAGGAGAAGGGGAGGGGTGGAGAAGCAAATGGGCGCCTCTCCTGTGTGCCCTGGCCAGGAATCGAACCCAGGACTCCCGTACACCAGGCCGACGCTCTATCACTGAGCCAACCGGCCAGGGCCTGACAGACATTTTTTAGGGGGCTATTTATGCCTAAATCTCAGCAGGAGCTGCAAAAAATATTTTTCTTTAAAAAAAATTACTTATTCATTTATTTTTAAAATTTTATTGCTATAGCATGTCACTTTTATTTTTTAAATTTTTATTGAATTTATTAGGGTGACATTGGTTAGTAAAATTATATAGGATTCAGGTGTACAATTCTATAATACATCATCTGTATATTGTATTGTGTGTTCACCACCCCAAGTCAAGTCTCCCTCTGTCACCATCTATCCCCCTTTACTCAATTGAGCCTCCCCTCCCTTTCCTTGTGGTAATTACCACACTGTTATGTGTCTGAGTTTTGGTTTTTGCTTATCCCTATCACCTTTTCCACCCAGCTCCCCAACAACCCTCCCCTCTAATAGCTGTCAGTCTGTCTTCCATACCTACAAGTTTATTTCTATTTTATTGATTAGATTCCACATATAGGTGAAATCACATGGTGTATGTCTTTCTACAACTGACTTATTTTACTTAGCATAGTACTTAGAAGATCCATCCATGCTGTTGCAAAAGGTAAAGTTTCCTTTTTTTTATATGACCAAGTAGTTAGTATTCCATTGTATAAATAAATGTACCATCACTTTTTTATCCACTCATCTACTGATGGGCACTTGAACTGCTTCCAGATCTTGGTTATTGTAAATAGTGCTGCCATGAACATACGGGGTGCATATATTATTTCAAATCAGTGTTTTAAGTTTCTTTGAATGCATTCTCAGAAGTGGAATCACTGGGTCGTAAGGCAGTTCCATTTTTAATTTTTTGAGGAAACTCCATATTGTTTTCAACAGTGGCTGAACTAATCTGCGTTCCTACCACTACACGAGGGGTCTGTTTCCGCCACATCTTTCTAACACTTGATTTTTGTTGATTTATTGATAATAGCCATTCTGAAAGGTGTAAGGTAATATTTCGTTATGGTTTTAATTTTCATCTCTCTGTGATTAGTGACATCTCACAACTTTTCATGTTTATTGGCCTTCTGTACGTCCTCTTTGTAGAAATGTCCATTCAGGTCCTTTGCCCATTTTTAAATTGGATTGTTTGTTTTTTTGGTGTTGAGTTGTAGAAGTTCTTTATAAATTTTGCATGTTACCCCCTTATCAAATGTAGATTGGCAAATATATTCTGCCATTTAGTGGGTTTTCTTTTCATTTCTGTTGATGGTTTCCTTTGCCATGCAAAAAATTTCTAGTTTGATGTAGTTCCATTTGTTTGGTTTTTGTTTCCCTTACTTGAAGTGATATATCAAAAAAAAAATATTGCTATGACCCTATTCTGCTCTGCCTTCCCATTGCCGGAGCCCACAGTGAGTGACTGGGAAGGAGCCTTTGGGTGTTGGCTGTTTAAGAAGGTGCCTGTGTTTCTGGCAGATTCCCATCTCTCTCTGACAGACAAGATCCCCACTGATTTTCACAGCCAGACATTATGTTAATTTTTCTTCCCGGCTCTGGTACACCTCTCTTCTCAGGACTTCTGACACCTTCCTGGGAACCTGGTCACAGCAGTGCAATGCATTTTGTGGTGATGCTGACTCGTAAACAAACCCACTGTATTGCCAGTTGTTTAAGAATACTCTATTTACTATTGTGTCAGAGTTGCTTACAGTATTCAGTACAGTAACATGCTGTACAGGTTTGAAGCCTAAGAGCAATAGGCTGTATACCATATAGCCTAGGTATAGCTTAGGTATATAGTAGGCCATTCCATTTAGGTTTGTATAAATGCATTCTGATGTTCACATCAGGACGAAATCACCCAAGGACACATTTCTCAGAATGTATTTCCATTATTAAGTGCCACCTGACTAAAGAGAGAGAGAGAGAGAGAGAGAGAGAGAGAGAGAGATTTTAAGTAATTGGCTATATGATGTGGGGGTTGGCAAGTCTGGAATCTGTAGGACAGGTCTGCAGACTAGAAATTTAGGGAAAAACTGATGTTATAGCCTTGAGTTCAAATTATGCAGGACAGCAGGCTGGAAACTCAGGCAGGGTTCTGATGCTGTAGTTCTGAAGAGGATTGTTTTTAAGAAATCCCAGTCTTTACTTTATTCACAGGCTACTAATTAAAATGACAATGACACCTAAGAAAATATCTTCACAGCAAAACTTTTTAAACCAAATAATTGGGACTATAACCTAGCTGAGATGATGCACATAATTAACTATTGCAGGCATTTTTTGTGAGTCTGCTTGCTACTTGAAGTCATGTTGTATAGCTTCCTTTTGGCATAGACAGAACTTGAGACCACTAAATAAGAGGGAGCAGACTGGGGTTCTGGGCCTGTGGTGTGTTCCTTGAGAAGCAGGGCACTGGCCTGGACTTATCCTTGATGAATGGGGTGCATCCATTTCTTTGTCCATAAAAGATGATAACTATGTTTCTGTTAGCTCTAACATTATACCCTGAGCATTAAGTAGTCCTTGCATCTATAAAATGGGACAAGATATAACTAACGCAATGTGTGCCAGGCATTGTTGAACATGCTTTATGTGGAATAGCTAAAGTAATCCTCTCAATAATACTACTAGATAGCATCTCTTTCTGTTCCCATTTTACAGATGAGGAAACTGAGGCATAGGGAGATTAAGTAGCTTTTTGCAGGGTCATGCAGCTAGTCAGTGGTAGAGCCAGATTTTGAATCCATGCAGTCTGGATCCAGTGCCTGGCCTTTAACCACCACATGATGCTATTTCTATACCACCTCACAGGCTGTGGTGAGGAATAAATGGCTTAATGGATTTGCAAACACTATGTGCACTAAAGGCCTATATTATCCTACAATACCAGTTTGTCCCTTGGGTACTTCTATGAGCAACCCCTCTGGGATGGAGTCTCATAACTGAGTTCCATCTGGCAGCCCCTAGTACATTGTCAAGTACACAGCAAACTTAGATGATGTGTAGTCAGTGCTGGGGCAGTGGAATGAATCAAGGATATGCAAACAAAGCACTGCATGATGAGATCTAGTTTTGAGTCCTTCCCTAGCAGTTGTGGATGGAAGAAGTCAACTCCCTGCCCCTCTTATCTTTATGTAAAGAATCAGAAGAACATCTACCGGCAGTTCATATTTACCTGTTTATGCTTCTTTATCAATCTCTGGAAAAATAAAACACCTCCTGTGTTTTCTTTCTTGCTTGCTTTTTTATGCACAAACACTTGAGGTGGTTCAGGCAGCAGATCTCCCTGGCAACAGGAGGCCAAAGTGCTATTTGAGCTGCTGGACATGAGAATATGTGTCTATGCAGCTGCTCCTATACACAAGAGAGGAGACAAGAGATCTGCTCCTTGAGAAGGCCTCCTACAACGTCCCTCATGAGTCCAAGACGGCCACGAGGAGCCCATCTCTGCATGGGCAGACCCTCAGCTTCAGACCAAATTCTGTCTGAATAAGTGCTTTCAGTGCAGGGATCTGAGGAAGCCAAGGGGAGATAGAAGAGACCTTGAAGACTGTTTAATAATTCTCTCTGCTTTGGTTTCTCTGTCTGCTCTTTGCTATCATTCAGTCCTAGCCGGTGATGCCCTTCCAGGCCTTCAGCCGAGCCCCCAGGGCGCTCTAGGAATTGTGTAACTTTCTAGAGACATGGCCTAAAGCTATGGTATCTGAGCTCAGTTGGAATCTTCACTATCTCTGAATTTTTAAATTATTTTTTATGTGTATTGATTTTTAGAGAGAGAGGAAGGAAGAGAGACAGAGACAAAAAAAAGAGAGAAATATTGATTTTTTGTTATAACTATTCATGCTATCATTGGTTGGTTTTTGTATGTACCCTAACCAGGGATCAAACCGACAACCTTGGCATGATGCTTGGCCAACGCCTACCATCTCTTGATTTTTTTCACTGGACAAGAAAGACCTCTATATGCTGATATGGCTTGGTGGGGAACAGAATGTCCAGTATGCAGTCTGTGTTGCCTGTGGCCAGGGTCAACTGACATGCCCAGATGTACCAGTCTAAGCTCCCAGAAAACAGAGTTTACATCACAGCCTTGGTTTCCTCACTCCTCATTCCTTACTCCTAGGAGGTAACTGCACTAGAAGCCTACCTATGCCCTGATTGATGTATTCTGCTACTTTCCATTTCTCCTTTCCTTGGCACTCTTGACTACTTCCTTCGTGGCAGATACTGGTGGTCATCTGCTCAACAGCCATGCTCTCCTTTGTCCTTGCTGACAGTGCAGGGCCGCAATGTATCTAACTTGACATGGCCTTTTTCGTTACAGGTGGCCATGGGATCCAGTTCAAGTTAATGGGATGTAAGTAGAGTCTACTGGTTGGGGCTTGCAGGAAAGCTATTTTATTTCTGGTTAGTGGGGCAAACAATCCCTCTTCCCCCTTTGCCCTTCCCCCTCTTTCTGCCTGGAGCACAGAGGTTGTGCTGCTTGTGTGGCCATGAGGATGAAAGTCATCAGCTGAAACGGAAGGAGCAGGGGGTGGATAGAGCCTGAGTCCTTGAAAACTTCCTCAAGTAGTCACAGCAGCATCAGCTTGCCTCCTTTTTGGACTCCTTGTTGCACGAGTGAAGGATTCCATTGCACACAGCCAAGTGTACTCACAACTTTTTGAGAAAGACAATTTAAAAGCTCTCATCTTTCCTGTTTGTAACAATGAATTCCTTGCCCGTCTGTCCTTGGCTAGCTCCTCTTCTTCCTGCTGCGCTGTCTTCCCACCAGCCTCTGCAGGGCCCGGTTATGACATTTCTGATGCTCCCACAGGCAGGCTGCCCTTTATTGCCATAGTCTCTTTTCTGGGCTTATATGTCTTGCTCTACTCTGGGAGGTGATTTGCGATGGTCCAAGTATGTATGGGATGACTGCGTTCTGTAAAGAGGAAATAGCATCTTAGTCACATGAGCGCCAGAACCTCTGCACAATTTGGCTCTCTTGCTTTATCCAGTAATGGAAAAGCAAACAAAAGAATCTTTTTTTAATTAGCTAAACTTTGAATTTTAGAGACACCTGTCTGTCCCAAGTCACTCTCCAGTGGTTTGCATACTAGGTTTGGCCATACATCTCTGGTTGCCCAAGGACAGAAATGGCAAATACCTGGTTCTTCTGACACCATTCCGTGTTCTATCCCCTTGATGGAAATCATGACTTGATCATATCATTTTGTATTTGTATGTTCGATTTTGTGCTCAAAGCATTTCACAATCATGCTAGAAACCTTGCTCAAGGAAGCTATTCTCGTGTCTCTGAGTCAGTATGCAAAACAGACACTTGAATGCAGTTTCTGCACTTTTTCTAAAGAGTCTCAGTCTCAGGGCTTCCTTAGGTCTGGTATGCAAGAATGCTAAGCCATTGGGACTCCCACAGTACGTTGGATAAGACCGAGGCAAAGTTGCTCAGGCAGACCAAAGGAAATGAGGGGATAATGATATTCTTTTCTAACTGCCCCTTTTACATCTAATCCTCCTAACCCCCCAAATTACAGCATCTGTGCCTATCGTTCTGAGCCGAGGTAGCAAGATGAGGGGGACTGCAGTGGAGGGGATGCTCATCAGGGATCGTGTATTTTAAAGATCTGCAAAAGGGAAGTGTGAAAACTTCTTGGAAGGGGACAGCAAAACTGTAATTAAATTTTCTGATCTTGTTAGCCAATTTTTTCACTCATTGCCCCTGAACCGGAGGACGGGAGGGAGGGAGGACACTGTGGCGGCGGGGGCGGCGGGGAGGGAAATGAGCTTTTCACGGATTATTGGGTTAGTTCCACTTCTCCCATTTTTTAATTTATTTGTCTGCATGTTCTCCAGAGCTGAAAAGTCTCCAAATCCTTTTCCATTTTCTTTTAATTAGATCTGATTTTGGAGTCTGAAAACTTGGGAGGGGCTCAGGTTACAATAGCAGGTTGACAACAGTTGGAGAGTCCTGTTCTCATCTTTTTGAACTCTGTTCAGAATTTATGATTCCTAGTAATGAGTTTCTTTATTTCTTTGCATTTCTTCTTTCTTTTTTCCTCTAACAGTTGAATTACTGTTTGCACTCTTTATCACCTTATCCCATTTTGCTGTCTTATGGTTAAAAATCATGAACATTCCTCTCAAATTTTTTAAAAAAGAGGATGCATTTATTTCCACAGTCTTTGCCTTTATATTTCTCTTTTATAAAATGGAACACAGGTCAAAAAAGGTGATGGTGGTTCCCCCTGGATATTTAGGCGGAGTAATACCAACTCTCCATTCTCTTTGCTTTGAAGCACAAAGAAAAAAAAAGAAATTAGCCAGAAAAAAAGAGCCACAGGAGCCCATGGTGGATAACCTCATTTATTACTTAAAATCACTAGGGACTATATGCTGGGGTTAAGGGCATCTAAGGCCTCAGGTGGGAAAGCTGAACAGAGAGCAATGAGTGGTTGGTGGAGGAACAAGAACCATTCCCTTGTGGGAGCCTGACGTGCTGAATGGCAGAGACCTTCTTCCAGGTGGATTGGTGCCAGGACAGAAGGCACGTCTGCTATCCACAGAGGCTGCCTGTGGGCCCGCTGCACTGGAGAGCATTTGTTTACAATTCACCCAGGGCGAGAGGCACTCTGTTTGTTGGCTCAGAATTTATGATGTCACAGGGCGGGCTTGGGATGGTCTGACTTAATATCTAGGCTACAGAATATATACAATGAACACTTTGAAAAGCCAGATTTGGGCACCACAAATCAATGTGTAGCTATCCTCAATAGAAGTTGAAATTGAGGTAGCCCTGGCCAAGTAGCTTAGTTAGTTAGAGTACTATCTCGATACACCAAGGTTGCAAGTTCGATCCCCAGTCATGGTACAGACAAGAATGAACCAGTGAATGCATAAATAAGTGGAACAATGAATTGATGTTTCTCTTTTTCGCTCTAAATCAATAAATATGAATAAAAATAACTAAAGATGTCCCTATGATGGCTGATTGGGAAAAGCAAGATGTAGGTATTGATTGTGGACCAAGAAAAATGATTCAAATTGAAAACCACTGAGGCAGAAACTGAATTATAGGTTTTGTTTTGAAGTCAAGCTGGTTTGTACATGAACAACACCATGAATCCCATTCCTGAATTAGCAGAGCAGAGATTTTTACATTTTTTATTTCATGGTAAATAAAGATATTTGATAGGTTCCTGAAAACCCCATAGAGCCCCACTGGTGTTCTTTTTAGCCTGTTATAAATATGCCAACATATTACATGTGAGGGCAGCATATAATTCAGCTCTGAACTCACCAGCCCAGCATTGGGCCTGGCTTGTTTTGAAGGCAGAGATTTTCCAGGGGTGCCTAGGGGATCACAGATGGCCTGTGGAAGGCAAATTTGACTTGAACCTTGAAGACTGAACAAAGTTGAAACTTGAGGAAATATAGAAGGTGGAAAGGTGTGCCTGCAGAAGGGACTTTATAAGTGATGGCATAAAAAAAGAAAATATGATAGATTCACAAAGAATAGAAAGTTAGTTTGGGAAAAGTAAGAGAACATGATGGGGTGTAATCAGGGAAAGAAATGGTGAGGTAGGTCAGGGCTGAATCACAGAAGGCCCTGGATATATAAATTGTATTTGTATTTTTTTAATTAAGTGAGAGTAAGGGAGGTAGAGAGACTTCAAAATGTTCCCTGACCAGGACCCACTTGGCAAGCACCTTGTAGAGCGATGCTCTGCCCATCTGAGGTATTGCTTCATTGCTTGGCAGCCAAGCTATTTTTAGTGCTTGAGATGGAGGTCATGGTGCCATCCTCAGTGCCAGGGGCCATCTTGCTCAAATCAATCAAGCCATGGCTGTGGAACAGAGAGAGAAAGAAAGAAAAAGAAAGGGAGAGAGAGAGAGAGAGAGAGAGAGAAGGGGGAATGGGAGGGGTGGAGATGTGGATGGTCACTTCTCCTGTGTGCACTGACTGGGAATTGATCCTGGAACATCCACACAGAGGGCCGATGCTCTATGGCTGAGCCAACTGGCCAGGGCCTGCATTTGTATATGTAGAGTAAAAACTGTGGACCTGGAAGGTTGATGAACAGAGAGATGGGAATAGTGCTTAAGGAAGAGTAAACTCTCTGAACCTCAGTCTCTTTGCAAATGAGGGCCGCTCAAATTGTCCTCTCAGATTCTTTTCTCTAAGCTTCACCTCAGCTGCTATAGAAAGAGGGAACAAATAGCTTACAAATTCTGGTTACTCCTGTTCTAAATAACTCTCTGTCTTTCTACCTTTCCTCAGAACAGTGGGGGATGGAGAAGGGGGGGAGGGAAGAGGGGTTGGAGAAGAGAGAATGAGGGAGAGATTTCAAAACAAGGGTTTTAAAAATTCTTAGACTCAAAGATAAAGGACAAAAGTCTTAAGAATTCTATGAAAATAAATCCTTAGTAATAATAATTATTGTTGTTGTTATCACTTTTGTTGATAAAAGTGATGCTGCTGAAGTGGTCCTTTGGAGAAAAAGCAAACAAATCCTGGTATTTAGAAGTAAACTTTTTGGAGAGCTGTCAGAGTTGGATAACAGCAGGAAAACAGATCTTCTGAAACTCAGATCCACAGAAGCATCTGATGCCGCCTGGTTAAGATGCACATCAAGTAACATATTGCCGTGCAGTGTACGCTGTGTAGAGCTTGTCACTGCTCCTTACCTCTCTCCAGCTTCCTCGGCGGGTTCTCTGGGCTGCCTCGGCCAGCCTACTCTCTCTCCATCTGCCTGCTCCTCCCCAAGAGAGAGAAAATGACAGAAAAACCTCTTCATCTCCCTTCAAATCACAGAATCATAGCATTTTATGGCTTAGAGGAAACATAAAGAGAGCCTTCAGCTATTTTAAAGACAACAAAATATTCCTACAAATTCAAGCTCCATTAGGAAAACTGGGATGGTAGAACCCATAGATGTGGGAATACTGGCCAAATTCTAATAAAGATAGATATAAACCTTCCCCAAAGTGTTTTTCCATGAGACACTGACTCTCTGTGATCAAAAGTGGGCTTTATATAGGGCTTAGAAACTGAATAAGTGGATCTGAGACTCTGACCCAGGGTAAGGTGGGAAAAATCTGGAGGGGGAGGTCACATGGTCTCTCAAATCTATCCAGTTCTATGTGGCCACCCTTAGGCCTGGACAGCATCAATGGACTTGAATGAGGTGTCTCCTTTTTCAGAGCCTGCTTGCAGAGTCCAGGAAAGCTGCCTCACTAACCTTGACCTACATTGCACTGCCTGCCCTCAGACCTAGTCTGCCCCTTATGGACAAAGATCAGGAAGGAGATGGCCAGAATCTCCTCCCAGATCAGACCTGGCAATGGAGTGATGGTGAAGCAGAGCCCCAAGGCCTCCTGCGATGGCTACAGCAAATCCTTCACAACACTAACACAAAAACAGTAGAGGAAAACCCATGGAAATCAATATGTAGTATTGCCTATTGTAGATATCAATCATTTAGTATGGACATTAAGCTGAATGAGACCACAAGTAGGGACAACAATGATTTTGAACAAATATTAAACATGTATTTTCTGATTTGAGATTGATATATTATAAAGGCAGGACTCAAATGCACCAGAGCTAATAAAGACATATCAGGCTTTCATCAGAACAGATATTAGAATGAAAGTACAGCCTCAACACATTTTTATAAAGTGAGATATAGTATGAGCAGTTCTTTCATTAGGGATGGGGAAATCAAATTTTAAAACCAACGTCGACTTAGAAGTTTTTCTACTGATCATCAATTCAGCACTCATTTTCAATATTAATAACTCAGCTAAGCACCTGGCAGAGTTAATAAATTTTTCTGTGAACCTTCACTTGATTGATTACATCATAGTCAATGTGACCACATAAGAAGTTGCCCTGGAAATAGGATTCTCTGCAGCAATAGTTAAAAAGCAAGAAATTACTGTAGGTGAATAAGTTCTATTTTAGGATTGTTTCTGACAATTCTAAGAAAAACAAAAGCACAATACATGTAAGAGAAGTGGGATTGTTGGCAATGTTTAACCAAAATGGAAGGGTATTTTTTGTGCTTATTACATTGCATTTTGGGGAAATATTTTGATCTTAAAAATTCCAATAGAAGAGGAAATAGCAGGGAAAATAATTATAGTAAAGAAATACAAAGGTGAAGTAAAGTAGTTCAACTTCTTCGTTCTCCACTCAAGCGTATGAAATTAGAAGTCAGATGCGGAAGAAGACTCTAGGGTTGAGGGAGATGGTGTTCAGTTGGGGAGGTCCCCTGGAGGATGTGTCTATTTGTTCTTGGGAAGCCACTGAAGGCAACAGACTCTTGGAATGTCCATGTTGGGTGAAATGTTAGCAATATTCCACTTCCTTATTTCTTCATATTATACTATAAATAGACCAGCTATATAATTTGCAAGGTTCTCAGGATGAAAATGCAGAGCAGGACCACTATTCAAAATTTATTAAGGATTTCAAAAAGGCACCACAGCATTGAACCAAGTATGTGGGCCTTCCAAGCTATGGGGTCCTGGGCACTGCATAGGTCACATGCCCAAGGAGCTAGCCCTGACTATAAATGGGGAGGCAGGGACCACAGTGACTCAAAGTTGTCTTCTAATAGATCCCTTCACTCTTCTTATTGGTTATCAGCCCTTAGGCACCCAAAAGGTTGGGCACAGGGGAGGGGAAGAGAAAGCACCTGCAGAAATCACATCATGCCCCTTTTGATGGTAGAATCAGTCATGTTCTTCCTTCTCAGTTATCTTTTAATCAACTACACATGCAGGAGTCTCCTGTGACCCCAGGATCCTTTATTTATTTATGTAATCTCAAACAGTGAAGGTATACAGTAACAAATACTTTGCAGGGGGTCAAAGACACAGAAACAAACAAGACAAAGTATTCTTCCTCCAGAAGCTCCAGCAATGAGAGAACTTAACTTTATCTGAGAACTGACAGAGTTGCATTTCTTGGGAGGAAATAAGGGAATGTGAATTGTCATTTTCAGATAGAATGATATATCAGCTCAGTTGGCATCAATTTTTCATTTTTTCAAAAAGGAAGATCACATAGAAAGATGCAAATCCTTTAGTAAATGACCTATCTTTATTTATCAGTGGTTTTGGATGGAAAGGGGAAGGTGAATTGGACTTAAGAGGTCAAGACTATAGGACCATCAGAAGGGAGTAAAATCTGCTGGGTAGTGAATGGGCTCAGGTACTCTGAGAGCTTACTGGGGTGATTAACTGACTCCTAGCTGTTGGACATGATGCCATTTGTGATGCAGTATAACGTAGCCTCTACCTTGAGGCAGTTGTCTTTGCAAGGTAGGTAGGAGTATGAAGATGGTAGTTATTTATTTATTTTTTTGTATTTTTCTGAAGCTGGAAATGGGGAGAGACAGACAGACTCCCACATGTGCCCGACCGGGATCCACCCGGCACGCCCACCAGGGGCGACGCTCTGCCCACCAGGGGGCGATGCTCTGCCCCTCCGGGGCATTGCTCTGCCGCGACCAGAGCCACTCTAGCGCCTGGGTCAGAGGCCAAGGAGCCATCCCCAGCGCCCGGGCCATCTTTGCTCCAATGGAGCCTTGGCTGCGGGAGGGGAAGAGAGAGACGCTATGTGCCCTGGCCAGGAATCGAACCCGGGTCCCCCGCACACCAGGCCGACGCTCTACCGCTGAGCCAACCGGCCAGGGCCTGAAGATGGTAGTTTTATGTATACAGGCCTGCACAGAGAAATGGCCCAGTAGACTTGATTTTATCATAATCTACGTCTTATCAGGTAAGTCCCAGAAGGGAAAACAAGTCTGTTTAATACCTTTAATCACTGCCTTATTTCATTTTATCTCAAGAAAGCTTTCCTGAAAAGGGGGTGTCTCTCCAAGTCTATGAGGAATGAACCTCATGGTTGCTGGCTTCAGAACTGTATGTTTTTGCTTTGTATTTAATTGTGACAGACTTTTTCTTTCCCCTTCTGTGAATCTTAACTAGAATACAACAGATTTCTTTTCGGTATGGTTGAAAACATTCTGATTTTCATCTTTTCTGTAAATATTTTGAAGGTGGGTTAAGACCATCTTTAAATGCTGCTCTTAGAAGTATTTTTTCTCAAAGTGTATTTATAACATATTAAACTACATACACATTCTTATAGAATTTTTTTTATATATATATTAAGTGTGAGGTAGGGAGACAGAGACAGACTCCTGCATGCTCCCCAACCAGGATCCACCCAGCAAGATCCCTACTGGGCGATGCTCTGCCTGGCAGGGTCGCTGCTCCATTACTTGGCAACTGAGCTATTTTAGAGCTTGCGGCCATAGAACCATCCCCAGCACCTGGGGCTAACTTTGCTCAAACTATTGGAGCCATAGCCATGAGAGGGGAAGAGAGAGAGGGAGAGAGAGAGAGAGAGAAGGGGAAGGGGGAGGGTTGGAGAAGCAGATAGATGGTCACTTCTACCGTGTGCCCTGACCAGGAATGGAACCCAGAACTTCCACACCCTGGGCCGATGCTCCACCACTAAGGCAACTGGCCAGGGCAACATACACATTCTGAAGACAAAGATGTTGGTTTTTCTATCTGAATAATGCCTAATAATCAGTAAAGTTGTAGGTTAGAAAATAGCCTATGTGGTATGACCTGGACTCAGTGGGGGTCCTAGCAGCAAACTCATCCCTCCATCCACTGCACATTTCATTGTGACACGAAGCTTTGATCTTCCCTGGTCTTTGATGGAATGTGGGGTAAATTAATAACCTTTTTTTTTTTTTAAGGTCATTCTCAGGTGACAAAATGTCTTCTGACTAGTTCTAGTCTCAAAAAGTTTTTATTCCAATAATTAAAATGTCCAGCCCAGTGCCATAATCATATAACTGAACATTCTTACCAGGTTCAAAGCATTTCCCTCTGTGAGATTGCCAAGGCTGCTGTGGTCTGGGAAGAGTGATATAGGGGAGGGAATGCCAACTGCTTCTCTCTTTGGACTATTGGGTTGTTATTAGGATATTTGGATTATTTATCGATCACAATTCTGCACTCCCTCCCTCTGCCATATGCTCTTTCAGTGCATTAGAATGGGCAGAGTGGACTTTGCCACCCAACTGACTTTTGGATGTGGCCAATGGAAGGACAGAGCTTGACAAGTGCCTGAGTGGTTTGTCTGGTCTCTCAGACTCCTGTGGTCCTAGGGAGAGGCCATGCCTCAGGTAGCCCCTGTCCCTTCAGCCAAAATGCAGGCACCTCATTTAATGATAGCTTAGTGTGCCCTACAAAAGCTTTGGATCTCATCCTTTGGAATGTGAGGACAATTGATATTAAATGTTTTTCTTTTTTCTTCATCTCAGGAACCTCAGGAGGAACTGAGACAAAAAATAGTTTCATTTTTACATCCTGAAATATAGTATATATTTCCTACTGTGAAGTTGAGAAAAATCATAGACCCAACTGCACTACAGTGTATGCGAGGCACTTTGCACAGTGCTGGGCACATGGCAAACACTCAAAAACCAGAAATTTAAAGTGGTTCTTAGCATTATTAGTCAGCATTTTTTTTTTCCCCTGCAGGAACTGAAGTACTGAGGACTTCAAAGTTACTATTTGTGAATAAAGACGATACCTAGATTTGGGGATTATTCTGGGCAACTCTAATGCCACTGATTGCATTTCTCACTAGATATTAAACCAGGGCTCAGGAATGGAAGATGGAAGGAGAAAAGCCTGCCTGTGGCAGTGCTAATGCAAGGAGTCTGTTTGGTCTGTCAGCTTGTTTTCTTTTTTTCTTTCTTTTTTCTTTTATTTATTTTTATTTTTTCTTTTTGGATTGATAGATAGAGATAGAGAGAGACAGCGGGAAGAGAGCTAGACAAGAAGCATCAACTCATAGTTGTGGTTTTAGGTTGTCCATTGATTCCTTCTCTTTTTTTTAATTTTTAAACTTTATTTAGAAAATTAACTTTAATACAGTGACATTGATCAATAAGAATACATAGGTTTCAGGTGAACGTTTCTACAGCATTTTAACTGTTCATGATGTTGTATACCCATCACGTGAAGTCAAATCATGTTCCATCACTTTATATTTGTCTCTCTCTACACCCCTCCCCCCATACCATCCCCCTCCTCCACACTTCCTTCCCTCTAGTAACCACTTCACTTTAATCTATGTCTGTAAGTCTCAATTTTATATACTACCTATGTGTGAAATCATACAGTTCTTAGATTTTTCTGATTTACTTATTTTACTCAGTATAATGTTCTCAAGGTCCACCCATGTTGTCATAAATGTCACTATGTCATCATTTCTTATGTCTGAGTAGTATTCCATTGTTTACATGTACTATACCTTCTTTATCCAATCCTCTATCGAGGGACACTTTGGTTGTTTCCATGTCTTGGCCACTGTGAATAATGCTGAGATAAACATTGGGGTGCATGTGTCTTTACATATTAATGTTTATGAGCTTTTGAGGTAGATACCAGTAGTGGGATTGTTGGGTCATATGTCAGTACTAGTCTTAATGTTTTGAAGAACCACAATACTTTTCTTCTATAATGGTTGTACTAATTTGCATTCCCACCAGCAGTGAATGAGGGTTCCTTTTTCTCCACAGCCTCTCCAACATTTGTTATTATCTGCCTTGTTTATAATAGCCATTCTAACAGGTATGAGATGGTGGTATCTCATTGTAGTTTTGACTTGTGTTTCTCAAATAGCTAGTGAACATGAGCATCTTTTCACTTATCTGTTGGCCATTTGTATGTTCTCTTGGGAGAAGTGTCTGTTCAGGTCCTCTCCCCAATTTTTTAATTGGGTTATTGGCTTGTTTGTTGCTGAGCGTTGTGAATTATTTATATATCATATTTTGGATATTAACCCCTTATGGGAGCTGTTTGCAAATATCATCTTCCATTTAGTTTACTGCTTATTTGTTTTGTTGTCAGTTTCTTATGCTGTGCAGAATTTTTTTGTTTAATATAGAAATATTCATTTATTTTTTGCCTTTACTTCCCTTGCTTTTGGGATCAAATTCATAAATTGTTCTATACAGCCAAGGTCCATGAGTTTAATACCTATGTTTTCTTCTATGTAATTATTACTTCAAATATTATATTTAGTTCTTTAATCCATTCTGAATTAATTTTTGTGCAAGGGGACAAACTGTAGTCAAGTTTTATTCTTTTGCATGTGGCTTTCCAATTTTTCCAGCACCATTTATTATTGAAGAGGCTCTCTTTTCTCCATTGTGTATTTTGGCTCTTTTGTTGAAGGTGATTTATCCATATATATATATATGGTTTTGTTTCTGGACTCTTAATTATGTTCCATAGGTCTGTGTGTCTGTTTTTCTGCCAATACCATGCTGTTTTGATTATCGTGGCTCTATAGTATAATTTGAAGTCAGGTAGTGTGATACCTCCAGCTTCATTCTTTTTCCTCAGGATTGCTTTGGCTATTTGAGGTTTTTTATGTTTCTATAAAACATGGTAATTTTTTTGTTCTATTTCTTTAAAAAAATGACATTGGGGTTTTGATGGAGATTTCATTAAATTTGTATATTGCTTTGGGTAATATGGCCATTTTAACTATGTTGATTCTTCCAATCTATGAGCATGGAATATATTTCCATTTCATTGTGTCTCTTTCAATTTCTTCCAGTAATGTTTTATAGTTTTCAGTATATAGGTCCTTCATATTCTTTGTTAAATCTATTCCTTGGTATTTTTTTGTTGTTGTTGCAATTGTAAAAGGAATTGTTTTATTGAGTTCATGTTTTGATGTTTCATCATTAATGTATAGAAAAGCAGTGGATTTTTCTATATTGATTTTGTATCCTGCAACTTAACTGTATTGGTTTATTGTTTCTAATAGTTTTTTGGTGGAGTCTTTGGGGTTTTCTATTTACAGGATCATGTCATCTACAAAAAGTAACAACTTTACTTCTTTCCCGATATGGATGACTTTTATTTCTTTCTCTTCCCTGATTGTTGTGGCTAAACTTTCCAGAATTATGTTAAATAAGACTGG
This sequence comes from Saccopteryx bilineata, assembly GCF_036850765.1. Lineage (NCBI taxonomy): Eukaryota > Metazoa > Chordata > Mammalia > Chiroptera > Emballonuridae > Saccopteryx > Saccopteryx bilineata. The sequence continues at coordinate 39,219,770 of NC_089499.1, read as the reverse complement.
AGAGAGTGGACAGCCTTGTCTTGTTCTTGATATTAGAGGAAAGTCTTCATTTTTTTCACCATTTAGTATGATACTAGCTGATGGTTTATAATACAAAGCCTTTATTATGTTGGGATACATTCCTTCTATACCTATTTTCTTGAGTGTTATAACATAAAGGGATGTTATATCTTATCAAATACCTTTTCTGCATCTATTGATTGGATCATATGGTTTTTGTTCTTTGTTTTGTTGATGTGGTGTATTACATTTATCAATTTCTGTATGTTGAACCATCCTGTGCTCTTGGAATGAATTCTACTTGATTATGATGTATTATTTTTTTTAATGTGTTGTTCTATTCAATTTGCTAGTATTTTGTTTAGGATTTTTGCATCTGTATTACTCAGAGATTCTGGTCTTTAAGTTTTCTTTTTTTGTGTTGCCCTTGCCAGGTTTTGGTATGAGGCTTATGTTGACCTCATAAAATGTGTTGGCAAAAGGCTCCATTGGAGCAAAGATGGCCCAGGCGCTGGGGATGGCTCCTTGGCCTCTGCCCCAGGCACTAGAGTGGCTCTGGTCGCGGCAGAGCGACGCCCCGGAGGGGCAGAGCATCGCCCCCTGGTGGACAGAGCGTTGCCCCTGGTGGGCGTGCCGGGTGGATCCCGGTCAGGCGCATGCGGGAGTCTGTCTGACTGTCTCTCCCCGTTTCCAGCTTCAGAAAAATACAAAAAAAAAAAATGTGTTGGCAAGTATTGCTTCTTCTATTTTTTGGAAGACTTTGAGATGGATAGGAACCAAATCTTTGAATTTTTGGTAGAATTCACTAGTTAGCCATCTGGTTTTGGACTTTTGTTTTTCGGGAGGTATTTGATAGTTGTTTGTATTTCTTTTCTGTTTATAGGTCTATTTAGGTTTTCTACTTTTTTGTAATTTAGTCTAGGAAGACTCTGTAGTTCTAGTGATTTATCCATTTCCTCTTCTTGAATTTGGTGGCATATAGTCTTTATAACAGGGGTTGGGAACCTTTTTGGCGGAGAGAGCCATGAACGCCACATATTTTAAAATGTAATCCCATGAGAGCCATACAATATGTTTAACACTAAATACAAGTAAATGTGTGCATTTTATGTAACCAACACTTTTAAAGTACAATAAATTTCTGAATTCTTTTTTTTTTTAATAAATTTTTATTAATGGTAATGGGATGACATTAATAAATCAGGGTACATATATTCAAAGAAAACATGTCTAGGTTATTTTGTCATCAAATTATGTTGCAAACCCCTTGCCCAAAGTCAGATTGTCCTCCGTCACCCTCTATCTAGTTCTCTGTGCCCCTCCCCCTCCCCCTAACTCTCTCCCTCCCTCCCTCCCATGTCCTCCCTCCCCCCCCACCCTTGGTAACCACCACACTCTTGTCCATGTCTCTTAGTCTCATTTTTATGTTCCACCAATGTATGGAATCATGTAGTTCTTGTTTTTTTCTGATTTACTTATTTCACTCCTTATAATGTTATCAAGATCCCACCATTTTGCTGTAAATGATCTGATGTCATCATTTCTTATGGCTGAGTAGTATTCCATAGTGTATATGTGCCACATCTTCTTTATCCAGTCTTCTATTGAAGGGCTTTTTGGTTGTTTCCATGTCTTGGCCACTGTGAAGAGTGCTGCAATGAACATGGGGCTACATGTGTCTTCACGTATCAATGTTTCTGAGGTTTTGGGGTATATACCCAATAGAGGGATTGCTGGGTCATAAGGTAGTTCTATTTGCAGTTTTTTGAGGAACCACCATACTTTCCTCCATAATGGTTGTACTACTTTACAGTCCCACCAACAGTGAATGAGGGTTCCTTTTTCTCCACAGCCTCTCCAACATTTGCTATTACCCGTCTTGTTGATAATAGCTAATCTAACAGGAGTGAGGTGGTATCTCATTGTAGTTTTGATTTGCATTTCTCTAATAACTAATGAAGCTGAGCATCTTTTCATATATCTGTTGGCCATTTGTATCTCTTCCTGGGAGAAGTGTCTGTTCATGTCCTCTTCCCATTTTTTTATTGGATTGTTTGTTTGTTTGTTGTTGAGTTTTATAAGTTCTTTGTAAATTTTGGATATTAGGCCCTTATCTGAGCTGTCGTTTGAAAATATCAGTTCCCATATAGTTGGCTGTCTGTTTATTTTGATATCAGTTTCTCTTGCTGAGCAAAAACTTTTAATTCTGATGTAGTCCCATTCATTTATCTTTGCCTTCACTTCTCTTGCCATTGGAGTCAAGTTCATAAAATGTTCTTTAAAACCCAGGTCCATGATTTTAGTACCTATGTCTTCTTCTATGTACTTTATTGTTTCAGGTCTTATATTTAGGTCTTTGATCCATTTTGAATTAATTTTAGTACACGGGGACAGGCTGTAGTCGAGTTTCATTGTTTTGCATGTGGCTTTCCAGTTTTCCCAACACCATTTGTTGAAGAGGCTTTCTTTTCTCCATTGTGTGTTGTTGGCCCCTTTATCAAAGATTATTTGACCATATATATGTGGTTTTATTTCTGGGCTTTCTATTCTGTTCCATTGGTCTGAGTGTCTATTTTTCTGCCAATACCATGCTGTTTTGATTATCGTGGCCCTATAATATAGTTTAAGGTCAGGTATTGTAATGCCCCCAGCTTCATTCTTTTTCCTTAGGATTGTTTTGGCTATTCGGGGTTTTTTATAGTTCCATATAAATCTGATGATTTTTTGTTCCATTTCTTTAAAAAATCTCATAGGGATGTTGATGGGAATTGCATTAAATTTGTATATTGCTTTGGGTAATATGGCCATTTTGATTATATTTATTCTTCCTATCCAAGAACAAGGAATATTTTTCCATCTCATTGTATCTTTTTCGATTTCCCTTAACAATGCTTTGTAATTTTCATTATATAGGTCCTTTACGTTCTTTGTTATGTTTATTCCTAGGTATTTTTTTTTTGTTGTTGCAATCGTGAAGGGGATTATTTTTTTGAGTTCGTTTTCTAATATTTCATTGTTGGCATATAGAAAGGCTATGGACTTTTGTATGTTAATTTTGTATCCTGCGACCTTACTGTATTGGTTTATTGTTTCTAATAATTTTTTTGTGGAGTCCTTCGGGTTTTCGATGTATAGGATCATATCATCAGCAAAAAGTGATAGCTTTACTTCTTCTTTTCCGATATGGATGCCTTTTATTTCTTTGTCTTGTCTGATTGCTCTGGCCAGAACTTCTAGCACCACGTTAAATAAGAGTGGAGAGAGTGGACAACCCTGTCTTGTTCCTGATTTAAGGTAGAAAGTCCTCAGTTTTATGCCGTTTAATAGGATGTTGGCTGATGGTTTATCATATATGGCCTTTATCATGTTGAGATATTTTCCTTCTATACCCATTTTCTTGAGAGTCTTAAACATAAAATTGTGTTGTATTTTATCAAAAGCCTTTTCTGCATCTATTGATAAGATCATGTGGTTTTTGTTCTTTGTTTTGTTGATATGGTGTATTACGTTAACTGTTTTGCGTATGTTGAACCATCCTTGAGATTCTGGGATGAATCCCACTTGATCATGATGTATTATTTTTTTAATATGTTGTTGTATTCGGTTTGCCAGTATTTTGTTTAGTATTTTAGCATCTGTATTCATTAGAGATATTGGTCTGTAGTTTTCTTTCTTTGTGCCATCCTTGCCAGGTTTTGGTATGAGGGTTATGTTGGCCTCATAAAATGTGTTTCGAAGTATTGCTTCTTCTTCAATTTTTTGGAAGACTTTGAGTAGAATAGGAACCAAGTTTTCTTTGAATGTTTGATAGAATTCACTAGTATAACCGTCTGGGCCTGGACTTTTATTTTTGGGGAGGTTTTTAATAGTTTTTTCTATTTCCTCCCTGCTGATTGGGCTGTTTAGGCTTTCTGCTTCTTCTTGACTCAGTCTAGGAAGGTTGTATTGTTCTAGGAATTTATCCATTTCTTCTAGATTGTTGTATTTGGTGGCATATAATTTTTCATAGTATTCTACAATAATTCTTTGTATATCTATGATGTCTGTGGTGATCTCTCCTTTTTCATTTTGGATTTTATTTATTTGAGTCCTGTGTCTTTTTTCCTTGGTGAGTCTTGCCAAGGGTTTGTCAATTTTGTTGATCTTTTCAAAGAACCAGCTCCTTGTTTTATTGATTTTTTCTATAGTTTTTCTGTTCTCTATTTCATTTATTTCTGCTCTGATTTTTATTATCTCCTTTCTTCGGCTGGTTTTGGGTTGTCTTTGTTCTTCTTTTTCTAGTTCCTTAAGGTGTGAAGTTAAGTGGTTTACTTCGGCTCTCTCTTGTTTGTTCATATAGGCCTGAAGTGATATGAACTTTCCTCTTATTACTGCTTTTGCTGCATCCCAGAGATTCTGATATGTCGTATTTTCATTTTCATTTGTCTGTATATATCTTTTGATTTCTGCGCTTATTTCTTCTTTGACCCATTCATTTTTTAGAAGTATGTTGTTTAGTTTCCACATTTTTGTGAGTTTTTCCCCCTCTTTTTTGCAGTTGAATTCTAGTTTCAAGGCTTTATGATCAGAAAATATGCTTGGTACAATTTCAATTTTTCTAAATTTGCTGATATTGTCTTTGTGGCCCAACATATGGTCAATTCTTGAGAATGTTCCATGTACACTAGAGAAAAATGTATACTCTGTCACTTTGGGATGAAGTGTCCTGTAGATGTCTATCATATCCAGGTGTTCTAGTATTTCGTTTAAGGCCACTATATCTTTATTGATTCTCTGTTTGGATGACCGATCTAGAGCCGTCAGCGGTGTATTGAGGTCTCCAAGTATGATTGTATTTTTGTTAGTTTTTGTTTTAAGGTCAATAAGTAGCTGTCTTATATATTTTCGTACTCCTTGGTTTGGTGCATATATATTAAGGATTGTTATGTCTTCTTGATTCAACTTCCCCTTAATCATTATGAAATGACCATTTTTGTCTCTGAGTACTTTTTCTGTCTTGTAGTCAGCATTATTAGATATGAGTATTGCTACGCCTGCTTTTTTTTGGGTGTTGTTTGCTTGGAGTATTGTTTTCCAGCCTTTCACTTTGAATTTGTTTTAATCCTTGTTGCTTAGATGTGTTTCTTGTAGGCAGCATATAGTTGGATTTTCTTTTTTAATCCATTCTGCTACTCTGTCTTTTTATTGGTAAGTTTAATCCATTTACATTTAGTGTAATTATTGACACTTGTGGGTTCCCTACTGCCATTTTATAAATTGCTTTCTGTTAGTTTTGTATCTAGTTTGATTGTTCTCTTTTGTTTTTCTATCATTTGTTTTTGTTTGTTTGTGTTCCATACTTCTTTCCTCTGTTGCTACCTTTTTTAAGTCAAGTGTTTTTGTGGTGGTTTTTTCAAGGGTGGTTACCATTAAGTAATGAAAAGGGTACCTACCATATTCATTGTAGTACCCTACCTTATAATTATTTCTGCACTTCATCATCCTTTGCTACTGTTAATCTCCATCCTCTCCCCCCTTTTTTTCCTTTGTTGTCACAGTTTAAGTTTGGTTTTATTGTGTTCTTGGTGGAGCTGTTACTTGTGGTGTTGTTTTCTTTTGTTCTTTGAATCTGGTTGGGAAACCCCCCTTAGTATTTCCTGGAGTGGGGGCTTTCTGTTGATAAATTCTCTCATCTTTTCTGTATTTGTGAATGTTTTTATATCTCCTTCATACTTGAAGGATAGCTTTGATGGGTATAGTATTCTTGGCTGAAAGTTCCTCTCTTTTAGGGCTTTAAATATTGGGGTCCACTCTCTTCTAGCTTGTAGAGTTTCTGCTGAGAAATCTGATGATAATCTAATAGGCCTTCCTTTATATGTTGTACTCTTCTTTTCCCTGGCTGCCTTGAGAATTTTTTCTTTGTCATTGGTTTGTGTCATCTTTATTATGATGTGCCTTGGAGTGGGTTTGTTGGGGTTAAGAAAACTTGGTGTTCTGTTTGCTTCTTGAATTTGAGGCTTTAGTTCCTTCCACAGGCTTGGGAAGTTCTCGTCTATTATTTGTTTGAGTATATTCTCCATTCCATTTTCTTTCTCTTCTCCCTCTGATATACCTATTATTCTTATGTTATTCTTTCTGATGGAGTCAGACAATTCCTGTAGGGCTTTCTCGTTTTTTATTATTTTTGAGTCTCTTTCTTCTTCTCTCTGTTGTGCCTCAAATTGTTTGTCTTCTATTTCACTAATCCTATCCTCAATCTGGGCTGTTCTGTTAGCTAAGCTTGTTACCTCGTTTTTCAGCTCGTGAATTGAGTTTTTCATTTCTGTTTGATTTGTTTTTATAGTTTCAATTTCCTTGGTAATATATTCTTTGTGTTCATTGAGTTGTTTTCTGATCTCCCTATATTGCCTTTCTGTGTTTTCTTGTATATCTCTGAGTATTTTTAAGATTTCTATTTTAAATTCTCTGTCATTTAGCTCCAAGGCTTCCAATATGTTAAGTCTTTTCTCCATAGATTTTTCCACATCTATTTGTGTTACCTCTCTTTCTTTTGTATCCATAATATTCGATTTCCTCTTTCTTATCGGCATCTGAGGGTGGTCTTATTGATAGCACTAATTAGAATTAATAAAGAGTAAAAAGTAAAAAAAAAAAAAAAGGTAAAACACCCCACAAAAAAAAACAGTAATAATTTATTATTTCCCCCTTTTTTTTCTCTCTTCTCTTTCCCTCCTCTCCCCTCCTCAGGGAAATATCGTGCCTATAATGGAGGGCCTGATTTGGGGTGAAGAGTTCAAGGGGCAAAAAAAAGGGAGTAGGGACCTACTAAATGCAAAAAAATAAAATAAAATAAAAGGAAGAAAATCTTAGACAAGCATAAGATGATTTGCTTGTAAGTGATGGTCAACTAAGAGATATAATGAGAAGGATAAGAGGGAACCAGAAAAAAGGACCAAAAAAGAATAATAAAGAAGAAAAAATAAAAATAATAAGTAAAAATCTGTTGTATTAAGTGAAGCGAAGACTAAATACAATCGAGACCTTGGGTTGGGAGGATCCAAAATTCCACAAAAATAAACAAACAAGAAAAAAAAATAAAAACAAAAGCAAAAAAGAGAAATAAAGCAAAAAAAAAGCCTTGAGTCCCAAATTAACTAATTTGTTCGTGATTGAGGATTATATAGGAGGAAAGTAAAATGAGAAAAGAAAAAACGAATAGAAAGGAAAAAATAAGAAAAAGAGAAAAACGAAGGAAGAAATAAAATAGGAAGAGAAAAAAACAAAATAAAGCAAATAAAAAAAAACAAAAGAGGAGAGAGTGAGAGTTAAGTGTTTTGGAGTATAACCTTAAAGGAGGGTGAGGATGAAGAAGAAAAATAAAATGCAACACTCATGGGTAGTGTAGTTCAAGAAAGGGGAAGCATAAGATGGGCAGAGAATAGAAGGACCGAGGTGGAGGAAATAAAGGCAAAAAGATAGAAGAAACAAACAACAACAACAACAACAAAAAAAATTAGTGGATCAAGTTGTAAAGTCTGTGGGTTTTTCTTGATTTTGAGAGGTTAACTTCTTCCTTTTTCTTTTCTCTCCCTCTTCCTGGTCGGTGACTCTGTACCCCAGGCTCTGCCCCTGTGTCACTCTTAGGTAGGGATTTGCAGTTAATGGGATTCTATGGCAATGTCATATAATTGGCTTTAGTCTTGCTGGAAGTAAAGGCTTGTTGGCGTTTGCAGGGTCCAACGATGAGAGAGTTTGCTTTCCTGGATTCTCTCTCCTAGTCCCCCCTTTCTGAATTAGCAGCCTGGTGATCCAGCTATAAGGCTGCAACTGCTTCTGCCTGGGGAGTAAGAGGCTCAAAGAGCTGGGAAATCCCCACTCTATCCCCCTCAGTGCAAGGCTTTGGGAAAGGCTCTGGTAGTCAGGGCCTCCAGTGTAATCAGGCGGGGGTGGGAGTCAATTGTTGTCAAGGTGACTGTTCAGCACCTATCATTTAGTTGGACCTCTCAGCCCAGGCTTTCCACACTTTGTAGCCTGTTTTTGCAGGGAAGAAGAGGCACTAGTCTCTGCTTACGACTAGTGTAGTATAGACCTTATTATCTGCCAAGTCCTTCTTGTTAGCGTTTATCCCTGAATATGGAGGCTCTATCAATCAGAAGTTGCCCCCGCCCCTTTAGCGAGAGGCACTAAAAAATATCACGCCTCTTGTCTTGGGTCCCTGAACTGAGAGAGATCTTATCAATTAGAACCGAGGGTGCGCAGATTTCATGGGTTAAGCTAATTTCAGTGATTGGGTCGCAGCTGTGCTCCCGAAGGTATTTTAGGCTGCCTGCGCGCGCCCCTCCCCCAACGCTTGATTGTTAGCTTGAATGGCTGGGTGAGGTGCCCCGCCCACGGAGAGAATCTCCCAAGCCTCTCCCGCTCGCCCCGCCACTGGCGGCTGGACCGCACCAGGCGCAGGATAATGGAGTCCCCTGGGTGTGCGGGCCAGCCGGGCGCCCTGGGCGCGTGGAATGCCCAAGGCACGCGCGCGAATGGGGCGCTCCGGGCATCGGTGGCCGGCGACCCCCACTCGCAGTGTGCGGGCCGCTGGGAACGTCAGCGGTGCTCAACCGGACCGGGCGCGCGCGCGCGCGCGGCTGCTCGTGGCGGCTCGCGGCAGCGGCTCGCGTCGGCCGCTCGCGGTGGCGGCTCGCGGTTCCGAAGTATATGGGCTGACTCACCACAGGCGCACTTCCTTGCGGTTTGAAAGAACATCCCTGTGGTAGATTCCTCCACACCCTCGTCTCTCAGATTCAAGTGATAACAGTCCTTTCGCTATCAGTTTGTGTGGAACTCCGGAATGCTCCAAGGATAAATTTTTCTGTTTCTAGTTGATAAATTTGTTGTGATTTGGGGGAGAGCTGTCGGACGCGCTGCTCACGGCACCATTTCCGTGACGTCACTCCCTGAATTCTTTTTAATAACATTGTTATTCTGTTTCTAACTAATGATGAATAAAGTACTTCTTACCATTAATGTGACTTCTGGTGCTGCATGGTTTTGCTGATGGCTCTGTAGTCTGGTTGATACATGGTGAGGTCAAGCTCGATGCAGGCGTTGAGACTTCCATCTATTAAACATGATCATAGGTTGGTCTTAACATTCTTTAGATGTGATAAAGACTGCTCACATGCATATGTAGAGCCAAACATTGTCAGTACAGCAATACTCATGCTGCAATGTGTGGTATGTGACAGGAAGCGCGTTCCAAGTTTTGATAATCAGTTGGTCCGCGGGTTGAAGTTTTTTCATCTCTCCCCACTTGTGTTTGCTCGCCAACTCTGCTTGCTGTTGTGTAAGTTTTTCCAAATCTTCATTCTGTGACTTGAACTTATTCACCCACATGTCTGAGGCCTTTAGGTCAGCAGCTTGTAGCTCAAAATCTCTGATGGAGACACCGGGGATGTAACTCAGGTCAGCGCTGTCCACTGCACACTCGTGTGGATGGGTGATGAACTTAAAAAGATGGGTGTGCTCACGAAATTCTCCAAAGCATGCTTTGAATGACTGCAGGAGATTAGATGTGAAGCCTGCTAGCTGCTGGAGATCAAGGTGTTGAGCAGGGTCATTTGCTGTGCATGCATCTTTAAACTCTCCCAGTTTTTCAAAGTGTAGTAAATGACCTGTTTCAATGTTGGCGATGAAGAGTTCCAGCTTGTTTTCAAATTCAAACACTGCTTGTTGAAGGGATAAGACTATATTTCCAATGCCTTGCATTTTCACATTGAGCTGGTTTAGGTGTTCAGTCATGTCCATGAGATAGTAGAACTTCAGGAGCCATTCAGTGTTAGCTAACTCAGGATGCTTGACGTTTTTTATTTCTAGAAAAGTCCGGATTTTGCTCAGACAAGCCATGAAATGGCTGAGCTCCTTCCCTCTTGACAACCAACACACATTACTATGTAGAAGCAGACCAGGAAAATATTCCCAACTTCATTCAGCAGTGTTTTAAACTGGCAATCATTTAAAGCTTGGGCAACAATAAAGTTGACCACGTGAATGACCAGCGACATCACCTTCAAGCTGCTGGCCACACATCTGAGCACAAAGTGCCTGCTTATGTAGGATGCAGTGAAAACTTAGGATGGGTCTCTTTTCATGTTCATGAAGAAGCACTACGAATCCTCTGTTTTTCCCCACCATGCATGGAACACCATCAGTACACACCGAAATACGTTTATCCATCAGTAGATTTTTTTCTTTAGCGAACTCAGTGAAAAACTTGAATAAACCCTCCCCTCTTGTTGTCTCTTTCATAGGCAAAACAGCAGACTTTCCTCACATAGTGTGTCACCGACAGCATACCTTGCGATCACGCTGAACTGGGATAAATGGCTTATGTCTGTTGACTCACCCAAAGCGAGAGAAAATAATGGTGCTGCATTTATGTTGCCTCAATCTGATTTGCCATCATGATGGTACAATCGTGAACAGCTCTTGCCGACAGAGGCATGTCTTTTATTTGTTTGATTATCTTGTCTTTATCCAAAAAGTCGTCACAAAGTTCATTGGCAACATCAAGCATGAATGTTTTGGCATACTCCCCACCTGTAAATGGCTTTCTGTTTCTCACAATTGCTAAAGCACCAGCAAAGCTATCTGAATTCCAGTCACCTTGTTGGGTCCAAACACGGAGTTGCTGCTGACTAGCTTGCACTCTGCACAGTAGCTCTTGACATGCTTTCTTCCTGCTGTCCCCCGCTGAATATTTTGATGCAAATGTAGTATGGTGTGTGTTGAAGTGCTGCTTTATATTTGACCGTTTCATTGATGCAATTTTATCATTGCATATTAGACACACTGCAGAACCTGCTCTCTCCACAAAGGTAAATTCTTCTGTCCATTCCTGCTGAAAGTACGATACTTCTCATCTTTTTTTCTTTTAGCCATCTTCTTCATCAAAAGGGTTTCTGCAATTAGCTAGCTGACTACTTGATTAAAAGGAGGGAAATTTACTTCCTGACCTCACAATGACCTGTGTATGTTATGTATTATCCAATAAAAATTTGGTGTTGTCCCAGAGGACAACTGTGATTGGCTCCAGCCACCAGCTACCATGAACATGAGCGGTAGGAAATGAATGGATTGTAATACATGAGAATGTTTTATATTTTTAACATTATTTTTTTATTAATGATCTGTCTGCGAGCCAGATGCAGCTATCAAAATGCACATCTGGCTCACGAGCCATAGGTTCCCGACCCTTGCTTTATAATATTCTATTATAATCCTTTGTATCATATATCTATGATGTCTGTGGTAATTTCTCCTCTTTTATTTCAGATTTTGTTTATATAAGTCCTTTTTTTTTCCTTAGGGAGACTAGCCTGTGGATTGTTGGTTTTATTGATCTTTTCAAAGAACCAGCTTTGTTGTTTTAATGTTTTCTATAGTTTTTTTGTTCCCTATTTCATTTAGTTCTGCTCTAAATTTTACTATTTCCTTTCTTCTGCTGACTGAGTTGCCTTTGTTCTTCTTTACTTGTTTCTTAAGGTGTGATGTTAAGTTGTTTACTTAGGATTTCTGTTGTTTTTTTTATATAAGCCTGTAATGATATAAATTTCACTCTTATTACTGCTTTGCTGCATCCCAGAAATTTTGATATGTTGTTTTGCCATTTTCACTGTGTACATATATCCTTTGATCTCTGCTCTTATTTCTTTTTTGACCCAGTCATTTTTTTGAAGTATGTTGTTTAATTTCCATGTTTTTATGGGTTCCTTTACTCCCTTTTTACTGTTGATTTCTAATTCAAAGCCTTATGATCAGAAAATATGCTTGGTATAATTTCAGTCTTCCTGAATTTGATGTTAGTTTTGTGGCTCAACATATGGTCTATCCTTGAGAATGTTCCATGCACACTGAAGAAAAATGTATAATTTGACATTTTGGGATGAAATGTCCTATAAATGTCTATTATGTCTATTTGGTCCTGAGTGTCATTCAAACTCAATATTTCTTTATTGATTTTCTGTTTGGATGATCTATCTAAAACTGTCAATGGTATGTTGAAATTTCTAAGTATGATTGTGTTTCTGTCTGCTTTTATTTTTAGATCAGTCAGTAGATGTCTTATATATTTTGGTGCTCCATGAATCAGTGCATATATATTAAGAAATGTTCTGTCTTCTTGATACAATATCCCCTTTATCATTATGAAATATCTATCTTTTCCTCTTGGTAGCTTTGTTGTATTGAAGTCTGCATTGTCAGATAGGAGTATGGCTATACCTGCTTTTCTTTATATTATTTGCCTGGAGAATAATTTTCCAGTATTTTATTTTGAATCTACGTTTGTCATTGCAGCTTAAATGTATCTTTTGAAGGCAGCATATGGTTGGGTTTTGCTTTTTAATTTAATCTGCTAATCTGTGCCACTTTATTAGTGAGTTCAGTCTATTTAGGGTAATTATTGACACTTGAGGATTTCCTATAGCCATTTTATGTTTTGTTTTCCGGTAGCTGTGTTTCTTATTTGGTTCTTCTCTTTCTAGTTTCTGTCTGTCAGTTGTTTTTGTGTGGTGGTATTTCATACTTCTTTCCCCTGTTTCTTATTTTTTAATCTGTGTGTTTCAGTGGTGGCTTTTTCATGGGTGGGTACCATTAGGTTGTTAAGAAAAAACCATTCCTATGTACAAGAGTCCTTTGTCTTATGAGTACTTCTGCACTTCATCCTTCTTTGTTACTGCAGATCTTTATCCTCTCCCCTTTTATGTTATTGTTGTCACAGATTATCCTTATTTTTATTGTGACCTTTTTGGAGCTTTTACTTGTAGTCTTGATTTATTTTGTTTGTTGTATCTGGTTGAATAACCCCCTTGAGTATGTCCTGAAGTGGGGGTTTTCTGGTGATAAACTCCTCAGCTTCTATATATATGTCTGTAAAAGTCTTTATTTCTCCTTCATATTTAAGGATAACTTTGATGGATCTAGTATTCTTAGCTGGTAATTTCTCTCTTTCAGTATTTTGAATGTTTGGGTCTACACTCTTCTGGCTTGTAGAATTTCTGCTGAGAAGTTTTATGATAACCTAATGGCCTTTCTCTTATATGTTATATTCTTCTTTACCCTAGCTGCTTTGAAGGTTCTTTCCTTGTCATTGACTTTTAACATTTTTATTAGGATGTGCCTTGGAGCAGGTCTGTTTTGGTTGTGCTAACTTGGTGTTCTGTTTTTTTTTTCTTGGATTCAAGGCTCTAACTCTTTCAATAGGGTTGGGAAGTTATCATCAATTATTTGTTTGAATAGGCTGTTTATTTCCCTTCTCCCTCTTTTCTACTTCTGCTATACCCATTATTTGTATATTATTCTTTATGATTGAATCAGACAATTCTTGCAATCTCTCTCAAATTTTTTTTATAATAATTTTATTTTTTTAATGGGGTAACATCAATAAATCAGGATATATATATTCAAAGATAACAAGCCCAGGTTATCTTGTCGTTCAATTATGTTGCATACCCATCACCCAAAGTCAGATTGTCCTCTGTCACCTTCTATCTTGTTTTCTTTGTGCCCCTCCCCCTCCCCCTTTCCGTCTCCCATTCCCCCCTCCCCCCTGTAACCACCACACTCTTATCAGTGTCTCTTAGTTTCATTTTTATGTCCCACCTACATATGGAATAATGCAGTTCCTGTTTTTTTCTGATTTACTTATTTCGCTTCGTATCATGTTATCAAGATCCCACCATTTTGCTGTAAATGTTCCGATGTCATCATTTCTTATGGCTGAGTAGTATTCCATAGTGTATATGTGCCACATCTTCTTTATCCAGTCTTCTATTGAAGGGTTTTTTGGTTGTTTCCATGTCTTGGCCACTGTGAACAGTGCTGCAATGAACATGGGGCTACATGTGTCTTTACGTAACAATGATTCTGAGGTTTTGGGGTATATACCCAGTAGAGGGATTGCTCGGTCATAAGGTAGTTCTATTTGCAGTTTTTTGAGGAACCACCATACTTTCTTCCATAATGGTTGTACTACTTTACATTCCCACCAACAGTGTATGAGGGTTCCTTTTTCTCCACAGCCTCTCCAACATTTGCTATTCCCCTCTTGTTGATAATAGCTAATCTAACAGGGGTGAGGTGGTATCTCATTGTAGTTTTGATTTGCATTTCTCTAATAACTAATGAAGCTGAGCATCTTTTCATATATCTGCTGACCATTTGTATTTCTTCCTGGGAGAAGTGTCTGTTCATGTCCTCTTCCCATTTTTTTATTGGATTGTTTGTTTGTTTGTTGTTGAGTTTTATGAGTTCTTTGTAAATTTTGGATATTAGGCCCTTATCTGAGCTGTTGTTTGAAAATATCAGTTCCCATTTAGTTGGCTGTCTGTTTATTTTTATATCAGTTTCTCTTGCTGAGCAAAAACTTTTTATTCTGATGTAGTCCCATTCATTTATCTTTGCCTTCACTTCTCTTGCCATTGGGGTCAAGTTCATAAAATGTTCTTTAAAACCCAGGTCCATGAGTTTAGTGCCTATGTCTTCTTCTATATACTTTATTGTTTCAGATCTTATATTTAGGTCTTTGATCCATTTTGAATTAATTTTAGTACACGGGGACAGGCTGTAGTCGAGTTTCATTCTTTTGCATGTGGCTTTCCAGTTTTCCCAACACCATTTGTTGAAGAGGATTTCTTTTCTCCATTTTGTGTTGTTGGCCCCTTTATCAAAGATTATTTGACCATATATATGTGGTTTTATTTCTGGGCTTTCTATTCTGTTCCATAGGTCTGAGTGTCTATTTTTGTGCCAATACCATACAGTTTTGATTATTGTGGCCCTATAATATAGTTTAAAGTCAGGTATTGTAATGCCCCCAGCTTCATTCTTTTTCCTTAGGATTGCTTTGGCTATTCTGGGTTTTTTATAGTTCCATATAAATCTGATGATTTTTTGCTCTATTTGTTTAAAAAATGTGATTGCAATTTTGATGGGAATTGCATTAAATTTGTATATTGCTTTGGGTAATATAGCCATCTTGATTATATTTATTCTTCCTAGCCAAGAACAAGGTATATTCTTCCATCTCATTATATCTTTTTCAATTTCCCTTAACAATGGTTTATAGTTTTCATTATATCAGTCCTTTACATTCTTTGTTATGTTTATTCCTAAGTATTTTATTATTTTTTTGTTGCAATCGTGAAGGGGATTATTCTTTTGAGTTTGTTCTCAATTGTTTCATTGTTGGCATATAGAAAGGCTATTGACTTCTGTATGTTAATTTTGTATCCAGCGACCTTACTGTATTGGCTTATTGTTTCTAGTAGTATTTTTGTGGATTCTTTGGGGTTTTCGATGTATAGGATCATATCACCTGCAAAAAGTGATACCTTTACTTCTTCTTTTCCGATATGGATGCCTTTTATTTCTTTGTCTTGTCTGATTGCTATGGCTAGAACCTCTAGTACCACATTAAATAAGAGTGGAGAGAGTGGACAACCCTGTCTTGTTCCTGATTTAAGGGGGAAAGCCTTCAGTTTTGTGCCATTTAATATGATGTTAGCTGATGGTTTATCATATATGGCCTTAATCATGTTGAGACATTTTCCTTCTATACCCATTTTGTTGAGAGTCTTAAACATAAAATTGTGTTGTATTTTATCAAAAGCCTTTTCTGCGTCTATGGATAAGATCATGTGGTTTTTGTTCTTTGTTTTGTTGATATGGTGTATTATGTTAACCGTTTTACGTATGTTCAACCATCCTTGAGATTCTGGGATGAATCCCACTTGATCATGATGTATTATTTTTTTAATATGTTGTTGTATACGATTTGCTAGTATTTTGTTTAGTATTTTAGCACCTGTATTCATTAGAGATATTGGTTTGTAGTTTTCTTTTTTTGTGCCATCCTTGCCTGGTTTTGGTATGAGGGTTATGTTGGCCTCATAAAATGTGTTTGGAAGTATTGCTTCTTCTTCAATTTTTTGGAAGACTTTCAGTAGAATAGGAACCAAGTC
The DNA here is from genome assembly GCF_036850765.1 of Saccopteryx bilineata. Classification (NCBI taxonomy): domain Eukaryota; kingdom Metazoa; phylum Chordata; class Mammalia; order Chiroptera; family Emballonuridae; genus Saccopteryx; species Saccopteryx bilineata. The sequence continues at coordinate 39,203,781 of NC_089499.1, read as the reverse complement.
TTCTTTGAATGTTTGATAATATTCACTGGTATAGCCGTCAGGGCCTGGACTTTTATTTTTGGAGAGGTTTTTAATGTTTTTTTCTATTTCTTCTCTACTAATAGGTCTGTTTAGGCTTTCTGCTTCTTCTTGACTCAGTCTAGGAAGGTTGTATTGTTCTAGGAATTTATCCATTTCTTCTAGGTTGTTGAATTTAGTGGCATAAAGTTTTTCATAGTATTCTACAATAATTCTTTGTATATTTATGGTGTCCGTGGTTATTTCTCCTCTTTCATTTTGGATTTTGTTTATATGAGTTCTTTCTCTTTTTTCCTTGGTAAGTCTTGCCAAGGGTTTGTCAATTTTGTTGATCTTTTCAAAGAACCAACTCCTTGTTCTATTAATTTTTTCTATAGTTTTTCTGTTCTCTAATTAATTTATTTCTGCTCTGATTTTTTTAAAAAAATTTTTATTAATGGTAATGGGATGACATTAATAAATCAGGGTACATATATTCAAAGAAAACATGTCTAGGTTATTTTGTCATCAAATTATGTTGCGTACCCCTCGCCCAAAGTCAGATTGTCCTCCGCCACCCTCTATCTAGTTCTCTGTGCCCCTCCCCCTCCTCCTAACTCTCTCCCTCCCTCCCTCCCATGTCCTCCCTCCCCCCCCACCCCTGGTAACCACCACACTCTTGTCCATGTCTCTTAGTCTCATTTTTATGTTCCACCAATGTATGGAATCATGTAGTTCTTGTTTTTTTCTGATTTACTTATTTCACTCCTTATAATGTTATCAAGATCCCACCATTTTGCTGTAAATGATCTGATGTCATCATTTCTTATGGCTGAGTAGTATTCCATAGTGTATATGTGCCACATCTTCTTTATCCAGTTTTCTACTGAAGGGCTTTTTGGTTGTTTCCATGTCTTGGCCAATGTGAACAGTGCTGCAATGAACATGGGACTACATGTGTCTTCACATATCAATGTTTCTGAGATTTTGGGGTATATACCCAGTAGAGGGATTGCTGGGTCATAAGGTAGTTCTATTTGCAGTTTTTTGAGGAACCACCATACTTTCCTCCATAATGGTTGTACTACTTTACAGTCCCACCAACAGTGAATGAGGGTTCCTTTTTCTCCACAGCCTCTCCAACATTTGCTATTACCTGTCTTGTTGATAATAGCTAATCTAACAGGAGTGAGGTGGTATCTCATTGTAGTTTTGATTTGCATTTCTCTAATAACTAATGAAGCTGAGCATCTTTTCATATATCTGTTGGCCATTTGTATCTCTTCCTGGGAGAAGTGTCTGTTCATGTCCTCTTCCCATTTTTTTATTGGATTGTTTGTTTGTTTGTTGTTGAGTTTTATGAGTTCTTTGTAAATTTTGGATATTAGGCCCTTATCTGAGCTGTCGTTTGAAAATATCAGTTCCCATTTAGTTGGCTGTCTGTTTATTTTGATATCAGTTTCTCTTGCTGAGCAAAAACTTTTAATTCTGATGTAGTCCCATTCATTTATCTTTGCCTTCACTTCTCTTGCCATTGGAGTCAAGTTCATAAAATGTTCTTTAAAACCCAGGTCCATGATTTTAGTACCTATGTCTTCTTCTATGTACTTTATTGTTTCAGGTCTTATATTTAGGTCTTTGATCCATTTTGAATTAATTTTAGTACACGGGGACAGGCTGTAGTCGAGTTTCATTCTTTTGCATGTGGCTTTCCAGTTTTCACAACACCATTTGTTGAAGAGGCTTTCTTTTCTCCACTGTGTGTTGTTGGCCCCTTTATCAAAGATTATTTGACCATATATATGTGGTTTTATTTCTGGGCTTTCTATTCTGTTCCATTGGTCTGAGTGAATATTTTTCTGCCAATACCATGCTGTTTTGATTATCGTGGCGCTATAATATAGTTTAAAGTCAGGTATTGTAATGCCCCCAGCTTCATTCTTTTTCCTTAGGATTGTTTTGGCTATTCGGGGTTTTTTATAGTTCCATATAAATCTGATGATTTTTTGTTCCATTTCTTTAAAAAATCTCATAGGGATTTTGATGGGAATTGCATTAAATTTGTATATTGCTTTGGGTAATATGGCCATTTTGATTATATTTATTCTTCCTATCCAAGAACAAGGAATATTTTTCCATCTCATTGTATCTTTTTCGATTTCCCTTAACAATGCTTTGTAATTTTCATTATATAGGTCCTTTACATTCTTTGTTATGTTTATTCCTAGGTATTTTATTTTTTTTTGTTGCAATCGTGAAGGGGATTATATTTTTAAGTTCGTTTTCTAATATTTCATTGTTGGCATATAGAAAGGCTATGGACTTTTGTATGTTAATTTTGTATCCTGCGACCTTACTGTATTGGTTTATTGTTTCTAATAATCTTTTTGTGGAGTCCTTCGGGTTTTCGATGTATAGGATCATATCATCAGCAAAAAGTGATAGCTTTACTTCTTCTTTTCCGATATGGATGCCTTTTATTTCTTTGTCTTGTCTGATTGCTCTGGCCAGAACTTCTAGCACCATGTTAAATAAGAGTGGAGAGAGTGGACAACCCTGTCTTGTTCCTGATTTAAGGTAGAAAGTCCTCAGTTTTATGCCGTTTAATAGGATGTTGGCTGATGGTTTATCATATATGGCCTTTATCATGTTGAGATATTTTCCTTCTATACCCATTTTCTTGAGAGTCTTAAAATTGTGTTGTATTTTATCAAAAGCCTTTTCTGCATCTATTGATAAGATCATGTGGTTTTTGTTCTTTGTTTTGTTGATATGGTGTATTACGTTAACCGTTTTGCGTATGTTGAACCATCCTTGAGATTCTGGGATGAATCCCACTTGATCATGATGTATTATTTTTTTAATATGTTGTTGTATTCGGTTTGCCAGTATTTTGTTTAGTATTTTAGCATCTGTATTCATTAGAGATATTGGTCTGTAGTTTTCTTTCTTTGTGCCATCCTTGCCAGGTTTTGGTATGAGGGTTATGTTGGCCTCATAAAATGTGTTTGGAAGTACTGCTTCTTCTTCAATTTTTTGGAAGACTTTGAGTAGAATAGGAACCAAGTCTTCTTTGAATGTTTGATAGAATTCTCTAGTATAACCGTCTGGGCCTGGACTTTTATTTTTGGGGAGGTTTTTAATAGTTTTTTCTATTTCCTCCCTGCTGATTGGGCTGTTTAGGCTTTCTGCTTCTTCATGACTCAGTCTAGGAAGGTTGTATTGTTCTAGGAATTTATCCATTTCTTCTAGATTGTTGTATTTGGTGGCATATAATTTTTCATAGTATTCTACAATAATTCTTTGTATATCTATGATGTCTGTGGTGATCTCTCCTCTTTCATTTTGGATTTTATTTATTTGAGTCCTGTGTCTTTTTTCCTTGGTGAGTCTTGCCAAGGGTTTGTCAATTTTGTTGATCTTTTCAAAGAACCAGCTCCTTGTTTTATTGATTTTTTCTATAGTTTTTCTGTTCTCTATTTCATTTATTTCTGCTCTGATTTTATTATCTCCTTTCTTCGGCTGGTTTTGGGTTGTCTTTGTTCTTCTTTTTCTAGTTCCTTAAGGTGTGAAGTTAAGTGGTTTTCTTGGGCTCTCTCTTGTTTGTTCATATAGGCCTGAAGTGATATGAACTTTCCTCTTATTACTGCTTTTGCTGCATCCCAGAGATTCTGATATGTCGTATTTTCATTTTCATTTGTCTGTATATATCTTTTTATCTCTGCGCTTATTTCTTCTTTGACCCATTCATTTTTTAAAAGTATGTTGTTTAGTTTCCACATTTTTGTCGGTTTTTCCTCCTCTTTTTTGCAGTTGAGTTCTAGTTTCAAGGTTTTATGATCAGAAAATATGCTTAGTACAATTTCAATTTTTCTAAATTTGCTGATATTGTCTTTGTGGCCCAACATATGGTCAATTCTTGAGAATGTTCCATGTACACTAGAGAAAAATGTATACTCTTTCACTTTGGGATGAAATGTCCTGTAGATGTCTATCATATCCAGGTGTTCTAGTATTTCGTTTAAGGCCACTATATCTTTATTGATTCTCTGTTTGGATGACCGATCTAGAGCCGTCAGCGGTGTATTGAGGTCTCCAAGTATGATTGTATTTTTGTTAGTTTTTGTTTTAAGGTCAATAAGTAGCTGTCTTATATATTTTCGTACTCCTTGGTTTGGTGCATATATATTAAGGATTGTTATGTCTTCTTGATTCAACTTCCCCTTAATCATTATGAAATGACCATTTTTGTCTCTGAGTACTTTTTCTGTCTTGTAGTCAGCATTATTAGATATGAGTATTGCTACGCCTGCTTTTTTTTGGGTGTTGTTTGCTTGGAGTATTGTTTTCCAGCCTTTCACTTTGAATTTGTTTTAATCCTTGTTGCTTAGATGTGTTTCTTGTAGGCAGCATATAGTTGGATTTTCTTTTTAATCCATTCTGCTACTCTGTGTCTTTTTATTGGTAAGTTTAATCCATTTACATTTAGTGTAATTATTGACACTTGTGGGTTCCCTACTGCCATTTTATAAATTGCTTTCTGTTAGTTTTGTATCTAGTTTGATTGTTCTCTTTTGTTTTTCTATCATTTGTTTTTGTTTGTTTGTGTTCCATACTTCTTTCCTCTGTTGCTACCTTTTTTAAGTCAAGTGTTTTTGTGGTGGTTTTTTCAAGGGTGGTTACCATTAAGTAATGAAAAGGGTACCTACCATATTCATTGTAGTACCCTACCTTATAACTATTTCTGCACTTCATCGTCCTTTGCTACTGTTAATCTCCATCCTCTCCCCCCCTTTTTTTCCTTTGTTGTCACTGTTTAAGTTTAGTTTTATTGTGTTCTTGGTGGAGCTGTTACTTGTGGTGTTGTTTTCTTTTGTTCTTTGAATCTGGTTGGAAAACCCCCTTTAGTATTTCCTGGAGTGGGGGCTTTCTGTTGATAAATTCTCTCATCTTTTCTGTATTTGTGAATGTTTTTATATCTCCTTCATACTTGAAGGATAGCTTTGATGGGTATAGTATTCTTGGCTGAAAGTTCCTCTCTTTCAGGGCTTTAAATATTGGGGTCCACTCTCTTCTAGCTTGTAGAGTTTCTGCTGAGAAGTCTGATGATAATCTAATAGGCCTTCCTTTATATGTTGTACTCTTCTTTTCCCTGGCTGCCTTGAGAATTTTTTCTTTGTCATTGGTTTGTGTCATCTTTATTATGATGTGCCTTGGAGTGGGTTTGTTGGGGTTAAGAAAAGTCGGTGTTCTGTTTGCTTCTTGAATTTGAGGCTTTCGTTCTTTCCACAGTCTTGGGAAGTTCTCGTCTATTATTTGTTTGAGTATATTCTCCATTCCATTTTCTTTCTCTTCTCCCTCTGATATACCTATTATTCTTATGTTATTCTTTCTGATGGAGTCAGACAATTCCTGTAGGGCTTTCTCATTTTTTATTATTTTTGAGTCTCTTTCTTCTCTCTGTTGTGCCTCAAGTTGTTTGTCTTCTATTTCACTAATCCTATCCTCAATCTGGGCTGTTCTGTTAGCTAAGCTTGTTACCTCGTTTTTCAGCTCGTGAATTGAGTTTTTCATTTCTGTTTGATTTGTTTTAATAGTTTCAATTTCCTTGGTAATATATTCTTTGTGTTCATTGAGGTGTTTTCTGATCTCCCTAAATTGCCTTTCTGTGTTTTCTTGTATATCTCTGAGTATTTTTAAGATTTCTATTTTAAATTCTCTGTCATTTTGCTCCAAGGCTTCCAATATGTTAAGTCTTGTCTCCATAGATTTTTCCACATCTATTTGTGTTACCTCTCTTTCTTTTGTATCCATAATATTCGATTTATTTTTTCTTATTGGCATCTGAGGGTGGTCTTGTTGATAGCACTAATTAGAATTAATAAAGAGTAAAAAGTAAAAAAAAAAAAAAAGGTAAAACACCCCACAAAAAAACAGTAATAATTTATTATTTCCCCCTTTTTTTCTTTCTTCTCTTTCCCTCCTCTCCCCTCCTCAGGGAAATATCATGCCTATAATGGAGGGCCTGATTTGGGGTGAAGAGTTCAAGGGGCAAAAAAAGGGAGTAGAGACCTACGAAATGCAAAAAAAAAAAAAAAAAAGGAAGAAAATTTTAGACAAGCATAAGATGATTTGCTTGTAAGTGACGGTCAACTAAGAGATATAATGAGAGGGATAAGAGGGAACCAGAAAAAAGGACCAAAAAAAGAATAATAAAGAAGAAAAAAATAAAAATAATAAGTAAAAATCTGTTGTATTAAGTGGAGTGAAGACTAAATGCAATGGAGACCTTGGGTTGGGAGGACCCAAAATGCCACAATAATAAACAAACAAGAAAAAAACAAAAACAAAAGCAAAAAAGAAAAATAAAGCCAAAAAAAGCCTTGAGTCCCAAATTAACTAATTTGTTCGTGATTGAGGATTAAATGGGAGGAAAGTAAAATGAGAAAAGAAAAAACGAATAGAAAGGAAAAAATTAGAAAAAGAGAAAAACGAAGGAAGAAATAAAAAAAGGAAGAGAAAAAAACAAAATAAAGCAAATAAAAAAAAAACAAAAGAGGAGAGAGTGAGAGTTAAGTGTTTTGGAGTATAACCTTAAAGGAGGGTGAGGATGAAGAAGAGAAATAAAATGTAACAGTTGTGGGTATCGTAGTTCAAGAAAAGGGAAGCATAAGATGGGCAGAGAATAGAAGGACCGAGGTGGAGGAAATAAAGGCAATAAGATAGAAGAAACAAACAACAACAAAAAATTAGTGGAACAAGTTGTAAAGTCTGTGGATTTTTCTTGATTTTGAGAGGTTAACTTCTTCCTTTTTCTTTTCTCTCCCTCTTCCTGGTCGGTGACTTTGTACCCCAGGCTCTGCCCCTGTGTCACACTTAGGTAGGGATTTGCAGTTGATGGGATTCTATGGCAATGTCATATAATTGGCTTTAGTCTTGCTGGTAGTCAAGGCTTGTTGGCGTTTGCAGGGTCCAACGATGAGAGAGTTTGCTGTCCTGGATTCTCTCTCCTAGTCCTCCCTTCCTGAATTAGCACCCTGGTAATCCAGCTATAAGGCTGCAACTGCTTCTGCCTGGGGAGTAAGAGGCTCAAAGAGCTGGGAAATCCCCACTCTATCCCCACTCAGTGCAAGGCTTTGGGAAAGGCTCTGGCAGTCAGGGCCTCCAGTGTAATCAGGCGGGGGTGGGAGTCAATTGTTGTCAAGGTGACTGTTCAGCGCCTATCATTTAGTTGGACCTCTCAACCCAGGCTTTCCACACTTTGTAGCCTGTTTTGGCTGGGAAGAAGAGGCACTAGTCTCTGCTTGCGACTAGTGTAGTATAGATCTTATTATCTGCCAAGTCCCTCTTGTTAGCATTTATCCCTGAATATGGAGGCTCTATCAATCAGAAGTTGCCCCCGCCCCTTTAGCGAGAGGCACTAAAAAATATCACGCCTCTTGTCTTGGGTCCCTGAACTGAGAGAGATCTTATCAATTAGAACCGAGGGTGCGCAGATTTCATGGGTTAAACTAATTTCAGTGATTGGGTCGCAGCTGTGCTCCCGAAGGTATTTTAGGCTGCCTGCGCGCGCCCCGCCCCCAACGCTTGATTGTTAGCTTGAATGGCTGGGTGAGGTGCCCCGCCCACGGAGAGAATCTCCCAAGTAGAAGACCACCCTGGTGCTTCTCCCGCTCGCCCTGCCGCTGGCGGCTGAATCGCACCAGGCGCAGGATAATGGGGCACCCTGGGTGTGCGGGCCAGTAAGGCGCTCTGGGTGTGTGGAATGCCCAGGGTACGCGTGCGAATGGGGTGCTCCGGGCACCCGTGGCTGGCAACTCTCACTCGCAGTGCGCGGGCCGCTGGGAACGTTAGCGGTGCTCGCTCTGCAACCGGACCGGGCGCACGACGGCGGCTGCTTGCTGCTCCCGAGTGTGGGCGGTGCTCACTCTGCAACCGTACCGGGCGCACACCCGCGGCTGCGCGCGGCTTCCGAGTGTGGGCTGACTCACCACAGGCGCACTCCCTCGCGGCTTGAATTAACGTCGCTGTGGTAGCTTCCTCCACACCCTTGTCTCTCAGATTCAAGTGATAACAGTCCTTTCGCTTTCAGTTTGTGTGGAACTCCGGAATGCTCCGAGGATAAATTTTTCTGTTTCTAGTTGATAAATTTGTTGTGATGTAGGGGAGATCTGTCGGACGCGCTGCTCACGGCGACATTTCTGTGACGTCACTCTCTGCTCTGATTTTTATTATCTCCTTTCTTCGGCTGGTTTTGGGTTTTCTTTGTTCTTCTTTTTCTAGTTCCTTAAGGTGTGAAGTTAAGTGGTTCACTTGGGCTCTCTCTTGTTTGTTCTTATATGCCTGAAGTGATATGAACTTCCCTCTTATCACTGCTTTTGCTGCATCCCATAGATTCTGATATGTTGTATTGTCATTTTCATTAATCTGTATATACTTTTGATCTCTCCACTTATTTCTTCTTTGACCCATTCATTTTTTAAAAGTATGTTGTTTAGTTTCCACATTTTTGTGGGATTTTTTCCCTCTTTTTTGCTGTTGAATTCTAGTTTCAAGGCTTTATGATCAGAAAATATGCTTGGTACAACTTCGATTTTTCTGAATTTGCTAATGTTGTTTTTGTGGCCCAACATATGGTCAATTCTTGAGAATGATCCATGTACACTGGAGAAAAATGTATACTCAGTCACTTTGGGATGAAATGTCCTGTAGATGTCTATCATATCCAGGTGCTCTAGTGTTTTGTTTAAGGCCACTATGTCTTTGTTGATTCTCTGTTTGGATGACCGATCTAGAGCCGTCAGCGGTGTATTGAGGTCTCCAAGTATGATTGTATTTTTGTCAGTTTTTGTTTTAAGATCAATAAGTAGCTGTCTTATATATTTTGGTGCTCCTTGGTTTGGTGCATATATATTAAGAATTGTTATGTCTTCTTGATTCAGTGTCCCCTTAGCCATTATGAAATGGCCATTTTTGTCTCTGAGTACTTTTCCTGTCTTGTAGTCAGCATTATCCGATATGAGTATTGCTACACCTGCTTTTTTTTGGATGTTATTTGCTTGGAGTATTGTTTTCCAGCCTTTCACTTTGAATTTGTTTTTATCCTTGTTACTTAGATGAGTTTCCTGTAGGCAGCATACAGTTGGATTTTCTTTTTTAATCCATTCTGCTACTCTGTGCCTTTTTATTGGTGAGTTTAATCCGTTTACATTTAGTGTAATTATTGACACTTGTGAGTTCCCTATTGCCATTTTATATCTTGCTTTCTGTTAGTTTTGTGTCTTGTTTGATCCTTCTCTTTTGTTTTTCTATCTTTTGTTTTTATTTGGTTGTATTCCATACATCTTTCCTTTGTTGCTATCTTTTTTATCTCATGTGCTTCTGTGGTGGTTTTTTCAATGGTAGTTACCTTTGAGTAATGAAAAGGGTTCCTACCCTGTTCATTGTAGCGAACTATTTTGTGAGTACTTTTGCACTCCATCGTCCTTTGCTACTGTTAATCTCCATCTTCTCCCCCCCCCCTTTCTTTTTGTTGTTGTCACAGTTTATATTTGGTTTTATTGTGTTCTTCTTGGAGCTTTTACTTGTGGCTCTGTTTTTTTTTTTTTTGTTCTTTGTATCTGATTGGAGAACCTTCTTTAGTAATTCCTGGAGTGGGGGTTTTCTGATGATAAATTTCTTCATCTTTTCTGTATCTGTTTTTATTTCTCCTTCATATTTGAAGGATAGCTTTGATGGGTATAGTATTCGTGGCTGAAAGTTCCTCTCTTTCAGGACTTTAAATATTGGGGTGTACTCTCTTCTAGCTTGTAGAGTTTCTGCTGAGAAATCTGATGATAATCTAATGGGCCTTCCTTTATATGTTGTATTCTTCTTTTCCCTGGCTGCCTTGAGAATTTTTTCTTTGCTGTTGGTTTGTGTCAATTTCATTATGATATGCCTTGGAGTAGGTTTGTTGGGGTTATGAAAACTCAGAGTTCTGTTTGCTTCTTGAACTTGAGGCTTTAGTTCTTTCCACAGGCTTGGGAAGTTCTCATCTATTATTTGTTTGAGTATGTTCTCCATTCCATTTTCTCTCTCTTCTCCCTCTGATATACCTATTATTCTTATGTTATTCTTTTTGATGGAGTCAGATAATTCTTGTAGGGCTATCTCATTTTTTTTTTAATTTTTGAGTCTCTTTCTTCTTCTCTCTGTTGTGCCTCAAGTTGCTTGTCTTCTATTTCACTAATCCTCTCTTCTATCTGACCTGTTCTATTAGCTAAGCTTGTTACTTCGTTTTTCAGCTCGTGAATTGAGTTTTTCATCTCTGTTTGATTTGTTTTTATAGTTTCAATTTCTTTGGACATATATTCTTTGTGTTCATTGAGTTGTTTTCTGAGCTCCCTAAATTGCCTTTCTGTGTTTTCTTGTATATCTCAGAGGATTTTTAGGATTTCTATCTTGAATTCTCTGTCATTTAACTCCAAGGTTTCCAATATATTAATTTTTTTTCTCCATAGATTTTTCCTCATCTAGCTGTGTTACCTCTCTTTCTTTTGTATCCATGATATTAGATTTTCTCTTCCTTAATGGCATGTGAGGTTGGTTTTGTTGATAGTATTAATGAGATTTAATAAAGAATAAAAAGTTAAAAAAATAAAAAATCGAAGAGTTGTTTTTTTTTAAAAAATTAATAATAAAATAAAGAAAAATAAAATAAAATAAAAATTTTTAAAAAAGGAAATTATTCCCCCCCTCCTTTTTTCCTCTCCTCTCCTCTCCCTTTTTCTTGAGAAAATCTTGTGGTGAACTGTGAATTATAACAAACAATGCCTGTAATGGAGGGCCTGAATTGGGGAAAAGTAATAAAGGGGCAAAAAAAAAAAAAAAAGAAAAAGAAAAAAGAAGGGGGTATGGACCCACAAAAAGCAAATAAAGAAAACATTTGGGTCAAGAATAAAATGATTTGCTTTTAGGTGTTGGTTGACTAAGAGTTATGATGAGAGGAATAAGAGGAAAACAGAAAAATAGGGGGACAAATTAAAAAATAACTATTGTATTTAGTCGAACAAGAACTAGATAAAATGGAGAGCCAGGGATGGGAGCACTGCTAGTGAGTTAAATAGGTGAAGTAAAAACCCCCCAAAATGCCACAAACATAAATTTGAGTCCCAGATAAGATAATTTGTTTGTTATTGAGGTTTGAATGAGAGGAGATGTAAAGAAGAAAGGAAGAAACTAATATAGAGGAGAAAAGAAAGAGAGAGAGAGAGAAAAAAAGAGGGAACCACTAAAAGAAGAAAAAAGAAAAAAGAGGAGAGAGAGAGAGAGAGAGAGAGAGAGAGAGAGTTAAGGGTTTTTGAGTGCAACCCTCATAGAGAGAAAGGAAGAGGAGAGGAAAGATAATGGGAGATGTAACACTTATGGGTAGTGTAGTTCAAGGAGAGGAGAGAGTAAGACCGGCAGAGAGTTAATCGGCCAAATTGGAGGAGGAAAAAAAATATCAAGAATGAAGATAAGAGAAACAAACGAACAAATATAATAAAATGGGATAGGTTATAAAGTCTGCAGATTATTCTTGATTTTGAGAGGTTATCTTCTTGCTTTTTCTTTTCTCTCCCACTTCCTGGTCGGTGACTCTGTACCCCGGGTTCTGCCCCTTTGGCATGCTCAGGTAGAGGTTTGCAGTTGATAAGTCTCTATGGCGATGTCATATATTGTGCTTTAGTCTCGTTGGAAGTCGAGGCTCATTAGCATTTATAGGCTCCGACAGTGAGAGAGTCCGTGTTCCTGGAGCCTTTCTCCTAGTCTTTCCTTCCTCAATTAGTAGCCTGATAATTCAGCTGTGGGGTTGCTGCTGCCTCTGCCTGGATAGTAAGAGGCTCAAAGAGCTGGCAACTCCCCACTCTATTTCCACTCAGCACAGGGCTCTGGGTAAGGCTCAGTCAGTCAGAGCTGCTAGCATAATCAGGTGGGCTTTCCGCCCACTCAAAGACCTCTGGCTCTGCCACTCTGTCTGGTAACACAGGCAGGCGCCCACTTCCGGGGTGCTTGGAGGAAACTCTCGCTCACTATCTGCGCGCGCAGACCAGGATATCCGGCCAGCAGTCTCACGCTCTGAGTGAAACCCCCAACCGCATGGAAAAGTTGCAGCGTTGGAATTGGCTCTCACTCCGTCCCCGTGCGCGGCTTTTGCAAGGCGCTGGGGCGGCCCGAGATTCCGCTTTGGCCCACACAAAGGCCCCTGACTCTACCCCTCTGTGCGATAACACGGGTGCGCACTGCCGAGGCACTGGGAGGAATCTCTCGCTCACTATCTGCGCGCGCTGACCAGGATATGAAGCCGGCCGCTTTTCCCTCTGAGTGAATCCCCTACCAGCACAGAAAAGTTCCACCGTTGGAATTAGTTCTCGCTCCCTCCCTTGCGCGGCTTTCCTAGGGTGCTAGGGTTGCCCAGAGATTCTGCTTTCAGCCCACAGAAAGGTTTCTGACTCTGCCTCTCTGTGGGGTAACACGGGCACCCACTCCCAGGGCTTAGGAGAAAATCTCTCGCCCACTATCTGCGCGCGCCGACCAGGAGATCGGTTAAAATGGCTGCCCTGCTTGTCTTTCTTTCTTTGGGTTTGGCACGAGTGTTAGCTTGTATTGCCCGGGTTGCCACAGGATCAGTTCTTCCTCGGCTTGGATCTCCGTGCCACAGCCTGGTTTGGCCGTTTGTGCCGCGGCCTGGATCTATTCACCCCCTTTGCTCACCTCAGTTTCTATATTCACGGATCCCAGAGAAAGCCGCCCTGTTTAGGTTAGTGAGGAAGGCGGAGCATTTCTTACTCCCTATTTCCTTTGGGGTTTGGTTATATATTTAGCCAATTTTTCACTGGACCATACCTTCGGGTGTATTGCGAAATATCTGGAGGCTCCAAGGATAGGTTTTTCTGTTTCTGGTTGAAGATCTTGTTGAGTTTTGGGGGAGATTTATCAGTATCGCTTCCTACCCTGCCATTACTCTGACGTCATCCTCTCTCAAATTTTTAATTCGTGAATCTCTTTCCTCTTCTCTCCATATTTTCCTGTCTTTGATGTCACTGATTTTTTCCTCTATCAGGCTTGCTTTATTATCTGAACTGGCTACTTCAGTCTTCAATTCATGTATTGAGTTCTTCATCTTTGTTTGCAATGTTTCAATCTCTTTGATGAGGTTTTTTTTTCGTTTATTAATTTGTTTTTTGACCTCATTAAGTTACCTGTTGGTGTCTTCTCGTATCTTGTTGAGTATTTTCAGTACTTCAATTTTGAATTCTCTATTATTTAACTCTAAGGTTCCCATGATGTTTTTTTCCCTGAAGGTATTTCTTTTTCTCTCTGAACTACGTCTCTCTCTTGTGTAGCCATGGTATTCAAAGTCTTCTTCCTTGATGACATTTGAGAGTGGTATTGTTAAGAATCCTAATAAAAAACTTAGAATAAATAATTAAGAATACAATAAAAATATAAAAAAATATATACAATTATGACCAGAAGAAAAATCACAGAAAAAAGATCAAAAGAAAACCAAAAAATCAGAAAGAAAACTCCACAAAAATAAAAATATAAGATATGATATTTAAAGAAGATGAAATTCAAAAGAAAAAAAAGAGAAATAAATAAGAAAAAAAGAAAAGGGAAAAAATATATTTTGATTTTGAGAGGTTTCTTCCAGTAGGTTTCTCTGTATTACAACATTTAACTGTGTGAAGTTCCTCAGCTGTCCACTGCTGAGATGTTGCTGTCACAATGATGTAGGTGGGGTGAAGTCATGTTGGTGGGTAGGGCATGTTGTGAGGATTTTACGACTTTGGTCTTATGGCTTCTGCTCTATGGCTTCAGGTTTCTGGCTTTACAGCTCTAGCCATGCTGACCTCAGGTTTCAATGTGCTCCCTCCTATATCTCCACAGACCTGAGGACTGGACATGGGGTACCTCTGTTCTTCAGGGGAGAGAGTGGCTCTGGAGAACCTACTGTGGGGTTTGTCTCTGCCATTCTTTGTACATTGAAATGAGGAAAGTGGGACATAGTAGTCTAGGGGGCCACACTTTAGCTTTCTCTGTCTCTGCCAAATGCGGGTTGCAGGCAGACTGCGGGAACACTGGTTGTGACTCAGCACTCTGTCTGCTTTGGTTTATCTCTCCCTTTGCTCCTCTCTCTCACCACTCCTCCTGGCAGAAGGAGACCCATTCACCCCAAGTTTCCCTCTTTGTACCCCTAAAACAAGATCCAGAGAGCCCAAGCTTTCCTCTTCCCCACAGTCTAGCAGAGAAAAAAAACCCAGTCACTCCAGAGCCCACTGCAAATGCATTTTATTGTTTACCCCCTATTTCACCCCATTCCACCTTTAGTCCATTCAGTGTGTGGAACTTTCAGATGCACCTACAAGCCCAGCTGGAGTTTCTTCACTACATTATTGTTGGTCAATTTGTTGAAATTTCAAGGGAGAGATCAGAAGTACCTCTGCTGCCTTTACTCTGATGTCATTCCCATTGATTGCTTCTCACATATGCCTTGTCCAGTGGGCTCAGGCCAAGCCAGTAACCCCTTGCTCAAGCCAGTGACTTTGAGCTCAAGCTAGTGACCTTTGGGCTCAAACCAGCAACCCTGCACTCAAGTTGTTGAGCCTGTACTGAAGCTGGATGAATGTGCTCAAGCTGGCAATGTTTGGGATTTAAACCCAGGATCTCAGTGTCCCAGGCCAACATTCTATCTATTGCACTACCACCAGTCAGGTTGTTGGCTTCTTATTTATTCCCAGAACATTCATTAGGTTCCCAAACTGGGTATCTTTCACTTGCCCCTTAAAATTCAGTCTTCATCCTTTTCATCCTTGCTTGACCCAGGGAGACTGACCTTTATCTGTTGCATCAGTTGGGCTCCCTTGTCAGTTGGGTTCAGCTAGTGGAGAACAACCAATGGGGGGGTCTAAGGCAGACAAAGAAAGGGGTTTGGGTGTTTATTTCCCTTTCTTCTTTCCTCCTGAACTTGCATTTACTTTTTCCTCTACTAAACACTATGGCTCCTGCAATGTAGTTCTTGTCATAAAGCTGTCCTCCTCATGTTCCCATGACACTCTGCTGTTGCTAGTCACAAGCTACTGCACGTCTCCTATGATTTCTCTAAACTGGTATTTCTCAATCATGGGTGCACATTAGAAGCATCTGGAGAATTTCAAAAAAGTTCCCACCTGATGTTCAGGCTGTGCTCTGGACCAGTGTTGCCTGGCCAGCCACATAGGTAATCTTAACTTTTCTAGTAACCACATTATTAAAAATAAAAAGGAACAGATGGAATTAATTTTTATAATATATTTTACCTAACCCAATATGGCCAAAATATAACCATTTCAATAAAAAAAACCTTTCTGAAAACATTCTTAAAGAGAGATTTTGCATTTTCTGGCACTAATCCTTTAAAATCTGGTGCATATCTCACACTTAAAACACATCACAATTTGGAGCAGCCACATTGCAAATGTTCTGTAGCCACATGTGGCTACCTTATGGGATAGTGCAGCTTTAGACTAATTGGATCAGATTCTCTGGGGATGAGACCCAAGCACAATACTATTTAAGACTCTCCAGGACATTTAATGTGTAACAAGGTTGAGAGCCACTCTCGTAAACCCTACCCACACCTTTGTAAATAGCCCTTTATTAAACTCTCTTCAAATTGCCTAATTTGTGAATGCCATCTATTTGGTCTGCTCAGCCCTGGTTGGAAATATGAAGATGATTTAGGCAGAATTCCATCCTTCTGGAGTTTCCAGTGTTGAGCAAAAGAATAACAGGTTAGCAGGCCATTACAGTGTGACAATCAGGGCTCAATGACATTGTAGGCAGTTCAAGTGCACCTTCAGAATACCAGAAGATGGGACCATACACAAGGCCAGAAAGGGTTTTAAGTCTATTGCCCACCTAGGCTCTGGAAACTATTATTAACACACCTCTTACCTGGACATTCTGCAGATGTATTACTGTATACACAGGCCCTCAGTCTTGGTCACTGTTTTAAATTAATTGGTGAGCTCTGGTAGTGGCAGATTCCTCAGGTGAGGAGGTCCCAAGATGTAGGTTGGAAGGGCATACAGGAAACGCCTGTAGCTGCCGCAGAAGACGTCAAAGAAATAAAAAAAGCATCAAGCTTTCTGGACACTCAGTTTGAACTCTATTAAATGAAACAAGTATTTTGAGAGAGGCATTTGTTTGGGATTCAGCTGAGCTCTGTTCAAAGAATAGCCTGTGGGGACGAAACTGTCACAGGTGTCCAGTTTGAGATGGAGGAATCTCTCCAGCCTGTTTGTGAGCTAGCCAATTTTGTAATTGCAGGTGAGCCTGACCTGAGCATTCTGGCTCTGTGAAAAAGGCCCCTGAGCCTGACCTTCGAGTGAGCTCCTCATGGATAGTGTGTCTGCATTTCTGAAGACAGGAAGTACCTGTTCTGTTTGAGTCTCTTCCATCTGCCCACATGAGATGATGTCAGGGTCCCCACATCATGTGCAGAGGTAAACAAGCAACAAACTGAAATACTAGTCCACAGAGGCTTGTAATCTTTTTCTCCAAGTGGCCCATTTCATCCTGAGACAGTTCTGAGCATACAGATGTTTTTTATACATTCAACAGTGAAACACTGCAGAAGGTGATCCATGAAAAGGGCAAGAACAAAAGATGATCACCGTTGTTTTAGCATTGGTCTAGGAGCCACAGCCAGAGCAGTTGTAAGAAACAAGAAATAAGTATCAATATTAGAAAGGAGAAAACAAAATTATCATTATATGCAGAGTTGATACTGTTGTACACAAGCCAAGAGAATTTATGAAAAAATTATTAGAAACAATAAAAGAATAATAAGGTAGCTAGTTATAAAATCAATATATAAAAATCAATAACTTTTTTAATCTTCAACTTTTTATTGTGAAATGTATCATGTATACAAAAGTATATGTGTAAATACTTAATTGAAAAATATATATACAATTTAAAATGTAAGGAGCAACCAAACTCTCTAAACATCTTCCCCCTTCCCTTCATTGTCAAGCATTGCCTGGCTTTATTTACTTTATAGTGTTGCCACACTTGCATGTATCTCTAATTAATATATTGCTAATGCTAATTTTACTATTTTTGATTTGCTTCTTTCACTCATCATTATGTTTCTCAATCATCCATGTCAATCATGTAGCCATAGTTTATTCATTATCTTTGTCCTATTATATTTCATCATGTGAATGTATGCTATCTCTTCTCTGAAATTCTGAATGTAAAAAATGACTTGAATCATTTATGGTATTGATCCAGTTTAGTATGAAAATTCATGTTTTTGCTTGAGAAAATATATCTGAGTTTGGAGTGTTGTATTACATATATACATGTGTGTATATATATACACACACACACACACACACACACAAATATATATACTTGTATACACACTTTGTCTCTTGTATTTCTAAAATAAAAAACCTATTTTATATAAAAGATTATTGACTTATACTGTAATTAGTTCAACCACTCCTCTGTTGATGGACATTTGTGGTTTTTTATTTTTCTTCTTCTTTTAAACCTTTTTTTTTTCCTGTACCCCTTCCCCCTGGTAACCACTTCACTTTTATCTGTGTCCATGAGTCTCAGTTTTATATCCCGCCTATGTGGGATATATATTTGTCCCTCTTTACACCCTCCCGCAGCCCCTCCCCCTTCTTTAATGTCCTTTTGCACATGTTTTTTTGAAGCATGTGTGCTAGAGTTTCTCTGGATCTATTGATAGAAATGGAAATGCTGGGCCATGAGACATATGCATGTTTAGCTTTATGAGGAACCCAGTTGTCACAGATGGTTAAATCAGTTTGTATGTCTACTGACAGTATGTAATAGTTCTCTTTGCTCCATATCCTTATTAGTGTTTGATGCCTGTGAGACTCTTAAATTTTTTTTCAATCTGTTAAATGGATATTTGTATATCTTTGTGGTTTAAACTTTTATTTCTCTAATTACTAATAAGGTTTTCCAGCTTTCCACATGTTCATTGACTATGCAGATTTTACCATTTGTGAAGTGCTTGATACATCTTTTGCTGATTTTTCCATTGTTATGTTTGCCTTTTTCTTATTTATTTGTAAGAGAACTTTATATATTGAATATACAAATCTTGTATTACTTACCTTCTTTCATTAGTGGCTTATCTTTTTCTCCTTCTCAATGTTATATTTTTGAATAACAGAATGTGTTTAATTTAGTTGAATTTATTTTACTTTCTATTTTCTTTTGGTGTCTTAATAAATCCATTTTTACCCTGAGGTCAGAAAGATATTTGTCTACCAAAGTTTTATAGTTTTAACTTTTATAGTTGGAATTTTAATTTACCTGGAAGTAAGTTTTGTAAATGGTGTGAATTGGGTGTTACATTTTTTTCTATAAGGATACCCATCAATCCAGTTCTTTTTATTGAAAAATATTTCCTTTTCTCATTGTCACAGAGAAAATATCCACATAGCAGTGGGTCTGTCTCTGGGCTTCTGTACAGTTTTGTTAGTCTGCTTTCCCCTGTATCAGTGCCATATTGTTATAATTGTTATAAGTTCATCATAAATCTTGATATTTGATTATTCCTTAAGTGTGTCATAGATATTTTTGGTTATTTGTACTTTTACATAAACTTTAATTTGTTGACTTGTGCATGCACACACACAAACATGATGTGAAGAACTGACATCTCTATAATGAATCTTCTAAATCTGTCTTCAATTATTTCAATTTTATTTACCATCTTTCAATAAAGGTTGTAACACATTTTGTTTTGTACCTGCTTTTTAAAAATGCTATTTTTAAAGGGTTGGTGTCATTTAAAATATTTCAGTTTCTAACTGTTTATTGCTGGTGTACAGAAATGCAATTTAGTTTGTAAATTGGTTTTTAAAAATACAATTAACAGGCTTGATTTAATATGGATGTGTTTAGAAACCTTTACCAATTAATTACAGTATATTTTTCTCAAGCACACCTAGAGCACTTACATAATATTGATCATGTTGCAGAACAACTTTGAAATCCCAAAGAATCTGTATCACACATAGCACAGCATGCATCCACAATTTAAGGGCTAGAAAAACACAATTGGGATAAAAATCCATGTTTTTGGAAAATAAGGCATTTCAAAATTAATCTACATATCAAAAGTTGTCAGATAGCTCAAGCAGTACTTAAAATAAAATTATAGAAGTATTCTTAAAAATGTATATGAGAAGAGAGGCTAAAATTTAATGGTCTAAATGTTGAAGGCAAGGACTTAGAAGAAAACCAATAGAATAGATACAAAAAAGTAATAAAATAATAAAAATAAGAGCAGAAACTAAAAATGTATAAAACAGGCTCAATGGGTAGAGCACTGGTCAGATGTATGGATGTCCCAGGTTCAATTTCCAGTCAGGGCATACAGGAAAAGCAACCATCTTCTTATCTCCCTCTTCCTCTCCCCCTTTGCTCCCTCTTCTCCTTCTGCAGACAGTGGCTTGATTGGTTTGAACATGCCCCGGGTGCTGAGGATAGCTTGGTTGGTCTGAGCACATCAGCCTCAGGTACTAAAGATAGTTCAGTACTTGAGTGTTGGCCCCAGACAGGGTTGCCTAGTAGATCCCAGTTGGGGTGGATGCAGGAGTCTGTTTCTTTATCTCCCTTCCTCTCACCTAAAAACAAATAACAACAACAAAAAACAAACAAAATCTATCATCTATCTATCTATCTGATAAAGAAGATCAACATAGCTAAAAAGTGGTTCTTTGAAATTGATCTGGAAAATGATAAAATATACACATATACAACAAATTTAAAATTAGAAATGGGGACAATTTAAAATACAGTATGAATGTAAAAAGATAGTATGAAAATAATATAAATGGTTTATGCCTATAATATTAAAGGTGTTCTTAAAATATCTAGAAAATATAATTTAAAAAAAACAGGATCAATGGAAACAGAAAATAATCTTTCTAAAAAATAAACAAACATATCTAGGCAGTTTTATAGGTGAATTTTTATAAACTTTAAAGTAATAGTCTTTATACCAAGTCTTCCAGATAATTAAACAATAACCACCCCATTCAATTTATGATACTAAAATAACGATAACTCTAAAATTTGAGCAAGACAATAGAAGAATATCACCACTGTTCCTTCAGAGATTGTGCAGGGGGATTGGTTCTAAGACATCCAAAAATACAGAATCTACAGATACCAAGTCCCTTATATAAAATGGTGCAGGTCCTGGCCAGTTAACTCAGCAGTAGAGCATCGGCCTGGTGTGTGAAAGTCCTGGGTTCGATTCCTGGCCAGTGCACACAGAAGAAGCGCCTGTCTGCTTCTTCAACCTTCCCCCTATCCTTTCTCTCTGTCTCTCTCTTTCCCTCCCATAGCCAAGGCTCCACTGGAGCAAAATTGGCCCAGGTGCTGAGGATGGCTCTGTGGCCTCCACCTAAGGCACTAGAATGGCTCCTGTTGCAATAGAGCAACGGCCAAGATGGGCAAAGCATCGCCCCCTGGTGGGCATGCCAGGTGGATTCCAGTCAGGCATATGTGGGAGTCTGTCTCTCTGCCTCCCCACATCTCACTTTAGAAAAAGACTAAATAAATAAATAAAATGGTGTAGTATTTGCATATAACCTATTTTTGCATACAGGCGATAGGAAGGTATGCCTATGCATTAATCACTTGTGTGGACTCACCATAGTGCTCAGGATATGAAAAATTCAGGTTTTGTTTTTTGAAACTTTTTGGGATTTTTTTCCAAATAGTTTTGACTCATGATTGGTTGAACCCATGGATTTGAAACCTGTGGATGTGGAGGGCCTACTGTAAATTACAGGCCAGTTAGCTCATGGCCCTAAGTGCAAAAAAGAAAACAAAACCCAAACCTCAAAATATTGGCAGATTGAATCCAGAAAATATATATAAAAATGCAATAGATCGTATCAGAAGTTTTCAGGCATTCCTCGTGAGTTGAATCTTGTAAAGTTTCTCTATGACTTCACTACATTAACAGTTCAAAAGGGTCAAAAAAAGAAAATAGTCTCAAAAGATGCAGAAGAATTATTTTATAGAATTCAGATTCCATGTATCATAAAAACTTTAAGCAAATTAGGGATAGAGGGGTGTTTTTTCTAGATATTACAACTTGTATTTTAACAAGAATCTAATATTAATTGGCAGTTGTCCAAAATAATACAAGGATGTTAGCAAACTTTAATTTCCATTTATCCTCTCTGACTTATATGCATGTTTAAATTAGAATATATATTTAAGTCCCTTGAGACTTTATTAGTCTGGTTTTATACTCAATGTTTATATAGATTTATCCCTGTATTTATTGATCATTCTGTCCTACATTTCTAAACTTCCTTTAGAGATCATTCTTCTTCTGCTTCTAGAGCACCCTTAGTATTTTCTTTTTTTTTTTTTCATTTTTTTGAAGCTGGAAACAGGGAGAGACAGTCAGGCTCCCGCATGCGCCCGACCAGGATCCACCCAGCACGCCCACCATGGGGCGACGCTCTGCCCACCAGGGGGCGATGCTCTGCCCATCCTGGGCGTCCCCATGTTGCGACCAGAGCCACTCTAGCGCCTGGGGCAGAGGCCACAGAGCCATCCCCAGTGCCCGGGCCATCTTTGCTCCAATGGAGCCTTGGCTGCGGGAGGGGAAGAGAGAGACAGAGAGGAAAGTGCGGCGGAGGGGTGGAGAAGCAAATGGGCGTTTCTCCTGTGTGCCCTGGCTGGGAATCGAACCCGGGTCCTCCGCATGCTAGGCCGACGCTCTACTGCTGAGCCAACCGTCCACGGCAGTATTTTCTTTAGTGAGAGTCTTCTGGTGGTGAATCCTCTTGGATTATTTCTTGTACACTATTCTTAAAAACTTTTGTTTTTGAAGGGTATTTTCACTGAAATTGTCGGTTGATAGTTTTTTTTTTCCTGACCTCACTTTTAGCAGATCATTCAACTGAATTTTGGCTTCTCTTGTTTCAGTTGAGAAATTAACTTCCCATTGTATTATTGCTCCTTGAAAAGTTATCTAGCATTTTTCTCTAGGTGCTTTGAAGATTTGCTTTTTGTCTTTGATTTGAAGTGGTTTTTATGGTGATGTATCTAGTGTTTTCTTTTTGCTTCCTTTTTTTGTGGTTCATAGGGCTTCTTGAACTTATTTGATGTTTGTCATATGTTTTGCAAAGTTCTAGGCTGTTATCACTTCAAATATTACTGTCTTTATTAGTCTACCATATTTCTGAGAATTTGTTTACACATAAATTGGACTTCACACAATCTTCAATATCTTTTAGCCTCTCTTCTGGTTTTTTTTTTTTTTTTTCATTTGTTTGTCTCTCCTTGCTTTAGTCTGGAGATTGTCTTCTAACTTATCTTTCAAGTCACAAATACACATTTGTGTATGTTTCCAGTCTGTACTTAAATTCCTCTAATGAGTTAATTATTTATTTTGTTTTATTATATTTTTAGTG
This sequence comes from Saccopteryx bilineata, assembly GCF_036850765.1. Lineage (NCBI taxonomy): Eukaryota > Metazoa > Chordata > Mammalia > Chiroptera > Emballonuridae > Saccopteryx > Saccopteryx bilineata. Next base: position 39,181,279 of record NC_089499.1, on the reverse strand, counting down.
TTAGAATTTTCACTTGGTTCTTTCTTATATTTTCTAGTCTTCTCTTGAAATTCTCAGTTTTGCCTTTTATTTCCTTGTGTATAGGTATAGTTATTTCAAAGTCTGTGTTTGAAAAACCCAATATTTGGATCTCTTATTATACTGTCAGGGAAAAATTAGTGCCAAGAATTGTGCTAGCCGGCCTAGGCCCTAGTTCTCCCCCAAATCCTGGCTTTGTAATTCTTCACTATTTTGTTAGTTTTCTTTTAAAATTTTTTTTAAAAGTTTGGCCCAATTCTTACCATATCTTAGAAGAAGATTTATCTGAGTTACCTAGTATACCATTTCAGAATGTGAAAGTTGATAGATTTGGACTTTTATGTTTTTTTAAATATGAGCATTTATACTTTTATAATTTAAAAAGTTTACATTTAAAAAGTGAGGTAGAATTTTATGCTCTGACATGGTAAGCTTTCTAAGGCAAGAAGTGCAGAACAAGACACGGAAGAGCATGCATAAATATTAACACCAACCTATAATATTTACTAAATGCTTATTGTGTACCAGGAACTATTCTAAAGGCTTTAACTATATTGGTTAATTTACTTCTTAAAAGATTCCTAAGGGGTAGTTACTGTTACTATCACCATTTTACAGATGAGGAAACTGAGAGGGTAAGGAAACTGAGAGGGTAATGAACTCACACATATATTGTGCTGCAGACTCAAGATTTGAATCCAGGCTTGTTGACTCCAGAGTCCTTGCTGTAAACCATTGTATTAATTATATATGACATATAGCATAACCTCTTGCCCCTCAAATTGTCCAAAGACTTTGCCAAACCACTAACAATGGTTTTTGGGGGGGCTTTGAAAATGAATGAAGATTTGACTTTTTAATTCTGAATCTGTGCTATCCAAGATGGTAGCCACTAACCACATGAGAGTATTTAAACCTCAGTTAATTAAAATGAAATAGAAATGAAAATCCAGTTCCTCAGTCTCAGCAGCTACATTTCCAGTGTGTTCAATAGCTACAGGTGGCCAATGACTACTTTATTGAACAGTGCATATAGAGAGCATTTTTATCATCACAGAAAGTTCTATTGGACAGTGTGCTTTAAAGAGTTCAATAGTGTTTGAATTTTTTTATATTAAGCATGTATTCATGATTTACTCTTGTAGTTAAATAAGAAGGATCAATAATAGAAAAAGAAAACTATTCAAAGCAGAGATCTTTCTCCACTATTATTTGATCATACTATTTTTTTTTCTTTTATCTTCCAGAGTTACTCAGTCCCTTAAAAATTGCCTTTTTGTGTATTTAAAAGCAACACAAATCATAAATCAGTGAAAAGCCCATTACAATAAAGCATGATGGGTTTCCTGGAAATATGGTAGCATCTACTTAGGGCTATTCATCTTGACTATTTGGAAGCATTTAAAACATGCATTGTTGTTTTTAAGACACATCAACTAATTCATGGGCATTTAAAAAAGGCTTTCTTGGAAGCATGTTAGCAAATATATTGATAATTTATTTTACTGATGTTCAAGCTCATTGATTGTATACTTCTGTGAATTTTAAAATCGTAAAATGGAAAAATTTGTTTATAAAGTGCCATTTCCTAGATCTTGGGTCAGTGCACATACAGGAACAGATCAATGTTTCTGTTTCTGTATCTCTTTCCCTTCCTTTCTCTAAAGTCAATAAAAAAATTCAATTTGTGGATTATACAGAGAATCAAGATAATTTTTGACTAGAGAGAATGTCTTACTTTATCCTGAAGAGTCAGAATAACTTCCAGTCTCATCTTCTAAGTCTTCCAACAAAACAATACCACCAGGGTTTAGTCTGGACATGATTAAACTTTTAAAAACTCAAGTTCTCTCATGTGGAAAACAGAGTGGGTCGATGTGAGTGACTACAGGGGGCAGGACTAGAACTAGTAGGGGAGAACCAACTGAAAAACATTTTAACCATTTGAATTCCAGTAATGAAAAAAAAATGACATACAATCAGATGAGCCCTCTTCTCTGGTACCAAAGAAGTTTAGGCAGAATTTCCAAAGCCCACAGTGCCAGGCAGAGGATTTTTCTTTTGGAGAGGTGGCTAATAGGATGACCTTCTAACTTTTATAGTCTCAAATCTTATGGCTCTTCTTGCATAGTATACCTATGATATTATCACTAGTTACAGCCATCAGTTAGCTTAGCAAAGTTATTATCTGATAATGACCCTCAGTCATTGGCTAATAAAGGTTTATTTCTCCATCCACATGGACATCAGCTTCATTGTAAGTTAGTTATAATTTGTTTCACATTGTTTTATTTTTAAGATCTAGAAAGAATAATTAACTTCTATCTGGGACATCATTGATTTTGTGGCAAAACAAAACAAAACAAAACAAAAAACAAATGGAAATATGGCTGAACCACACAATAGCTTTGAAGCTTCAACTCGGAAGTGTGACATATCACTTTCATTCACATGTGAATGAGCAAGGCCTGTCATATAACTAATCAGATATCAATGGGTAGGAACAATAATTGTCCTATAAAAATGGGAAGCATATATTGAAAGCAATAAAAAAAACTTACCATATAAGTTAATGGGAATAAGTCAAACGTGAGCTAAAATTTGTTCTGATGAAAGCACAGGACAGACGAAACTGAGCGCCATGATTGATCCTTCCCATTATCCCTCCCTTTCTCCTTCTCTCTCTCTCTCTCTTCCTTCCTTTCTTGCATGTTTCCTCTTTCATTCTCTATTCCCTAAAAGTGTATTCAATTTTAGACACTGAGGTAGGTCTCAAGATATAGATATAAATAACATGAATTTTTATCCTGGATAAACTCTTAGTCTAGTAGCAGAAAAAGTAAGTATATATATAGTATATAGTTGTAAGTATCTATATATATCTATATATATATTTATATATATTTGTGTGTGTGTGTCAAGTTCTATAAAAAGGTAAATTCATACTTCTCTGAGTGCACCAAGGAAGGAAGAACATCTAATCCAGAATTTTGGAGAGAAAAGAGTGATTTATATAAGACCTCCCAAAAAAGACCTTAATAACAAACTGAAGAGCACAATAAAGGTCATATTCCAGATGGAGGGAACAACATTTGTAAAAGTACAAATGTGGGAGAGGACAGGCCTCTATCTGGAGATATATCATAGACATAGGTGGATTGTGACTTCATATTGGACAGCAGAGATACAAGTTCAGAGTGGATGAAACTTGGGCTGGAGAAAGACTGATAAAGGGTGAAGACAAATGAGGCATTAAATGATGACAGTGTGAGGCAATGCATCAGCCATTCCACAGTTGTTCCCTAAGTGCTAATTTTGGGCCAGCCTATTATTTACTAAGTGGCTGCTATGAGCTTTGTGTAGAAGAAACTCTGGTAGGAAATACCAATGGTGTAGAGAAAGGGGTGGTATTCATACATTTTATATTTAGAGACTTCTTTGAAAATGGCAGGTTGAACATAAGCACTTAGCTTTTATCTATTCTGAAGTATCACTTAAAAGACACTATAGGGATCCCTAAACAGAGAAAAAGTCCTTATAAGAACAAGGAGAATATGAGAAAAGATAATGCCTACACCAATATGGCAGTTGAGAAGACTGTATGAGTGATAACGGGCTTAGCAGCCACAATAAAACTAAATCCTAAATCAGCGGTAGTAAAATCAACTTTTGTCCCAAAACCCACAAAGTCTATCCAACTAGAGGCACCAGGTTTCCATGGAAGCAGGGCTGAAGGTAGAGTTTGAAAAGAACTGGTTGAACGTCTAGTTTAAGATGAGATTGGAAGCTGACCCCTGCCCCGCCTCAATCTTCTTCACCATCGTACACAGCTAGGCAGCAGACTGGAGGGTATAGATTTGCTAACCTGCCCCGCCTCCATCCCCTTCTCCATTGCACACAGCCAGGTAGCAGACTGGAGGGTATAGATTTGTTAACAGGAGAGACTAAAAACAGAGGGTCTCTGAACTGGGGGTAGCTCTGAGCACAGCTGAAAATGAAGGTATTAATGTGAATGCCAGGTGACGAGGTAGATATCGAAAATTGTGTGAACTCAGGGTGATTAACATATTGAATATTGAGACCCCAGCCTTCCTTCCCACTGGGACCAGATTTATCTCTTCCTTCTCTGTAGATTCTGCTCATTCCAAGAGGAAGGACAAGAAGATAGCAACATCAGGGCCACCCCAGGAAATGGCCTCACCAAATTGTCAGGACTGGGGAGACCCCCCCTCCGGAGCTTCCATTTGGTCTCTGAGTGAGACACTTCCTTTGAATTTCTAGATTGGCTATTCCTGTGCTATTGTGTTCTATGAACGTCGCTATTCGTAGCCTCCCATTTCTCCTTATCTCTGTCAGTATATTAATAATAATTTCCCAAGTCCTCATTTTCTCAAATATTCTGCTTTCTCCTAATAGCTACAGGTTTATGTGTTTTGGTCCCAGTCTGTCATATTAGATATTTTCTCAATTGACAGATGTTTCTTAGCTGTCCAATTGTTCATTTTCTAGAACACAGAATAGAAGCACAAGATATAAAATAAGAAGAAAAAAAAGATTAGAGAATAGTTCATAAGATATAACACCCAAACAACTGGAGTTCCAGAAAGGAAGAACAGAGAACTGGCAAGTGGAAAATAATAAAGGAATAATTTAAAATGTCTCAGAACTGAAGGAGGGGAGCTTCAACACTGAAAGGGCCTGACCCAGGTCTCCAAGGCAAAATGCTCAGGACTCACAGGGGCACCAGCTGTTTCAACAGCAAGATTAATAGAAGACAGTAGGAAACACCTTCAAACTCCCAAGGGAAAAATCATTCCCACCAGCTAATTCTATTCCCAGTCTAATAGTAAATTAGGATTAAGAGAGAATAAAGACATTTTCAGATATGCAAAGTCTCAAAGGATGTGCCACCTCTCTATTTTTTTGTGGTGGGGGAATGATATTGGAGTATGTACTCCTCTAAAATTAGAGTAAATCAAGACAGTGATCCTGCAAATAGGGGATGAAGCATAGCAGAAAGGCCAAAGAACCCTGGCTTTGCAGTAGGATAATGGCTATGCAGCAGGACCAGAAAGCAACCAGTTCAGATTGCAGCAGGTCAGGAGCTTCCTGAAGCAGCATCTCAAAGTGGATAAAACTGATACCTTCATAGGCTCCAACAGATTAACACACCTGGCAAAGAGTTAGTTGAGTTAGGATTAAGCACTAAGAGTTAGAAGCAAGCAAGCAAACAAATAAAAAGGCAATTAAAAATGCAAATGAAAACAAAATGTACAGAAAAGCAAAACGACTCCTAGTATTCTGCATGGCTCAGTTGAGCACAGCATTTAAATATGTAGTTACAACAATGGAAACACTGCAGGATGATCTCTAACCAAAATTCAATGGAACTGTATGGATAAGATGTAAAGACTGACAGAGGCTGGCAAACAGTTTTTAAAAGATTGAATATTGGGGTGACACCGGTTAACAAAATTACACAGGTTTCAGGTGCCCAGTTATACAGGCTTCAGGCACACCTCTCTGTTCACCATATTGAGTGTTCACCCCACCCCTGAGTCAAGTCTTTGTCCATCACCATTTACCCCCAATACCGTCTTCCACTCCCCTCCCCCAACCTGGTGAGCTCTGTACTATTGTCCACGTCCATGAGTTTTTCTTCTATTCCCTCTCTCTCTTTTTCTGCAAACGTTTTTTTTTTTTTTGGTAAAGAATCAGAAAGTAAATATTTTAGGCTTTGTGGGCCATGAAGTCTCTGTTGCAAGTACTCACCTCTGCTGTTCTAGCACTCACGCCATCGTGGACAATATATAAACAAGTGGGCATGGCTGTGTTCTAATAAAACTTTATTTATGAAGGCAGGTGGTGGGCCAAGGACCATTGTTTGCTGACCCCTGGATTAGAAATATGTGTGTGTAGAAAAGGAGTGAAGTGAAAGGGAACTAAGTCTTCAGATTTTATAGAGGGAGGCTAAGAGTTAATGCCTGAAATTGAAAAAAACAAAAAACAAACCCCAAACCCCAAAGTAATAATCTATGCATATTTTTTCAAGATATGGAGATAAATACCAAATGAAAATTGGGAGACTGCTGTTTATTGCAGTATATAAATATAAGCTGTGCAGAACTGCTTGTTTTTTTTTAACCCATGTGTTTGTGTACCCTGGATAAAAACAGCTAAATTAAAAAATTAAAAAGAATTAAAATTCATGTGGCTAGCAAACTGTAGTCCACATTTGCTTAAGGGATAAAGCCAGATGAGGCCATGAATGCACTGGGAAGTGGGGATGTAGGACACTGCATCTCAGGAGGAGGTTTTCTCTCCCCATCGCTTCACCGCCACCCCGCACGGGCGCCCTGCGGCACACAGACTGGGTACATGTCTGCTCAGTAAGGATTTACGACTGGCAGCTGGAGAACATCTACGCCTAGTAACTTCCTGGAATCAGGCTTGTGTCAGCAGCTTTCAGGTCTGTGACCTGTTGTGATACGGTGGTGACTGGCACAAACCCCAGTATGGCTGTCACTGGGGGTAGTGGGCATGTGTGGTCAAGCCCCTCAGAGGCTTTGGCCTGGGATGCCCTGCTGTTGTTGTACACAAGTAGGCCAGTTGGGCACAGCAGGTTGGGAGTCTTCTGCAGAGCAGAGCTGGGCAGCCCAGCAGGGTGTGCGTTGGTGGGCTGACCACGAAGCAGGGCTAGGGAGGAAGGCCCATGGTGCAGACGATTGTGTGGAGTTGCACCTGAGCTGGGCCCGGCTGGGAGCAGCAGAAATGCTGAGGAGATTTGTGGGCCTGAGGTACTCGGGAGGCACTAAATCAAGCAGAGGGCTCACAGTAGATTAACGAAGCTAATTTCTGACCGGGATCATCGTTTGTGAATTATCGTGTTTGTGCTCATTAAATAAATTATCGGCGTCTTCCCAGGCATTATGGATGCATTGTAAATGAGGGCTTTTCATAAATAATTTGTGTCTGCCTTTGCTGGGATGGGAGAGGGGCGCCACAAGGAGGGGAGAGGAGGCTGGAGGTCAGAGGTGCCAAAAAAAGGTGGCTGAGGTGGGAGGGAACAGGAGTGAGGGAGGGGTCAGGCCTGATGAGACAGTGGCCTGTCTCTGGCCCCAGGTGAGCAGGGCCAACCTCTGTACCCCATACTCCTGCCTCTGAATTCAGTAAAAGGGATACTTTAGACTTCCAGATCAGCTACCTGTCACCAAATGGGCAAAGACCTCTCTCAAGGTTGGTTGTAAGGCCACACACCTGCCTCTTTCTGATCTCTCTTGGGTTTTTGGTTAAAAAACCCACTTGTAGCTAGGACTTGTGAGGCAAGAATCCCCCCCAGCATGTATTTCATAAGACAAAAGCCTGAAATGGTAAAGACCTGAAAAGTGATTTGTCCACACTGTTTATGATAAAGATAAAAGAGGAAATAGATGATGTGAAGGATACTTACCGGGAAGGAAGGAGGTAGAAGCCCTCCCCCCCGGGACTTCCTCCAGTGAGAGGCATTGTTACAGGGGTGGTGAGACCACAGCAGCCCCTCAATTTGTCCTGTCTGGATTTCTTGTGAGCCCAGAGTACCTGTTTCTATAAAAATGGTGTAGTAAGTGGAGGATGAATTCCCAAGACAAAAGACAAGGGATCCCACCATGGTCCTGGTAGCGGGTCCTTTGGAGCCACAGCTAAGTGTCTCTAGGGACCTAGAAATAGGAGCACTGAGGCAATCCTTAGACCAGGGGTCAGGAACCTTTTTGGCTGAGAGAGCCATGAACGCCACATATTTTAAAATGTAATTCCATGAGAGCCATTTAATGACCCGTGTACATTACATATTATCCAATAAAAATTTGGTGTTGTCCTGGAGGACAGCTGTGATTGGCTCCAGCCACTCACAACCATGAACATGAGCGATAGGAAATAAATAGATTGTAATACATGAGAATGTTTTATATTTTTAACGTTATTATTATTATTTTTTAATTAAATATTTGTCTGCGTGCCAGATGCAGCCATCAAAAGAGCCACAGCTGGCTCGGGAGCCATAGGTTCCTGACCCCTCCCTTAGAGAGATGCCCGAGGTCTACTGGGGAGACCTGTGTAGGAAACACTTGGCAAAGAAGGTCCCTGGCCTAGTGGCTTAATTGAACATATTGAACTTATGTCTAGAAAATGACCCAGCAGGTAGGCTGGCTCGTGGTTAATAATGCAATTCCGAATGAAGAGGGGTTCCAGAGACCCACCCAGCAGGGCCCATCCCTGCACAGAGCAGTACATTGGGGGCTGACGTTCTGCCTCCCTGACAGTCATGTCATCAGCCTAGTGTGTGAGTGTGTGTAAGTGTGTGTGTGTGTGTGTGTGTGTGTGTGTATGTGTGTGGAAGGTGGGCATTTCATCCATAAAGCCTTCTTCTTTGGACTTCCCACTTAGCAGGCAAATGTTCAGTGATGTGGCCTTCTGCAGGAGGCTCTGTCCCAACAGGTGTTCATGTGCATCTAATAGTTTAACAAATTGGCATCTGATAACTTCAGGACTCTCTGGAAGTGTGGTTGGCACCCTAAGTCAGACCCACTGTAGGATCTGCCATTGGTGGGGTTTCCAAGCCCTCAGCTCAACTTGCTTTCCCGGGCCCTCTGCAAAATGTCTTTGCATTTGAATACACAGAGTACCAACAGCAGGGCGTGGGGGAGAGCTGATAGAATCTGGGGTGCAGAATATGGAAGAACAAATGGGTTTCTTTTTTGGGGGTGCAGAGCTGGTCTTAGTGGTGGTGGTGGTTGTTGGAGCACATTGCTATGCAATCACCTTTATTCATACAGGCATCTGCCCTACAGTGTTTACTGAGCACTTACTGTGTGCCAGGTACCATTCTGGGCGCCGCCAGATCCCTGTTCTCATGGAGTTTGCATCTTTGTGTGTCTATGGATGAGTTTGTGTGTGCTGTGTGTCTGTGTCTTAGGGTGTACAAGAAATAAATAAGCATATGAATAAGTCTGACAAATTTAAATAGTGATAACTACTATGAAAAAAAAGAAAGCTGGTGATATGACAGAATGGCAGTTGGAGTGTAGTTAGCAATGACGTTTCTGAATGGAGACATTTGAGCAAAGACTGATTGGCAGGGAAGACCGTGAGGCCGAGAGTTCAACGCAGAGGGAACAGCAAGCACGGAAGGCAGGGGAAGCACGGAGTGCTCAGAGGCAGGAGTCAGGTCATGGAGCGGGGCTGGGGAGAACAGGAGTGGGGTTTGGTGTGGCTGGGGAACATTCCCCTGGGTCTTCCGGCCCAGAATACGAGTACAGATTTTATTCTAAATGCAATTCTCCGGGGAATACTATGAACTGATCTTCAATTTTAAAAACGAGTGAAGGCTAGATTGTAAATGAGTGCGGAAGAAAGTGAGAAAGAGAGTTAGAAGGTTATTGCGATGATCCTGAAGAGTCCTTGAACTATCTCCCCTTTCATCTCCCTATCTTTCCCAAGTGAAACCTCCATTCTGGGAAGAAAGCAATCTCCTTGAACAAATTCTTTTCAGGCCTGGGCCATTAACCGACTCAGAGGTATATGACTTTTTAAAGGCTTGTTAACCACTATGGATTTCTAATTGATAGAATTTCAGGTGGGGAAGGGAAAGCAATCTGGCTAATTTGGCCAGGGCTGACATTTACAGCAATGCTTTGAAACTTTACTGTGTTAAAATGCACATTCCAAGTCATTAGGTCTATGGAGGGGCCTGAGATTTTGCTTGCTAGCACATTCCCAGGTAATACCTATGCTGCTTGTCCTCAGACTCAACTTTGGGTTGTAAGGTATGAGAGGGCCTTGTTTCACACGTTAAAGAAAGCTGAGCATTAAGTATGGCATTCTGGATATCCATTCATTTGTTCTGAAGGGTGTCAGGATATCTTTCCCCAAAACATGCCTCTTTGGCATAGGATTGTTTTGAACTGGCAGAAATTGAGGAAAAGCCAGAGGAAGATTTTTTTCTGCTCTCTGTCTGTCTGCCTAAATGCAGGGCATAAATTTCCCATTTTGAAGGTGGCATAAATTCTGCCTGTCTCCTTTCCTCCAATTCCTTCACCATGAGGAGGAGAGTGACCCTTATCACCAAAGACAGAGGGTCAGCACTGAATGGGTGTGCATAGAGAAACCTTACTAAATAACCCTTATCTACCATTAGCTTCTCTTATATATTTACCTGCCCACAATTTACCTCCCCTAAAAGTCCTCTTTCCTCTGTCTGGTCATTTCTTCACAATGTGTCACCCTTTGTTAAAATGATACACCAAGCTCCAAGTTTAACTGTTTCTTTGGATTTTTTAAAATTTCTTTTCTATATAGCCTCTGTGAGTGTAAAAATATTAACATCAAATAAAATGTGTATACTTTTCTCCTGTTAGTGTGTCTTTGGTCACTTAATTTGCAGTTTCCAGCTACAGAGCCTAAAAGGGCAGAGGAGAAGTTTTTACTCCCCTACAGTTCATTCATTCAAGTGTTTGTTGGTTACTAGGGACCATCATATTTAAGGAGATGAAAGAGTTTTCCGAGGAGGTTGCCAAAACATATGTTTTTTATTGAGTCTTTGGAAAGGTGGTCACATCTGGATTCTAGTATTCCTGATTCCCCAGCCAGTGGTGCACTAGTAAATGTTTAGAAGCTACCTGAGAACAAGATCTGATTTATGGCATTTATTGATTTCTGTGATGTAAATCCTTCACAAAGGCTATCAGCTGTCAATATGACATCGCTTAACATAGATACAAATAAGAACTGGTCCAGTAGATAACCTCAAGAACATAAATAATAGTCAATGATAGTCAAATAATTAGGAAGTGATGAGGTTTTAGTATTTTATGCTTTTGTTTTTAACAATTTATTTCAGTGTAAGTTTTGTAAATTAATTTTTAATAATGGCTTTGTTTAATAGCTGGCTCACAAAATTCCTGAAAATTTAACAATCTTTTCCTCAGTCCCTTCTTGGCCTCAGCTTCCAAATAAAACCCCTGTTCTGTAAACGCTGCGTATCTCAGGTAATGGTGTGCAAAGGAAGGAAGGCATCTCCTTGAACAAACTCCCCACCACTGCGTCAGGCTTCACCCATGCTCAGCCCTTCCTCCCCTTCTTTTTTTTTTTTTTTTTTTTTTTTTTTTACATTGACAGAGAGAGAGTCAGAGAGAGGAATAGACAGGGACAGACAGACAGGAACAGAGAGAGATGAGAAGCATCAATCATTAGTTTTTCATTGCACATTGCGACACCTTAGTTGTTCATTGATTGCTTTCTCTTATATGTGCCTTGACTGCGGGCCTTCAGCAAACCAAGTAACCCCTTGCTCAAGCCAGCGACCTTGGGTCCAACCTGGTGAGCTTTTGCTCAAACCAGATGAGCCCACACTCAAGCTGGCGACCTTGGGGTCTCGAACCTGTGTCCTCTGCATCCCAGTCCGACGCTATCCTCTGTGCCACCGCCTGGTCAGGCCACTTCCTCCCCTTCTTATTGCCAGGTAAGTTTGGGGTCTCAGAATTCTGATTCCTTTCCAAATTTTTGTGGTAGGTGATGGTAAATAATGGCAGAGATTTTAGCGATGATAAATGATAGAGAAAATGAGTATGAGAATGACAAATGTAACTAGGGTGGGGAAAAGAAAGCACCTGAAATGTCAAGTCCTGTGCTACTTGCTGTATTAAGTATGTTGTCTTTTGAAATAGATGAGCAATCTGAGGCCCAGAGAGGAGGTGGTATTTTCCTAAGGTCACACAACTAGGGAGTTCTAGAACTTAGATTCAAATCTAGATGTCTCTGACACCAAACCGGCCTGCTACTTAAGAAAACTTGCATAGATATAGACACAAACACACACACATATACATACATACACTTGGGCATATACGTATACAGTATGTCTATATCTATAGTTTAAAAAGAAAATTAATTCTAAAGGCATAGGATGAAAAAGAGCAGTGCAATGCCCGATTCCTTGCCATTCCATGGCTACTCCACAGAGGTAAGCAGTTTTCATTCTTTTTACTAGTTATTCTGGCATTTGCTTCACTATGCTGAAATAAAATGTTTATACCACTATATATTAAATTTTCAGCTTTAAGTATTAATTATTGATTTCTAAACATGAAAGATAAAGATTTGACTTTCTTGTTAAATTCTTATTTGTTAATTTTAGAGAGAGCAAGGGCAAGAGAGAGAGAGAGAGAGAGAGAGAGAGCAACATTGATCTGTCTGTCTGTGTGTGCCCTGACCAGGAATTGAACCAGCAACCTCTTCATATTAGGACAACAGCTGCTCTAACCAACCAGCTATCAGGGCAAGATTTGACTTTCTTATACTCCACTCTCTACTTTTCACTGTCACTACACACACAGAGACACAGATACACAATACACACACACACACACACACAGACTGCTGCTCCCCTAATTGCCAATATATTTTTATCATACTTTTGGTGTGCTCTTCATTCCTGTGTACATTGTGACTATGTAAATATTAGTCATAGCTGAGTCATGTAATGTACTATTATTATTATTTTTGTAATGCAATAGTATTAAATTTACTTTCAAGAGCAAGTATTTATTTTTCCCAGCATTAATAAAGCTTTGCTTTTCTTGTTTGCTTAGTTTTCTAGTATCAATACTAATTTATCCCACAATTCTTTTGTTTATTTTTTTTATTGAGTGAGCAGCAAGCAAGGCGGCAGAGACAGATGCCTGCATGCGCCCCAACAGGCAAACCCTTCACCTGGCGATGCTCTGCCCATCTGGGGCTGCTGCTCTGTTGCTCAGCAACCAAGCCATCCTCAGTGCCTAGGGCCAACTCACTCAAACCATTTGAACCATGGCTGCTGGAGGGGAAGAGAGGGGGAGAGAGAGAGAGAAAGGGGAAAGAGGGGTGGAGAAGCAAATGATTGTTTCTCCTGTGTGCCCTGACTGGGAATTGAACCTGGGACTTCCACACACTGGGCTGACGCTCCACCATTGAGCCAACTGGCCAGGGCCTATCCCACAGTTCTTTTAACAATTTCTTTTTTTCTTTTTTTTTTTTTTTAATAAATTTTTATTAATGGTAATGGGATGACATTAATAAATCAGGGTACATATATTCAAAGAAAACATGTCTAGGTTATTTTGTCATCAAATTATGTTGCGTACCCCTCGCCCAAAGTCAGATTGTCCTCCGTCACCCTCTATCTAGTTCTCTGTGCCCCTCCCCCTCCCCCTAACTCTCTCCCTCCCTCCCTCCCATGTCCTCCCTCCCCCCCCACCCTTGGTAACCACCACACTCTTGTCCATGTCTCTTAGTCTCATTTTTATGTTCCACCAATGTATGGAATCATGTAGTTCTTGTTTTTTTCTGATTTACTTATTTCACTCCTTATAATGTTATCAAGATCCCACCATTTTGCTGTAAATGATCTGATGTCATCATTTCTTATGGCTGAGTAGTATTCCATAGTGTATATGTGCCACATCTTCTTTATCCAGTCTTCTATTGAAGGGCTTTTTGGTTGTTTCCATGTCTTGGCCACTGTGAACAGTGCTGCAATGAACATGGGGCTACATGTGTCTTCACGTATCAATGTTTCTGAGGTTTTGGGGTATATACCCAGTAGAGGGATTGCTGGGTCATAAGGTAGTTCTATTTGCAGTTTTTTGAGGAACCACCATACTTTCCTCCATAATGGTTGTACTACTTTACAGTCCCACCAACAGTGAATGAGGGTTCCTTTTTCTCCACAGCCTCTCCAACATTTGCTATTACCCGTCTTGTTGATAATAGCTAATCTAACAGGAGTGAGGTGGTATCTCATTGTAGTTTTGATTTGCATTTCTCTAATAACTAATGAAGCTGAGCATCTTTTCATATATCTGTTGGCCATTTGTATCTCTTCCTGGGAGAAGTGTCTGTTCATGTCCTCTTCCCATTTTTTTATTGGATTGTTTGTTTGTTTGTTGTTGAGTTTTATGAGTTCTTTGTAAATTTTGGATATTAGGCCCTTATCTGAGCTGTCGTTTGAAAATATCAGTTCCCATATAGTTGGCTGTCTGTTTATTTTTATATCAGTTTCTCTTGCTGAGCAAAAACTTTTAATTCTGATGTAGTCCCATTCATTTATCTTTGCCTTCACTTCTCTTGCCATTGGAGTCAAGTTCATAAAATGTTCTTTAAAACCCAGGTCCATGATTTTAGTACCTATGTCTTCTTCTATGTACTTTATTGTTTCAGGTCTTATATTTAGGTCTTTGATCCATTTTGAATTAATTTTAGTACACGGGGACAAGCTGTAGTCGAGTTTCATTGTTTTGCATGTGGCTTTCCAGTTTTCCCAACACCATTTGTTGAAGAGGCTTTCTTTTCTCCATTGTGTGTTGTTGGCCCCTTTATCAAAGATTATTTGACCATATATATGTGGTTTTATTTCTGGGCTTTCTATTCTGTTCCATTGGTCTGAGTGTCTATTTTTTTGCCAATACCATGCTGTTTTGATTATCGTGGCCCTATAATATAGTTTAAAGTCAGGTATTGTAATGCCCCCAGCTTCATTCTTTTTCCTTAGGATTGTTTTGGCTATTCGGGGTTTTTTATAGTTCCATATAAATCTGATGATTTTTTGTTCCATTTCTTTAAAAAATCTCATAGGGATTTTGATGGGAATTGCATTAAATTTGTATATTGCTTTGGGTAATATGGCCATTTTGATTATATTTATTCTTCCTATCCAAGAACAAGGAATATTTTTCCATCTCATTGTATCTTTTTTGATTTCCCTTAACAATGCTTTGTAATTTTCATTATATAGGTCCTTTACGTTCTTTGTTATGTTTATTCCTAGGTATTTTATTTTTTTTGTTGCAATCGTGAAGGGGATTATTTTTTTGAGTTCGTTTTCTAATATTTCATTGTTGGCATATAGAAAGGCTATGGACTTTTGTATGTTAATTTTGTATCCTGCGACCTTACTGTATTGGTTTATTGTTTCTAATAATCTTTTTGTGGAGTCCTTCGGGTTTTCGATGTATAGGATCATATCATCAGCAAAAAGTGATAGCTTTACTTCTTCTTTTCCGATATGGATGCCTTTTATTTCTTTGTCTTTCTTGTCTGATTGCTCTGGCCAGAACTTTTAGCACCACGTTGAATAAGAGTGGAGAGAGTGGACAACCCTGTCTTGTTCCTGATTTAAGGTAGAAAGTCCTCAGTTTTATGCCGTTTAATAGGATGTTGGCTGATGGTTTATCATATATGGCCTTTATCATGTTGAGATATTTTCCTTCTATACCCATTTTGTTGAGAGTCTTAAACATAAAATTGTGTTGTATTTTATCAAAAGCCTTTTCTGCATCTATTGATAAGATCATGTGGTTTTTGTTCTTTGTTTTGTTGATATGGTGTATTATGTTAACCGTTTTGCGTATGTTGAACCATCCTTGAGATTCTGGGATGAATCCCACTTGATCATAATGTATTATTTTTTTAATATGTTGTTGTATTCGGTTTGCCAGTATTTTGTTTAGTATTTTAGCATCTGTATTCATTAGAGATATTGGTCTGTAGTTTTCTTTTTTTGTGCCATCCTTGCCAGGTTTTGGTATGAGGGTTATGTTGGCCTCATAAAATGTGTTTGGAAGTATTGCTTCTTCTTCAATTTTTTGGAAGACTTGGAGTAGAATAGGAACCAAGTCTTCTTTGAATGTTTGATAGAATTCACTAGTATAACTGTCTGGGCCTGGACTTTTATTTTTGGGGAGATTTTTAATAGTTTTTTCTATTTCCTCCCTGCTGATTGGGCTGTTTAGGCTTTCTGCTTCTTCATGACTCAGTCTAGGAAGGTTGTATTGTTCTAGGAATTTATCCATTTCTTCTAGATTGTTGTATTTGGTGGCATATAATTTTTCATAGTATTCTACAATAATTCTTTGTATTTCTATGATGTCTGTGGTGATCTCTCCTCTTTCATTTTGGATTTTATTTATTTGAGTCCTGTGTCTTTTTTCCTTGGTGAGTCTTGCCAAGGGTTTGTCAATTTTGTTGATCTTTTCAAAGAACCAGCTCCTTGTTTTATTGATTTTTTCTATAGTTTTTCTGTTCTCTATTTCATTTATTTCTGCTCTGATTTTTATTATCTCCTTTCTTCGGCTGGTTTTGGGTTGTCTTTGTTCTTCTTTTTCTAGTTCCTTAAGGTGTGAAGTTAAGTGGTTTACTTCGGCTCTCTCTTGTTTGTTCATATAGGCCTGAAGTGATATGAACTTTCCTCTTATTACTGCTTTTGCTGCATCCCAGAGATTCTGCTATGTCGTATTTTCATTTTCATTTGTCTGTATATATCTTTTGATTTCTGCGCTTATTTCTTCTTTGACCCATTCATTTTTTAGAAGTATGTTGTTTAGTTTCCACATTTTTGTGGGTTTTTCCCCCTCTTTTTTGCAGTTGAATTCTAGTTTCAAGGCTTTATGATCAGAAAATATGCTTGGTACAATTTCAATTTTTCTAAATTTGCTGATATTGTCTTTGTGGCCCAACATATGGTCAATTCTTGAGAATGTTCCATGTACACTAGAGAAAAATGTATACTCTGTCGCTTTGGGATGAAGTGTCCTGTAGATGTCTATCATATCCAGGTGTTCTAGTATTTCGTTTAAGGCCACTATATCTTTATTGATTCTCTGTTTGGATGACCGATCTAGAGCCGTCAGCGGTGTATTGAGGTCTCCAAGTATGATTGTATTTTTGTTAGTTTTTGTTTTAAGGTCAATAAGTAGCTGTCTTATATATTTTGGTGCTCCTTGGTTTGGTGCATATATATTAAGGATTGTTATGTCTTCTTGATTCAACTTCCCCTTAATCATTATGAAATGACCATTTTTGTCTCTGAGTACTTTTTCTGTCTTGTAGTCAGCATTATTAGATATGAGTATTGCTACACCTGCTTTTTTTTGGGTGTTGTTTGCTTGGAGTATTGTTTTCCAGCCTTTCACTTTGAATTTGTTTTTATCCTTGTTGCTTAGATGTGTTTCTTGTAGGCAGCATATAGTTGGATTTTCTTTTTTAATCCATTCTGCTACTCTGTGTCTTTTTATTGGTAAGTTTAATCCATTTACATTTAGTGTAATTATTGACACTTGTGGGTTCCCTACTGCCATTTTATAAATTGCTTTCTGTTAGTTTTGTATCTAGTTTGATTCTTCTCTTTTGTTTTTCTATCATTTGTTTTTGTTTGTTTGTGTTCCATACTTCTTTCCTCTGTTGCTACCTTTTTTAAGTCAAGTGTTTTTGTGGTGGTTTTTTTAAGGGTGGTTACCATTAAGTAATGAAAAGGGTACCTACCATATTCATTGTAGTACCCTATCTTATAAGTATTTCTGTACTTCATCATCCTTTGCTACTGTTAATCTCCATCCTCTCCACCCTTTTTTTCCTTTGTTGTCACAGTTTAAGTTTGGTTTTATTGTGTTCTTGGTGGAGCTGTTACTTGTGGTGTTTTCTTTTGTTCTTTGAATCTGGTTGGGAAACCCCCCTTAGTATTTCCTGGAGTGGGGGCTTTCTGTTGATAAATTCTCTCATCTTTTCTGTATTTGTGAATGTTTTTATATCTCCTTCATACTTGAAGGATAGCTTTGATGGGTATAGTATTCTTGGCTGAAAGTTCCTCTCTTTCAGGGCTTTAAATATTGGGGTCCACTCTCTTCTAGCTTGTAGAGTTTCTGCTGAGAAATCTGATGATAATCTAATAGGCCTTCCTTTATATGTTGTACTCTTCTTTTCCCTGGCTGCCTTGAGAATTTTTTCTTTGTCATTGGTTTGTGTCATCTTTATTATGATGTGCCTTGGAGTGGGTTTGTTGGGGTTAAGAAAACTCGGTGTTCTGTTTGCTTCTTGAATTTGAGGCTTTAGTTCCTTCCACAGGCTTGGGAAGTTCTCGTCTATTATTTGTTTGAGTATATTCTCCATTCCATTTTCTTTCTCTTCTCCCTCTGATATACCTATTATTCTTATGTTATTCTTTCTGATGGAGTCAGACAATTCCTGTAGGGCTTTCTTGTTTTTTATTATTTTTGAGTCTCTTTCTTCTTCTCTCTGTTGTGCCTCAAGTTGTTTGTCTTCTATTTCACTAATCCTATCTTCAATCTGGGCTGTTCTGTTAGCTAAGCTTGTTACCTCGTTTTTCAGCTCGTGAATTGAGTTTTTCATTTCTGTTTGATTTGTTTTTATAGTTTCAATTTCCTTGGTAATATATTCTTTGTGTTCATTGAGTTGTTTTCTGATCTCCCTATATTTCCTTTCTGTGTTTTCTTGTATATCTCTGAGTATTTTTAAGATTTCTATTTTAAATTCTCTGTCATTTAGCTCCAAAGCTTCCAATATGTTAAGTCTTTTCTCCATAGATTTTTCCACATCTATTTGTGTTACCTCTCTTTCTTTTGTATCCATAATATTCGATTTCCTCTTTCTTATCGGCATCTGAGGGTGGTCTTATTGATAGCACGCAGGTGCACTCCCTGGCGGCTTGAATGAGCGTTGCTGCGGTAGCTTCCTCCACACCCTCGTCTCTCAGATTCAAGTGATAACAGTCCTTTTGCTTTCAGTTTGTGTGGAACTCCGGAATGCTCCGAGGATAAATTTTTCTGTTTCTAGTTGATAAATTTGTTGTGATTTAGGGGAGAGCTGTCGGACGCGCTTCTCACGGCGCCATTTCCGTGACGTCACTGGGCGTGATTAACAATTTCTTTTTTTCCTAAGGGATATTTATCCCAAATTTTTCTATCGTTTTTTTATCTGGACTGATTGCTTGCTAAACAAAGTACATCTGTTGACCTGGGATTTCCTTTCAGCATTTTCCTTGGAATTCCCTTCACTTCTTACATTGGATTTCTTGTTTCTTAGATACCGTGTTTTCCTTTGATTCACTATCATTGTACTGGGGTACACTCTGCAGTATCTTCTTGAGAATAAGCAATGGAAGATATATATTTTTTGAGACCTGGAATGTCTAAATTTTTTTTTATATACTTTTACATAGTAGTTTGGCTGAGTATAGAATTTTAGGTTGGAAATCATTTCCCCTGATGATTCTGGACACATTGCCTTATTTTCTTCTAGCTTTGAGAAATTGGTTGCCATTTAAATACCCACAATCTTTTTGTTTCTCTATGGACTCTCTTTGATTTGCCTCTTTCCCGTTTATGACAATTTTTATTTAAATTTTTAAATTCTTCGGTGATGTCCTTAATTTATAGTCCAAATAGTCTACTAAATTATTATTATTATTATTATTATTTTAGTGAGAAGAGGCGAGGCAGAGAATGACTCCAGCACCAACCAGGATCCACCTGGCAAGCCCACTAGGAGACAATGCTCTGCCCATCTGGGACCCTTGCTCCGTTGCTACTGGAGCCATTTTTTTTTTAGCATCTGAGACAGAGGCCATGGAGCCATTCTCAGCATCCAGGGCCAACTTGCTCCATTGAGCCATGGCTGCAGGAGGGGAGGAGAAGAGAGGAGAGATAGAGAGAGAGAGAGAGAAGTGAGAGGAGGAGGGGTAGAGAAGCAGATGGGCACTTCTCCTGTGTGCCCTGGCCAGGAATCAAACCCAGTTCATCCACATGCTGGGTTGACACTCTACCACTGAGCCAACCAGCCAGGGCCTATATCTGCTATCATATTTCTAATTCCTAAGAGCTCTTTTTCTGTGTGTGTTTCTTATTAGGACCTTTCTCTTGTTTCATGGATATAATATCTTCTTTTACTTTGAAAGTATGTATTATTTTATCTTCCCCTTTTCATGGATATATTATCTTCTTTTACTTTGAAAGTATGTATTATTTTATCTTCCCCTCTGTATTTTTCCTGTTTATTTCTTTTGGACAATGAAAGCCTTCTCAAATGTTTGATGATTTTTGGTTGTCAGTGATATTTAAGAATGTGTCACTGAAAAGTTCATTGGAAGCTGTGTTTGACTGGGCTGTGAGTGTTGATGGTGGGCTTCACTGTAGGGAGAACTTGCTTGGCCCTCTCACTGGGGAGTCAACTGTCAGTATCTGTGTGTTTGTTGGGCTGGTTTTTTCCAATGAGCTTCCGCCATCTTTTTGCCCAGGAAGCATAAATCAGCTTGCCTGCATTTCAGGAGCCAAGTATAAGAAAGAGGCTTGGGGGTTCATGATTGAGTACAACAACTATCACTTAATTCCCTTGTTCTTACTGTGGTACCTCAACCCTCAACTCTTCTAGTCCCTCAGTTCAGAAGCTCTCTGGTTAGACCTCAGTAAAGAGTAAGTGTCTAACTTTCTGCAGTGGTGGAGGTAGGGATGTGGAGTGTCAAATGCTTCTCATAAAGATATTTATCTTATACTACTGTTTTACCTGCACCCCTACTTTCAGAGAAGCTAGTGCTTCCAACTCTTGAATCTTTCTATGATTTTGCAGTGAAATCAGTTATTCTTTAGCTTTCTTTGCCAACAGCTTACATTCCAAGCTTCTTGATCACCATGCCTCTGTTTTATTTCTCTACCTTTCCAGCTCAGTGAGACAGCAGAAGTCCTGAAGGGGTCCCTTTTTCCAGGTTCAGTGTACCTGAAGATCATCCTCATCTGGGAACCTGAGGCTTGGTTATTATAAAAATTCCCCCAAATCATCCATAAATATACATCCCTGTTTTTGGATTAAGCTGGTGTAGAGTTGGGTGTCTATCAGAACTTGAAGAGCTATAACTAATACAGAGGGTTAGTGAGTCTGACCACTTGATTAACCAGAAAATCTAATACCATTTGATCTTTTACTTTAGAATAAGTATCGGGAGACTAGGCTCTCCCCAGAATTGGGCTTTGAGTGACTGGGATTGATCCCTGGCTTGGAGGTTATTAGGACTTCTCTGGCATGTCCAGGTGAAGCCTCCCTGGACTCCGTTCTCAGCCTGCATCCATCCTCTCCCCACCTACTTGGCATTTTGCTGACTTTACCATGTCATCTCATTGCCATGTTGTTTAACTCCTTATATGAGAATATCTCATCTCTCCAATTAATTCCTCCTTGAGTCCAGTATAGTGCTGCAAATATACTAACTTCTTGCTCTTAGTATATACTTTTAGTATCTAAGCCACTTGTATAGTAAAAAATAATAATGATACTACTTACTAAGTTTTGCTACATGCCAGATTTTCCATCTTTTACCTGATTATCCCCACAATGCTCTGAGGTAGGTAACATTATTCCCATTTATAGACGAGGAAAAAGAAGCACAGAGAGGTTACTATATATCAAGGTCTCACCCTTAGTGAGTGGCTGAGTTTGGATTTGAACCCACACTGGTCATACTCCAAAGTCCACACTTTCCACCTCTACTCTTACAGTCTCTCAGTTTTCCAATATACCTTCTGCTGGCTGCAATGTAACCCTTTGATTTCTGATTGGTTTCACCACAAAGCAAAACTTTATAAGACTGTATATATTTCAATCATACAGGTACTTAGAAAATTTCTAATCTATCAGTCTGCCTCTCTCCACAATACAAGAGGATTACAAACTACATGAAGACAAGGCTGCTACAGCCAAGTGCCTCCCAGAGAGAATGCAACAAGAGCTTTTGGAATAATTTTGGATGGTACAAGGAGCAGCTTGTGAAATGGAGAAATTAGGATGGATCATGGGTACACTTCCAAAGAATGAGCTCCATTAGAACAGTCTCTCCTGGGGAGTTCCGTGATGGAAACTCATTGCTGCAGTTATTTAAAAATGAACTATCAAAACTCTTCAGGGACCAATCCTGTGCTGAGAACGGGTGGACAAGATATCTAAATAGATTGTTTCAATCTCTGATTTCTGTAAAAATGACTGTTCTTGTGGTACATTGAGATTGCTGATGAATATCAATTTCTGCCTAAATACCCAAGAAGTTTCCCAGAGTGAACGTGAATGATGTGTCAAGCTCTGGGACAACTGGTGGAAGCTTCTCCTGTGGATGTGTTCTTTTTTTTTTTTTTTTTTTTGTATTTTTCTGAAGTTGGAAAGGGGAAGGCAGTCAGACAGACTCCCGCATGCGCCCGACCGGGACCCACCTGGCACACCCACCAGGGGGCGATGCTCTGCCCATCTGGGGCATTGCTCTGTTGTGACCAGAGCCATTCTAGCATCTGAGGCAGAGGCCATGGAGCCATCCTCAGCGCCCGGGCCAACTTTGCTCCAATGGAGCCTTGGCTGCGGGAGGGGAAGAGAGAGACAGAGAGGAAGGAGAGGGGGAGGGGTGGAGAAGCAAAAGGGCGCTTCTCCTGTGTGCCCTGGCTGGGAATCAAATCCAGGACTCCTGCACGCCAGGCTGACGCTCTACCACTTAGCCAACCGGCCAGGGCCAGGATGTGTTCTTTTGTGTCAGGTTTCTTCATGTTGATGGCCAGCCTCAAGTCGTCCGAGCCCTTGTGCAGGGTACACTCCCATTGTGCAGTGCCATGAAGACAGCCCCAGTTTCCCAGCTGACTCTGGTTACTGCCACTTGAGTATACAAGTCTGTGGTTCCCAGCCAGGGCCCTAGGGCTATTGCGAATAGTGACATATGCTGAGTAGTCTGATTCCCAGGGAGCTGAGCAGGCCTGCTGACACACTCCCCTAAAATCCCTGCCTAGAATTCCCTACCTCCGTAACCTCCAAGATGTATTTGTTTGGCTTTGGGCTGGTGGGTTGGAGGTAGCTCTGCTAATGGTATTGTTTGCTGAGTTAATTTTTCTGTTTGATCTGAGGCTTTTCTAGGGTGCAGAGGGAAAGGTGATATTTGGTCAGGGTTTTCCTCCAGCAAAGTTTACCTCACAACTTGCAAAGGGAAAGAAAGGAAAAAGGACTTTCAGGAAAGGGAAGACAGGAATTCAGTGGAAGCTTTGCTAGGCTCTGTGGGGCTGAAGGTTCATATGCTATGAACAAATTAGCCAAGGCAACAGGAGGGTCTGGAACCCAGTTAAAGCAGAGGTCTTCTCTGGCTGAAGGAAAAATAAAGTGTCACATATTTTTTTGTGTGTGTCTCCATTTTTAAAAATATTGTCTACATTGTGTATATCCAAAGAAGATATTTACAGATTTTGATAAAGAATTAGTCTAATACAGGGTGGGGAAAAAGTAGGTTTATAATAGTTATTCATATGGGAAATAATACAATAAATAATAATACAAGAGTAAACTGTATTTCATGTACTCATAACTATAAAGCTACTTTTGCCCACCCTGTCTAAGACCACGGAAACAAAAGATCAGACAGGACACTGGATGGGGAGAGATAATCATACCAAAACCTGAACCTAATTTAACTACCAAAAACTAAGTATCAAATTAGTCCTGGATGTTTGGAAATTAAGCTAAGGCATAAATGGAATTACCTGGGAGTACTGATTTTCACTGTCTAATACAGGGATGCATATCAGATCAGAAGGAGAGAGAAATTTTTTAATCCTAAATTGTGAGCAGATAAATTGAAGTGATAATTTTCTTATCATCTCTACTTCATGGTGATGTTGTAAAAATAAATAGAATGATTCAGGAAAAAATGTTTTCTAAAATATACCAGAAGGGCCACATGTATGGCGATCTTGTTTTGATGACAAGTCCTTCAAAAGCACTTTTGTTTGTGGGACTGGCTTCCCCAGGTACCTGAGGCAGAGTAGAGTGCCTGGAGCAGCCGGACCACCCACGGAATTCCATCAGCAAAGCGCTTTTCATTTGTTTTCCGACTAAATGTCTGGGAGTTTGGGGAGTTGAAGCTTTTCGGGTAGATGTGAAGATCAAAGAACGAGTTTCCAGAAGAACAACACACAGAGGAAATGCTAGGAGGGGCGGGGGAAGTGAAGACAGAGATAGGTTTCTATGTTCTAACAAAGAGAGACCGCTCCATGCTGCAGCTTTATTTGTAACCTAGCCAACCCTTCCCACTTTTCTGTGCTTCTCATTCCTTTGTCCAGAGTAAGTGGGAAGCAATGAGTCATTTACACAATTTGCCAATACCACAGGTGCCTTGGTGTTCCCACCAATTTTACCAAACCCTAGGACGGGGATTTTGAAGATGGACATACTGATTCCAAATCTACAGAAGGTAGGTTCTGATGTATGAGTATGTGTTTATTTATTTTTTTCATTTCTTTATATATAAAATTAAATTTAATGGCGTGAGATTGATCAATAAGAGTGTATAGGTTTCATGTAAATGTTTCTAAAGCATTTGAACTGCTGACTGTGTTGTGTGCCCATCACCCAACATCTAATCATTTTCCATCATATATTTGTCTCTCTTTTTATACCTGCCCTCACATTCCCTCATCTGCAACCCTCTCCTCCTGGTAACCACTTCACTTTTATCTACAGTGTGTCCGTAAAGTCATGGTGCACTTTTGACTGGTCACAGGAAAGCAACAAAAGATGATAGAAATGTGAAATCTGCACCAAATAAAAGGAAAACTCTCCCAGTTTCATACCTATTCAGTGCAGTTCGATGTGGGCTCACGCACAGATTTTTAGGGCTCCTTAGGTAGCTGTCCTGATTAGCCTCTACAGACTCGTCACTGACTGATGGCCTACCAGAATGGGCTTTCTCCACCAAACTGCCGGTTTCCTTCAACTGCTTATCCCACCAAGTAATGTTATTCCTATGTGGTGGTGCTTCGTTATAAATGCGCCGATATTTACGTTGCACTTTGATCACAGATTGAATTTAGCGAGCCACAGAGCAAGCTGAACTTTCCTCTGTACCGTCCACATCTTGACTGGCATGGCCGTGGGCTGCTCCGCTGTATACACGGTGTTACGTCATCATCTGCGCATGCGCACATGCTGCCACATCATCCTACAGAAACTGGGAGAGTTTTCCTTTTATTTGGTGCAGATTTCACATTTCTATCGTCTTTTGTTGCTTTCCTGTGACCGGTCAAAAGTGCACCATCACTTTACGAACACACTGTATATCCATGAGTCTCAGTTTTATATCCCACCTATGTGTGAAATCATAGAGTTTTTAGCTTTTTCTGATTTACTTATTTTACTTAGTATAATGTTCTCAAGGTCCATCCATGTTGTCATAAAGGCAATATATCATCATTTTTTATGGCTGAGTAGTACTTCATTGTGTATATTCACCATATTTTTTTTTTATCTAATCCTTTCTCAAAGGATACTTTGATTGTTTCTATGTCTTAGCCACTGTGAATAAAGCTGCAGTCAACATGGGAGTACAGCAATGTTTTCAAGTTTTGGGGGTAGATACACAGTAGAGGGATTGCTGGGTCATATGGTAGTTCTGTACTTAATTTTTTGAGGAATCACCATACTTTTATCTATTATGGCTATACCTGTTTACTGTCTCTCCAGCAATGAATGAGGGTTTGCTTTTTGCCATAGCCTCTCCAACATTTGTTATTACCTGTCATGTTGATAACAGCCAGTCTAACAGGTGTGGTGTTTTGATTTGCATTTCTTGAATAGCTAGCAAAGATGAGAATCTTTTCATATGTCTGTTGGCCATTTGTATGTCCCTTTGGGAGAAGTGTCTGTTCAGGACCTCTCCCCATCATTTTATTGGATTATTTGCTTGTTGTTGAAGAGCTCTGAGTTCTTTATATATGTTGGATATTAACCCCTTATCAGAGCTGTTGTTTGTAAATATTATCTTCTATTTGGTTGGGTGCCTTTTTGTTTTGTTGTCCGTTCCTTTTGCTGTGCAGAAGCTTTTGAGGTTGATAGAGTTCCATTCATTTATTTTTGCCTTTACTGCCCTTACCTTTAGGGTCAAATTCATAAATTGTTTTCTATAGCCAAGGTCCATGAGTTTAGTACCTATGTTTTCTTTTATGTAATTTATTGTTTAAAATCTTATATTTAGATCTTTGATAATCCATTTTGAATTAATTTTTGTGCAAGTGATAAAGTGTAGTCAAGTTTTATTCTTTTGCATGTGGCTTTCCAATTTTCCCAGCACCATTTATTGAAGAGGCTTTCTTTTCTCCATTGTGTATTTTCGACTCCTTTGTCAAAGATTGTTTGTCCATATATATGTGGTTTTATTTCTGGGCTTTTGATTCTGTTCCATTGGTCTGTATGTCTGTTTTTCTGCCAATACCACGCTGTTTTGATTATTGTGGCTCTATAATATAGTTTGAAGTCAGCATGTTTGATACCCTTGGCTTCATTCTTATTTTGTTGGGATTGCTTTGGATATTCAGGGTTTTGTATGGTTCCATGAAAACCTGGTGATTTTATGTTGTATTTCTTTTAAAAATGACATTGGGAGAGTAATGGCAGTGTGAGAGATACTTCTAATCTCTCACCTTAAAATTTCAACAAGCTGAACAATTGTAATGCAATGAAGAAACCCTAGCTGGTCTCATAGGTGTGCCTGAAAGATCCGCACACCAAATGAATTAAAGCTGGGATGGATTGAAAATGAGAGCAGAAGATAAAACACATTCATGGTTGGCTCTAGGGAGGAGACAAACCCGAAGTTGTTTTTTTTTTATTTTCTTTGCTGGACTATGAGGAAGAAGAAAGCTTAGGCTGTTTGGATTTTGTCTGAAGGGTACAGAGAGGAGAACCCAGAGTGACTGGGTCTTTTTCTGAAAGGAGGAGTGGTAAGACAGAGGGGCACAGGGGGAGATAAACCAAAGCAGCCAGAGCATAAGGTCATGGCTAATGTTCCTACAGTCTGCCTGCACTTCAAC